>NC_059669.1:13750000-15000000 GCF_905147105.1 Pieris brassicae | reverse complement strand
AAACTGTCCGATACTCGAAACGCCTTTTATCTTAATAACATCCTGACACCTTCAATAAATTAGGATTAGAAGTAAAAGGAAAAAATGTTAATTTAAACTTAGAGGGCTTTTATGTAATTCAATAGCTTTCTGTGGGACCTGGTAATTAATTGATGTCACCAATTACCACTGACCTTACCAATTTTGTTTTTATACATATAACATACATACATAAATCGGGAACGAAGCTCATCTGAAGTTAAGTGATACTGCTACCCGTGGACACTCTTAATAGCTCGTGCGTTGTCGGCCTTTTAAGAATTGATAGGATTTTTTCTTGAAGTCGAATTCGGTTCGGAAATACTTCAGAGGGCAACTGGTTCCTCATAGTGGTGGTGCGCGGCAAAACTGCCTTAAAAACGCTCAGTTGTGGAACGACGGACGTCGAAGTGTTATGGGCAGAATATTATATTCTACCTAGATGCTCGCTAAGGTTAATAATTTTAATGGAAGCGAATCCTATTTATAATGCGCTCTGGTTACGGAATTTTCTGTCTTACTATATGGCATCAGATACCTTAAGGCGAGATTTCTGGGCTGGTATCACCTATAATGAGGGCGGTGGTATCACTTATAATAAGTCGAGTTTCTTGTCCGTTTGCCCAATCAAAATATATCATGAAAATTATAGCCTATATAAGCCTTGAAAACTCAGTACATTTACTTGTTTTCATAGTGTAGTAACGGTTAGAAAACTTGTATTTGGTTTATATCGATTTTACATAAAATACAAGCTGCAACTTTTACACAACATTGAAAAGCTTTCAGTCCCCTAACGAGCTTTACAACAAGTTAAAAGTTGCCTTACACTAAACGACACGTGTTAAAGTGGTTTCAGACTGAGATTTAAAGTCTAATTTTACGCTCGCTATGACTATATGTCAAAATTCAATACATTTCTGACACACGGAAGTCACATTTAGTCTGTTTCACAATGTATGGATAAAGTACCAAATAGCTTTGCAACACCTACATTATTTGGAAGATAAAAGTTCCGAATAAGAAACTTCGCGTTTCATCGGACTCATAACTTATGATGGACTTTATGTGACAAATAGCGCTATCTGTAGTAAAACGCAACAATAGTCTTTATCCTATCAATAAGTAATAAATAGCTTATTTGAAACTTATGTAGAACTTATCCGTACATTGTGAAACAGACCCTTAGTACGACTAAGATATGTTTAGTGTGACTTCCGACTTTGGTTTACGCACATTTAAATAAAATATCTATCAAGTGGTTATCTCAGACCCTCGCAGAAACAAATCACCCAATCGTCATTAGTTAATATCTGTTAATTAGGTTCGCCAACATAAAGATTTCAAATGCACCTAAATATTGTTTTATAATATTTAGCCCCGCCAATGACAGCAATGCTTTCTTTTATATAAAACCTTTGTTATTTAACGACTGAGATGTATTGACCGCGTAGGCCATTATCAAAGATTGAATAGATAAAAGTTAAACAAAGGAACACTATTACTGAACACGTTTATCCAAGATTTTCTTTACTACTCCACAGTGATTTAAAAACGGTATTGATATTAAAAGTTAATGGCGTATAAAGTATCTCCTTTTGCTTTCTTACTTACTTTTTAACATTAAATGTTTACTTTGAAAGTGGAATTACCTGTATAAACATTAATTAATTCGTAAACAACTAAGCTTTCGAACCTATGAAGTTATTTCAGAATGTCGTTAAAATATTACCGAGATAATACGGAAAATATGCAAATAAATGTAGCAAAACAGGATTACAAAAATAATTAATAATATCTATTTGTAATTTTACTAAATTGTTTTTAAATAACAATGTAATATATCTATATCTATCTATATATAGACATGTAAATAAACTTTGTTTGATTATAGGAAGGGTATCTTGGCACTTGACTCTTAGCATTTGATAAGTCTGTGTCTTTTTGAAATAGATAAATAATCTAGAATATAATTCGTCTTTTTTTGTTATATTATTTTGTTATTTTTGCTTTCTTTTGTCTTTCTTCATTAATGTAAATTAATAAATTTGTCATAAACATTTTAATGACGCCGTCCGAGGTGTATCGAGGCTACACATTTGTTTTAGTTGGTTCTAGTCTGTGTATCATGTGTTTTTTAAAATAAATAAATAATCTTGATATAGATAGATTACAATATTCCTAAAGCTCAGTGAAACTGTGATCTAGACTTGTATGTTGTTGTATATATCTATGTTGTATCTTCATAAATATGCAAAAGTTGAGTAGGTAGTTAGCTAGTACTGCGGAAGCTTATATTAGTTAAACAATGCCTCCACTTTTTAAAACGTTACACAAGCTTTTTAAAGCTAGTAGAACGTCTATAAATAAGGAGCTTTACATTAAAATATAGTAAAAGAATTACGTCATATCCAAGATTTACTGGAGAGCAATATTAAATTTATTTTCATTAATCGCATAATTTGTCATCCTCGGTGTGGAGGCAATGGAATTTTCTTCGCAGGCTCAAAGCTAATTTAATTTAACCTATCAATTTTACGGAAGGATGAATTTTCTCTATTACTAAGCATTTGTTGGGTCTTATGTTCTACGCTAACTTTAGTACTGGCTCATAAATTGTGAATAAAACATTTGTACCTTAAATGTTTGGGAATAATAATACATATATTTAAGAATTTGACTTTTCATTCATTTGTAAACTTCTAGAAATTACTCTTACCTGTACGTAGGTGGTGGCTGTGAGCCAAGTAAAGAGCCCGATCCTCGCTTGTGTAATGGTGGACGCGGGGCTGATGGTCGTCGTTCCACGCCGGAGGCAGAACGGGTCGCTGGAGCACCCTCCGCAGAGAGCACCCTTGCTGATACTAGAGCCGCTTCTGGGCAGTTCTGAAGCAAGAAAATCATTATTGGGCTGCTCGAAAAAATAATAAAACTAAAAATGGAATTAGAATGGGGAACTTTTCTTACAGAAATAAGTTGATTGTACGATTAAATAATAATTTGTACCATTGTACCACCCAATTGGTTAATAAACAACTATATAATAATAATGATATAAAAGTATAAAATATTTTGAGCACACAGCCAATGTGTAGTTTAAGATGTACACAGATTAATGTTTAATTATTTTAACTTCTTTTTTATTGACTTTAAATATTTAGTGATTGAACAATTATGAAAAGAAATACATTAAAACGAAATAATTTTTTTTCTGTAGGGATAGAATATATTACACAACATAGACATATACAATAATAATATTCACTTTACATTTTAACCCGACCCAAAAACAATCAATTTGTTAAAATAAATCTCTCAAAATTCTCTATTAAGAAAGGTTTTCGTAAACTATCATATCTTAGTGATCCATATAATATCTATTAAGTTGCATTTCTCATTTTCCATACGTACACTTAGGCTGATGTTTCGAGACGAAACCCAGGACTAAAGTGCTAAGTGTCCAATGGATATTTGACAAACGGAAGTCGTAGCGATAAGTCTCAACTCTGCACCTGAGAGTAAGCTCTTCCCCACTCCATTTCCATCCAACTTTGTTAGATGTAATCAGTGAAATTAAATGGGAGCCGTATTAAAGTGGCATAATAAAACAGGCACTCAACCGCCTACAATGTTTTACTTCCAGCTTTTATTACAAGAACAGTGTAATCTCATCTTTACGACATACGCATACGTTTGAAAGTTTAATGTCAACGAGACAGACTCGAATAGAAATCTTCAAATGAATTACTATATTTATAAACGTAGCTCCAATTCGTTAAGGGGTGTTTTATTACCTTAGCACGAGCGTTATTCATAGGTACATATTGTGAATTTTACATTAGGTCTTAAGTAACCATTAATTTTATTGTACGGTTTTGAGTGTTTTTTTAATTTATTTATTCACATCATTATTCTATCTTAACAGTTACAACTAATTCGATATAACGACAAAATATTACCAACACCGATTATCCTAAATCTTATAACTAACAATATAGCAAGCAACTCTTGTAAACTCAGCCAGTTTACAAACAAATAGGTCTACCTCAATAGAAATTTTGTTAATTATTTGTATTTCTCGCGCTACGAACATGTGGAATGGAATAAAATGCTAACCGCCGCCCATGGCCCAGTCAGGGGACTTCAATGTTTTATTTCTCGTTTCTATGAACAAATGATCTACTATCGACCACTATGTTACATTCTTAACCTATTTTGTATTTTAGGTACGATATAATGAACTGAATTTCAAATGAACTGGCAACCGAGGAACTCACTCCGGTCAGAGTTCACAAGTTTTAAAACACAAAGGAATTTCTTTGCCTGGAGTAATGTGGCATTTGCTATTCACTGTGGTCCATTTATACACAAGTGATATTTGAACTTTAGCATTCTTCTAAGCTTCCATTTGAATTATTCATGATATGTACGCTTTTTATATAGTAAGTTTTTTAAGATTATATTGCACTTAAGTATATCATCACTAATGAGTAATCCAATATATATAGGTACTAAAAGCCTAAATTAGTTGTAGTATTACATTTATTTATCAACTATTTTTGTTTTTTTGGATTAATAATAATTAAGTAGGCCTTGTATTCAATAATAATTAGGAATAAAAAAAAATTAAGCTATATTGATTATTTTATTAATAAAGACATACAATTAGTAACATTAAGTATTATTTTTCGTTGGTAACGTCTAACGTATATCCCCCGAGTTTGGAGCGGGTGAAACCATAATTGCTTCGGGTTCGAAGCCACAAAACCAGACCACTACGACAAACAACTAAAAAGAGACAGCCTCCATTGTGTACGTAACTTTTCTATCAACACACATAAATTACCCACCTACAAAGATTCCCCATTTTCATTAACGAAACGAGCTCCAGCGATACAGCAGACAATAATTTTAATTATACGAAATTATATTAGTTCCAGTTCAAAGAATTAATTTGTTATACGGTATAATATCATCAAACACCTTATTACGTTAATGGGTACATATGAAAAGCTACTTAAATTATTACAGTTTTAATAAAAGCACGCTTGAGCTTTTACTTGGGATCTACGTAGTGGCGCTTCCTTTTAGTAAGCTTCTTAAGCTGTTTAGAAGAATATAGTCACTTTATTTTAATTTTTTTTAGTTTGTAAGTAATTTTGTAAGTAAACAAAGCCAATCAAAAAACTAGAAGATAGTAAAAGTTATTTATGAACAATAATTCCGGATAGGCTTTATTTCTTTACAGTTTTATATGTAAATATTAAACAGTTATACAAAATAAAAATGGTGTGTGAACAAGTCATTTGTTCATTATTAGATTAAATATCATCTTTATATACATATCTTAAGGTATATTTTTCATTAAACTACAATATTATTCTCTGTAAAGGTGAAATATAATATTGCCTACGTCATGCACGTTGCCCGATAGCGCTTTTTCTCGTAGACATTACCAGTGCTACGCGACTCCAGCTGACGTAAGCCTGATTAATGGTACTTCATATTTCATCCATATTGATAAATATTTTGAATTAGATTAATTATAGTTTTTGGTCATGACCTAAAATTAAGACATTCCTCCGTGGTGTTAGGAGAAAGACTTCAATTCCCAGCGAAATAATAAATGTTATGTATATCAAAGAATTGTCGCAGTTGGAAAAATACCCCCATCTCATGGGAAGCGATTTCACATCGCAATTATCCCAATCTACTACCTAGGGTATACATGTCGCAGATTCAACGCGATTAATAATTGCAAAATTAGTGTTACTACCGTCGTCTGACATTATAACTTTAACACAGTCATTGCGCACGTCCGGCGCAGGCGCCGATCAGAGAGCTACTACCGTCTGAACGACCGTACTCAACGATCGATTCTACGCACTACTGACAAATTGACTTTAACACATTGATAACTTACAACCTGTAAGACTTCGTGATGTTGCCATTCTAATAAAACGAATGACGTCGTGTTCGTTTAGTACGTAATCTCTGACATATATTAACTGTGTGTCCAATGTTTCATATTTATATCGTATCAAAGACAAAATACTTATAAGTATCAAAATTAAATTTGTTTATTTAAAGTAAATCAATAAATAAAAACTTACTTCAACACATCTTTTGACATCTCGATTTAAAATGCGCTTAGATATTCTTCAATATCATCTATCTGCATCAGTCGGCTACAATTTTATTAGGACAAAATATACTACCAACACCTATAGGACAACAACTATATAATGGGGTTCAACAGTCCGCAATTGAGACTGTTTTATTTATTGGAAATCCACGAATTCCTAAGTGCTTTATTGTTGGGCCATGGGCAAGCAGTGAAATACTTTATAGCGATTTCCTTAATTTTTAATGTTGATAATGGTAGCCCCATTTTTGTGTGTGTTTAGAAAGGTTAAGATGACACAAATCAGTATTATTATTTTTGTACCATATCCACACCAGTCCTCTGAAAGTTCTTTAACGGATATCGATAAAAGCACCAGGGAACTTTGTGGAACCAGCTGCCTACTGAAGGATTTCTGACCAATTCGACGAAAATAGTACCCGAGTACTTCGAGAAAAGAGCGTACCAGTTCTTAAAAGGCCGGCAATATACTTGCGAGCCTTCTGGCAATGGTATCACTTAACATCAAGTAAGCCGTCTGTCCCTGCCTCCTGTTCGTTAAAAAAGTGACTCTGTGGCTCATCTTGATTGTTGGAAACCACTCGAAACGACGATTTATATAATTATTTAAATAAAGGTTTTATATGTTAATTTATTATCAAGAATGGTATTTATTTGAGAAAAATACTAAATAATTCCTTAAGTTATGTTATATATTAAAGTTAGAAAAAGTACGACAGTACGTAAGAAACACGATATATAAGGTAGACATAGATCGCAAATGGATCGTATCTTCTATAATGCGACCTTAATGTGTAAACAGCTAGATGTGTTCATACATAATAAATATAGTTACATTTATATCGATCACGGAAGTCTTAATTAGTAGTATGTGTATAAACCAAAGACAATAAATAGCTTTAGATTTGTATGCAAGAATACGAGTATAAGCTTACGTTAGGTATAAAATTTGTTAATTACTCGTTTTGGCAAATGGTAATTTAAGAAATAAAATATATTGATTTGTTTATTTGATTTTACTACATAGGGCACGCTTTTAGCCATAACATGAGTTTTAATACCTTCTATTATACATTATAGTCGCCAATTCATAAAATTTAAGACAAAATTGAAACTGTTTGCTACACAGTTTATCATTATACTAAGACGTTTAAAGAAATTTTTAAATTATGGTAAATAAAAAGATCTGACAAAGTAAAGCTTTAACGTAATAAGAGACTTAAGACTGACTATTGAATAAATGATACATAGGTCACGACACGTCACATGACCAGATATTGAATTATACCATATATTGATAAAATAAATAGCTGTATTTATGTTCTAAAAATATTTTATTAAATTTACAGTCACAATTTAAACCTCGTAACAATAAACAAATATTTCACTTAATATTTAATTGATATTTCCTATAAAAACAAAAAAACACATTTCATTATTCGTGAAAGCAATTTTTATTCATCCTATTTTTCGAATATAACTTTAATTGTCAGTTTTTGTGGCCCACGTATGAGAAAGCTAACAAAGGACGAGTTTCTTTCCTGTATAGACTTGACCTATTTATTAAACGACTATTTCTAATACCACTAAGAAAACATTGGAACAATAGAATGCGACCAATCTATATTAGTACTTTTCATATCAATTAAAACAAAGAGATTTTATTTTCTAGGTCGCTACGTCGTTTGTGCGCGTCTTCAGTAAATAAATTTAAAATTATAGAGTATGTACAATTTTCTTAACTTTAAGATTAATTAAAAATGTTTAAATCGAAAACTAACATAAATGTAAAAAGTTTGGTCCCAGTGGTAGTGTACTTGTAATGCTGCATTACCTTGCTATAGTTTGTAGTTTTTAATCCGCCCAAAAATATTTATTTATCTACTTCTTAACAATTTTTTTTATTTTATTTACACTTTTTTTCTTCTTTGCGTACACTGCTAACTTTTACTATTATTATTTGTTTTTACTGATTATTAGATTCTTATTTGTTTTTTGCGACTGGGGCGCAAACTAGCTGCTGTGGTCTCTGGCAGAATGACCAGCTCTGTGCAATAACTCTGCTCCTCAGCGTAATGCTGAGCCAGGGCCAATTAGAACCACAGCACACACGCATTACACAATTAAACCTTTTTCTTTAAAAAAATTGTTACCTCTCTATTATTATTTTTTTTTTAATTATTTTTATTCTTTGATTATTGTTATTTTATATGTTTCTGTGTGTGTGTTTTGTTAGTAATAAATGTTATGTCTATGTCTATTGCGATATTTATTCGTTGAGCGAGGTAAGTACCAGCTCTGCGTTCAGACGCCTGAAAAATTGTAACCGAAGCCTGTCAATAGATGATATTGAAGATTATCTATTGGGAATTGTAAATCGTGAGGTCAAAAAGGATTTTTTTTAAATCTGTCAAAGTAAATTTATTTATTAATTTAAATAGATGTGAACGAAACCTGTTAGTTTTTTAAAATATAAAGAAATAAATTAATTTAAAATATCCGATGTCTATACTATAGCAGTATGTTCATCATTAAATAAAAATATTTGAATAAAAAGAAAAAGCTTTAGGTAATGCAAATAATATTCCTAGACAAATCGAAACTTTAAATTTGTGATCTTTTCCAAACTTCGAAGATTTGGTTAACTTTGTTCATAACTTATAATTACTTAGTTTCTTAGTAAGCAGTATATTAATTATCTGTCTTTCTAGATAATATATCTGAATTATCCATTACTAGTGACCTATTTTTAAAGGCCATTTTAGCCGCGCTTCATTACGATGTTGAACCATCTACGCACTGAAGTATTTCCTTCAAAAAACAGCTCGTCAGCCCGAATTATATATAAAAAAGAAAAATTCAGAAACATTCTCATGTTAACAGAATTTCCAAAAAAGATTGATAAAATAATTATAGATAATTTAAATAAAGACCGTACCGTAAGGTAATAGTTATAAGGCTCAACTGAGTTCGATAATCTTTTAACAAACAAAGTGAAACAGCAATTTCAAGGTATTAATTTTACAAGGTTTTAGCGTAACGGGTTGTAATTAGATTTGTAAAGTCTGTGAGCCTTTGGCAAAACAGATCGAATGTTTATTACACCTATCAATGTTTTATTACCAACAGAACGTTTTTGGAAATACGAAGTCCCCTCGACCACATTAACTTTAATTTAACGATGCGTAAACATTGGGTTAGATAAAGCGAAGTAAGTCGTCTACAACCGGTTTTTTATATAATAAAATATTTCAGTATCTTTACCTCAATACCATTCGTTCAATAGATGATATGAGTTAAAATTTATATTCTATGGAATAATATTCAGAATCCAGGCAATGACGTCAGTCGCTTTCAATTAATATAATTCATACAGATAATTTTTCATACGACAGTTTTAAAGCTTATTTCTTATATCAAATGCCTAAATAATAACCAGACAACGTATTATATAAACGTTATCCGATTTAAAGTAACCTTCAACAAGAAAGTACCTTATTTGACTTCTTTGAAAAGCGGTACTTTCTTTTTCATGGGCAGGAGGCTCTCCTTATGTTAAGTGACCCATGGATACTCTAAATGGCTCGCGATTGATACGATCTTTTATTGAAGGTCCTTCAGTCGAATTGGTTCGGAAATACTTCAGTGGGAAGCTGAAAAATTGCCTCGAAAAACGCTCAGTTCTGGAATGGCATGTCACGGTGATTACGTGTGGAATTTCGTATTCTGCTTCTACGTTCGATGATGAAACTCAGCTGCAGGTAATAATAATAAGACATTATTAAAGGCTAATAAGCGCTCCTTTTAAGCGTAAGAAGTGCTTATGAGAAATGGAATAAAACCGGGATTTTTTACTGTGAGTTCTTTTTTACTACAGTTACGTTTTAACTTTAATTTCTTTATAAACAAGTTATAATGCCAGTGTAAACATATGCCCTCAGCTTTGGGGCTGTGCAGCTAAGAGCAATTTAGAAATAATATAACAGTTTCAGACCAAGGTTCTTCAGGACATTGTTAATGTATCATTGTATATTAAAAATAAAAGTATCCACAAGGATCTTAATGTAGATACAGTCCTAAATAAGGCGAAACGGTTTGACGCAGCTCACTTAAACAGGCTACACAGCCATGTGAATGCTGAGCTAATCCAACTTCTTGACACGACAGGAATCACACGCCTAAAGAGAACAAACCTTTAGAGTTAATAAACCTATAGCGACTATAAGTACAAGTCAGTATCTCGGACACACGAACATAGTGTCAAAACATTATAGAACACTAAGACAGTTAATGAACATAAACTTTGTTTAAGATATTCACTAGTATTATAGAAAATTAAGTCAACATAATATTACTTATTAGCCATAATTATTATAGATTGTAATTCATGTAAAGTCGCATTCTCTTTTGTGAACTTTATTGTAGGAAAAAAGTCGACATGGCTTAATAACCAATATATATGAAATACATTTAGATGGCTACATCATCTTCCATAATTTTAATCACATCATGCATATTAAATATTTTGCTTGGTTCTTATTTGAATGGCTGCGAAGAGCATGATGTAGGTACAAAATTTTGTGAGCAGTGCCTGTATTGATTTTCTGTAACTACGCCGTGACATCAGACTAAAAGCCTCAGTATGCAGCCAGCTAAATCATATATTATGTAATCTCATTATGTTGATAGAAGAGGATATATATTTAACTCTTTATATGTGAATAATGTTGCATAGTTCAGTGCTTCTTTCTAGTCAACGACACCCATTCTTGTGTAGTAAGTTCGAGCCCCGGCTCTGCACCAATGGACCGTCTATCTATGGTCGCTCTTCCGATAAGGGGAAGGTCGTAAAGAAACCGGCATGCCTTAGACAAATAAAGTCGACTGGGTGTGTCGGGCTCAGAAAATGCAAATAATCATGAAACAAATATAAAAACCTGAGGGCCAGACCTAACAGATCCTAGTGTCCACTAGGTTTCTATATTTACAATTCTTGATCATGTTTTTCAATTCAGTTTAAAACAATAAAATCGTCAATTTTAAGGTTGTTATATATTGAATTGGTTATAAAATTTGAGCAGTGTTGGTCAAGGGCTTCAGCGTGCAACTCTCGTCCCTGAGGTTGTAGGTACGATCGCTGAGTGTGCACAAATAGATATCCTTTCTATGTACGCCTTTAGCATTCGTTCAAACGATGAAGAAAAACATCTTAAGAAAACCAGATTGCCTTAGACCCAAAAAGTCGACGGCTGTGCCAGACAGAAGGCTGATCACTTACTTGCCTATAAGATAAATGATCATGAAACAGATCCAGAAATCTGAGACACAGACCTAAAATGGTTGTAGGCCTCTGATTTATTTATTTTTGCTGTTATTAGATATATAATACAATTATAGTTGTTTTATTCATATTTATAACATATTCGAGTAAAATCAGCAGTAACACAAGAGTATTACGGAATACAAATTTATTTAACTTTTTATATATTTCACTTTACAAGTGCTTTACAACTGTAAATGCGCCCGAAATGTCTAGTGAGTTTCATAACATTCAAGTGAAAATATTATTATTCTTATAATTTTTGTATGTAAGCTGTTCCTATTATGATTTTTATCTGAGGGGAAATGCATTGGCGCATTTCCTGCCCCTGAAATTACCAGGAGTATGTGGGGCCTACACCAGAATGTCTGCTATTCAGAGACTGGGAGACCCACTAAAATCACTGGTATTTCTTACCGCGTTAAAGAGGCTCCAGGCTCGCTCTCGCAGTCTATTCCTCAACGGCAACTCTTACGATCAAAACCTCCAGTGCAGTATATATTGGAGGTATGAGATGGATATATCTTCTCCTATTTCTTCGTCTTCTAACCCTAGGATTAGTTTGATGATTGTTCTAAAGCTTCTTCTCTCGCTCTGCTCTCTCGTCTCCTTCTATGGCTTAGTAGCTGGCGTACTTGTTCACAGAAGGTAGATGTAAGTACCTAACCAAAAGGCTTGCCAGGAAAGCCCTAACTTTATGTATGCATCTAAAAAATTTAGTTGTGGTGTAAATTTATTATAGAAGGAATTGTATGAAATAACCAAAACTGAACATTTGAACGTTCCACGTTATGAAACTGTATCAAAGCAGAAACTGTATGAGCTACTGAAATAATCAATTATGAATCACTTAGCTAAACACGTTCAAAAGGAAAGCTTTCAACTAAATATTGATTAGGATTGTGGGCAAATATTGATTAGTATTGTGGGCGCGCCATGGCCCTCAGTAAGACATCAGCGGCTCTAATCATTTTGAGACACTTGCATTACAGGAATAACTGACTATATGTGATATATTAACAATAGTATCTTATAACAATGTGTCATAAAGAACAAACAAGGATACAGCAACCGATAGGTACTTAATTTTAATATTATTTATATTTACTAACCCCCCAAACGTCAACCCACGAGGTGGGAAAACGACTTACCGAAACCACTAGAAACTTATTCCAGGAGGCGCGATTTTTAATATAACTTTCCCAAGAACTTAAACCAACTTAATCTTAGGAAATTCTAGTTCCGTATAAGCGGGCTAATCATATTTAATAGATACTGTGAGAAAAGTAGAAACTGTTTTGAATTGCTATACAACTTCGATTACGTGGCGAGCATGGTTTCGAATCACGCATCGCATCAATGGACGCTTACAATAAAATAATATTATATGGATCATTTTAGTGCTTTCGTGTACTTAATGAATTTTGTACTAACCCTGGATTAATTAGGTATGAAAACTCGCAGCGAAAGGGTGAAGTTTCAAACGGACACAGATGTATGTATGTATTTGATATTATGAACATGTGTTTACTGGTAGAGCAAAATAAAATTTGAAATTTTATTATTTGATTATTACGATATGTTACCCCTTTCAAATAGTATTAATCAATATTATTTTCTACTTTTTTTTTTCAACATGTTAATTATTTTGAATTTGGAACACGTATGTTATTTTAAATACTTGTTTCGATGTGTGCAACATTTCACATATTTCTTTGTGTTCATTATCAAATCACAATATTGATTGGGGTGTTAAAGAATATAGGATTGCAGTGATTGCCTTGCACAATGTGGGTATGGAGCCGGTGGTTATATTCCAGACACTACAAAAGCTTGATATCAGTCGTAGGTTCGTGTATCGTACTATCAATAGATAAAACAACAAACCAGAAAAGATCGGGACGGCCGCGTGCTGTTAGAACTACAAAGGCTGTTAATGCTTTTAAAGCCAGAATTCGTCGAAAGGAAGCGAAAAATCTTATAGCGAGAAATGAAGATTCCTGCTAGGACTCTGTCACGTATTATAAAACAAGACCTGAAGCTGGTTCTTATCGTCGACATACAGGACAGGCCCTAAATCAATCTTTACAATTAAAGAGTGTGGATCAATCAAAACACCTTCTGTCGCGATACGCAGCTGAAAAGCAGAGAAATATCCTCTTTATCGATGGAAAAAAAATTTCACGATTGAAGAACACTACAATAAGCAAAATCACAAAGTGTACGCTCTCAGTTCTAAAGAAGCTGCTCAAGTGGTCGGAAAGGTATAACGTGGTCATCATCCCGCGTCAGTGATTGTTTGCGTGTCAAGTTATCAAGGCGTAAAAACTTCAGCCAAAGTGTATCAAGATACAGTCTTTTATCATGATGTGAAACCTCTCAGCAATTCTTTTTGACAATATACCGTGGACTTTCTGGCAGGATTCTGCACCTGTTCGACAAGGCACGAACTACCCAAGCCTGACTTGAAACCAACGTTCCGGACTTTATAAGTGCTGCTGACTGGCCCTCAATTAGCCCAGACATCAACCATTTAGACTTCAAATTATTAAAAGAATTATGAGTACATATTGAGATATTTTAAACCAGTCGTCAGAATTCTAGAGTCAAGAGCGCTACGTATGACTCCCGTATGTCAAAAATGTATTGGATTATGAGATACAGGGGTGAGAATTCTACCCATAATACTCGACTAGAGAAGAGAGACAGCAAAACGTATCCTTTGATGGTTTAATGTAATCTCTACGAACTCGAAGGTTACCCTAATAAGCTACCTCAAACGAAGCCGCAAAACTTCCATTGTGCGGTAAATGTGACATCAAAGGTGAAATATTACTTCCAATTATACAATGGTTACGTGTGCCTATGTATTAATATAAAGCCACAGTGATGTTAAAATAAACGTTATAAATTATTAAAATACTAGTGAATAATATATTTTTGCTCCGCTATACTATAGTGGTCCAGCCGTCTTCGATTTCACTTTACATATTTTATTTATTATTGCTCGCAACTTCTCATCTTGGTTTAAAATTAATGTTTTATACCTCTTATACAACACGATATTCACTCTGTTTATTACATTCATACAACTTGTGTTTATTTGAAACTTCTCTCCATTGCGAGAAACTCTCGTCGCAGCTAATTAGCTAACTTCAGACAACTCGCACTAGCTACTACATGTCTAGTACGATTTAATTACACAGTGTCACGATGTAACTTCATGTAGACATATTACATTTGTTTCGTATTAAACTTTGTTTAAATAAAGAGATTCTATTATTCAGGCAGTTTTATGAATGAATTTTAGTTTGAATTTCAAACACATTTCCTTAGAGTAACGAAAGCTGCATTTTAAAGCTATATTTTATAAAGATGAAGACAAAATTTGCACATCATTAGCACAAAGTAACGGTCAACATTTGGGATATTCTCATCTTACCTTCGCAATCTTATGTAGAAGAGCAGTCGTAGAGCTGGTCTTGAAGAGTCCAAGTGCACGTCTGCGCAATCCTTGGCCAAGGCAGGCTTCCACAGCGCCACATAGTGCTGTCACTCCACCGCTTTCTTCATGAACAAATTTCCTTGTAACCGCCTAATGTAGAAGAGAGATAATTCATTATTACTATGACATAACAAACATTAAATATAGTGACCCACGTCGTATATCTCGACCTCGATATTAAATATATATAATTATTTTATGTTGAAAGACATTGTAACCTATAAAAAAACATTTTTAAATGCAGCTCCTGAAGTGAATTGCATAGTTTTAATTGAACAATTTTTAATTGAAGAATATTTTGACAATTACTTAGATCAAAGATCAACCCTTACCTCTTCCATCAACTGCTTGACTTCTTTCTTAACAGCAGCGATGAGGCGGTCTTTCTGTTCTGCTGCTGGGTCTGTCGTCGACGGCATATCGCCTGAATTACTTTCCACTACAAATAAAAATATACCTTAAATTCTACAATAGCGTCAATTGAAAGAAAATGAAATTATTTTCAATATTCAGTATCAATCATTCAATAATTTAAAAAAAAACTCCTCATAACAATAACACAGAAGGATAGGAATGAAAACTTGGTTAAAACATTGTAATTTTACTGTTTTTTTTATGAATAGATAAGGACTACAAACACGATTTATATAATGCGGCGCAGAATTGTTATTCTTCTATACATTAGAACTCCTCACACTTCATTATACTAATACATGCACATGACGACATCAATTCCTTATAAAAAATTGCAAAAGCCCTTAAATTTTCTACTTTACATGAAATGTTTTCATTAACACCCTAACAACGTATAAGTATCGTAATACAGCGAGAAAATTACTTTGTTCGGATGTATACCTGCAGCTGAGTTTTATCGTCGGACGTCGAGGTAGAATACGAAATTCAACCCATCGACGACCGTCGTTCCACAACTGAGCGTTTTTAAGGCAGTTTTTGCATACCACTATGTGGAACCAGCAACCCACTAAAGAATTTCCGTATTTAGGGTCGTTCAAGAAGAGAGTGTACCAATTCCTAAAAGGCCAACGCACTCGCGAGCCTTCTGGCATTAAGTGTCCATAGGCGGCGGTATCACTTAACATCAGATGAGCCTCCTGCCCGTTTGCAGCCCCTGTTCTATGAAAAAAAACAATTTTTAAAAGGCTGGCAGCGCACTCAATCAAATATTTAGTTTATTAAGTTTAGATGTGTATTAGCGCATACTTATGAATGTTAAAAACGTTTACAAAATTCGTGAAAGAGCAAGACTATGCAATCTGTCACAACCAGGAGGCCTTATTCTGATAACGGCCAAGAAACTCAGCAAGTTTTACTCCTTCAATATTATAATTATTCAAAGGAAAATGTCATGGCACTCGCGAGCCTTCTTACATTGAGAGTTTCCTCCTGCCTGTTTGCCCTCTGTTAAATTAAAAAAATGTTTTATATTCATTCATTTATAATAATCGGTTGGGGAAAAAGTTTCTTCGCATTTTTTAAGTAAATTCACAACATTCTTTAATATAGTTCATTTACATTTAACTAAAGTATGTAGGTACCATTTTGTTCGATAACTTTTTTCCATCTTGTAAGTAGGAACATGATCCCATTGCTATAGAATTTTTGGGACTTCTGATCAAAATACCGCGGCAATTGGTTTCGGCAATCCTCTCGAGATGTTAACCTGACACTGCCTAAAGAATTCTGAACATTCCGAAACAGGTGAAAATCTGAAGGTGCAAGGTCGTCCTGACCTATACGCCGGATACATTAACACCTGTCTGCCAAGCTCTCTTCATTTTTGCTAAGAGGCTAAAAATATGTGAGGTGTGTTATCATGATGAAAAACCACACCTTCTGTTGATTAATTCCAGCCGCTTTCTCTCAACTTCTTGCTTCAATCTCATCAATTATTCGCAGTAGAGTTCAGAATGTATATTCCTGACTGATGGTAACAGCCCATAATGAATCAACCTTCCAATCACACAGCATCACCTTGTTACGAGTTTACCCGGGTTTTGCCAGAGTCTGTGAAGAAACCTTTTTCGCACGTTCTTGTCTTACGTTATCCACTTTTCATCACCAGTTATCAGCTTCTTCAAAAATGGTTCGGTTTCATTACGTTGTAATAAAGAATCACAAATGAGTACAAGGGTCATGCATTAGGTTTCTTTCAATGAGCTCGTGAGGTACCCAAATATCGAGCTTTTTTGTGTACCCAGTTTTTTTCTAATGCGCTAAAACTGGTTTGTGGTCAATTCCCAGTTCTTCACCTACGTCGTAACTAATGATATGACGATCTAGCTCCACTTTTTCAAAAATGGCATCCATTTTATCCGTAAAAGGGCGACCAGAGCAACGTGCATCTTTGACATAAAAATTTCCGTATTGAAAACGCTTAAACCAATTTGTGCCAATGTCACAGACACTGCACTAGTTCCATAAACATTGCAATTTTTTTTCGCGGCTCGCGTTGCATTTTTACCTTTTTTGTAGTAAAATTTTAAAATGTATCGAAGTTCTTCATTAGATTCACTCATTTTAACAGTACAAAAATTAATAAAAATCATACATTTTCCTAATCTGAATTTGGAATTATCTTCTTTAAAATTTATACTTTTAATTATACCAAAACCAGCCAGATGCAAATAGTATAGCCAAAGAGATTTTATTACAAGTTCGTACATACTATAATGCGAAAAATCTTTTTCCTCAATCTGATATTACTACCTAGACCTTACAACTACCGCATTATGAAACTTATGCTGGCTCCACGAAGGAGAAGTCATGCGCATTAATAAAGAATTTACCTGCCAAGTTAGCTTTCCCCTACGGTTTTATAGTCACTTAAAATTTACTAACGTGACGTAATAATAATCGGAATTTGTATTTTTGTTTATCTTTTACTTTTAATGTTTAAGTTGTTTAGCTTAAAGCCTCGTTACCAGGCCATAAAATTAATAATAATAATACATTTCAGTTATTTTCTCTTCGTCATTGTAATGTTTCCCTTTAAATGATGTGCACACTTGTCATTGATGCACATGCATGTTTCTTGATTTTGTATGTCATGTATTTTCTGTAAGTGTTTGTATATATTTCGTTAGTGTGCCTTTTAAAATAAAATAAAATAAAAAATTACTATTTTTGTGTTGGAAAAAACCCTTGGGAAGAAGCTCATTTAAATATAAATTGCAAAGAAAGTCCCAAGACTCACTCGCTAATGTGACATATGCAATAAATACTATTAAATACTTCCTTTGTGTCTAAAACTTTGCCAAGTAACCAATACCTACTAATAGTCGCTATAATAGGAAATAAATTTATTAAAAAGCTATGTTATTGTTTTTATTAAATAATGGTATAAAAGTATGTATACCATTATTTTTAAAATAAACGATTATTATTATTAACAACATGAACAACAACAATAACAAAAGTTGTAAAGTTGTAACAAAAGAAATTATCTGTCTCCTTTCATTATAGCATAATTACGATTCGACAGAAAGACAAAAAAGTATAGGTAGTTTGATTTAGTATTGTCTCTTGTTAACATAGCTTTTACACATTTAAAGAAAACTCTTTTTACCGGATTGAAGCTATGTATTATTATAAACTTACAATTATTTTACATAATTTTATTTTTTTTCCGATGTTTCGCGTGCTTTGTAGCATGCGTGATAATACATAGCTTCAACCCGGTAAAAAAGCATTTTCTTTAGATTGATTTACTTTTAATGAATAAGCGCATGAAGCTTGAATTATGATAAAAACTTAATCGTACGTTACAAATGCATGTATTAGATAATATGCTTGTTATGCATTTTTGTTAAGTCATGTGTTTCAATTATTTGTAATTTACTATGCTTATTCAGATTTTATACATTTATTATTGTAATACCTACGAAAGATCTATCAACGAATCACACCCGGATACAACTAAAACTAAACTTCAACAATATTTAGTAATCAAGCGGTTTCCGTTTGATAAGCGAATCAAGTTGATAGCTATTAAAGGTCGGACTGAATCAGTTTATTTCCACTTCCAAGCTACATCTAACCAGGACTTTGCTGTTCACTCTTCTTATTTATTTATTTACACTTAGTTGCAAAATAAAAAAAAACACAAATAACACAATACATAAAAATTACAAGGGATGCAACGGGCGACCTTATCTCTAGTACGCGATCTGTTCCAGGCAACCCTAGTAAGAGAAAAACTAAAAAAGAAAAATGATGAGTGCAAGAATTTTATATAAAATATTCCTACATCCTTAATCTAAAGTTATACAAAAAAAAATATTAATAACAAACGAAAAATCAAAATGCTAATCTTACAGAGTCATGAATGCAATACAAAAGAAAAGGAAACACAAGAATTACACGAGTCACGATTTATCAGGATAGGATGAGGTTAAGAAGTATTTATACAGAAGAATTTTAAAAGATGATAGAGAGGTAGCCAATCGTATGGGGTCGGGCAGCCTATTCCACGACTTAATGGAGGAGATCTTCTTACCGTAGGGAGCGTCACGTCACTTAAAACTTTACCACTATTATTTTGTAAAGTAAGTAAAGTACAGGAAAGTAGAAAATAATATTAACAATAACGCGTAATTCAATCCCCGCCCCGCATCATACAGGAAAAAAATGCGTTACGTAACACTTAAACGCTCCCATAACTGTAACTCGAATAGTTTCTTCTTTGTATGAATGGTTCATAATAATTCTTAATAATATTATAACCAAAAGGTACAGTTAAATGTGTATAATTTACACTCTTAAAGAAAATAAAATATTAATTTCTATGAGGCCAGTATCGTACACGCACTGATGTATATATTCAAAGTTTATTCATACAGGTAATGTACACTTATGAACGTCAAAAAAGACATACCTACATATTAAATGCTTCTAATTTTACATTTACTGCCCTTTCTCAAATCAAAACCAGTCCTAAACTCTAATTCATTAAAAGGATAAACCAACTAGAGATGTTTAAATCAATGGTATTTACATTTGACAGAAGGTACTAAAGATAAAAATTTGAATGTAGTCTAATTTATTAAAGAAAAATCACATAGAGGATAGACCACGTAAAAAGTTAATGAAAAACATTAAAAAGAAAACGTTTTAGGAAATAAAAACGTAATCTCACAATTTACCCACGTAGAAAGATGTCATTAAAATGTAAATGGTGCTCAAATATTGATGAGTATTTTATTTCGTTTGATATAGAGTGAATAACAGCACTGAGCTTTATACGTTCTTTTACACATGGATGAATTGGTATAACGTTCAACAATAGGTTGTGTAAGGGACGCGAGAATGCAATGCATAAGTAAATTTAAGTTAACACAAATATTTATAAAGTTAAAACTATTGCTGTTATAAAAAAAACACAAATATTTAACAATAACAACACACGTTAAAATGATTCTTATTACAATAATTTTCAAACTAGTTAATATTTTGACGTTGTGATGAATTGTTAACACGGCCGTTTAACAATATGTTGTGTAAGGGACGCGAGAATGTGATACAAACAAAACCTAAAAGGGGTTCGAAATTCGAATGCATAAGTAAATTTAATTTAAACACAAATATTTAACATTCACAACACACGTTAAAATGATTCTTATTAAAATAATTTTCAAACTAGTTAATATGTTGACGCTGTAGTATATTGCTAACACGGCCGTTTAACAATGTTGTGAAAGGGACGCCAGACTGTGATACAGGTAAAACCGTAAAGGGGTTCGAAATTCAAACGTATATGTAAATTTAATTAAGACGCAAATATTTAACAATAACAATACATAATGAATTAATTGAATTTCGACGTCGTTGTAATTTAATTTTGAAAATAATAGGTAGTCATTTCTCATTTCAATATAAAATTTTAATTAAGATTAAAGACAATATTAGTGAATCAACAACATGGCATCATAAAACGAGTAATTGCCTCCAATATATACAGTTTTACGACAATATAGCGAAGTAGGTACAAACATTGTCAATAAATAGCGAAAAGATTAATTTGCTTGGTAAATGAGTTGCGCCAGATTTCCCTTCAAAATTTTTTGTCAATTGTCTAATATCCGAACGCTTCGTAACAAAAGGGAATAATAATCCATAAAAAATTAAAACTTTTTAATCATACAGACTAATCAATACTATATTTTGTTTATAGAACAGCAGGAAAGTGGGAGGAGGTTTACCTGTTGTTAACCGATACTTATGGACTCACTATGCCTAAAGACTCAAGGGCGCGTTTCCTTATAACACGCTCTTTTATTAAAGCATAACTTGACTGCCATTTTTATTGGGTGACAATAATATACTATGTGTAACTCAAATAGAAGAAATTACCTTTATTGACCTTTTTCCTGTTGGTATAATATAATATATGATTTTTCATACTAATACTTCACCCAGACATTAGTTACTTTGTCATGAATAAAAATATTGCTGCGTTTTTTTTTTACTGAACAGGGGCGCAAACGGCCAGGAGGCTCATCTGATGTTAAGTGATACCTATGGACAACGCCCGAGGGCTCGCGAGTGCGTTGCCGAACTTTTAAGAATTAAAACGCCTTTTTCTGGAAGGACCCTAAGTTAAATTCGTCCGAAAATACTTCAGTGGATAACTGGTTTCAGCTGGTCGTACGCGTAGTGCCTAAAAAACGTGTCGTCAAAGTGAAATGCAGCTGCAGGTAATAATCTGAACAACTCCACTGATCATCATGCGGTAGACAATTCAGAGAGCCCCACACCTCTTCGCAACGCCAAGGGATCAAGCCTGTATAGAACTGCTTTAATAAAGTGAAATTATCACAGGACGTTGTCACAAGTTCATCTGTGCACTCGAATGCAACGGATAGATTGTTTTCTGCATTCAGGCTGTTTCAATTGTCATGCGAATATTATTCTTCAATAATTCAATAAAACATATTGACTTTCTTCGCTCGGTTCTGACGCACGACAATATTGAATAGAATCTGATAGGCCATAAGGAGACAGGTGAGAGTTTTATCCTGATAATATCCTTATCGAATAGACTTAAACTGAATTAGATGAGTGCACACGAAAGCTTATATATTACACGTAGCATACAAATGTAATACTAGCAATATGCAGTAATACATTCACAGTCACACGTACACAAGAAAATTTAACGTATTACATTAAAATTAGAAGCCTGTTCTAATTACTAGGCAATGTTAGCTTTTAAATATGACTGGTATGTCTAATACATTTTTTTTATTAGACTAGACACTACTACAAATTTCTATTCCACCATCATCGTTAACCTTACCCCCATACAAAAACAAAATTATTCCAACTAATTTATTTTATTTAAAGCATTATTTTGTCTTTCTTTCAAATTGTGTATACAAAAAATCAATGGCGCTACAACCTTTGTTTAGGTCTGGGCCTCAGATTTCTATACAGAAACAGATACATGTTTCATGATCATTTGTATATCGAATAGGCAAGTAGGTGATCAGCCTTCGGAGCCTGTAAATTGTGTATACGCTGAGATCAATAGAGTCAGAATAGTTTTATTATATAGTGCATTTGGACCGATTTATTTTTTATTTATATTTATATTTTTTTTCGTATGCCAACGCTTTTAGATATACATAGAGAAAATATTTGTGCATTCTATTCTTGAATATAAAGTTAGGGAATTCAATTAATTATATACGGATAAACGCAAACATTTCCATTCAAATAATTCTCTTATAAAAGAACACTATAAAGTGCTGTTCTTTTAACGAGGGAGAAAAGTTTTCCACTTCATTGAACTTCACACTTTATACATTTTAATTTGATTTTTTTTCTTCATAACTGTAAGATGCCAGTAACTTTGGCATCGTGGAATTAAAAACATATTTGAAAGATAATACAATTGAAACTGGCATAAAGTCAAAACTATTGCCATAATATAAAAAATAAAAAAAACATAATACAAGAAACTCCTTTCCGAAAAATGAACATGTTAACGTATACAACGTTTTTGTTTACGTTAACATGTTCATTTTTCGATATATTGTATTGTTGGGTCTTAATAAATTGGCCATGATGATGAAATAAAACCTGAATATTTACTTGTAAACTAAAGTAGGGGTGTTTTTTTACATTTAAGTCGGTCCGATTCCCAGGCAACTAATTTTTAGAAAATCTTTGAATGCAGAATTACTATTTTTTAAAAATAACATAAAGCCTTCTTTCAGTAAATAGGTAGTTAGATAGGGTAATCTACGATACTTAAGGTACTATCTCTTCATGTCCCATGACTTTGGGACGTCCTGTATAAACCCAGTAGTTGAGACCTCCCTTTAAGAAAAATTTTGCTTGCGATGGGAAAAGATTTGGAGTATTTGCTTGTAATAGCTTGAAATATTATACAAATAAATACATATAACATAATTGCGTTCTTAAATTAATACAGTCTAAATACTGCCTAATTGTATACAATTCACTTCTATAAAATTATTCTACCAGTACATTATTATTTCTCTATTAGATTATCTTAAATAAGCTATATCTGCGACGCAATATTAATTTTTCAATAAAAATTGCGGCAAACAATGAAAGAATTTTATATTCTAACACTTCTACTAGAAAAATTCTAAACTAATATTTATAGATACTAATTTGATAGAGCAAAAGTTTCATTTCTGCAAGTATACTGAAAACTACTGGACCGATTTCAAAACTTCTTTGATCGTAAGAATGCTAGCCTTGAGTACATTGTGCTATATCTATTTCCAAAATACATATTATGGAATAGTCACGCCAACTAGTAATTTGTATGTAACCCGTTGTGCGAAAAAAATAAGATTAATAGCCGACACGTCATCTGCCTGAAAAACTGGAGTAAGAAGGTCGATAAAACTTGTAATTTTATTTTACTATTTGTCGGATGGATTTACTACAGTTAAATAAACTTTTGTTATCTATATAATAAAGAATGTATTTTTTAGTATCTAAAATATATTTAAAGAATTATTAATTTATTGTATGCTTTTCTATTACAATGTAATACAAACAGCCTCTTTATTATAAAAGTAAATAATTCATCAAAACCAGACAAACTCATAAAAGCAAAGATTTACGTTATTTAAAAACTTCATTTTGCGTTTCTTATTCCATAACACCAAACAATGATTCAAACCTAGTTTATTTAAGCAAAAAACGTATATAAACATCACATGGCCTAATTCGCCTACGCAATTTTCGTTATCGCCTCATGTCAAAGTTAAGTGCACTCCAACAAGTAGAATGTCTCATAAAAACAGCGAGACCTCTTTCTAACTCCATTAACATAAAAACTATTCCAACTATAAAATCGACACCTACCTTTATTTTGTGCAGCCATTGTCATCTGTTCGGGGATGTTGGTGCATCATTTGCGAAACAATTTCACATGTTTTGTTGTGCCAGATAGCGTAAAGTAACGTGGAGAACGTGTTTACAATGTCACTGACGGTTGAAAATGGCTTGTTTAATGGAAAAATCGATCCTGCGCCGCGCGCATTCTACAGGCAGCCTTCAGGCAACGACCCGCTAGTGATAAGCCCTGAAAATCGTATACATAGGAGTATAGATAACATACATAATACATTTTGGCACGTACCGGCTACGTAAAATGGCTGATTGACTGATTGTTTTGTTTATTACATCACCGCCTACGTGTTCCCTTGTTATGTTTCCCCTTGATTCTAGAAATCTTTACCATATACATATGCATACACATATTATTTTATTATTTGTGTATTCTTACAAATATATTTCTTACAGTCTATTTCTTGTTTTATTTATTAATACAAATTTAGATAAACAAAATTATTAAATTCTAAAAAAATATGAACGAAGAACATTACAATGGTCTTCGTAAGAACAATCAAGTATCTTGTAAGTAAGTAATATCTCGAAAAACTGAAAACTTAACTATATTAGGTCTAAAAAGCTTTTCTGGAGTTAACTATTGCTTATATTCAGGAAATAACTGATGAATAGAATAAGAAAAATTATTATTAATAGCAATGAACAATTTTAGTAATAACCGTTATTCATAAAATAACGCATCATAATTTACAGATAAAAATTTAAGTATTTAAAGTTATGATATATTTTGAGGATTCTAAATGTTTGTACATTCAATTAAAACAAAACAAAATTAAATTACCCGCTTCTTCGTCCCCGCCATTCCTAAATGTGCAATATTGTAAGTCAATAATCAAAATGGTTATTCAATTTGATAGTTGACATTAACTATTTCCTAGCATTTGGCAATTGACTGATTATGACAAATGTTTATTATGACGTCTGACTTTTGAGATGTTGTTCTTTCAGTCATGAGTCAAATTATAATAACATAATATACTAAGCAGAATTGTTAGTTACAAAAGTCAAAAACAGAAAAGATATATATTTAGATTAAAATCCAATTATATTATAAAACCAAGAGTAGGAACGCTACGTGTCCGTTTTAGTTATAATTTCAATATGAAAAGCGTCTCCTAAAGAAGTTTAACAAGAAATTATGAAAGAATCCACGATGTGTACTCATTTATCCGGTGGACGATTAAATGTAGCGATTATTCAGGAAACTATGAGAAAAGAGTTATTAAATCTCTTACAGCTTTGCGAAGGACCCAAAGTAAGTACGCCCCTTAAATGCAAAAGTTAAATAGGTTTAATTTACCGCACGGTATCTAACTCATTTGATTTTGCTAAAATATATATTATTCTGAATACTCTGAATAATAATTTATATAAATTAGAATACTTGTTCTGTATTAAAACCAAAACATTGTATAAGCTTTATATTGTACGTTTTTATTTTTTAACATATAACAAACAAATATGTCTTGTGTTAGGTAACAATATGGGATGAATGGTTAGCGGGCCCAATAGGTCTGGTAGCCCAATACTCTCTGCTGAAAGAACATGAAGTAGCTGACATGTTTCCTCTTCGACCCGGCAGCCTACCAACAATTTCAGTGAAGCATATAATATTTATTGCAAGACCAAAAATATTTCTAATGGATCTTGTTGCTGATTATATTCTATCACTAAGGTATGTTTTTTATCTGTATTATATGGTATTCTTGGCTAATTAGATAGCAAGAATTGTAGGATGTACATATTTGAAAAGTAAGTATATTACAAAATATCAAAGCCAAAAATCATTTATTCATATAGGTAACATAATGTACACGAAACAACTAACATCACCCCATACACAAATTCAGGTACGACCAGTCACCACAAGCGGCACCTGTTCCTGAGTATTATGCATGGCCAACCCCTTGCCATATTTTATCTTACTTTATAATTCATATATGTAAATTTTTTTCAGAAGTAAACAAAACACACCTGTTGAATTCCACCTATTCTTTGTGCCTCGTAGAAGTGAACTATGTGAAAAGCATTTAAAAAATAGAGGAGTGTATGGTAACCTTACCATACAAGAATTTATTTGTGATATCTTTCCGTTTGATAGTGATTTAATGTCACTGGAACTGCAAAACGATTTCAGGTAAAAATAAAAATTTTCTGTTGCTATTCTCTAGTGTGCCAAACATTAGGAAACACATAGTTTATTTAATAAAATTTAATATGGATTTCAGAGAAAACTATTTAGAGGGTGATCCAACTTGTTTGTACAATGCCGCTCAAGCACTAAGAACTATTCAACAAATATATGGTATAGTGCCACATGTGTACGGAAAAGGACAAGCTGCTAAACAGGTTTTTATATTTGAGTATTATGAGAAAATAGCTTTTATAAACTACATTCACGTTAGTGTCATGAAGTGAAAAGAAATATTTTTCTTATCTGTTTTATTCCACCAGTTTTTGTAGCATTCTGTGCTTGTCATCATTCATTGATTTGATTTTGTTTTTTAAATTGAGCGATTAATTGTGAAAAGAGTGCAAGACTGCATTATTAAAAAACTTATAGTTTATTTACTTATATTATAATCCACCTTCTCACTTACCACATTTATAATTTTCATATATATATATCCATAACAGTAAGTTCTAAAAGTTGCATACTTTTTTCCTATATACTATTTTATATTAAGTACATAATATGTAAAAAAAATATATATAATTTATATATTTTATAATAAATATACCATTTTACTTATATTGATTATGTGTGTAATTTTGATTTGATCTTAACAAAATCTTAATTTTGTAATAGGTTTGGGACCTCCTTTGTCGACTTAATAAAGAGGAACAAGGGTTAGGGCCAAAGGGTGCAACCACATCATGTATAGATCAGTTACTGCTGCTCGACAGAGGTATAGACTTCACGAGTGTCATGGCTACACAATTGACGTATGAAGGGCTTATAGGTATAAACAATAGAATATCTATTATAAAATAACTTTCGTATTCTTGCACTTCTTCCATTTTTTTATAGTTTTCTAGGCTTGCCTGCAAGAGATGATTTAGTAGTGATATGGCCTCCCATTGTAATGGTTTTTAATGAGTCTATGTGCAAATAAATAAATCATTCAAGCAATAAACAATGATATTTAGCAATTTTTTAAGAATTAAGTATTTATATTTAAATTAAATTAACCCAGTGGTGACGAAAAAACGAAAAACACTCTGTTGGTGGGCTATGATTCGTTTCAATTTTTTATCAACGCTTCCTAGATTATGTTGTGTAATTTTTATTTACCTTTGGAGTAGCTTATTTGGATGTCTTTGTATAATTTAAACGTTACTTTTGCTCGTGTAACCCTATAGTTGGATACCTTGCGGCCATTTTGGTAGTAAATTAATAATGTATAATCTGTTGAAAGTGCTCCAAAGAAGTTTCGCCGGTTACATGTAACACCAATATAGTATACTTAAAAGCATAGACAAAACAGATACATTTTTTGCAGATGAACTCTATGGTATAAAAAGCACGACAGCCACATTTCCCGGACACAAATTTGTGAGTGCTGACGATACAAATCCAGAAGTGACGGCCCGAGAGCGAAAACGAATAATACTTAACAGTGGGGAGGAATTGTTCACCGAATTAAGGGACTGCAGTTTTACAACGGTACAATTATTATGTAATTAGTACATTTAGCACTTGCAAAATAATAATATAAACAATTGAATGCCTAAAATATGTAGATGAAAAAAAAACTTACTTAATTATGTTCTACATGATTAGTTCTAAGCCGTAAGAGCACCTATTTACATATTTAAAAAAAATCAATGGCGCTACAACCTTTTTAGGTCTGGGCCTCAGATTCTGTATCTGTTTCATGGTCATTTGTTAATCGAATAGGCAACTCAGCCTTCTGTGCTTGACCCATGACTTTTTGGGTCTAAGACAATCCGGTTTCCTAACGATGTTTTCCTTCACCGTTCAAGCTAATGTTAATGTTATTTACATATAGTAGCTCCTTATTTCCCTATAAATGGATAGTGCATGTAATATAAATAGTTATTTACTTACTAAATATTACATTGTATCAATATGATTTTTCAGCGCTGTGTACTGTGAATTGTGTGTAATAGTGTTACTATAACCTAAATTCAAATTACAGGTAGGAACAGTTTTATCAAGAAAAGCCAGAATTATAAAGACCCAGTTGGACGAGCGACATAATGACAAATCGGTACAGGAGATCAAGCAATTTGTGTCGCGACTCCCTCAAATGTTGGCAAATAAACAGTCGCTGGCATCACATACAGCCATTGCTGAATATATCAAAGAGGTGAGTAAATTACGCGTCAAATTAGAGGTGTGACCTCTAATAAATTAATTTAAAAGTACTGAGAACAAGTAATTCATGTAAAGCGGTACACGGGTGTGAAAAAGGACTCGTTCAGTTACAAATGAAACATATTGAATTTTATATGCAAATTTATTTATTACAGAAATACAAACATTATCCTTACAGACTATGTCAATACGATAATATCGAGAAATATAAAATAAAATATATAATAACTATATAATATTAAACACATTATAGGAACAATATCGCTATTGTAAATTCACTCTGCGAACATATAAATATGTCGATAGTGTCGGAGACAGCATTCTGGAACTCGGGGAATCTGTGCAACTGTATTATATTTAATACATATAATACAGACCAGTGTTGTGTTACTCCTACCTAAGTCAGTTGATTATTGCCTTATATATTGTGTGTAGTAATAGACCTAAGACAGTCTAGAAGTTCCTGGGTCCTGGACCGGGTCTTGTTTTATACATTTCAAATTGATAGTGTTAAAACAGTTTCCGTTTGGAAATGTCTAAGTTTGCACGGTGCTAAATGTATCCGTAATTAATTTCAGACAACAGATTCATTTGATTTCCACGACAAGATACAGTGTGAAGAGGACTTCTTGACGTGCATGGATAATGAACGCATTTGTCCGTTTATTGAAGATCTCATCGCTCAGAAGGTGCCTTTGACTAAGGTAAAATTTATGTATGAGAAACGTAACTAAAAGAGTATATAATAGAATACCCGGGGTTAAGATATCGAACGACGTTCAGTTTTGCGGCCATTTAGAGGAAAAGACTTAATTAGCCTCCAAGAAGTACGTACTGAACAAGTCAAAACGGTTCTTCACTCCGGGCCATCGCTTGCAAGTGCATAAAGCTAACATTCAGCCCCACATGGAGCACTGTTCTCACCTCTGGGCGTGAGCTCCACAGTACCAGCTCCTTCCACTTGACCGTATTTAACGAAGAGCGGTTCGAACGCATTCGCGTGCGTACTGGCATTACTTTGCATTATGAGTAGCGTACAATTTGTAGCGCCGAGCTCTTCCCGCGCGCAATAAAATATTAGCTTCTGATTATGTTTAAATTCCCACAAACTCCTTAACTAGGTGACCGCAACCGCGTCTAAATATTTTTACCACATTTTTCTATTGTCTACGGCTGGAATGTATCAATTGTCAAATGGCTTAAAGGTCTTGTTATCAGGCCATATAATTAAAAAAAAAAATTGTCAAAAACCTTCCTGCGTTAATTTGTCATTTATTCTACAGAAACATACTTTTTCAGGTTTTACGACTTATCTGTCTTCAATGTGCAACCGGGTCGGGTTTAAAACTCAAAGTACTTGAGTATTACAAAAGGGAATTGATCCAAGTTTATGGACTAAAAACATGGCTCACACTGTGTAACCTCGATAAGTGCGGACTATTAAAACCTCAGACTGGATCAAGGCAGTATTCGGTATTGAGAAAGGTATATTTTTGTTGTTGAAAAAAAACGTAATGTATTTGAACATGTATTTAATATTATCGCTACAAAATGATGAAAGTATAATTGCCTTTTGTGTTGCCCGTAAACCCCTATGGGGTAGGCATTTTTACAACTAGTTGATTGATTTCTTTACATATATAAATTGTTAGCCTGACACGTCGATTTTAAGTTTAAAAACTGTTTAACCTACTATTGATTGTTCTGTTATCTATAAGATTTTCTTGTGTTTGTCATAATTTATACGCTGCCTATAATTTTCATATCCACACTAAACTAATTATACTGATTTTAAAATGTTTAAAGGCCCTACACCTAACAATTGAGGAATCTGAGTTGGATCCAAAAGACAAAAATTTCCTATCAAGCAAATATGTACCATTAACTGTAAGACTGAGTGAACATATTGCCAAAAATAAAGGATGGGCCGGTAAGAAAATGTTTTTCGACGATCTTAAAAATTTCTTAATAACTATTTCGGTTTATTTTACTACTGTAAGTGCTTTCGGTTTTTTTTTCAGTTTATTAAAACAATTTTTTTTTACACTATACAATTTAATAAAATTGGAACACAAGTAATACGCAGCACCCTCCTGGTTAGATTAAAAAAAACATTACTTCATTAAAACCGTTTAGGAATGGTTTGTTTGTAATGCATGATATATATTTTTTTAATATAAATAAATACAAAGTTGGTTATTTTAAAATTGGCAAGCGTTAGAATGGCATTATTTCAATAGGTCAATTAATCAATAATATCACGCAGTTGACTGTCAACTACATGTGACAGTCTCGCTAACGATTGCCAAAAGGATACGAAACTTTAGCATTTAGAGATTTAATTAAAATGCGATAATAAAAAAATATGTTAAAAATTTTACTACTTTTACATAATTTAATATGACATGCAAAATACAAAATTGGCATAGGACTATTCTGAAAATTTATCGGAGCTATGCGATGAAGATGTAAAATGAAACGATAACAATAACAACGACTCATAGATGCCGCTAAATTTCTATTCAGATCTTGCCCTTAGCGAGATGCGGATGCGATACTTGAATAATGCTTTTATTAAAACCGACAGCTCCAAACCTCAAAAGATTATGTAATATATAAATAATGTGCTAAATGTTAAATACATGTTTGGAACAAATAAAAAAAAGAACGTACGTTTAAAGACACGCGACTCGATATTCCCTCTTTAAATTTTAGAATTGTTTTTATTTGCGCGTGTGTTAAAATATAGATTGGTCAAATATCGACAAAGAAATACATTATATTCCAAAAAATATTCAAAATAAATTAAACAAGTAGAAAAAGTGCAATCATTCAATTGTTTTGTAAAGATAACCATACAAATTATAGCATGCTATAGATAATTTAATATTGTTGTTTCAGCTATTCACTTACCAATTTCTAATTGTATGTGATAATTGCTGCCAATTTTTTTAATTGCTTCGTGTAGTCATCAATAACGCTACTCATATTTAGTAAACCTTATGCGAAAATAAGTTTTTATTTAGCACTTAATATTATCTATCTATAGCATTAATTCTACAGACTCAAGCTTGCCATATTTTACTTAATTCTATTCGAAATTCATACAATAATCATATTTTATAGGCATAGTCGACGTGATAGGATCCCTCCCTGGACCGACCTTAGACCAACTACAAACTCTACAGCCTCGTATGGTACGACGAAACTCGATTTCCAGCGAAAATTCGTCAGTTGACAACCCTAAAGTTGTCCTCGTATTTTTTATCGGCGGTTGCACCTTCCACGAGATCTCGGCTCTGAGGTCAATAAGTCAACAAGAAGATTCCAATGTCGAATTTGTTATTTTAACTACGAAACTAATTAATGGAAATACTTTTATTGAATCCTTAATGGAATCTGAATAAGGGCAAATATTTATATAAAAATTATATGTACTATTTAAATGTATCCCCATGTAATTAAAACATTTCATACATCAAAATTGATTTATTTACTCAAACATAAAATTATCTTTGGGGTCAATTAAAGGAAACCATATAAACCTATAACCATATAAATGGAGGTTTATTAAAATTTCACATAATTCAACTTTCATAGAATATAAATTTTAATTTGATCAGTTTAAATAACCTTACAAAATTCTGCATGCTTAACAACTATATATTACAGGATTAAAGCTTCAGCATATAATTTTTACATACATAACAATATGTTCATTCTAATCTCATAAATATTCATTACTTGTGTACTTTGTGATGTTAGATTTTTTTGGTGGTGCAACACTGACACCATATTCCTTAGCCAAACCAAGCAATGTTTCATTATCATACCCAACTTCTTCTTTATATAGTCTAAGCATTAGCGGTATTAATACTTCTAATAAAAATGTATAATTTTTCTGTGAGTAACTTGAGTCACTTCCTGCTGATAACTCCAGTCTTGCATTAAAAATAGCAATTATACATATATCAACTACATCCATCATCTCCTCTGTTACAATTTTAATGCCAATATTCTGTACAGTCATTACTGACTGTGTGAACCATATTGTGCTGCTGGACAGATCAATCCAAGTTTCATTTATCACATATTTAGTCAAATTTATTCCCATGTCTGTCATTTGAATCAAAAATTTGTTGGTACCTGCTTTAGTATGCATATTAACAGGGGTCCACTTGTCTTCTGTCAGCTTAGTTTTCATTGAATCCACAATTTTGTCCTTATACTCTTGTAATGCTCTTTTAATTGGAGTTCGTAAATAGCTATTTAATTGAAATCTAAAATCAAGACCAAATTCACAAAATAAGGTACATTGATCTCTTAAACTCTGAACACAGTTTAATAAAGTCTCCAAAGCACATTGTGGTGTAAAAATTTGTTTGACTATTTGACTCATTAAAATCCGAAGCTGCAAACAACCCCAAACAACAAAACTGCTTATTTTATTTTTAGGAAATAACATTGTAAACTCTGTTAAGGCATCACTAAGAGAGCAAAAGAAAACATCACCCACTTGCTTTACATAACTAAGTATAGAGCCTTCTAGTTGGACTCCCTTTACATGAGCTTTAACTGTCTGACTACAAATATCTAAGAATAATTCACAGGCTTGACTGGTCATATTAAACTTATTTAGTATCTGTATAGGATATCGAGAAGACCTTAGCCCACCTCTTGGACTCCAATTTTGAGTAACATCTAATTCCTTTAAGAGAATTTCTGTCAGAGCTTTTTGTTTTTGATCAATTTTCTTTAAAATATCAGTTCTTTGTGGATGCTTTATAAAGTCTTCAGTAGTTAATGTCTTCTGTGCTGATGTCATAAGATCATAGGTTTTTTGAAAATGTCTTTCAACAATAAGTACATCTAACTCCTCTATTACATCAGCCAACCAATCTGGTAATGGGGCTATTTGTGGTGATGGTAATTCCTCAACTGAGAGACTAGGGGACGCCAACATCTCTGCTTTTACCTTCTCCTGGCTTTCTTTCTTCTTTTGATTTGATGTTTCTTTTTCTATGTGCATCTTTTTTGCTGATTCAAACTTATCCAGCCAGTCCTTTTTAATTGCTAAACTATTACACTGAAATACTCTGGTATCAGGAAATGCTAAGACTTTAAAAGCTTGTTTTACAGTGCCTAAATCTCGAACATTGACTACAGCTATGGTACTAATGGGATAACTTGTTAGGAATTTGTACCTCATAGGTCCACGACGGTTGGAAATCCAACACGTCAACATTAAGCAATCGTTGAACAAGTAGACATGCATTCTTTGCAAGGCAGTGTTTTCCTCCGCGTCAATTTCCAACAAATCACCTTCATGAAGCAAGATTCTATCAGATATATCTAACAAATTCATACAGCCTTCAACTTTTTCTGTAATTAGATTAAGCTTATTTTTACGTTCCTCCTCAGCTCTCTCAGCCTCTAAATCATGATTATCGATAGATTCTGGAGATAGAGTGTTATCGTTTCCTAAAATTGACGCTTGTGAGAGATTTGTGAGAACAGTTCTTTGGTCACTTAATAAATGTGACAGTTTATACATTTCGGCTTCTAGGTGGGATATCTCGGTGGCAGTTTCAATAAACTGCATGTAGTTTTCGTATACATTTCTCTTAAGTGCACTGGCAGTTTCTTCAGCTAAACCTTCAATTTTCACCTTTTGCTGTTGCAGCTCCTCCCCTCCTACACATGATCTGGCTAATTCTTTCACATAACGTTCTGGCACAAAATCGGGCACTGCAAAATTCTCCATATTAATGTCTCCCATGGTTTCACATAAATATTAGATATTTCGTTCAGTTTTATCCAAAAGAACTATTTCTCTCATCATTCGTTGATATCGAACGACAGGACGTAGATATGAAATAATATGAATAATAAATCCACAGACTAGCTAGATAAATTTACACATCAAAAGTGGGCTGGCCACAGCAAACAGAATAAATTCATATTAGACATAAGTAATATAGACTGTGCAATAATAAAAACATTTTTTAGTAATCTGACAAACAAAAATTAGGTCCTTACATATGAAATTGGCGTTTTGTATGGGAGGAACAAAAAGTCGAATATTTTTAAATATAATATATTTAATTAATCAAAGTATGAACCTTTGTTTTCTATGCACTTTTGCCATCTCATAGGTAGTTAATTGATCCCTTTACTAAAAAAACCAGTTGAACGGGAATCAATAAAATCTGTGAAGGCGATTTGGACTGCCCCATCAGAGTTAAATTTTTTCCCTTGCAAGAAGTTGTCCAAATTTTGAAAAAAATGGTAATCTGTTGGAGCAAGGTCCGGGGAGAACGGAGTATTCATGTATTCATGTATTTATTTGCATTCCATAACGTTACAATAGATGTTTATAAGGCTTAAAGCTAGGTACAATATTATGGACCCTGTTAGGGCACAGCAAAAGAAGGCATTACAAAACCTATATAACATACTTAATAGCAACAAAATAGCACATAAAACTTCACACTCCAGGCTAGTACCAATTACATAGAATAACATTTTTTTATTTTTATTTATTTAATTTTGAATATTTAGGGATTAATAATTATGAAATTAAGCTATATTTTTATCTTCTAGGTACTCATTAACGCTATAATAGCATTTACGTATAAGAAGTTTTTTTAGTTTGTTTGTAAATATATGTATCTTTTTTTCATTTCTTAGTGTCTCAGGTAGTTTATTATAAATTTTGATTGACATGACTAGTGGGCTTCATGCATGTATTTGTAATCGGGAAGATGGTAGGTTTAGGCGTTTTTTGTGTCGAAGTGTATATCTTGTCTGTATGTCTTCGCGTGTGGTGTAAAAGTCTTTGTGTGTATGGGCAAATTTACAGATTTCCAATATGTATAATGAGGGTAGAGTGATAATGTTTAGTTTTATGAAATGTGGTTTGGAGCTGTCTGTTTGTTCTATGTTAACTATGATCCGAATTAACTTTTTTTGAGTTGTGAATAGTGCTGGTGCGTCGGTGCTATTTCCCCACATTATTACACCGTAGTTTAGCCATGCATGCGCATAGGTGTAGTAGGTAGTTAGAGCGGTTTTCAGGTCCGTAGTCTTTTTAATTTCCCGGAAAGCATATAAAAAATTTGATAGTTTTGATTTTATTTTTTGTATGTGTGATTTCCAGTTTATGTTTGTGTCTATTGTTATACCTAGCAATGAAAATTCGTTAACTTGTTCTATTGTGTGGTTGTTAAAAGAGTCATTTAGAGAAAATTGCTTTTTTTGACGGGGGTGGAATGCTGGTGAATTTTTTGGTTTTTTCAAAATTGATTTCAAGATTGTGTGCATTCATCCAGTTTATAGTTTTTGTTAGAATATTATTGAGTGTAGAGTGAATGTTAGTGATATCATGACAGGGGGCTATAATCGAAATATCATCAGCGAATAAAACACATGGACCAGGTCCTTCTTAGGTTTTTACAAGGTCGTTTATATAAATGAGAAAAAGAAGGCACCCAATAACGCTTCCTTGTGGTATTGAGGCTTTGTTTTACTGTCAGAGCGGTAATTTTGGAGAATTTTTGTTTCATTATTATAAAATTATATTTCTACTAATTGTTTTCTGTTTTCAAGATAGGACTTGAACCATTCGTTAGTTTTTCCGCGGATACCTATCCCATAGAGTTTATTTAACAATATTTCATATTGTACCTTGTCGTAGGCTTTAGTCATGTCTAGGAGCAGACCGATTGCGTATTCTTTATTATTTGTTATATTAAGAGCTTCCTGTATGAATTTATATAATGCTAAAGTTGTTGACCTGTTTTTTCGAAAACCATTTCGACATTCATTGAATATCCCATATTTCTCGCAGAAGGCGTACACCCGATTACACGTTGTTTTCTCAAATATCTTTGATGCAGTCGGTAATAGAGCTATTGGACGATAATTATTGGGGTCTGTTTTGTCGTTTTTCTTATGTAAGGGCTTCACTATTTTGAGTTGATCAGGAAAAACACCTTCCTCGAAGGAATGATTTATCAATTTGTAGAATAGTAGAGTGAGTTCGTCTACACATTTCTTAAGTAATTTTGGTGGGAGTTCGTCAATACCGAGGCTATTTTTTTTTTTAATTTTTTATTAAAATATTTATTTCATAAGGGTCTACAGGTCTGAGAAACATTGTGTTTTCGGAAGGAGAAAGTACGAGATTACATTTTGGTCTACTTTGGTGAAAGTTAGTGAATATTAAGTCTAAGCATGTTGATGTGGTTTGAGTATATTTAAATTCTAACATTAAATCTAGGAATTGACTAGTTTTTATATTGGTATCTAATATGTTTATGTTGAGATCTCCGCCTATAATTACATTACATTTGGAATACTTAGTGTTTATATAATTCAAGATAATATTTAATTGACTATGAAATATAATTTCTTCTCTCTTATTCCAATAAATCGTTAATAATAATATATTTTCTTTAGGTAATTCTATTGCACATAATTCTATATAATCTATGGACATATTGGTAATATCGTTTCTTACAATATACTCGAAATGGTCTTGGAGTAGGATGCAGACGCCACCACCTCCGCGCGTACTTCTACAGTATGACGCTGCGATGTTATATCCGCTGAATTGAATCATACTGAGTTTTTCCGTTGTTAACCATGTCTTTGATATACATATTGCGTTGAAAATAGGGGTTTGTTCAATGAATGCTTCTAAAATGTGTTGTTTATTGTTAATACTTTGAATGTTCTGGAACAAAACTTTAAATTGTTGGCCTTTGTTTGCGAAGGGAATGGTTGTCAGTAGACATGTAGTGTGATGTTTTATTTGGTTGGTACATGCTGTTTACTATATTTTGCGAAATGTTGAAGATGTCCTCTTTATCATTATTATTGTTCTGTTTGTTTTCTCTATTATTTATAACTTTCCCTTCCCCGATATATAATTGATTATTCAGGATCACTGCATGTAAGCCTTTCTTCCTAGCCTTCATCATTTTTTCTCGCAATTGTTGTCTTTCTTTTCGTGCATTTTCATCTAAATATTCAGATAGAGATATTCTTGTTTCTTGGAAGTAATGGCTGTTTCTTAATATATATTTTACCATTCTTTTACTTATAAGTTCTATAACAAGTGGTCGTGTCCTCGCAGTGTTTTTGCCTACTCTGTACGTGTTTTCTATATAGCCCGTTAAGTCTACTTGTAAGATATCATGAAACATGGCAATTAGCCTGTCGTGGAGGTTCTGGTTCTTTTGAGTATTCAGCAAAGCCGTAGATGACAATTTTCTTTAAATTACTTTCCATGCATTGGATTACGGGGGCAGCGGAAGTATTATGTTTTAAATCCGATATTTCTTGTTTTAGTTTTTCATTTTCTCTTCACAAGTTTTCTATTTTTGTGTTGACTTTTTCTAGTTCCTGTTTTCTTTGATCGTTTTGTTTAGATAGATAATTTGTTTTTAGTTCAAAATCTTCTGTTAGCTTTGAAATAGCATTCTTTATTTCTATTTGAATTGTACTCCGCAAATCAGATAATATAGATTCGTTATTTTCTTTCAGACGTATCATTATCATTTCGCTTAAACTTTGCAGTGTTAGTTCGGTTTGCATATGGTTATCGGCATTTTTTCAGAAGTTTGGAGTGTGTCGCCTAATAGACTGAGGTCTTCAAAACATGTATCATAATTATTGGACTGTGTGTTTGGTTTTCTTATTGTGATGTTGTTTTCTTCGCAAGGTGTAGTCACTTGTTGTGTTATTATACTCTGTGATCGTATAGGGGTATCGGTGTTACTAAATTTAGGCATTACACAACGGCAATCTTGGCATTTCCATGATGTTTTCTGGTCCAAGTTCATAGTGGTTTTAAAAAGTTCTCGGAGAATATTTGCACATTCTAAATCATATCCGTAACTACATAGCATACAAATAAGATGTTCATTGGTAGGAAGTTCTTGTGTACATCCAGCGCATTTTGGTCAATTTTATTTCACTGTCCTTAGTTTGTTAACTCTGATAATAGATGGCGCTGTTTCGTGTTTTATTACGAGTGATGCGGGTTATTTTATAGTTTTTAAGAAGGTAATTTTGATTAAGTATGTATTAGGAATTTTGTTTTATCACTATCGTATCGTAATTAGTCCAACACATATAGTTTGATTAACTTTCCGTTTCTTTCAACTTCATTTAGAATTGCACTGATAATTTTTTAAAATTTGAATTTTGTTCGTTGAAACTTTTATCACTATTTTCTTCCAGAATGTTTTATATAAAGTCTGTACTCCAACTTGTATCACTGCAGGTTACAGTTTGACACAGTTTTAGTAACTTTTTAGAACTATTTTCTCACTTTGACTATTTTTAAAAACTTTTTTAACGCGGAGCCGATGTTGTTTGCTGGTACTCCAATTAGCTTTATCACATCTATATTCAATTGGTATGTCTTAGACATTCCAATTGAAGCTCTTCTAATTTGGTAGCCGTCTTATCGTAAAGAATCCATTTTTCATCACAGGTAATGATTCGGTTTAGAATACCTTCATTATTGTGCCAGTTCAGTAATGTAATGCAGCAGTCGACGCGCGTTTGCCGGTTTGCTTCAGTCAATTCGTGAGGTACCCACCATTCAAGCTTTTTAATCTTCCCAATTTGCTTCAAGTGAATTAAAACTGTTTTATCACTAACACCGCAGCCTGCAGCTAACTCGGACGTGGTTTGCGATGGATCCGCTTCCACAATAGCCTTCAATACTTCATTATCAACTTGGGTCTCAGGCCGTCCACGGGGCTTGTGTTCTGCAGGTCGAAATTTCCAGAACGAAAACGTTGGAACCAAAAACGAACTGTGTTTTCTTTTGCAACATGACCGGCATACACATCATTCACCCTTCGAGTCGTTTCCGCAGCACTAGTACCACGGCGGAACTCGTACTCGTTAATAATGCGATACTCTAAGTTTTCCATTTTGTAAAATGAGTGACGCAAACAGAAAAAATCAGAAGAAAAACCAAATGAATGACGGTCATCGAAGCACAAATACATGAGTAAATAGCTGAACAAATTTGAATTTGGAATTACCTTACCAAAGAGGAGAATATGATGATTAAAGTGGCCAGTACGAAATATGCCAATTTCATATGTAAGGACCTAATATTTAAGCATGCTTAAGGCGGTTACAGATTAGCGTATTTTTCTGCGTTTATACGGTCTTTTCAGCAAACGCGCTTCAAAAAACCGGACGCGCGCAAACTGGCATATTTCGGCGTGTTCGTTCGAAACTTTAATGACGTCGTGTTAGTATCAACATGCATTCTGATGAAGAAGCTATTCGCTATCGCTTATTCGAGCTTAGAAGCGCGTCAACGCTCGTGCGAGTCGAATGTGTGCCAAAGGCCTTCACATGCCTACATGTGCTCCCAAAGACGAGCTTATAAATAATTGGTTGCTTGGCTTTGACTTTAACAGGACCTAACAAAAACTAAGAAAAATATTTTGAGGTCATCCAAAGACGATGGCCATGAATTATATGATACAAAATCTCAAATGTTTTAAAATTTAAAATTTATTTATTTATATAGCTACCTCAATCGGTATTTGAAGTAGCCTGACTTAACTACAACTTTTTGATTGTTTGCTCTGGGAAGAGTGTAATAATGGGCAGGGGTCCTATCTACTCTAAACAAGTTTTAGACATTTCTTGTTGAAGTTGAGTTCTTGGTGAAATTTTATTAATGTTTTCAAATTTATAATCCAATCTTTTTATAATTTCGTTCGTTCGTTCGTGTCTTACTACCCATACGTGTCTTACATAATAATATTAATATGCAAGTCGTCGTCAAGGAAGAGGTTAGCCAAGGTTGAGACGCGCACTGTTATAACAATTGAATCTAACAAAGACAAAAAATAAAAATATCCACATTCATAATGATATAATAAAAGAAAGTTCTAATAAAATTCATTTATTTGATCCTGCATTAAAGAGAAGTCGATCTATAATACACCATCAAAAGGATTATTCAATTAAAAGGCAGTTAATGGCAAGATTAGTTTTGTTTCTCGGTTTTCAGATTTTCTGGGGATGTTTCGAGTTTCGCTTCAGTTGAGTCAACAGCTAGCGTTGGCACTTGAGGCAACTCTTCGGTGAAGTTTCCATTACGTTTGTATCTGTAGTAACGGGTTGACACGGCTTCGGAGTGACTTTGGTAACAGTTCACTAGGGCATCGCCGTGATGATCTGTTGATGATGTAAGGATAGTGTATTTATTTTTGTGAATTAATAAATAAAACAAATATAATTAATAAAATATTTCCTGAAATATTGGTCACTTTACATTATAGCTAATTATTAGTGATTAAATTACGTTAGGATGGGGATGAACATAGCGGTTGCAGAAAAGTTGCGACAACTAGCACAGGATAAGACACGCTTCACGAGACTGACGGCTAACCTCCTCGGTAATGGAGAGGAGAAGGATTCACGAAATAGTTACAAAAACGAATAGTTACGCTATTACATACATTAGATTATGGTAAATATCACCATCCATGATAGCGAGTATATTATTTGGTTGTCGCTGGTATAGACCAGAAATGTGTGATAAATTTATTGCGTTTTTTTTTAAATTACTACTAAGCATTTGATCTTGTTTTTTTTATAATAATCACGTCATCATTATGTCCGTGTTCCGTTTCAAGTCCAATTTTACGATTGAATAAAGATTTAAATATAAAACCAGTCTATTAATAATTTATATCTATAACAATCTGAAATAAATTATTTATTCTTTATCATAGCTTAACGCGTGTACCGAATAATTATATTAGTTTTTTGTCGATTATAACCAACTCACCTCCAGGACAGGTACAGACAGCAATGTGACGTCTGGCCATACAAACGGCGCCAGATCCGCACTGCGTATTGCCAAGGCACGGGTCGACACACTCGTAGCCCACACACGCCAAGTGGTCGGCACATTGCGAGTCTAACTCGCATTCACCCTGAAAACAAAATCATTACATCGATCTGCCACTGCATACCTAAGTGACGTAGTAGGCGTGAGTAAGAAACCCAGTTGATGCTCAGAATTTCAATTTGTAACTGAATCCTACATTTGACTTTGAGGCGTACACGCTTCTTAACTAGCCAATATCTATAAACAAAAGGTAAAAAGTCTTCACAATTGCTGACTCTCTGTGAGTCAATACAAAAAATAAGTGTTTTTGACGGCTGACTCTGGTCACAATACCCGCATGGGAAATAGAAATTTGTTTGAAATTATTCATTAAAAATAATCGCTATACTCGGCGCTACAAAGTCGCTATGACCATATGAATTTCGTACTTGAGTAAGTCAATTAAAAGAATTTAGATTTAACGTCGCCATATCTAAATGATCGCTACAACCGGGGTAGTAAATATAGTAAATGAAATTCACTGTACAAATAAAGTTAATCGAAACTTCTAGGTAATATGTTTTAGGCTCTGGCTTATATGAGAACAGTATATATAAAAGAGCCTCCAAAAATATATTTAACTATATTGTCATTTAAGAATTATTTCATAGAGTAAAGCAACCCGGGATCATTTTGATGACAGATACATATATTTAAGTACAATTGTCATAGATTTAACAATATTTAAATAACCATTTTGGATTTTTCTTAGTGACTGTAACTTTTACAATTATATATTTTTAACTCAGTTACGAATTCAAGCAAAAAACCTATTGAAACATTTATAATTTTAATAACTCGCTAAAATGGGTTTCTATGCACGATGGTGTCGCACCAGTCGTAAGCTTGTAAACACGTAAACGTTTTTATTGCGTTAATTGTCATGCAGACATTTTTTAAAATTGATTCGACTAATCTGTGACCGTTTAAAAATCAATTGTTTTATAATTTTTTAATAAATCTACACGTTATTTTACTCTATAATGCTTTTATAAGCTATGTTTTCTACAGATAACTCTCAATAACACTTATTTTTTATACTGTCAAGTACACACTGGTAGTGTGTGTTTTTTAAAATATAATATTTACCTTTTCACAAGAGACAAGCGCGTTTCCACGGTATCCTGTAGGGCAAGTACACACGGGCCGTTCAGCACCTGTACGATCGTGGCCTGGTGTACATTTGGCGTTTGCTCCGCAAGGATTGGGCTCGCAAAGATCACCTAGAAGTACCGTAGGTTTTACTATAGAATGACTATTAATCTAATCTTACTAGTCTTTTATAAATCTCTTTAACAATGTTTTCTGCATTACCAAAAAATATTTATATAGTTACTTACGTGCTTCGAAGGGCCTGCAGAATGTGAAGGGATCTCCGGTCATAGTCTTAGGGCATGAACACACGGGCGTCAAACCGCGTAAGTTACAATCTGCGTTTACACCACAAGCGTTCGTGCACGGGTTGACGCATGCGTTATAAACACAGGCTGGTTTGTAACTGGGACATTCGCTGTCTGATGTACATTCCGCTGAGCAGATTCTGTACGGGTCACCGTGGTAGCCCTGGAATTATTTATTTAACAACACTTCATTGCATATAATAGTACATATAAAATCAGGTAATTTAAATGGTTAGGGAGGCAAAGGGCGACCTTTTCGCTGACAAATGATCTCTTCCAGGCATAGGCTTCTAGAAATAGGAATTAGTAAAAGGAATGTGCAAGAACTGCCTAATTAAATTAACATAAAAAAATGCATATAGTGACCATATTTCAAGGAGTTGTTTTTTAACATAAGTATTATTTTTTTATTTAATAAAGAAAGGTATGTTTATAACGAATTCATTTCAATTAATTCATTACATTGATACATTATTACTAAGAAATTTATTATATATTAATTTATAAATATCCAGCGGTGTAAACGGGGGTAGGTCTTTTATATTACACTAGTAAAAAAAAGTAATGATAAGAAAAATCATATGTAAACATATTTAATTGTTGATTTACTGAAACTTCGTACTTGTTCGTGGTTAAAGGCAGTTGTTTAACTTGTCTTTCAAACATTAAGAAACAGATAAACTCACTCTAGGACACTTGCAGATAGCGCGATGGGCGGAAACAGTCTCACAGTCGGCGTTGACTCCACAATCGCTGCATGGGCTGACACATTTGAAGTTGCGACACGATTGTTGCGCGTTACAGTCGCTGTCCGAGTCGCACTCGTGGCGACAGCCTGTTAAGGGGCTACCCTGTATGTGGTTTTTTATTAGTAAAAAGGTCGTATTAAGATATTTTAAGTCGGTTAAACACATTAACTTATTATTAAATAAAAAAAATATTAAGTTTTATGTTGGCGCCTCGTTGATAGCACACACGAACCAAACTTTTAAAATAAGTTTTAGGTTAAATATTATATATAACGAATTTACAACTAGTGATAAATGAACGACTCTGAGTGGGGCTTTTATATACTGTTATAGTATCTTATACAACTTCGAACCTTGCGACTAAAAGCTAACTAAATATTAAAGTTAAAATTTAATTTAAGACGTTACGTACAAGGTATCCAGGAAGGCAGGTACAAATGGCCTGGTTATTGGCGACGTGGCATTTGGTGTTGGAACCGCACGGAGATGGGTGGCAGGCCTCCTCTGAAAATTTTAATTACGGTAAAAATCAGTAGAGCTGCCTTTGACAGATTAACAGCCTAGCCTTTTAACTAAACGACGCCATTTAACTAACGGCCTGAAAGATATTCAGCCGTAGCGTTTGTTACAACATTTAATAAACTGGATGACTAATGCTTAGGCCATTCGTACGATACAGTCATTATTTGGCATAAATAAAAAAGATGAAACATGACGTTAAAAATATTTCTTTTAAGATTAAATTGCTTAAGTCAAATTCACATTATTTTCATGAAACTTTGGAAAATACCATCAAAGTTTTTTGCCGACGCCATATTTACAGTTTGAAGAGTTTCGAATTTGAGAGTGGCAGAAAGTGTAATTCAATTTAAACTAACAGTCAACAGGCTAGGTAAGTAATGAAACGTCATCGATCCAAGTAATTTGCCTAACTGTTTTATCTAATGGCTGGATATCATTCAGGCTGCTAGTTAAACGGCGCCGTTTAGTTAAGTGGCTGTTACTTGAACGGCTAAATAAGCTATTTGGCTGCGACATGTACTTGGTAATGGAGTCGTAAAGGTCATTATTATTACAAAAGCTAAATTATCAATCTCTGGCTGACCTGATGTTAAGTGACCCGACCATTGGCTCGCAAGTGCGTTGTCGGCCTGTCTGATTTTGATTGTCATTAACCTTAAATGGTAGCCAGAAGTATATATGTTATTAAAACATTTTTCACGATGTTTTCCTCCACTGTATAAAACATTCGAACATACAACCGCGGTTATGTATTACGCGCTCCTACACTATGTAATTAGGTATTATATAATAGGTTAATACCGGGATCAGCGATTCTGCAGGCTGTAAAGGGGTTTCCAGTGTAAGCAGGGGGACAGGAGCATACCGGCACGTGTTGACGAACCTATGAAAAGAAAACACTTTAAAAATACCTTAAAAACTATTTGGATTAAGTATTTTCATTTACTTTGACGACTAAAGTATTAGAAAAAATTACCGGTTCATTTAGGGTTTTGTCGTTTTTTAAGATGTTTAAAAGCCTTGCGCGTTCAATATAGTCACGTCTTTATGATGCTCTGTTGTGACTGCTATGCTTTTGCAGTATCTCGGGTATGCTTGCCAAGGATTATACTGATGATTTCTGGGCGATCCGTGGGCAAAGAACGCCATCAGTTTTACGTAGATGGCGAAGCAGTAGGAACAGTATCCTCAATATATTGGTTTGGTATTGTGCGTACATATCCTCAGTACAATGTATTACTGTACTTACTCGCAATTTGTTTATGCGTATAGATACCGGCTCACTGAGAGGGGGGGCTGCGGGCGGTGGGAGAGTGACGTGTCGATCGCGTGATTGGTAAATTTGTGTCCCGTTTGACGTTTGTGTCCGGCGCTGTGTACGATGCGCAAACTTTCCACCACTCCCTTGTTTAATGCTCAAGAAGTTTGCCGGTATCTGTACGCTTGTTGGCTCTGGGAGATAAGTTAACGCGTAGACTATTTATTTATTTAATTTTTATGGATATTATTATTTATTTAATTAATGATAGTACTAAAATTAGTCTTTAATTTGTACTAACTAAAATTGATTTGTGTTAACTAATTAGAATAAATTATTATTAATCTTATAAGCATCAAAATCATACTCGGACTTAAATAATATGTTCGCTATATTACTCACTCGTCTCTATCTGTCAAACTGTGGTGACTCTATGATAGAAAAAGACAGCTAATACTATATAACTTTAGCTTTTCGTTAAAACAGTGTAATTGGAGAGATTTACTTTTAATTAATATTCAACAAAGTATTCAATGTTTCTTATTCTATAAAAAAACACCCATTTACTGTATATTTAATAAATGAGGCATTTAAGGTACTTAAGTGGTAAGTAAGTATATTACTTACGTAAGTATAAAGCTTACCTCGCAGTTAGCATGAGTACCGCACGCCCCCTCGCAAGGATTAATACAGTGTTGGTTGACACACGATTGGTGACCGCGACATTCACTATTGTCTGTAAATCATGATTAAGTTTCGGCGTTGTTTAATATTATATTACAATACAATATAATATTGCACCACAGAGTATATATGCAACATCTCAACAGTCAATAGCTTTCGGTCCAGTCAGTGTCCAACTGGCCGAGGATTTTCCATTTCAGTTGGAGTCACTTTCCTTCTTCCAGAAATCCACGACTAATATAAGGTACTCGAATTGTCGAGTTACAAAAAATGAAATTTATTACATGTATTCAATATATATAAATTCCTGTATGTGTTATCGATATACGTATAATCAGCGAATTATTCATAACATACCGACCAGAATCACTATGTTGCACAGATCCCCATTAACAAAGACCTTGCTGTCTTCGACACTATCGACATATTTGTATGTTCTCAGAGTAAGTTAACAATAGCGATATTGTGATCTTATGTATTTAATATTATAGATTTTTTACATTTGTACAGTAATGATAATGTATGTATTTTTATGAATAAATAAACTTACCAACGCACTCAATCTTGACACACTGTGACAGTGGGTCCCCCGAGTAGCCTGGGAGGCAAGCGCACACAGGCCGCACGCTTCCGTGCGTGCAATGTGCACCCACGCCGCATGTGTTTGGTCCGCAACGTACTAAGTCGTCTGATATGGACCTGCCATGTTCATATAGATTGCGGCCAGTATAGCCCCGAGGGTAGTAGTTGGAGTACCGTTGTGCTGTAATACAATTAGAAATATAGTTCAGCTGACGCCGCTTAGGGTGGATTTATATTTGTCTGTCGTGTCGTGATGCATCAGAAAAATATCTCTAGGTTAACAGTTAACACAGTATGGGAAAGTTGCATATTGTTTTGTTACAGTAGTGACGCTAGTATAACCCTTCTATAATGAGAGAAATTCCAATCCTTTTGAGGGTGCGGTAACAAAGCCGATGTAAAATTATATAACGCGGATCTTAACGGATTATTTAAAGTTTTTAAATTACGTACTTTATCGATATGGACGTTTGTTTCCTAATTTCCGCATTTTATTATACATATTTTACATAATCCTAGGCTTAAGATAGATTTAGTCAATCCTTGTAAAATGCCTTATCTTAAATTTTTAATCAACGCCTTAAAAACAATGAATCATATAAAAATCTTATAGTTCGTATTTACATAATCAGAATACATCATCGGTTTACAAAACAGGCTTGGACCTTGCAGACCATATATGACTCGCCCACATAGGACTTTTTGTCCTTCTGAAGTAAAAAACTCAAGTTGTTGTTTATTGTGCGTCAATATTTTAAGAGATTGTTAATGTTAATTTAATAGAATGCCTAATGTTTTTATAAAATCATATGTCGTAGTGTTATAGTGTGTAGACGCAATGACTAAAACTTGAAAAAAATTAGATAATTAACAATGTTCAGTCATAGAATTTATCTTTTTTTCATAACGAATACACGCTATTTTATTTAAATTAAAATGATTTTATGAAATATCCCTTTCAGTAAATTACGTAATACTTAAATTACTTATTAGTCTTAAGTCAGGCAAGATCGTAATGTTCAAATACTGTCTCATTAAAGAGGCGATAAAAACCTTACTTTTAATTTTTGTTTAACAAACATCTTAGATTAAATTCGTCAACCACAATGTATTATTAAATTCTATGAAAAACATGTTTTGTGTTAAACATGTGTTTGTTGACTTATCGCATAACCACGCGGAATCGGCCTACGTGAATGTATAATTAATAGCAAATTCTAGGCGTTTATTTTATTATTAGAATGCCATCAGAAAAAGCAAAGATTATTATTGTACTTTAATGGCTTCTTATCTTACCTAAAGGTAAGAAACGAGAGTAGCCCGAAACTCCGTACGTCACAATGAAATTTTGACATACTAGACTCACGTCTATGTCAAAAATTTATTAGGTTGGTAAGGAAATATACTATGCTGTGTAAAAAACGCATACTATAATCTACTTACCTTCAACTCCCCAAGCGAAGGCACAAAGCACCAAAGGTGCTATAAATAAACCTTTTCTTATCATCTGAAAAAAACACAGACGAGGAAAAATATCATAAAATAGTTCTGCATTAAATTTCCCTAAATCCACATAAATTTTTAAAAATAAGACTGCCTTATATTCAGATTATTAATGTTCACATATAAAACATAATAATAAATAAATATTAACTTGTAATTCACTTAATTAATTCAAAAACTAATTAACTTCTGATACTTATATTACTTAATCTAGTGTGTATTGTAATATAGGGTTTGTAAAATTTCATCTTTAGGTCAAGGGTAACGGTTAATTGATCGGTCAAGTGATTGCACCGAGTTATCATATACTTATTTTATAAAATTGGCAAACCATTATTTGTACTATATATAATGTACTACAATTTTAGTATCTGCCATTGTATTAAAATTAAATAAACATTATGTTCACTAGATTATAATTAATTTTAGAATTTAATTTCATAAAATATTAAAGAATAAGTACATATATATATACTACCGTAATAACTACTGTATAAATTTAATTACATTCAAACTTCATCAAAATAATTGTAAAATGTCACTTCACTTATCTGATACCAAATTTTAAATATTTTTTTTATCTTATAAAATATCACTGATCACTTACATCTGAAAGTCCGTGTCGCAATGAAGGAAAACACAACGCGATTCAACATATGTCTCCTATCCTTATACTTAAAAGCGCCCACGCAAAAAAATCGCATCACCACTTCCCGCCAAAATTTGACATAATATTTTATTTATTGGAATCATTTGAATTTTGATCTATATCCATGAATAATTTTGGACACGGATCTTACGAATGTTGATTTTTAATTTATTCTAATAGAAGTTTACGATTATTTGCTAGGTAATTTGTTCTTAAAAATCTAAATAAGGTGTGAAAAGAAGCAAATGAGCGTCAAACTAAATTATGATGTAATTTTTTAAAACTGCTTTAGTTAGGTTTTTCCGTTCTCACTCATCAGATAATTATTATTATTCGTCGAAAAAGACGACGCATTTCTCTACGTTCTGGGCGTATATTTTTTGTTTCAATAGTTAGCCTTTTTTTTATTATTGGGAAATCAATTTTGGGATCCTCGCGCCGGGGCAACGATTTAAAACTGACGCGGGGAGGGTGGGGTTCAGTCCGTATGGTGCAATGGACTCCTACCCACTAAAACCCAAGCCCAGACCAGCCCCATCTGTTTGCTATGGACGGGAGGCGCGGTAACAGTTTCCCTTAATCCGTGTCTCCATCATAAGCGTCTGCTGTGCGAGTCCAACTTCTGAGTTGCCCAATACAGTGCGAAGGTCACAGTGGAGTATGTGCGAAATCACGTCGTCGTCTTCCAGGCCTTTTTTGCGTTCAGGGTCGGCGGCAGTTACACTCCTGAACCCTCTCCGCATTCTCTTTAAGAGTTACGACGGCCTCACAGAACGCTTTGAAAGTGTTCCCCGGGTCGTCACTGTCAGCCTCCACTATGACTGGAAGCGACAGATCCAATCCGAAGGTGGTTAGTAAGTTACGTTCAGAGCTTCACGCCGGACAAACCTCTAAAGTGTGTTGCACCGTGTCGTTCGCGTAACCACCAACCACATTTGTGACAAATGGGGATTGCCTCCCTCCTGGCGACCCTGTGGGCTGTGAAGGTATCCACCGATACATCCATAGCCTGTAAGGACCTGAACGAGTCGGTAAGAAAATGGCCCCCCATCTTCTATTTACCCACAAGTTGAGCACTGGACGTATAGACATAATTGTCGTGCCCCGCGATCTTATAACTCATCCATTTACTTCTGAAGGACGATCACTTCTGCTTCTCCTCTCCACCTGTTTATTTGTTTAGGAAGGGGTCATAACCCCTACTCCTTCTATTTTCCCTATGCCAATTTATTGATTGGCTAGGGCACCCGCTTCGAGGTGCCAGAGGGCAGTACCTGCAATAACACACGCTGCCTCGCAAGAGATGGTGCGGTACGCCCTAGTTCAATAGTTAGCCTAACCTAACCTTACTAAGTACCTACTTATCGTATGATTGTTAATTCGTAGGTAATTATGCTATTGGCTTAAAACAATTTAAATTATTTGCGTGTATTGTTACATATATTATTTAATTAATGAATAAGTTAGGATATAATAATAATAGACGTAATAGTGGCTCTAGCATTGGATTGTGCTCTTATTAGAAATAATAACAGCACAATCCAATGCTCAAAAAAAAACATTCAAAACATTAATCTCTACCAAAATGGGAAAGCTATTTAATTGGAAGACGTTCTAAATCAATCGCAGGATACTGATCTAAATATCAAAATTTACATACTATTAAGGAGCTTAGGATATAGTTATCAGGTATAAACTGATTCATACATCCCACGAAATGATTACGTAAGCTATTTTATCATTAACTAGCCTTGTTTTTATTGCTCTTTTGGTATCATCTAGGCTTTTTTTACATTACTTGCCTGTAGGCCAGGCTTACAAGCTTATAGTCTAGTTGCAATAATTTGAAATTAAAATTTATTTTAGAGATAATAAAAGATTCAGCCTTCTAGAAATTGTAAAAGAAATGAAATTCTTTTCAAGGTCGATCCAGTCGCTAAATTTTGCCACAAGGCTGTGCTCTATCCCTGAACCTGTTTCTTCTGCATATCAATGATATGCTGCACTGAGTAATGAGCAATATTCATTACTAATCAATTCCTAAAAGGCCGGCCTTTGTGAGGCTTCTGGCAGTGTAAGTGTTCAAGTGATACAGATGAGATTAAAATCAGATGAGCCTCCTGTACTATAGTGGGATATATATTTATTTTAATATCCTTGAAATCTCTATATATCTCCTATCCTCTTATTTACTATCAATATTGATATATGTATATCTACTTGTTATAAATTATACAAATCTATATAATAAACCAGAAATGGTATTTTTCTATTCATAGTAATCCTACAAAAACAATTAAATTGCATTAATTGGTAGTTTACGAAGAAGGCAATAATCGTTTAAACAGTCATTATTAAAGATGCTCCGCCCACATGTTATATGCTTGTTTATCTATTGATTTCTGTTTGGATAATATTTATTAAAACACCTAAAAACATCACATCACATCACAGGTTTTTGAACGAAGTTTAATCAATCATGACTTGCTACAGCCAATGGAAAGTTAGATAGTAGTAAACAGCTGATTTGGTTGACTTTGTCAATATTTAAATATCTCTGTCGGAGTTTACATGTTACATGACAAACTAATGTCTAAACCTTGTGATTTTTTTCGAAATGTATTGACGGATAATGAACAACGCAAATTCTAATTACATTTTAACATAAAACACCACAAATCAATCCGCCCATTCCACGAAAAATGTCCACCAGCAAATTAGATGCAGTTTACCGTAGTATACTCATCACAAAATTTTTTACTAAAGGTTGGGGAAAACCAGAAAACCTTCGTAGGTAAGCTTCTTAAGCTAAGATATTTGTATTAAACTTCCTATGTACATATTTATAGAATATACTAGACCTATACAAAGTTTAGATTATTTTAAGGAAAAAATAATTTAAAACTTATATTTTTAGGTTATTTGAGTTTAGAAAAGTTGTCTCCAATCGTGATGAATGCTTTAAATTGGTCGAAAGAGATTACCCTGTAACAATTACCAAGGTTTGTTTCAAATATTGTGTTATATAATGAGATGAATGGTGTAAATTTCGCTTATGTTATTTTATTTAAATAACAATTAATAAATATAATTTAAAATTTTATATTATTTCTGTCTTTCTGTAAAATAATAAATAACTAATATTCTTCGTTCTGAAATAAATTAAAAATATAATATTTTTCACTTACCTCTCTTCTATTATATTATTATTACAATTTATTTTCAGGAACAAAACCTGTCAGATTGTCGCCTTCTAGAGGGCTACTTTGTAACTCCCATGGAAAGACATTTACCTGGTATAGTCCCAAAAATTGCACAAAAGGCACATTTTCAAATGTTATTACCTAATCATTGGCCAGAATCCTCGTGCAAACCTGTGTGTTTACATCTTGCTGGTACTGGTGACCATGTAGGTATTTATGAATTTATTATTCTTTTAAACAGTGATAAGTTCTACTTAAAGATTTGCTTCTTAGTTGTAATGAAGACAGTATAAGGTATACATATTACATTCATTAATATATACCTTTACTAAATCTTATTACAATAAAAATTTACAGTATTTCTGGAGAAGAAGAAATTTAATGGTTAAACCATTGCTGAAAGAAGCTGGCATTGGTGGTATCATATTAGAAAATCCATTTTATGGCCTCCGTAAACCAACTGACCAAGTGTAAGCTATAATTTTTCTTATTAGCTAATCTAATTTCTGACCTATTTTATATACATATATATAAATTGTTTTTGTTAGTATTATATTTGTTTTCTTAATTTGAATTTTGGTTATTAGTTAATTATAATAATACTAATATCTACTCAAAATATGGGATGTACAGTTTATTCAAGAATCAATATATATTCTATATTATATTTCTGCTTATCTTATATAATTAAAATAGTCAAAACTCAAAAGAGCCCACGTTTATTAGCACTATTGATTCATTATTTTGAATTCTCATAAATTACTATGATGTCTTCATTGCTTGCTTGTATTGTGCAAATTACACTCTTGCCAAATATAAAAGAATTAAATAGATTTTTTGCAATCAAAGTATACTTTTAGTTTCCATTACTTATCCAACCAATTCACTTTTATATTATTATACTCCAGGTTGATACACCATCCATGTTGGACTTTGGAAGTTACTGTCTATATAATATAAACTTAGTGCATTGTAAAATATTACAATGCACTATTATAGGCGTTATTGCAAGTTACGTTAAAATTGCTAATTACATGTAGGATTTGTAGAAAAACATTGCAGGTATATTTTTATCGGGGATTTAATTCAGTTTCTTTTCAATGTGTGACTTCCAGACGTTCCTCTTTACATAATGTGTCGGACATTTTCGTGATGGGCGGTTGTTTAATTCTTGAGTCGTTGGTTCTTTTTCATTGGTGTGAGCGTAATGGTCTGGGCCCGCTTGGAGTCACCGGATTATCTATGGGTGGACATGTTGGTATTTTACTTATCTTAAATTTGTAATAAAATCTCAATGGTTTTTGGGATTTTATAAGGCCTAAGAAAATTGTGAATATTACAAAAAAAAACAAATTATATTATATAATAATATAATTATAAAAATTATATTATTTTATATTTATTATTCTACAAAATTTAATAGAAAACATCAAATTCTCATTTATAATTCGCTTGTTTATTGTTTAGAAGACTACTAAAGTCATTGTGAAAAATCTTTTATCCCTAAAAACTTTCTTTAATGTTTTTTTATAAAACATACTAACTATTGTCTAGTTAGATCTAACGTTTGCAGGCGAAGTTGCGGAAAAACAAGCTAGTATTCATTATACAGGATTATAGCGGTGACTATTTGTGATAAACCCCCATTTGCAGAACGCAAAAGTGAACTATTTTTGAGCTCTTACATTCCTTAGCTTTTCTCAAAATTTGTGAAATTTTCAATTAAAATATTAATTTAAATCAATTTTTTTCTTCTGATATTAATAAATTTTGGTTTAATATAATTATTTAATCATTAACGACAATTATTTGCTGCTCTGTTAAAATATTTGTTTTTTGACTTGTCAAATAGATTAGAACTTATGTAACCGTGTATACTATAACAATAATATTGTCTCTGAAAAGCCTTTTTGTATAACGCATTTGCTTCTACAGTTATTTACAGTTTCTTATTGCTTTCAGATGGCCTCTCTGGCAGCTACAAATTGGCCGAAACCACTAGTTTTAGTTCCTTGTTTATCATGGTCTACTGCATCTGCTGTGTTTTTACAGGTTTGAAAACTAAGTTAATATAGATATAAATAAAAATTCCATCCAGTTGAATCCTTCGTTATCCATGATCAATCTTAGTAAGAATGTTCTATTTAGTTTTACTTTGGATTCACAAGAACTGTGTAATTAATATTTAACACACAATTTTTCATTAAAATGTTTAATGTCTTGCTTAGACTGGTACACCCATAGTGCAGCAAAGATAATAATGATGAATCGTTTTTTAAGTGGTAAATTCAGATTGATTAACTATACAAAATTGTACAATCAGCCATATAAAACAGACATGTAAATGTCATATTAATTAACATAATGTCATAATAGTTTGATACCCATGGCGAATTTTTTTTAAATACATCGTACTGCAAAATGTACAGGAATTAATTCGTTGGTTCACTATTTTGCTATATTTTCTTCAATTCAGGGTGTGATGTCACATTCAATTAATTGGGATTTACTCGAAGACCAATATTTATCAGATGGTTCATACAGGGAAAAGCTATCAAAAATGGTGACTATTGTAGACGAGGCTTTTTTGGCGGGAAAGAAGTTTGCTCAAACATACTCACAAAGAATGGACACACAGACAGGAGACCCTATAGTGAAAACCGTTAATCTGGAGCCAAATTATCCTGTCGATATAACGTTTAAAGAAAATCCCATTTCCGAAATTAAAGAAAAAAGAAAAAAGTTAGAAAACGAGTCTTTTGCTCAAAAAGAGAATTTAATTGAAAAGTTGAAAATATTGTTAGAAGAGGAGAAAATAAGTCAGAGCCTTTATGATAAGTTGACGTCGGATGAGAAATTTGAGTTGGACTCCCAGGATATTGAGATTATAAATAAATTGACTGAAGCTAGAATAAGGGAGGTGCTCCTAAAATTTCAAGTTGGTAAGTGTTATTCGTTTGTTTGATGTCATGGATGGTCTTTACTTGTTTATTAAGTCACACCAACAAGGCCATATAAGAAAAACAAATTACACAGAGTAGACAAACTAGAACTAAAGTGTAGCCTCTATAGTAGGTGCGGACAGCGTGGACAAACATAATGTTTATAATAAAGTTAATAATAAGATTACATGGATAAATCTAGAAAATAATTACAATATGTTCTTCCTAGCACACGTTAAACATACACATAACACAACAAACAGATACGGATTGTGCGAGCAATGAACGTTTTACGAGTTAATGAATTACATCCAGAAAAAATGAGCTTTCGGGAATGATCTAGCATGCAAATATCTTCCTTATTCTATGTCTCATATGTTCCCAGTATTTTGTCGTCATATAGAATCATACTTTTTTTTAATTTCAGAAACCAAAAGCGATGTTCCTAAACATAATTATACAGACTCGAAAACAGAGTCAAAAATATTAACTAGCAACACTGTAGCTAAAGAAATAATAGATAAACCAAAGCCGGAGAGAAAATCATGGAACGTATCAGATCTTACCTCCGATCTATGGGTCAATCTGCCTTTCATGAAATCAAGTGGGAAAAAGATAGATATTGGAAAAATACATTGGAGGGACAGAGAAGCACTTCAGTTTATGAGAGGGATAATGGATGAATGTACGCACTTGAGCAATTTCTCTGTGCCCTTTGACACTTCGCTGATCATAGGTGAGTAAAATGAGAAACGTTTTTGTCCGTAAATATTATCTACTAAAACAGATTAATTAATTATCAAAGATAATGATCACTTAATATCAGTTAACTTAAGGATGTCAGATTTCAATAAATGTTTGACGTACATACTTGGGTATGTAGGGTCAACAGAAAAAAAAATTATATTATTTAAAAAAAGGGTTTTATAAGGCACATAAATTTATATTATTACGTTAAAACTTAGTTGAAAAAGCGTGCACTACTTTCCGTATACGTTTCAGCTGTGTGCGCAAAACATGACGCGTACGTACCGAGAGAGGACGTTGGGGCATTAGAGGAGATCTGGCCAGGGGCGGAAGTGCGTTATGTGGACGCGGGACACGTTTCCGCCTACATCCTGCATCAGTCGTTATTCAGGTAAATTGTAATCTTTAATCAAGGATTTTTAAAGTCGTCTCTAAACTAAATTTGATATAAATAAAGTATTTTTTGGTTCCTTAATTTATGTATTTTCTATGTCATCATTAAACATGTCAACTATCTGGTCACCTCATTATTAATAGTTTTGAATCGAATGAACGTCAGTCAAACTTAAATCTAGTTTCAAGAGCTGTCATATAATTTTTTGACATTTCTATGGTTTATTCAAACGTATTGACGGCCCCAAATTGCGTTTACTTAAATGTACCCGATTATAGAATTCGTCATAATGAGCCGTTTCTAAAATTAGGGCTATTGGTACAGCCTATGCTCACAATAAATACTTATATTGCAATGTTAAGTATTGTAAATCTATATAATGAGGAGGAGTACGTGAGTCTTGATTTATTCTATATTATCTAATAAGCTTTATTTCTCGTGTCATCCGATTTGGTTGAATTTATATATCTATTTACAATTTATTTAAAGGGCTCTGGATTAATTATAAACAGTTTAATAAATATCTAATAGTGATGTGTTTTCCTTAGATCATGTATACGAGAGGCCTTCGAACGGTCAAAGAAGAAATGGAAAAATGGACAACATATCGAATGATACTAAATACTAATAAAAAAAGTTGGTGCAATTTTACAGCAATATTTAGATTTTATGGGTAGTGATACTATTGTGATTCTAACCTTCGTCAATAAGTGCCATATGGCTATAATTTTTGACAACAAAACATATATTTACCCCTTTATCTGTTTCGATTTAAGTATAGTTTAGATTGGTTAAATGTTGATAGATTTCTAGTCTTGTTGCAATGCCCCTAAATTTTTCTACGTTAATTTTATACCTGCAGTACAAAGTTCTTAGTTTGTGCGTTTAGATAATGTTACTGTGTTGTTTTGTTAACGTATTTATGTAAATAAGAAATTTATCTCTATTGAGAGTGTAAAGTGTATTTTTATATGCAATAAATATACATTTTTATTTTTATATGTTTTATTTACTAACGGAATAAGTACCCAGATCTAAAGTACAGTACACTAAAGTAAGACACTTTTGGCGTACTTCAGACTTCGCTTTCATTAATGTATGTATTTAATATATTGAAAGTTTTATTATAACGCATTACCTAGTAAAATAAAGTTTACTTAAATATCTCAAATAAATATTTCTACATAATTACAAAAATTGATATTTTTATTTTAAAATGTTAACTATGCTAACTTCAGGGTGTCGATTTTTTTGACGGTGTGCGCGAGTTAAGAGTACCAAAGGTATAGATATGCTTTGTAAGTACGAAACCAAATGTAGGTCGTGCGTCAGCAACGACCAATACTTAGTAAGTAATTTTAATGTACAAATATAAGAAAAAAACAGATATTAAGTTGATTATTGTTTAGTTCTTAATTAAGTGCTGTCACTGTGTTTGTTTAAATAAATTATTTTTAAACTAAAACTCCGTTGCCGTCCCTTTACTCGCGCGCATCGTAAAAATTTACGCTTATGATTTTTCCCTAACGCGCCAAAAGAAGTATAACTTCAAAAATGTTTTAACCTATTTGTATATAATGTGTAACCATTTTGCCAGTATAATTGTTTGTTATTTATAATTGAAGTGTAGAGATACAAAGGTAATTAATGAAAAACAAATCATTTAAACTTATAAAAAGATGCCTACAAGGGTTAATCTCGTCATACAAACTCACAGCAGCTTCAGCTCCCAAATAAATTTTTACGATATTCTGATGAATAATTATAGCGACAAAAGCGCCGCTGGACCGAAATTGATTATATTTGGAACTAAAATTCACACGCCACAAATTGTAGCGATTTTGTTTTCTGATGTCATTTGAACAGTGAACTTCCTTAATACAGATAAAGAGTGTATTGTTCTATAAGCGTTTCACAATTACGTCCCGGTACTAATGCTACGCTGATGTATATGCATAGGTGGTCCTAATAATTCTAAATTCAGCCTTATCTATTTGAGATATATTTTTACACACCAAATGCAGACCTTAGTCATTTTAATAGCATGATATACAAATAAAACACGTAATTAAAAAAAAGGTATTATTCAATTCACATAAGGCCGTACCAGACATTATACATGAATTATTTAGAAAACAATTTTTCTATACAAAGGATATTCTTCACTAAGAGCTACATTATACAAATAAAATCGAGACTTATTTTTGACTATCAATAAACATTTTACAATAGCTTTAAAATACAGCATACAAAGCACTATGCCTGTTTTTAAAATTGCTTAATACTACTTTGACTCAAAGTATAACTATTTACATTAAAACAAAGTTTGACGGCCATTGTACTGGCGGAATAAAAAATATATGGGTGACCCATAAGTCAAGCCCCGAAATCGGGTGATGCATCGGGAGTGTTCAAGTATTACGTCACGCAATTTTTGGAGATTCTTGACCCCCCCATGAAACGCGTCGTAACGTTTCTGTATCCAATAAGTAAACGTTTCGTGACCAACCCCAGTAACTCTTTATACCTAAAACTTACAATTATGTGCTGTAAAGTACTGGAAAGTGGAAAATAATATTAAAAATAACGCGTAATTCAATCCCCGCCCCGCATCGTAACGTTTTACAAGAGAGGACCCCCCCCCCCCCAAAATTCGTTACGTAATACTTGAACGCTCCAATAGGTGAAACAAAGAAAATTAATTAAATTATTTTTAGAAACTATTCGACCGTGTTAAAAAAAAATACACTTACAATATTTTTTTGTAAGTAGCCAAAGAAAATAGATTTTTTTAAATTAATTTTCTGGACTCAGGTAAGCCTTTGTCATTCCCCATCACCCGACTTTTGCTTAACGTTTATTAATTGTACATCCTGTATACAACTATAGTAAGGTAAAAATATTGACGGTAATCGGAAACTAATTAGTTAACTTCCTCTGAATATTGAAGGAGATCTAGCTAAATATTAATTGTATAGTAAGTTGATCGCACTATAGGGTGGACTTGGATATAAATTTAAATTTGCCTTTTCAGGAGACTATCTTGTACGGGATTTTATGCGATGTAGGGATCTACTATAAATATAATCTGTGAAATTTCAGCCACGTACCTTTATAATTTGCGTCAAATACTAAAATAGTACAGTTGGGATAGCTACTGAAAGTTACAAATCAGTTTTTGGCAAAGGGCCCGGTATTTCAGAACGAGCCGTTAAATTTACTAACAAATCGTTCTATAATTTTAACATACAAGAAATGACAGCTGTCATTGGTATTTTGCGATTAAAAACGTAATTATAGTGCAGCCAGCTGACTCTAAAATACAAAAATTTCTAATATATAAATATTTCTAAAGTAACGGTTAGTTATTCTACATTATCTTTTAAAAAGCAAATGTAGCTTACCACGTAAAATCAATTATTAGCTCAATAAGAAAATGGCTCTTAAAAATGATCCCGATTGTGAAACTTGTGATCACGAAAACACTATTGAAATTACGTATGTAATGTATGTACGTATATGAAAAAAAGAGCGTACTGTGTGACCATAAATCTCATTATATCCTACAAATGTGAAATGGAAAAGCAATCTTAATTTTAAATTCAAAGACAATCGTTATTGATTGCGTAGTACCAACACTTACAAATAATTATTGTATACCAAAAAGAAAGCCACTCTATCGTTGTAATTCATGAGAAGACCCCAATAATATATTGGTTAACTTGACTTAAATATTTAACTAACACATGAAATTGTTAAGAAAACACATTTTAAACGAATTGAAGCTATGCATTATTATTAAAAACTTATACCGTGAGTCATTGTTGCAAAAATCCCGTCATCTGTTAGTCGATACCAACTCTGGGGAAATAAATACAGATAACACAACTTTATCTACAGCTGTGATACTTTTGACATTCAACACGTGGTGTTGAATAACGCGTGGTCACGGTGTCTCACGCACGCTCTGAAGCGCGCGACACGTCGGGAGATATTTATTATTATTATAAGTTTATAATAATACATAGCTTCAATCCGTTTAAAAAGTGTTTTCTCTATGTGTAAAAGCTACGTTAACAAAAGACAAAACTACATGAAATTGTTAACCCGTTTAGACTTAAATTATGTATGTTTTGTTTAAGAAATGTTAATAGCTGTTAAAAAAATATTCAATTTCTTTGTTCTTGTGTGTAGTATAAAAATGTCGGATTAACCTTCACTCCAGCTTCTCACCCGTAACAAGATGGGGCACACATATTGTTTATTTTTCATTGATCATTTTCAGCCAAGCCTATGAACGCTCACATAACCTTCGGCCGGGAATGGAAACCAAACCTTACTTTCGCCAACACAGAGAGAACAGCCTCTTCATTTTAATGATTTTTATTTATGAGTATTCGGCCCAGAGAGCGAGAATAATCAACTTTTTTCATTGTGAATAACGCTTTTACTATACAAATCGGACAAAACTATGTATGGTTCGCATCACTTTTTGAGCAGAAGATTTCTGAAGTCGTGGTTAGAGAGCGGTCGTTTATCGCCATTGGCTGAGCCATTGCCATTACTTGTCGATGCCTTTTGAAGCACGCTTGGTATGAAACTACTGAGCTGTGTCCGTCTCCTGTAAAAGATGGTTTTTGTTAAAATATGAGTGTCAACAAAACATTTTGTAATAGAAAAAAAATTGTTTATTTATTTACACTTCGTTGCAGGACAACTTGGTACAAAAATAAAAATGAGGGCAATTAATATAAAGGCGTTATCGCTTTCGAGCGATGTCTTCTTCATCACTTTAGATATTAAATCTGGACTGAAGGACCAAAAATCTTAATACAAAATATTTATGCAAAAGTAATTACAATGTGAAATACTTGTATTATATATGACTAGCTGCCTCTGCGAACAACTCTTCGCCTTTTTATGAAGGCCTTTATCTATTTTTTTAAAGTAGTCGAATCGATCCAGCCGTCTTTGAGTTTAACGCTTAACAACATATTTTGCGATTCATTTTTATTTATATAGATTGTCTTCTGTAAAGTGAAGTAGGTGTTCCGTGCCCACCATTGCTTCCCCAGTCAATAATTATATTTAAAGTGACACTGTGGATGCATTTAAGCATTTATGTATTGTTTTATATAATTTTGTATTTACTAATATAAATTTACAAAATGTATAAGTATGCATTTTAATAAATAATTCAATTATATAAAAAAATAAAATATTTAGTAAATAAAATATAAAATACATACATTCCTCCTCCCGTATCTCGTTTGGGCAAGCCAAGACTCGCTTGTCCTGCGTCTTTCTTTGGCGGAGGTGCGCTTATAGCGACATCTATCTTCCGATCCGCGACTAGTAGACCAGTTGTCTTTTCCAACGCAGTGTTTGCTGATGCCTCATCTTCGTATTCTATGTATGCAAGGCCTTTGGGTTTTCCATCTCTAGAAAGTTATTATATATTTTTAATCAATAATGACATTCTTGGTTTTAATTTACCCCCACAAAAGTATTCGAGAATATTGATGAAATGGAATTAAAAATATTAAATTCCAGGAAAAACCTTACACTTGCACATGTACTTGTATACATTACATTCATAAAAACTAAATAACTACACCGCATCATTTTACTTCACTTTCATATCGATCAACAAAGCGTAACTATGTGACGAAAAAAATTATGTTTTTAGAAAATCCACACAAGGATGTTGGGATGTGAAAGGCGACCTTTGGATAGAATGTGTTCATATCTGACAAAATTATTTTCCTTATAGCTCTGCTTTTACGTATACTTACTTGAAAGTGACGACTCGTACGTCCTTTAAAGCACCGTGTTTATCAAATATCTCAGTAAGAGCTTCTTTAGTGCAATGGGAAAATGGTAAATTCTTTACGAACAACTTATTCCTCTCAACGGCGGTGGGATATTTGAATGTAGGTGTGCTTTTCGTCGCCGTATACCGCGAAAGAAACATAGGTCTACCGTTTAACGGTACACGGTCATGTTTTACTGCTTCGTCTACTGATTCCTGTAAAATAATATCATCATTATTAAAGTAAGGATAATATGGTTTAGTACTAAAAAAGTCAGTCAGTTTGTGATAAAATATCTAATTGGACTATATTCCCGAAAAACTAATATTTGCTCCGAGTCGGCTTTTTAAATTACTTACTAGACTTTTTATCCTTTTACACTTAAACATATATAAAATATTCAAATATTTTATATGAAAGGAAAAAATTCTACTAATTAACTCACCGGCGTCTCATACTGGCAGTAACATATAGATCCACCGAAAGCTTTGACTCCAGCTTTTACCCTCATCGACACAATTTTACCAAACTCAGATAACTTTTCACGTAGGCTTTTTTCGTCTACCCTACAACAGAATAATATATCATTAAAAATTATTACAGAAAAAAATTAATTGTGTAGAATTCACGTCATTGAAGTGAAAAAATACCAATTTACTATAAAGTAGTGTAATTTATTTCAAATTATTATATATTTCAACATGAGAAAAAATATATTCAAAAAACCAGATAATTCTCTCAATATTAAAATAAAATTCATAATTTTTAAATTGAATTAAATGCTACTTTTAGATGAATAACTAAATGTATTTTTTATTGTTCTGTAAACTAAATGCAAAAAAAATACGACAATTTATGCCTTAAATTATACTTAAGTACACGTACTTGAAGTCAAGATTGCTAACAAATAGAGTACAAGCCTCTCTCGAACCAAACCGCTTCGTCTCGCTCGTACTTTCTTTACGTTGACGTTTATTATCACCTGAAAATAAATATATTTTTCAACAATATTCCTGTCATTTTGAGAATCTGGATAAAGCATTTCAATAAATCGATAATTGTAATACTGTACTTGCATTATTTTACAGTCATGATTTACAATAATACTTAGAAGCAAATAGTACTTTTTTTTAAATATATTTATTTCGTAAGTTGTGTTATTAGGGAACTCGCCTCTCGGCCTCAGAGTCATGCGTTCGAACCTGGATGTAATGGATTATGCTATATGTAACTACTTTTCCATCGTGAAGAAACCTACACCATGCAGCACAAAAAATAATGAACTACCTTCATCATCATCATCATGACGTCGTTTCGTCCCGCTCCCCCTAACTTTATCTCCTTCGCTCTCTTCCACTTCCATATCTCCTTCTCTTTTCCTCTTCACGTCACTACCCTCAGGTGTTTCTCCTGACTTTCTCTTCCCTTGAGCGTTGGCCTGCTTTCTTTTGTCTATCTTTCCCTTTTTGTTTTGTGACTGTTTTCCTTTTTGTTTTTGACCTGTCATCTTTTCTTTCATCGCTTGATAGTTGTCTCGCCATTCTTTCACTTTAGCCTGCAACAATTTCGTCATAGATAAAAAAAATTAGGCGTCTATGAAACATTTATTTTTATTAATATTGAGAAGATAGTATATTTGTTTTAATTAAAAAAATATATAATAAGTTTACTATATAAATTGCAATTATGTGAATACAGGGGAAAAATACTTTGACACATATAAAACAGCCACTAAAATGGGTGTCCATGGGCTGAGGTAACTGCTTTTTATATTTAGTTTTTCTTATTAAAAAAGGATTAAAAGTTCACAGATTACCTGACACAGCTCTGAACATTCTAACATAGTCTGTAGTTCGCCAGTATCCCTTTCAAAGTCTGTCCACAGACGAACAAGTGTCGGTGGATAATCTGTGACACTACGTAAAGCTCGCCGATGTAATTCGCGCAACCTTCTCTCGTTGGCCGGTGGCTCTCGGCACTTTTCCAAGTGAATTAACGCTTCCCAATATTTAGATAGGGTTTTGTTCTCACCGTACTCTGAAAAGGAAACACTAGAGTCAAATCTTTATTGGAATTATTATTCCTAAAACATTTTTTTAAATTACATAATGCAGTCAATATGATTCCAAATATATTTAAAATACATATTTTGCTAAATACAACTTTTCTACATCGTTTTATTTAAGGTGATATAAAAAGGTTTGGTGGCAAAAATGCCTGAAAAGTCAGAATTATATTGCAATTCCTTAACCACACTTGGATTTATACAATACAACTATAACTAAAACATGTGTGTGTACTTATGTACACGCGTTAGGAGTTACACTTCTTTGGCGTAACAAAATAAAAATCTTTTAAAATTTTAACTTTCGTCTGATTCTACGTTTGTAGAAAAAACGACACTAACAATAGAAAAAAAAGGTATTTAATACATTGAAAGTTTTATTATAACGCATTATTAAGATTAATAAAGTTTATTTAAATATCACAAAAAATATTTCTACATAATCAAAGAAATTGACATTTTTATTTTAAAATGTTGACTATTCTCCGGGTGTCGGTTTTTTGTGACGGTGTGCGCGCGCATCGTAACAATTTACTCTCATAATTTTTCTCTAACGCGCCAAAAAAAGTATAACTTTAAAAAAAATGCTGCAAAGACCCCGAAACGTCTTTATAATTCTAAACACTTGTTAAATAGTGACATAATTGGTATTAATGATAATACTCACTAAATATTTCTTCAAATATCTCCTTCCCTTGCTTTGGGTCTTTCATTCTCTTGTATTCTAGTCTAGCCCAGAACAGTGGCACTTCACAATCATTGGCTTCTTCGCCCCAAGCCTAAAAATATATCAATTTGATTTGATGTCACTTTGACGATTTACTCTAATACATAGACAATCTTGATGAAATGGTCATTTTAACGAAACTTAATTCAAAAAGAATTTTTAAGTTACTTTTTATACTCGACTCGCTGGCTAATGCACAAACCGTGCCAGAGCCAAAAGAAGAAAAAAAAGTTATTTCTTTCAACACTCAGTCCAATTAAACTGTCAATTTTCAGTTTTAACAACCTCCTGTCAATATTCGCGTTACTGCTAATATGACCTCATACCTCAGCCAATGAATCCCAGGCGAGTCGAAACGTAGACCTTAGTCTTTCTACTTCCGGTTCATTATCGAAGGTCGTCTTCCGCCGTGTGTATTCGCAGTAACTTAACCATAGGGACTCAGCTTGCTTGTACGAATCCATTCCTTTTGATAGAGCCGTTTCGAATATAGTTTTTACCTAAGAAAATTAATTATATTTATAATGAACAAGACAGATTAGTTAAGATTTACAATAATTTTGACTTTATGGAATTCGAAAATCGGTTAATTTATATAATTATAATTACCATAATATTTTTTACTTCGTCTAAGAGATATGTTTAGTTACGTTGGCGGTATATATGAACTTCCTAAACACATTAAACCTACCTCATCAAACTCCTTATTCTCATGTTCAGCCTGCTGCATCTTCAGCACCCAGAAGGTTGATCTCCGAGGACATCTCCGCGTGCACGAGTCTAGCACGCGATGTATCGTTTCACGTGACGACGTACGTTGTACGTGACGTGCGTACGCGAGTAACAGATCGTGCGATTGAGACGACGTAAGGCATTCTGTAGTGGCGCGATCGTATAAAACCTAATGAAAAAGATATAAGACAGGGCTCTTACATTTTTATGTGTTAAGTTAAATCAAGCAATATCGACATACGGCCCATAATCGAAATATAAATATGTGTATGAACATAAAACTCCCTACTATATCTATATATAAATAATGTCGTTTGTTACACTATTTTTAACCCAAGAACGGCTGAACCGATTTGACTAAAAACATTTTATCACGTTTCCGTGGTACAAAACGCAACAATCAGAAAATACTAAAAATTTATCAGTCAAAACACTAGACTAGCTTTATTTGATAAAAATTGTATAACAAAACCCAACTGAAAACTAAACGTAATGTTATCTCTAAGTTTATATATCGTTTTGGTTAAGTATGTTTAAAAATTTGGCAATTAGAAGTTCCGAAGTTGATGTGTTTATTTCGAGTTGCTATTATTTTCTCGTGCCCATATTATCATTAATAATGCCACGATTAAGACAATCAACTCTTTCCCTACGATGGCGTAATGCAATAAATGGGTGGACGGGAGTGCTTAAGTGGATACGATCGTTCAGATTGGTAAGATGTTTTTTAAGTTTGAAATCATGTATTTAAGATGTGTGTAGGGCAACGTCCGTCGGGTTCGCTAGTTAATAATAAATTAACACAAATTCTAAAATAACATTTTACGGGTAGATTTTAAAGAAGTATTAATTGAAATCTATTTTTAAAAAATGTTTCGTAAAGTTAGATTAATTTTTATATAAAAATAATATATATCTTAAAATTTGCAATCAGTTAGCAGTCGAACCATTATAATTGTGTCGTGCGACTCTAAGGACTCCGTTCATGCATTCAAATACCGGAAGCTTCAATCGATTTTTCTTTCTAAGAGCGGACATAACAATTATTCTTTGATAACGGTCATCAGTATAAAAATACATTTTTAGTTCTGTTGTATACAATACCAACCTTTAGTATACCGTTACTGTCGCATTCCGAATACTTTTCGTTTTGGGCCAAGTCCTTCACTGTATCTATGTACTCCTGGTACATTTTGTATTTTTCTTCAACATCCCTAAAAAAAAAATTACTTTTTAATATGAATAATAAATATGTATTATTTCAAAACATAACTTCTGCAGATAAAATAAAAATAATTTGATTACCATATAAACTAACGAAGCTAGTTTTAGACTTAATAGGCATATCCCGTTGTTTGTTAATATTAATTAATTAATTAATTTTTAAAACTAAATCAGTATAACTTTCAGGGAGCACTGGAATTTTAGCTTTTAAGTCACATTGGTTTAATAAACTAAACATTTGTCTCTTTCTGACAAATGTTTACATTGTGAATGACAGTGTATGTTAGTAAAAAAACATTAATCCACCTCAAAGCACAATTTTTCTTACATTTACATAGTGTGGTTAAAAATACATCAACTTACTCAATAACCAATAATTTATCTTCAAATCCAGTTATTTTCTGCAAATACTCAACAGCCACTTCGTGGATCTTTTTTATCTGAAACAAAACTATGTTAATAAAAATGCAATTAGTAATTAAGGCAAAACGTAATAAATAAATATTCTTAAACATAAAACAAACCAAAAGATTAAAGAAAAGTAGAATAATAATTAAATAAGAGTGACAAAACTTTCATCATATTAGGGTATTATAGAATGTTTATGAATATGACCTGTAGTTTGTTATATAGTCTATAATAAGTCATTATGTTAATTGTCTGATGTCATTTATCATGCAATAAAAGAATTTAGTTCATATTTTTTCACTTCATATTATAACTATAGCCTTCAGGCCCGTCTGTTTTTCTTTTACATAAATTCCAATTCTAACAAAACAATATTTCAATTAGGTTAGGAAACACAGACCACTAATCATGTATAATAGAAAATAATCAAAGATCACAGATGATTTTAAAATAGTACTGTAGACTGTACTGTTTAGTTAAAACAACACACATTTATGAGGCAAGCTATAATATTGAGCAATATAAGTATAAGTAATGAAGCTTCTACAACTTTTTCCTTATAAAACATATTTTATAATCAATGAAAACATAACAGAAAATCCAACGATTGAAAAAAATAATAAAATATTATTGTGGCAAATAATACGAAAATGTTTATACCTTATCCACATACTCCTGGTCGTATAATTGTAATGCTAGTTCTTCCATTGGCTGCCACACTTCCTCTCCTCTGATAAGTGGTCGCGACAAAGTCTCTTCCAAGCACCATAGTACACGCTTCTTTTGTGTTTCATACTCTGAATCATCTTCACTGCACACAAACAAACACTTTATTTTTTACGAATATATAATAATTTGTTTAAATGCAACATATGAAAATACAAATCCCATAAGTGTAACAGATTGACCTTGAAAATGGTCAAACAAATAGAATAAACAGTAAAATATTAAGCCTTTAAATTATAAACTTGATTTACTATGAAGCTAGCTTAAATTAGATTACCTCATGGCTTCGAGTTGTGCTTTTTCCATCTCATACCGGGCATCCCAAAAGGCTTTTCCTGAAAGTGGATCAGCACCTGCACGTCGTAACACTTCTTCAAGTTGCCCACGCACTTCTGTTACGTCATTAATACTTAATGACCATGAGTACCATTCACTTAAAATAGATATAGCTGAAACAGTTTTTAATATTTTTCTTAATATGTCCTAAATCATGTTCGGACTTTTACTTTACTCAATTGACAGTAAAAGGAGTGATAAAATAACTTGCATAAATTAGATGTCTTTCATATATCAAATTTTACAGATAAAATAAACTTTTTCTCCAATACTTAAAACTAAGGCCATTTTTATTATTTGATTATATTGTAAGTGTTCTATGTTAAACTTATTTCAAATGAAGGTTTAATTTGAATATGACTACTTACAATAACAATCAAGGGTAGCAAGTTTAAAAAGATTAACTATTTCTGCCTGAGCTTCACTTGTATGGGCTAATGATTCTTCAGTTTGAATTCTCAGAAGCCAATGTTCTGGTCGAAGCACTAAAGTATTTTGAAGTCTATCAAATGCAGCTCTCCATCGATCTAAGTCTGATAGGCGCCTGTTAATAAATTTGTCAACATTTACCGTCATGAAATTATATTTTCAACCGCTTTATTCACAAAAATATAAACTTAAAAAAAGGATATTGTCATTCATCTGCGTACCATAATGCCTGAATTAAACTTATATGATCATCATAATTATAATGGTCTTCTTCTATTCTCCTTTCCAATTCATTTACTTTTTCCATTGCATCTTCAACGTCATCATCATCGTCATCCTACAAAAACATGAGTAATAACTGCACTGGACACTTTGAGAGGTCTCTAAATAAATAAGTTACAGTATATTAAATTGTTGTTTATCAAACATACTAAATAGACTACCTTAAGGTAGATCCCCTTTATATAAATATATTTAAAAAGGTTAGTGTGTAACGATTAGGTTCCTACACATCTAACAAAGACTGAATCGAATAGGGAATAATCGGGGATAAAATCGCTCATTAATAATTTACTAAATAATTATTTAAATCTATAAAAAAGATAATAGGAAAATGCTTACGTCTGAGTCGTCAGAATCTTGGTCACCGTCTTCTTCTTCGACAACCACTTCAATTTCATCCTCACCTTCTGATCCATTACGAACTTCATCTTCTACAATTGCCATATTTCCTAGGAGTTAAATTTTACCGAATTAGTCTGTTATTTTGATAACACACTAGAATTACAAAATGTTTTCGTTATGGCATGCTATGGCGGCGGCAGTGTTACCCATAGATAATATGCACAGATTTAGTGCAGTAATACAATGCACAGATATCTAATATGTATTCGTATAATATATTGGCGTTTTTCTCACAAATTTAGGAGGAATAAGATATCCAGGGATTTTTAGGGAGTACTTATTTCTAGAACTTTTTTTAAAACGCACTTTTCAATACATTCTATTTTAAGCCTCGAACCCAACCATTAAACATAAACTCCTATCGTGACTATAACTAACACCCTAAGATGCAAATATAGCTCAACGGTTAGAAAAGTTCAAAAAGCTCCAATAGTAATGCATGAAAAGTAAATGAGGAAAAAGGAAAAACAATATGTGCCAAGAAAAGTTAAGAAAAATAATCATTAATACATATTATTAGGTAATTAAAAAATATATATAAATGTAAAAAAAAATTCACCAGCATAACTAAAACAGCTATTTTATAATACTTGAATGTTTAATGTCTTCATATTTGATTGCTTCCCATACCAAGTGTCTACCGGAATCGCATGGCAAATAGGGAAATAAATATTTGTTGTAGGCAATACTGAGGAAATTGGAATAAATGATATTGATACTGTTTCCTTTTTATTTATGTCTTTAGTATTAATAAAGATTTTCACAACATTTTCGCCAATCCTCCACCAAAATCCAACTCCAAACTTCAATTCGTTCATGACGTCAGATGATGACATTTAGCTGCATGTATATTATTCGGAACCCTCCCCATTTTATATGCGATAAAGGATGCAGAGATGCTGAGAACAAAAATCCGGTCTGCGTTGGATGCGAGGACCAGATGTGTGTGGAGCCATATTTGCACTTTATAGTTTATTTATTCACACTTCGTTACCTTAGGGAGCGTTCAAGTATTATGTAACAAAGTGGGGGGGGGGGGGTCCTCTTTTTTTATGATGCGGGGCGGGGATTGAATTACACGTTATTGTTAATATTATTTTCCACTTTTCAGTACTTTACACCACATAATGTTGACTTTTGGTATAAAGAGTCACTGGGTTGTCACGAAACATTTTACTACTGAGTACAGAAAACTTTAAGGCGCGTTTCATTGAACGCTCCCTTATACAAAAAAAAGCAGGTTACATAAGTAATTAGGCAACGGGCGGTCTTATCGCTAAGAAGCGATTTCACCCAGGCAACCCTTAATGGAACAATAAAAAATAGAAACAAGAACATAGTTTAAAGCTATGCCCGTAAGTACTTCACTTCAGTTACTTTTTACCTGGTTACAACGTTACAACTGGAATGCCCCACAGGGAGAACAATTATTATATAATAAGTTTGATGGTTTTGGTACTGTGCCGTATTTCCATCACAATTTTGGCTATAGTCAATTTCAGCTGCTCAAATAAATGGCACTAATGTAACGGCAGTCGCAGTTACTAAGGGTCTAAGTAAAATAAAATAGGCATAAATAAAATAAACTATTGTCAATATAAGTATTTTTATTATAAAAAATATGATTACATACGTAGTTTTACATGATATTTCATTATTAATAATCATTACAATTTTTACTATATTGTTATGTATTGTGACATTAATTTTTCGTTGATATTCATCGATCTAAGAATTTTATAACTTTGGCACCAATTACGTCTAACATTTATCTGAACATTCTCTAAGTCTGAACTAAGCCATAGATCATATATAAAACAGTATTAACATACATCAGAGGCCGTACCATATCCACTATTGGCCCTATCAAGGTGTGTATAATAATGCATAAAGTCCGTCAAAGTAGAATTCAAGACGTTTTCAACAACGTCAATCTCTAAATTAAAGAGCTGTCACTGTATTTTTTCTGAATGAAATTTGACATATTTGACACCGCCCAAGATGAGATTGTGACTTAATTACGAATTAGAATAGGGTCGTCTTTCTTGACGCTGTTGTTAATGAATGATAAACAGAGATAAGTCTTAAGTTCTATAAATGCACCACATGGAAAACTATTAATAATCCTAAAATATTACTAATGTAGAATACAATTATTCTATGCCTACTCTGTGTCACATAGATATTTGCCAAAAGTTAAGTACCTAGTATTAGATCCCCAAAAAAAATCATTCAAACTTCTCAATTACCTTTAAGCGTGACACAGAACGACACGTGAAATTTAGAAATAATTTGGGACAATACACACATTCAGTCAAATAGTAAAAATACAATAAAATAATACTTGAATAAATCATACTGAGATAGATAAGATGGCACTAAAATGAGATTAAAAACATTTCGAGAAAATTCTCGTTAGGAGTCAGATCAAATATTTCCTGTATAATTAAATCTGTTTTTAACTGACATAAACAAACCAGACGTCCGTCGCTAATAAAACGTTAATCTAAAGTATGTAATACACTATTTAATACGTATAAACACAAAGGTGCAATATAATTTCTTATAATTAGGAACCTATTTTTGAGGCTAGAATAACAAAAGTATGTAGTACAAAGTCACGAACTTTCCGTAGAAAATTATACATTATTCTATTGAGTTATCGTTCTTTTTAATGTTAATATAAAACCATATTTTTTATGTGAAGATCAACTATTATCTATAATTTTAACTTTTATATAGTCATTATCATAGTTTGCATAAACAACAAAATTTCCGAAATCGTATTAACTTTTTGATGCGTTTTTAAAGCTTAGAAAAGGTCGTATATAATATATTTTTGGCATTCTAACCTCTCTTATCTATTAATCTCTAATATATTTATTGATTTATATTCAAAGTTAAGTGGAGGTTACACAGTACGGGATGGCGCGTAATATTAAATTGACGACGTCACACGAATCAGTCAGCCGGACAGCCATACCATTGTCCAACTAGAAATTAAATATATGACTTACTCATAGTATGGTTACCATCTTTGAAAATATGAAAAACATATAATCATAATATTAAACTCTAAATCGTATACTTAAATTTAGTTTAACGAGCTGTGTAGCTAATTTTCTAATTGAAGTTTGACAGTGACTAATCAGAAGTATCACTAAAGGTACCCATCAACATAAGAGCCTAAACTGTCAACCGGATTCTAACTGTTTAACAAAAGCCAGCATTCCATTTTCAAACAAAAATGACACTAGAGGATATAATGTCTGTGGATTCTTTGCGTATGTTTATGGACGATATCTATACCTGTGCGTGGAGCGTGCACTATGCAGTTGTTGTACTGGCAGCTTGCAGTTGCATTTGACGCTGCATTTGTTCAAGCATCTCTTGCATTCGACGCAACTCCGCTTCCTAAACAGCCATAATAAGCCACAAACATGATTTTCATGTGATTATATTTATATACAAATGACACGGTGTACTATGATGTAGTTGGTTTAAAATTTTAATATGTGCGCGCAAGTTCAAATTTGCTAGAATATTGTTTTATTTGTATATGCAATTAGGACTCCATTATATAAAACAAAAAATATAAAATCAATTAATATCCACTATTTGAAAGTTTTGTTTTAAAATAGAGAATCTTTGATTATCTTGTTTGGTGATTACGTCAACAGTAATTATTTACTTTTTTACACATTGTCTATGCTTGAAAACGAAATGCATTTTCGAGGATTCCTACAAAAAATTAATACGTTTACGTAATACTAGAACGGCCCCTTATATAAAATTTATTACATTTAAAAATTGCTAACAATGAGGATATGGTAACAAAATAATACTTTGAAGTAATAAATTTAATTTCCTATAATAATTCAGAGCCAAGGAAAATACTACTCTTTTACAAGTTAAAATGCTGTATGAAATCCATAAAAAAAAATTCAACATATTTGAACTTACATATCTAAATCATTAACCGGCCTCGAACGGATAATATTTTACCTTTTCACGGAGTACTTTGTCACGTCCAGAACCATCATCAGTTGAACCATTTGCCAAATCGTTTGAGTTCTCGCTAAGTCCACTCTCGGTTGATCTATAATCAGTTCAAGCTAGTAGATAACGCACATATTATAGAACCCAAAGGTGGTTTAATATATATAAACAGACAATAAAGTCAAATATATTTTTTTATATAAATATTATATTTCTTTTAGTCGCGGACAGTCGATGTAGTAGTAGTAGTAGACTAGTCCATGCCGTATAAAAAAAGACTTGCTAAGAAATTGCCAATAAAACAGACAAAAGTATATCTGATACATAATGCCCGTATTAGATAATTTATGGTCTAAATTTACCATTTAAATTAATAATAAAAATATATAATAACGATAGTAATAATTAAAGAAATTCTGTAATAAGGTAAACATAATTATATTATTTGTATTCATGTCTATGATAATAGAAGCCTTTTGTAAAACTTAATCTAATTTAACTTTATTTAACCAATTTCTGTAAAGTTGCATATAGTAGAACAGTTTCGAAAAATAAGATCATAAAGAAGTTTCACTTCTTACGTGTGTACACTACTACACATTTTTTTTATATTATATGTATGACTTACGTATGTCTTTTAGGTACTTGTCCGTTCCTGGCCAACCTCTCTGAACGATAGTTCTCGTAATGGACCTCTTGAGTTACTTCTTGCAAGTCTTGCATATGGGTTCTGTAAATATTAGTCAGTAAGTATTAGTTTAAAAGCATGAAAATGTCTTTGAAAAAGAAAATCTTCAGACAGAAAAACACGTATTCTATTGCGCCATAGACAATTTTAAATTGTTTGTAAATAAAAATTTCTCGCTGAAATGTATGTTAAACTCATAATTTCCGAACGACTACTTCGTTACAACAAGGTTTGTATGACAATATTTTCATTTCCACTTCTCCAATACTTCTTTATTAATAAGAGAGCAAATGAATCAGACAGAAGATAGGGATTTTCAACGTATTAAGAAAATAGTTGATTTAAGGCACACTTAAATCCATAAAAAAAATACAAATGTTCAGTATGTTGCCAAATTCTTTTTCATTATTATGTATTTATATATATAAATCTCCTATCACGATGTTAATCCGCGATGGACTCCTAAACTACTTAAGCGTTTTTAAATTAAATTGGCACACCGTGAGCAGTCTGGTCCAACTTAGAGATAGGATAGCTTAGATCTTTAATTATAGTCGCAATTTTATTTTATTGCAAATTATTTGTCTATAATTAATTGACAGTCACAATCTGTTAACTCCAAAAGATTCTAACAGATGTCGATACTTTTCAACTGGATTGAGTAAGTAATCAATAGATGGCACTGCTATGGTAAACCGACAAACGTGTCATATAAGCTACAATTCAATATCATGATTACCACGTGTTATTGAGGCTAAAGTATAAATGAAATTTATTTTGTAGTAAACGAAATACCGTGAAATTCAATTATTTAGACTTTTAAAATTTTTGGTGTTAGCATAGCCAACCACGTGTTACTTAGACCGTGTAAGTGTAAATCAAATCAAAATTCAAATTATAGTGACGATAATACAGTGAAATTATTCTTTCGTGTCACGGTATTAAGGCTAACTAAAACCACATTAAGGAGAAACGAAGTTCACGGGGGCAGCTAGTGTATTTATATTTTCACCAGCTTACATAAGCATAGTCCTTAGTTTGATGAAATCGCAATGTTCCGGGTTCTCAACTTCGACCACGCCCCACGGGTAGAGACGGCCTCTGACACGGCGTCCGCGCACTTCCAGCTGCTGTCCAGCGCCGCATACAGCGAACGGAACAGCCGCTTTAAGCTGACGAACCTTAACACAGTATGAATAAAAATATTATAGAAAAGCAATATTAGTATGACCAAAACACTTTATAAAACACAGTTTTTAAGATTTAGACTATTTACTAGTCTTTCTATCGTAAGTTTACTTAGAACAAAAAAATATTTATGCAAATTGATATCTGTGTACACTCATGAATATCAACAATAAAAGAAATGGAAGTTCTAAATTTACATTTACTGTAAATGAATTAATTATAAGTATTTTTATTTATAGAAAATATCTTACTAGCTTAAATACAAAATCTCAAATTTAAAAAAAATACAAACAAAAAGCATGTAATTGTAAATTAATAGGAACTATTCTCGAATATCCTTAAAAAAACAAACAAAAAAACTGATTAAAATCGCTCCAGCCATTTATTGCTATATGGCTTTGTCGTATCGTAGCATTGTTAATGATTATATCGGCATTATACCGATTATAGCAAGAAGAACCGACAAGGAAAACAGCGGTTTTTAATATAAATTACTACAAATAAATTTAATGTATGCAAACGTCAATAATTATATAATTTACATAACTTTCAAATGCTCAAAACGTCGAGTATTGTTAATAACGCAATAAATTGCGTTTATATCCGTTAAATAAGATATATATTTAATTTAAATTGTTCTCAAATACACAAAAACTTAAACAAAACTTCATAATTTCATCGTTAAGGTACGCACAGAAAATATATATTAACAGTGACTACTAATCTATATTTTTCCGTACTGCGCTTATCTTATAATTTGGCACGCGTTAATGTGAATGTTATGATAATTTCTAATGAGTTTCCGCTTCTACCCCTACCCTCAATAATTTAAAGAAATTGTAATTTTTTTTTTTTGTTCTTTGGACAATGATAGAAGTCGCTTACTCCACCGCAAAGATTACGGACTTCTTTTCAAAATAAAAATTAGTGAATTTAATTTTTAATACATAATGTAGAAATCACGAATTTTGATCAAACCTTTATTCCCTTGTGTCCCCCTCCCCCTCGTGGTTATTTAATTTGTTATTTCGAACTCTTAGCAACTTTAAATTAATCACCGGTTTTAAGTTTCAAATTATCGAGAGTCGACTGTATCTTATTAATATTTTGAAGTACCCACAAGTTTTACTATTTACCTGCTCTTTGTAATCTTCATCTTCATCGCTATCGCAATCTGGCAAAGGGTATATCTTAATACCCTCTCTTTCTATTTCCTCCATCACCTGTTGAAATAAATATAAAATGTACCCTTTGTGTCACGCTTAGTCAAACTACCGTAAATTATTATCACATATTTTTTCAAGTACAATTAAGTTATTTTTGAAGTCATACTTCTTTTGGCATGTGGGGAAAAATAATGAGGGTAGATTTTTACTATGCGCGCACCGCAAAAAGCCGACACCATGATGTTAACTATAGTCAACCTTTTATTTTGTGATATTTAAATACACTTTATTTAACTTGATAATGCGTTAAAACACTTTCAATGTATTAAATACATAAACGGCACTAACAATAATGTTTCTATTGTTAGTGCCGTTTTTTCTACAAACGTAGAATATATATTTTTTTAAGAAGTATAACTTCTAACGCGTGTACATAAGTACACACACGCTTTTTTTTCACCGTATTAAATTTGCTTAAAAGTGACCAAGTCTTTAAACTGAGTTTGAAGCTGTATTTTGTTTGTCAATAATGTACAATAATACATTATTGACAAACAAAAAACAGGTTAATAGATAAATATATAATTTTGTATACGATTTTATAAATATTTTAATTTCTTACATCATTGAAACAAAATGATACACCTTGTTACTTAGCCTATAATAAATATAAATATTAAGATAATGAATAGGTTTTAAATTAGTAAGTAAGTGCAGTAACATTTGCGTGTAAAAACAAAGTCTTTACTCTCTACATAGTATTCTGTGAATCAATAACATTAATATTAATAAAATTTTACCCTGGACTTAAGCCTCTGAACTTCTTTCTTAGTAAGACAATCTGCCTTTGCAATCACGGGTACAATGTTGACCTTGTTATGCAATTGTTTCATAAATTCAATGTCCAAAGGTTTCAGTCTGAAATGAATTATGTTATGTACAAAACTATGCAATTTTTATAACAAACAATATATTTTCCATTTTATAAATTTTATTATAATGAGCTTATTTTTAAGGATAGTGATTATATTAGGATAAATTAATTGCTACAAAGTTTCATAATAATTATTTTTTCTGTAACTTCCTCTTAATTAAAATAATTTCAGCTAAACTTACTAAGGTTGTAAGGTTGAGCTTATGACCCGTCAATTAACACAAATTATTGTAATTTTATCCATTGAGGTGCATTTTATAATCAATTTAACCTTGACTACCTTTAATTGCAACATTAATTACTTTAGTCTTCAAAGTAAGAAAAATATACCAAATAAAATGAGACCAGACTATTTTTTTTATTTTTATTGATTATAACTACCATTTTACATACACAGTACATTGTCTTGTCTTTACACTAAATTAAGAACACAATTATTGAACAATAATATAATATATGCTATGCATTACCCATGTCCAAATGGAGATATAAAGTAGAAACAACAATGAATTCTGTTGTCTACAATGTTACGTCGATTGAGACCGCTCTCATCACGGAGGAACCTCTCAAATTGCTCATCAATGTATTGTATAATTGACTGTAAAGATGCAATTGGATTAGGTTTTTTTAAGCAATTTACATAATCAAAACATTATTTAGAAATATGAAATATTAATTGTAATTCTTAATTGTCTTTTCATGAAAACTGACAAATATGAGTGTTTAATTTCCTACATCATAATAAAAGTTTGGACAAAATTACGTATTTTAATTTCATTCGATTTAGGATGTTTTTTAACATTTTAACCGTTCATTAAAAATATTTTTTGTAGACATTTAAACAGCATTTTGGCTAATTGTAAATTTAAACAATTCTCGATTCCTGTCTAGTTCATAAAAATACGTCCAGAGGTTTAGGATGAATTTAAATTTAAAGAAGTTAAGTTAAAGAATTTATAACACAAAAACATACTTTGAAGCAGTCTGTATTATCAATGGCATCTCCATATCCTGGAGTATCAACAACTGTCAATCGCAGTTTCACACCGCGCTCTTCAATCTCAACTGTAGACGCATCAAGTTTAACAGTCTGATTCAATTTCTCTGCAAAAAATAATTATTAAAAATAATAGTCTGTTTCTGTTGTGAGCCAGAGTTGATTAGCCTGTATAAACAATAAAATTATTATAGTAAATATGTTTTGTTTAAGATTACTTGTAATTTTTTTTAAACATCTGCGGACAGTCAGTTAAAAATTATGTTGGATTAAAAACATAATGAAAGGGCAATAGAATTATCTATTATTACATCAAGTTCTTAAAAATATCATGCAATGTTTATGTAATGGAATGTTTTAAAACAAGTTCTTATGCAACAATAATTCTTGTTACTAGTTGATTTAACAGAAAAAACATGTTTTAACTATAATTACAAACTGATAAATATCTTAACATGCACTACTTGGATTTTAATCTCGTGGCAACTATAAACCTGTCATGCCAGGAAAGGCATTATTCACATTGTGATACAAATGTATAACCTCTGCAATAGGTACTCAGCCTTTAGCTGAAGGTGTGCTAAACTTTGTAAAACCATAAGCTAAGCTAAATTATGCAATAGTGGTAGAGGTAAGAAGCTTAGCTGTGTTTACCTTATGAATCATTTTATGGATTTGTTTTTACAGTGGTACCTTGACATACAAGTTTAATTTGTTCCATAACTTTGCTTGTATTTTAAATTGATAAAGCAATTTTCCCCATTGAAATTAATTGAAATGCCATTAATCTGTTCCAGCACCCAAAATATCACCTAGGTTGTTTTAGTCAAGTGTTTTTATTTAAATAAGACAAAGATTTGAAGTTTTAATCAATAGTTATCATCTTCTTTGGACCCAAGGTTATAAAAATAAAATTGATAATGTTTTATACAAAGAGCAAAAAACGCGAATCTAAGCTATCAAAATTAATGTGTAGGTGCCAATCCCTTGTATTTCAAATCTTGCTCTCATCTCAAAGTAATATACTTGCGCCAGTGAGACTTATATATTGAGGTACCACTGTACTTGTGGCCATTAGTTAAAAACTAATTGCTGCTACATAAAATATTGTATTAATTGTAATAATAATTTCCCACAAAATATGTTTAAGTCAATACTTCATCATTAGAAATACTGTTAATGGTATTATTATAAGATATTGTTATTATCTTCTATTTGTATTTTAACAATACCATTACTGTTAATTAGTGAAGTTAAACAGTTTTTCAGTTATTTAGGGTAAAATTCCAAATTGGGAGTTAGTGGTAAATGACTCCAAAATTTATTGAATTTGACAAACAGGAGCAATATTTACCACTATCTATTAACACTCTGAATCTTACCCTTAGATAAAAAGTAAATGCTGTTCACATGTAAAGCTTGTACCTGTAGCATCTGGAATAACTCTCTCAGGATATAGGTCTGTTAAAAACAGAGAATTCACAAGAGTGGATTTTCCTAACCCACTTTCCCCTACAACCATCAGTGTGAACTCAAAACCTTTTTTTACTGATTTCCGATGAACCTGATTAGGCAAGTTGGCAAATCCAACATACCCAGGGGTCTCAAGGTTTGAAAACTGTAAAAATATTAATTGTTAAAAAGCTATAAACATAAATAAGCAAATTATAAAGAGAAGTGCAAAACACAGATGGGGTATAACAGAAAACAATATAAACTGTAGAGTACATTACCAGGACTGATAAGCCCTTCATACAATGGAATAACTAGTGATAATGGTAGTTAGTGTTTAGTGATTTACTGACACAATCAAACTGTCATACTATAAATATTCAGTTGGTACGCGTAAACATTGACACACATCCGCTAACTGTATCGAGATCCATTTCACCAGTGGCATGCATATTATAGTTACGTATAGTATAGTTACTTGGTCAATGAGTATTAAGTAGGTAAGTAGCAAACAACAGTGAGTCATACATATCGATGTTAACAACACTTTTAAATATAATTATATAAAACTCTACCTTTCTACGTAATATGAACAATGCAGTAACACAATATTGTTACAAAAATAAAAGTTAAAAAACAAAATCACAAGATACTTACATTCTTCGCCGTATCACTCGACATATTTAAATATGTCCACTTTATTTTTAAATCAATTTGAACTTATTATAAAGAAGCCCGTGAATTAATAAGAACACTTAAATTATTCATATGCTATTGCTTTACAAGATTAATAAAACAAGTGGATTCGGCAAACCCACAACTATAATCCGCAGCCGATTACAATTCACAACCGATTAACATGAGATGGACGACAGACGACAGCAGTCAGCGACCAGCGTTGGACGGAGTGCGGGCACAGATTTTGTTTCAAGTTTGAATATAAATTTAGTATTAATATCTGTATTTTGTCTGTGGATTAATTAAATCTGTCACCCTATGCATTTTTCCACTTTTTTGTATCTTTTATCGGTCCAGTGATGCCAATTTGGGGATTTTTGTCCCAAATTTAGGGAATCTCAAGATGTCTAGGGTTTTTTAGGGAGTCCATTTATTTTGGGGGATTTTTAAGAGGGTTATTTCGAGAAAAATACTACAATTTTATACAATTTATATGAAGCCTCGAACTCAACCAACAATCTTAACTAATTATAAACTCCAAGCGTGGCTATAACTGTAATATCAAAAAGCTAAAATCTACCTGTGGGTAGTCCCTGCCCAGAGGTGGGTATATATATATATATATGTATAGCTTGTAAGCCTTAGGTTAATCAGTGGAAAAACATTTGAAATACTTGTAAATGTTATAAGGGCTATTCTTTTCTCTATGGTTAGTACCTTTAGTTGGTCTGTAGTAAAGAGTCCCCCAGTCTGAGCGTCTGTCAGTCTTTAATCTTTACTTTTGCCTTGATAGTCCGATCTTACATCTTTGTCAAAATAAACTACCTAAGTTGTAAATAAAAAAATATTTTGCTTATTCTTATAACTTATTGAATTCAATCATTTTAAACGTTCTTTTTATTTTTTAATATTAATGCCTTAACTATGGCTACCTCCAGCGATACTTCTGACCAAAATGTTAAATCAAGACGTCCTGCAGGTAACAAAAATGATAGACACACCTTAGCCTTGGAGATATTGATCAGATTTTTGATATTTAAACGTTTTTATAGAGTCCGCATTTAAGCAGCAACGTCTACCGGCTTGGCAACCAATTTTAACAGCCGGGACTGTTTTGCCAACTTTCTTTGTAATTGGAATAGCCTTTATCCCAGTGGGAATTGGATTACTTTACTTTTCTGATGAGGTAAGCTATATAAATAAAGTAATTGCTTTTAATGTTTATATTTATATCTTTACGTTATTTCTTACATCTTGTATACTGCTTTGTTGTTTGTTTTAAGACAGATTCTAATGATAAACATTAAAATTACTGTATCTTTTGAACTATTTTATTATGTTTAGGTTAAAGAACATGTAATTGATTATACATACTGTATGAAAGAAGATGCTGTCAACGAAACCTGTGCTAAATTTATCAAAGACACTAAAATGATGGAACCATGTGTATGTCAAATCAATTTTAATCTTACTGAAGATTTTAAGGGAGATGTCTACTTTTATTATGGACTAAGCAACTACTACCAAAACCATAGAAGATATGTCAAATCTAGGTTTGTAAACGTTTTTTAGAAATTAATGTAGATGTTCAATATTACTCATTACTCATGATCCTCATCCACACAAAGTCCCTTCCTACTTTCACAGAAAACATAAGTGGAGAACTTAGTTATTTCTTCAGAGGAAGTAATTATCAATACCTATATTTGTAACTAATTAAATATAAAGATTTATATGCGGTAGATATAACAATATTTATATTTATTATATTATTCAAAATTTAATCTATTTTTTATACTTTACCTATTCTTAACAGAGATGATAGCCAACTTCTGGGCCACTTAGCACTGACACCCTCCTCCGACTGTGACCCATTTTCATATGCAGAAGAGGAAGGTAAAATGAAACCTATAGCACCTTGTGGAGCCATAGCAAATTCTTTATTTAATGGTAAGTAGTAAATGCTGTTGCTATCATGGTTCAATGATAAGTGCTTCCCAAACGGGTCCTGGATTCAATTCCTGCTGAACTAAGAACTAATTTACGTAGAATAAAACCATGCAAAATGTGAATATGGTCTTAATTTTGTTATGTATATATTATGGTAAATGATTGAAATGAAAAGTGAAACAATGTGAAAAATTTCTTGCTCATATAGCTTGCTGTCAAAACATTATTGTACAGAACTGTATATGCTAAGATTAGAGCTAAGGGTAATGTCCATTCATATTATGTAAAATAACTTAGAGTATGATTAATTCTCTGGCCTATAACAATACTGCCCTTTCTTTAAACCTATATAATTTCAGATAGTCTACGAGTGTATTCGCAAGAGATAAATAAGATGGTTGAAGTGCCAGTTTTAAACACGGGTATTGCATGGACGTCAGACAAGGACATCAAGTTCAGAAATCCAGCAGGAGATCTTAAAACAGGTACATTTATTACCAACTAAATTAATCAAATGCAATTCAAAAGCACAAGTACACATTAAATAATACCTGCATGAACAGGAATAAACATTTATTGAATTACTACCAATTTCATGCCATTTCCTCAGGGTAATTGATCACCATTTTGTTTCGTTGCCCTTTAATTAATTTTTTTTCTTCTGTAAAAGTTGCTATTGTAATAAACTTGTTTGAGACAAATAAAACTGCATTTATTACCATTCACCATTACCATTTCATGCAGGAAGATGCAAATGTTCACATATAAATTGCCTAGACAACCTCTAATTCATTTTCTAGCTTTCGCCAACTTCACAAAGCCAGTTAATTGGCGGAAGCCAGTGTGGATGTTGGATCCCAATAACACAGATAATAATGGATTCCAGGTTAGAACCTTTTTTATTATTAGCTTTTTGTTTAATATGCTATACTATTGTAAAAACATAAATGTATGTTTGCTTTCCATAATATATATATAACAAAAATGATTTTTAAAAGTATTGTAAAATGTTAATATAAACTAAACCAACCTCATTGCACTTTTAACTAAGTTACGTCCTTTTCTGTCATATTGTATTAACGCTGTTATGAAAAGAGACATGACTAATTCATTCATTACTTTTTAATAAAGGGTGATAATTTTAAGATTTCATTGGGATTTATAAATAGTAACAATGTTAACAGATATAATATTTTATATCCACACTTTATATTATATACTTTAATTTATAGGCTCCTGATGTTTTGAGAACTGTTTTGTAGAAGCCTGTAGAAGCAATATCGAAAATTAATTATAATAATTTAAATAAGATTTTTTATTTAAAATATGCATCCCAATACAAGGCCAAGTAGTGTTATAAGCAATTTCGTTGAATAACAATACATGGTCAAACCACTAATTTTTATATAAAAGGTATTTGTTTGAGACATTTGGTTAGAGCTACTACTAGTGGGCTTAAAACCTAAAGTTAATACCTAACTGGTTGTAGTAATTATACTATTGAATATATTATAGAATGAAGATTTGATAGTTTGGATGCGAACCGCGGCCTTACCAACATTCAGAAAACTTTACCGACGCGTTGATCATACTCGGGCTGGCTTTATTATTGGACTGGCTAAAGGACCATATACGCTGCAAGTTGATTACAGTAAGTCATTTATTATTCTATAAATTTAATATTTTTTTTAAATAATAATAAACTGTATCCACACCAAATATGGTTGCGACAAAATTGTTCTGACGTTACTCCTTGTGGGTGAGGACTAACGTTAGATTACAGCTATTTCGTGGTACTTCAAATTGTAAAATTTTTCGTTTATAACTGTACCTAATAAAAAATAAATCAATGGCGATACAACCTTTTTAGGTCTGGGCCTCCGATTTGTGTATCTGTTTTATAATCATTTGTTAATCTAATAGGCAAGTAGGTGATCAGCCTTCAGTGCCTGACGCACGCCGTCAATTTTTTGGGTCTAAGGCAAGCAGGTTTCTTCACGATGTTTTCCTTCACCGTTAGAGCTAATGTTAAATGCGCACATAGAACGAAAATCAATTGGTGCACAGCCGGGGATCGAACCTACGACCTCAGGGATGCGAGGCGCACGCTGAAGCCACTAGGCCAACACTGCTCAAGTGTACCTAATACTGTAATTAATTAATATTGGTTTTAATAAAACATATTCCAATGGTTCTACATGGATAGGTTGGCTTAGTTTGCATTTATTTCTTTCATTAATGTATAGACTAATAGGTCAGCCCGACATGTACATTTTTGGGTCTATCGCGATATTTTCCTTCACCGTACGACCAAGTAGCAGATAGATGAGTTCACTGCCGGGATTTCGCATTAAGAAGGCTCCCTCTGAGTTGCGTGCTTAATATAGGCTGGCAATATCTAAAATTAATTAATTTTCATTTTATTACTTTACATGTTTTAATTAAAATATGTTTGTACATTTTTCATTAATTGGGGCTAAGGTTTACCTTAAAAATAAAAATAAATCAATGGCGCTACAACCCTTTTTAGGTCTGGGCCTCAGATTTCTGTATCTGTTTCATGATCATTTGTTAATCTAATAGGCAAGTAGGTGAACAGCCTTCAGTACCTGACGCACGCCGTCGACTTTTTGGGTCTAAGACAAGCCGGTTTCCTCACGATTTTTCCTTCACCATTCGAGCGAATGTTAAAGTTATCTTATCTATAAAAAAACACAAGATAAAAACGATGTTTCACCTAAATATTTTTAATGTATTGTCACTTAATAATTTCAGATTATCCAGTAACAGATTTCGATGGAACAAAAACATTTATAATATCGACGACTTCGCTACTCGGTGGCAAGAATCCTTTCCTTGGGGTCGCGTATGTCGTGGTTGGGTCTTTGTGCCTCCTCCTGGGAATTGTTCTGCTGGTTATTCACGTTCGCTGTTCTAAGAGGTAAGTTAATACAATGTCTTGAGTGTTGTCAAACTACTAAAATTTCGCTAAGTTCTAAGAAATCATAATCCTGTGATTGTACAATATCGATTACTATATTCTTTAACAGTTAAAATACAATTATATATCATCAACCTTTAATATTGCTAAACTACAGGTCCAATATAAAAATAGTCTTTTCCTCTGTCTCCTCTCTCATCCCTTAGGTTGTAGGTTCGATCTATAGCTGTTAACTAATAGACTTTCGGTCTAACACTCGCTTTTGAACCATAACATCGCGTGATAGAAGGCTGATCACCTACCTTATGAAATAAAAATGATCAAAGAAACCCATCCAATGTCTGATGAGATTGGATTTTAGAATAACAAACGTTTCTTGTTGAAGGCTTCCCCAATATCTAAAAATATTATGATATTTATAAGATAATTATTTACGAATGTAAATAAACGAAAATATATTTTTGGCTTAGCTCTTTTTAACTTAAATGTTGTGGAATTTTCATTTAAATACATAAAATAAATAAAACAATGATACTGTGTAAGTTTGATGCGAAATTTGAACTTAAAATATCGATTCGTTTTCGCGAAACCATTTTTTAGCTATATCGCATAGAACTAAAATTACTTGAAAAATTGATAAGATGTAAATAATCTTAAAGGTACGATATATGTATGTTAAAAAATTGAGGCTTTATAGTCTGCAGTTTAAAATTCTATTATATTTTTATATTTCAACAGGTTCGAAACTTTGCTAGAAAAATAATAATGAAAAAAAAAAAACAATAATATATTTTCGGCCTTAGACAAACTCTTTAAATCCGTGTAATTCACCTACAAAACATATTTCTGATTGGTTTATCTGTAAATTAAGAAACGTAATGAATCTTAATTATTTACTACTTAGGACAACACTTCCAGTTTGTTGATGCCCAGTAAAATCAACGGACAACGATCTTCATTATTTAGTTATTATATCCAAATAGGACAATTTACACATGTCCCCAAAAGTAGGGGTTAGGGGAGAAGGGAAGTCCCACATCACCATATCCACACCAAAATCTCTGATATTCAGAGACGGTAGCTAATACCGACTAAAACCACCTTGTGTAGTTTCCACCAGGCCTTGTTAGGCTCCGGGGTCGCTCTCGTTATACCGGGGCGACGCCCAACGACGGGTAATAATTTATTTCGAATATATGTAATCATAACAGATATCCTACATCGATTTCTCAAACTTACTATGTGGAACCTGGACCATCTTTGCCAAATCGTGGTCTGACGACGTAAGTCCCCAAACGTCCATTTAGTTTATAATTCTATTATAGAGGTATTTAAGTAAATTAATATTTATAGGAAGTAAAATTAGAAGTAATGGTAATAGCTATTTGTATTTAGTTCATCTAATTAGATATTATTTGTGATTAACGCGAGTATATCCATTTCTACTACTACTTAGCTTGTTCGTTGGATATATCAAAGCCAACTACATTGAACTCTCAAACATTTACTTCCTTATCAAAAATAATTTATTACAATTGCACCATTTTAACGTAGGTACTTTGTCACACTATCTATCTCTTTTTATCGTAGTGTAAACACAATTTGACGAAACTCTCGTCAAGACTGGAATAAGACTTCGTTTTTATGATATATGCTCACGTGTTCTATGGAACTCTTTATTACCGATATTAAGTGTATTTTAGTTTATATAGATATAATTAATGAATTATAAATTAACGTAATATTAGTAAGTGTAAATTCATAATAGTAATCTTGCAGTTATGTTACTTGAAGTTATTAATACATTTTTGTATTATGTGCACTAGTTACATCACTTCCATATTCGTTGCATTTTAACCGTTTTGTTAAAGACAGTCTTTATTTAACACTACAATTATTTATAATATTTATCAGTTTATTTCTTTTTTCAGTACCACAGAGATGATCAACGTAAACCCAAGGACACCTTACTCTTAATTTAAAATATGCAAGAAACAGTTAAAATGTATACCTTTTATTTACATTATAGAGCATTAGAGGCTTGAAAATGGAATTTATTACATGTATTAGGTACTATTCAAGTCCTAGAGGTTAGCGGTCATATTATTAACCAACATGGTAGCCCTATATATTATCATGTATCTTTTATACTAGACGCGTCATACCTTTCGAAAAATTCGTCGTCGTCGAGTGGGTTGCAAAGTATGGAACTCATTTCTAACATGTATACCCGTATAAAAATTACACCGTGAAAAAAAATGCGAATTGTCTCGTCAATTGTTTGCCTACAAAAAGTTTTTATATCAAGTTCGCAATGATACTGGCGACTTAGAAAAAAAGAACTAAAGAAAATTATTGCGTTCTTTCCAATTATTTCTTTTTAATACAGTTTACATTTCTATTTTCCTTGTAATAATGCAGAAGTAAGTAGGCTTTTAAAAATTGATAAAATTCCCTTTAGCGGAATTGATAACGTTCTCTCCTAGTACGATGAACCATTATGTTTGATATAACAATGAATACAACTTGAATTTTATTCCTAAAAACGACTTTAGTTGGTAAATAGGGAAGGTGTACTGTTTTGCTCTGTATAGAGATATTAAACTAACTTGTTATATTAATTGTCACAGATTATTCTTACATATATTGCACAGTATATAAGCTAATTTTAAATATAAATATTCACGGTTTGCTTCATTCACATCAATTGTTTTTAGCGCCCTCTATGTAAGTTTAAAGTCCTCTACGTTTCGAATCAGATTACATTTTTAGTAACGTCAAGTTCAGGTTATTTCAGGGTGTTAGTTTTGTACCACGATGTCATTCTAAAATTCTAATATTCCCTTCTTTACGTTGTCCGTGAAATCAATAAGTTAACACGAAATTAAATTGTTATTTTTGACTTGTAATATATATGACACAATAAAACGCTTTTTATACTCACTCAGCGCATGTACTGTGCTTGAGTCACGTCACTTAAATTAGTTCAAGAAATAAGACATCAACAACATCAACGACATCAAATATCAACTTCAATTGACCAAGTAAGACAATTTACTCCAAATTGGCAGATTGTTGGATCGGAAAGAAAGAGATAGTAATATACACATAACGATTCGCATTTAACCTCGTTTCACTCTTATAATAACTATATTTTCATAAACATATTTTTGTTTTAGATAATATCTGTCTGAAAATAATTAATGTTGATAGACGATAATATTAAACGTTAAAACTAATTCAGAATAACGCTGAAAATTTAAATTAACATGTTAATTACTAATTAGTTATTAAGCCGGAATTACATTACGAAAATAGTGCCATGTGAAATCAGTTTCACGAAAGTAGTTTCTATATATGTGATAGTAATTTTGTAAAATAATTTGTGTCGTGAAATTCACCGTATCGCAATAATCTTGGCTCCATTAGCATCAATGCTATGTCATTCCATATTCAGAGATGCTTATCTATTTTGCGTGCCATGAAATTAGTCCCTAAATAGTAGATCAAGCACCTGAGAGGTATAAAAACTAATGAGTAAAGATAGTTTTAATTTTTACAGTGAAACTTCTTTATCGGCGTTGGAAAACAATTTACCGTCACATTTTTCCGTTACGCGCCATCTATTTCTTGTCCCTACCATGGTTGATTTGAAAAGATTCGTAGCCATTAATAACAAAAATATATTATAATGATAACAATGATAGTAATAATTCTATTACAATTAATGAAATTCTCTAATAATCTTAGTAGTAATAAGGTCAAATGAACTAATTTCATTATTGGTATTCATGTCTATAATAATAAAAGCCTTTTGTTAAACTTTATTTAACCTGCATATAGTAGATCATTTTTCGAAAAATAAGGTCATAAAGAAGTTTCACTTCTTACGTGTGTACACTAGAGAATGTAAACAAGATATGTCGAGAAGCGTTACCAGCAAAACTTAAATTTCAAATTACGCTGCGTTTTTTAGCAACTGGAAATGGTTTTAAGTCGATATATAGTGGCATCAAAATACACACATGCGCACAGCACTGGCGTTTTCGCGACACTAGTTTCACGTCGCATCTCTATCATAAAATTAGTTGCATGAAAGTAATTTCACAGAAAAATCGTCCAGGGCATGAAACTCATTTGCGTTCATGAAATTAATGCATCATACTTTCGATGACACGTGAAACAATGTAAAACAATTGTCACGAAGTTAATTTCATGCCACTGATTTCGTAACGTAATCCCGGCTTTACGGCTTTAAGTAGATGTTGCCTTCTATAGTATTAATAAATACATTATTTATTGGAATATCTATTGTTTAAGTTGTCGAAGTATTACGGTAATCTTTTTTTAACTGTTACGATTTAATTTGTTTATTAATGTTTTGTTAATCATTTATATTATTAGATTAAGTTACTGTTTTACATCTCAGTTTTCTCTCTCTCTCTAATATTTTGTTTCTGGTTTAATGTTTTTAGCTGAATAGTATGAACATATCTAAAATATGCTTATAAGTTGTTTTGGTAGCACGTTCAGTTAATTCCTTTATAAAGTGACTACGAAATATTCTTTCAACTAAATTTTGTACTTATCATACGCTAGTGGCACGGGCTATTTAAAAAGACCTAATAGAATTAATGTTTACTATGAAATGAGCATTAATATACAAAAAAAATATATAATATCGGTTTGGGTATTGTCGAATATTTAAACTGAATATAGAAAACTAAAGCTACATTATATTTGTGTGCATTTTAAAACACGCCTCAACCCAATCTAATAAGGTAACAAATGCATTATCGAATATCGATATTTTAAACATTATTATTACAAAAATTGTTCTCTTTTGCATGTGGAGTGTGACCCATGTTTCGTTTAATGTGTATGGGGTCCGACGTATATGGAACAAAGTGCCTTATATTTAGCTAAGCATATAAAACAGTATTCAGAAATTGTAGGTTATACTTGAATTGTTTGATTAATTAGAAACATATCGCAAATTTGTCACTGTCAAAATACTTAAGAACAAATTGGATTAACAGATGGAATACATTTGATGATGTCAGTCAATCATAGATACAAGATTATGTCTGCCCTATATCAAATTGGCGGGAAACGGGAGTTACATAAGTACTAAGCTTATAAAAAGTTACTACCCACCCGTATTTACTTTGACTATGTTTTTTCTGTCAGAATGTATTGATGATATACTGCTATAGAATTTTATCACAAGTATTAATGTAATCTTTTGCACGACTTTCAATATTTCATAAAGTATTTGAGTTGATCGCTATAGATAAGAATCTTATCTTCATTTGTTTGGTCGCAGAATGTAACATTCCAATTTGTTCATTTTTTTAACAGTCATCCTTTGTGTAATTGTGATTAGAACTTTAATAAATGTTTTAGAACTACCACTGCTTTTTTTTAACAACCTTTATAGGGTTTTGAGATAAGGGCCGCCATCTAGTAACGACATAACTAAAATGATCATGAAACATGTTTTTTTATACTGCAAGACATTTAGGACTACAAGAATAAGGTTTTCGAGACCAATTCGACTACACCTAATCCCTAATAGTACAGGTCATGTACTTGACCGTGGGCTCACGAACCCAGTTCCGCTTTAGTTCTCATCAGCTCTACGGACGTGTCCGTTCCGAGTATAGTGACGATTGAAGTTTGCGGCCTCGGCTCACTAAAGATGGTATTTATCTTTGATAACACTGATTTACAGCTTAAGATATGGAATTTGACGTTGCTAATTTGTCCGATTAATTTCTGCAAAACATACAATGACGGTGTGATATAATTTCGTTGTATTACTGCGTATAGGGTTCAAAAGGTAAAAAGGTTTCAAGATGTAGGTGCAGTGTATTTACTTTATTTATCTACATAACCAGGATACATTGCAGTCTAGGTAGTGGGAATATGTCAAAAATATTTAGTTATTCTCTTAGTCTTTAAAAATATTTTTTTAAAGGACACATGCAGATATAAAAAAATACAATTATAATAACTTAAACAAAATAGGCCCAACTCATTTACAACAACTTTCAACTTGCTGGCACCAGCAACACTGATTTTTAGTTGATCGATACTATCCATGAGTGACAGCAGTACATATTTCGTGAAGCAAGCTATTATACGGATCATCAGATCAGATTATATATCTTTTAAAAATGAGAAGAATGATTGAAGCCAAAAGTAAGGGTGGATCTACAGTGTCTCAGTCACCATTTTTTATTGAATACTGATAAAATAAATAAAAGTTAATAATCAATTAATTATCATAATGCCTCAATCCTAATTCGTCATAAGGTTTTCTTAAATTCTATTTGAAACGTAGCTCACGAATAGGGGAGGGGGTCATTCAACATGCCTTAACAGTAGTGTATGTAGAAAGCCGAAAACTAGAGGTAACATAGTTTAAGATAATGTTTAACAAACTTTGACTACACTTGAAGCCAACATTCAATCCGCAGTTAGTAAGAACAATATATGCCCGAAGTATATCTAATATAAGAAAAATGTCATCAATAACGTAATTATTATTTTAAATGATAATTTATCTGATTAAATTTATTAGGTTACGGAGATACGATAACATTAATAAAAACGATATTGAAGAGCCGTAAATCGATATGTTAATCTTGCTATTGGAATTATTAGTAATAAACCATTTTTAAGAAGTTGGTACTATGGGCTACTGGGCTGTGCTGTTTTTAGTGGTAGTACCAGTGTTGGGACAAAATGACATGTATAAACTAAATATCATTCATTACAATGATTTTCACGCACAGTAAGTATATTTTTTTATACGTATTTCATTACAATAAGAATTATTTTCAAAGAGACAATCAATAACATAACAACCTATATTATGGCTAATCTGTACATTTGAAAGAGGGTTATAAGTCTAAATATCTTAAAATCAATGTGTACGATGTTCGAAAAAGAGTCGAACAGGGCCAACGATCGGCCAAAATAATTTATTGGTTTTCATTTATTTTCTGAGTGTACGCTTCGAAATTACTATACTACTAGAATAGTATAGTAATTAGTGTAGTATAGTACGTATAGTAGTATTAACATATAGTGTAGTATAGTACGAAGTAGTAGAGAATAGTACGTAAGACGAATTTGGAATTCAAATATATGAAATATAGTTAGTTTTCAGGCCCATATTTTAAAATGAAGCACTGTCTAAATTGACAAACGTCAGAAAGTGCTCTTACTTAAATTGAGTTCAAGTAACTAAGTAGTCGTTAAGCAATCGTTCTAGGTAAATAACCGTTATTTCCAGCTTCGATGAAATATCCCAATCAGGTGGAACTTGCGATGCAGTAGCACCATGCGTGGGCGGGATTTCTCGACTTGCCACGGCTATAAAGCAAGCTCTGGAAGCTGAACCTGAGTCCCTGGTTCTTAATGGAGGAGATACCTTCCAGGGGACTATATGGTACAATATTATGAGATGGAACGTTTCTCAACATTTCATGAATTTACTACCTCAACATGATGCTCATGTGAGTTTCAACATTGCATTGAAACGTTGTCGTATAAATCTTCCAAAATCGAGTAGACAAAAATTTGCTCCAGTGTCAGGAAATTGAAAAGATTTTAACCTTTTCATGGTGTCACGATCCAATGTCATTTAGAGGATTTTATATTATTTATTAGTTCTTGATGTTGTACCCCTTAAAAGTGACGTTGGACCGTGTTGTATGAAAAAAGTCTAATTTACCTGGATTAGTATGCACTTGCGGCACTGCCACGTGAGATGCGAAGCAGCGTAGCGCACCTATACTTTGACATGACCTTATTGCAGTACGCACAACACATTCTATTCGATATTCTAGCACATTTCAAATTGCAAAATTGTTGCCAACACATAATCTCCAACAGAATCTGCTCCAATGATGTCTTTGATTTTAAGACTAAGACAGGAATTTATTTCCAGGTTCTAGGTAATCACGAATTCGACCATGGCATAGAAGGATTACTGCCATATTTGGAGCGTTTAAAAACAAATGTGTTGGGCGCTAACGTTAACACAACGTTGGAGCCAGAGTTGGGGCAATACGTGAAGAACTATGTCATCGTAGAAAGGAATAATCGCAGCATTGGTATCATCGGCGTTTTATTGACTGCTGTAAGTTTAAGTATCAGTCTTTTGTAGCAAGATATTACGGTTCATTTTTTGGTACAGTGTGAATGATACGGAACTGCTAATTATGGATTTAATGGTGTTCAAATTTTGTATACGAGTTTAAGAAAATTATGAAATATTTTATTTTTTAACTATCAATGGTACCGAATTCGAGCCCCAGCTGTGTACAGAAGTACAGAAGCTTTTTGTGCGTGACTGTGTCTAAGACTGCAGTTTCCTTAAAATGTACACATTCACCGTTGGTGGAAGTGTTATTTGGTCACATAGGAAGAAATACTATTGGTGTTCAGCCCGGATTGAACGCAGGACTGAACAGAGAATTGCACACTCAATTCACACCCAAAACATTTCTCATACTAAATACGAGCTCTGTTTCCTGACCTAACTAATTAAACTATACTAACAACTTTAATATCTTTACAGTTTACAGCTGATACTGGTATGGTGGTAGTAGAAGATGAACTGGAAGCCATAAATCGAGAAGCGGCGATTCTGGCGGAACAAAATGTTGATATTATTATTGTTCTCTCTCATATGGGATATTCCATGGATCAGTAAGTTGTTTTGCTTAATGAAGCATATTAATCGCAAAATTATCTAATTTTAATCATTATTTCGTTCGTGCGTAGCGCAGTGTTGTGATTAAAATAATTACTTGATAATATTATGTCATACTCGTGAACGAACTGGTGCTATTTGTGGTGACTGGTCGTACTTGAATTCGTATATGCGGTGATATTAGTTATTTCCACTACGTATTTGCATGTTGTTCCCACGAGAGTATACGTGCGTGCTCCTATTTCACCATGCCTCCTGCAGACAAAGATTAATTTGTTTTTAATTTATTTTATTATTATTAATCACTTAAGGTGTCACGTGGAACATGGTGTAATGGTTGCAGCTCCCTACAAAAATGGTGTAAAACAAAATATTGGCGATTAAAAAGAGTGGCGGAGAGTTTATTGCCTGTTCTTTCATTCTTCTTTTTTTCATTCTTCGCCCTTGATTTGAGAACTAGTAGTAAACGTAAAATTAGAAGCATTTCATATACATTTCTGTTTTTGACGTTCATAAGTGAATGAATAAATGATTTTGATTTTGAATTTTTGAATGTATTCTAGGGAACTAGCAGCTAAGATGTCACCAGAAGTGGATATCATAGTGGGAGCCCATAGTCACACACTTTTATTTACCGATGACGCTCCCTTTGGTACACCTGGCGGTGATTATCCTACCGTCATCACTCAGGATTCCGGACATCAGGTATAGGAGTATCTAATTTTGTCAATTGAATCAAAAAATAATTGGAATTACAATTGGTAATTTTGATATTTTCACTTTTTATTTTTCAGGTTTTTTATATCATAATATGTAGACTAAAAATGCAATGTTAAAAGACATCTAAAGTACAGACCAGAACTAAAACAAATATAATGTAAATATTTATTTATAATATTCATATTAGTCTATTTTATTACTCGTATTTATTGTTGGAAAAATATTGAACTAATAGTTAAGCGTGTGACTATCGTGTCATATCGTGTATCGGGTCATGGCTAGAGCCTAGATTCACAAACATGATGATGGATCATCATTCCACCAATGAAAGGAATGCTCATAGAAATGTGCGCATTCAACAGTTGCTCACAGGTGCAGGAAACCATAATTTTCACCAGCATGTCTTAGACCCAGAACTTGAGAACAAGCACATAACGCATCAGTGGTCAGGCCTAGTTATTTAAATTAAAAAGACCTGTTACGGACATTAAATAAAACATCATATATTAAAGATATCAATCATTATTATTTTTTTACATTAAAAATAAAACAAAAATCTGACAAGTTGAAGGACATATACATCTTTGCCAACTTGGATCATATTAATTAGATGATAAAGAACGAGACCACGATAAAATATAAATAGATAGATAAAGATACTTTGTTTCAGATACTTATTGTGCAAGCGTCTGCCTATACGCGATATTTGGGTGACATTACCGTTTTCTTCAATGATGAAGGAAAAATTGTCTCTTGGCAAGGTCAACCAATATACTTGGGGACATCCATTATTAAGGGTTAGACAATAATACTTGCAACCCCTTTTTCATTGCTTCTAATATTCTGAAATGGTACATAATTCAATGTTTTCTAACTTTCGTAGAAAATTCGCTCTTTCTCTTTAGTAATATTATAAATAATCTCTTAAATAGTGCGGATTCAATATCGTACGTCTCCTAATTAAGTTAAAAGCTGTGCCACTAGATGGCAGTGAAATCAAAACAAAATTTATTTTACTACTGAATTTTAAATGGTTCCATATTATGTTTTCAGATGCCCGCATGGAAGCAGAATTAGACAAGTGGCGATCTGAGTTGTATCCGATTAGTCGGGAAGTGTTAGGGCGATCTCTGGTGGCTCTTCGACGCAACACGTGTTACGGGGGAGAGTGCAACCTTGGCAGTTGGGTCTGCGATGCCTTTTTAGACCAGGTGTTTTACTTGTATATTCAATATTATGTTTAGTAAAACAGTTTAACATTAGCTTGAACGGTGAACGAAAACATCGTGAGGCCGGTTCGGCTTGCCTTACACCCAAATAGTCGACGGCGTGTGTCAGGCACAGAAGGCTGATCACTTGCCTATTCAATTCACAAACGATCATGAAACAGATACAGAAATCTGAGGCCCAGATCTAAAAAAGTTTGTAGCGCCATTGATTTATTTAATTTTTTTCAAACAGTTAAAGTATCCGGAATACTCTAAAATAAATCTTAAACTCAATTATATAAACTTTGCCCAACTTAAGTTGACAAGTCAAGTATTTATTAATTGTTTTGGAAGAAACTTTTTTGAGAAATAAACATTGGTTATCCAGTCGCAGAGGGAGCCTGCGAGTCCCTGTAGAATTCTGAACATCAGAATCATTGTCATTGAACGCGTAAAGATTCGTATTCAGGTTTCTTACTTTTAAATATAAAGCGCTTCAATGTAGTTCTGGTGGTTTTTTCGTACACTATCAATAATTCAATTAGTTTTTTCCTTTTCAACTTCTCACTAGGCCCGTGGTGCCAGAAGTTGAATAACCTCGACATTAACGTGATGGCGGAGCCTTCGTGACCACGAGTAATAAATTTAATAATTCTGTCAACGCCGTGAAACTAATAACTTTCTGGAAAACTAAAGCGATAATAATTTCGATTGGACTTATATTCTTTATTAGATGTTGCCGCGTGCACAAGGTTCAAATTGGAACTTCGCGCATCTCTGCTTGGTATCTTCTGGAGGTCTAAGAGCGAACATAAACTCGGGAGGTATTTCTTTTTAGTATCCGTAATAAAAGGTATCTCTTTAGCGGTGACGATAATCCGTAAATATTAGAAATGTTATAAATTTCATGGGTGATATAATGTAATTTTGATTACGTCTTTTAATGTAATATATTTTCGTAGATGTCACAACTGAGGGACTCCTCATGGCGTTGCCTTTTGAAAACAAATTACAATCGTTTGAGCTGAAAGGGAAATACTTGTTGGAGGCCTTGGAATACTCTGTATCCGCTGTACAAACCAACCCTAATAGTTTTTACAGCTATAGAATGCTGCAAATTGGTGGTAAGAAATTTACTTTTACCTTGTTAACATATAGATATGTTAAAAGGAAACCGCGTATATTTAATTAAATAATAATGCAGTGCCGGTACAACCTTATATAGGACTTTAGATTGCCTTAAAAAAAGTGCTCAACGCATGTTTCCAACAAATACATTAAATCTCTAGGGAAATATTACGGCTTTATTGTAATCTGAAGGCAAGGTAATCGAGTCGCCTGTTAGATATTTTATAACAAAATTTTAATAGAAAGGTCTACCAATCTTACCTTTGCAGTAAAAAAATTAGAATGTTATTTATGAAGTATTAAAATGGGTCAATCGGCTTATTACTTATATACGCAGATGTAGTTTTTAGCTTTTTTCCTCTCGCGTCTCCAATAAAAAATTTGGTCAACTGCCTAGCTCAATGTTAAAATTTAATACCAAACAATGTTTCAATCAAGAAATATTTGCGACTGTGACACACGGATACTTGACTTCAATTTCTTCAGATATCATGTCTATTCTAAAGTTTTACTCGACATGTCCATTAATGTTAACTATATCAAATAGAATGAACATTTGCAGTTGGATAACTAGGCGCTTGCTTGCCTAAATTGCAAATAACCGGTGCGAACAAATAAATAATTTATAAAAAAGTTCTCTGTTAAAAAATTAAAAATTGTAGTAGAAAGTATAAATTAGTCAACTATGGTTGGTTTGCCTTACCCATGTAACTTTTATTTCCTTATAACGACAACTCTAATGATGTGAATGCGTTTTTCGCCCCTTTCAGCGTCTTTTTTACACTAAATCTAAATCCACAATACAAAAAACGGCACTAACTTTTAAAGGTCTGGATTCACTCAGATTTTTCTATCTATCGTGCGCTGTATACATTCGTATTACATTGACCTTAGGTTTGCGAAATACATTTAACGCATCAGCACCAAGTGGTTCTCGTCTGATATCCTCAAGAGTTCGTTGTATAAACTGTGAGGTTCCGAATTATAGTCCAGTCGACCCTGAAGCCACTTACCGAGTGATAACTCAAGACTACCTTGGTAATGGAGGCGGTGGATATTCAGTAAGTATATATTTAATATGTAATAATAGTAGTAATAATATTACTGACATGAACAATAAACAAGTATAAGCAATAGTAGTACCAACTGCCAACTCGGTTTAAAAAAATAATAAGTAATAATAGTCAAAAAATATATAAATATAAGTCTGGTAAGTAACGCTTAAGTAAAAAACAAAATAAATAAATCGATGGCGCTACAATCTATGTATCTATTTCATGATTATTTGGTAATCTAATAGGCAAGTTGGTGATTAGCCTTATGTGCCTGACGCACGCCTTCGACTTTTTGCGTTTAGGGCAAGCTGGTTTCCTCACGATGTTTTTCTTCACCGTTCGAGTCAATATTAAATGCACACATAGAAAGAAAGTCCATCAGTGCACAGCCGGGGATCAAACCTACGATCTGAGGGATGAGAGTCGCACGCTGAAGGCGCTAGGCCAACACTGCACGCTTAAGTAACCACATAGTAACACCAGTAAAATATTTTTCACATTAGATGTCATATTTCGTCGTATTTGTATAAATATATAGGGTATTTACTAGATGAGGTTTCATGTGGATTGCCCCAGGGAAATGTTCTTAGTCCAACACAATTTTTTAGTGTCCATTAATAATTTATATTCTCTCAAGCTCCCTAATGCCAAAGTCTTCTCCTTCACTGATTACGTCTGTGTCATCACACAGCAAGTATTTTACTCACGCTCTTGGAAACATGAATTTTTAGATCTTCACCGCATCTCTCAATTGCTTTCAAATGGTTATTTGGAAGGAGATTTCCTTTCACTTTATGCGTTAAAAACCAAATATATTTGGTTTTGCTTTCACATCTCGAAGTCTAATAAGCCAAACCTCATTCTGACGATCAAATTGCACTCCTGTTTGAACCTTCACACCAACTGCAACCGCTTTTTTTGTGTTCTACTTTCTTGTGGTAACTTCTGACTTGTCTTCTCTAGTTCGATTTGGAAGGTTATTGTGTTGTGAACAACAGTGCTTAACCGAACGTCGATGTAGCTTTTTAGACTTCGGGTGCCTCTAACACTATCGAACTTCTTCTCTTCTTCGTCTATCGTTCAATATGTGAAGTACCCATAACTTCTAAAGTATAGACAACTATACCTAATGGCAATATGCCGTTTTTTTGTACAAAACACTGAGAACCCCACGTCATACGCCACCCAAAAAATTTTTTTCCCCCAAAGCTTTTTCCACTTTCTCAAAAACAAAATGTTCACTATCGCTTCAAAACTTTATACATTCACTAACAATCTTAAGCAAAATTTTCTAAACCTATGCTTATGCTTAAATCGAAAGTATTCTTCTTGTGCGATTGGAGTGTTATCATAATAATAAAAGTGTGTTATCATCAATTATTATTAAATGGAAGAGACTAACTTCTCACGACACAGGAATCCTAGGGTGGGCACTAAACATCATTTTTTAATAAAGTTTTTGTTTCATTTTTCTTACAACTTTCAAAAATCTTAAAAAATATTTTGTTTATTACGTTTTCAACTTTCTTAATATTTTTTTTAAAGTTTCCTTTAACATTAATACAGTGTTTAGGCCTTGGGATTAAATTCTGACAGTCATACAAGAAAAGCTTTCTATGCTTTACACGTATCACAACTTTTACTAACGAGTGTTAAGTGTTTCAACGTATATGACGTTGAAAATAACGTAGACGGTCATAAACATAGGCCAACAGTGCTTTTATAAATCCTATTACTTGTTCATAACAAATAAAGTATAAGACTTTCTTCTAAGTAAAGTATAAGATCTTTAACAAAACAACACGTTCGTCCAAAACGGGTGTATTCTATTAATAATTATATCCCTTTAGGCAATAACCAACAACAGAGAAAATATAGAGGATTATGATTACGACTATGCCGCTTTACAGGATTACATGCGAAAGAGTAAAATTTTCTTTCAAGACAACGACGAGCGAATAAAAATGATTTATAATTAATATTGTAATTGATACTTATGTGTAGATTAAAATATGTCATATGTCAAATAAGCTAACTTTAGTTACACAGAAGTTACAATAAATAAGATAACTTTAATCGTTGTTTTTATTTTTCCCCATTACAATCTATTATAAAAGGCAACATTCTCAAATGCCATTTGAGAGAACCGACCATTTGGTACGGTAATCCTCCACCAGTCGTAAAACAAATTTAATTATAATCTCACCTGTCTTGTTATGGTTAATGGTCTATTGATAAAGCCTCCGTTTCTAGAATATTAGATTCAGTAGTAGTACAGTCAAAGTCTAAATCATTTATTTATAAAGGTAAATGTATATGTACACTTATGAACGTCAATAAAGAAATATATATTAAATACTTTTAATTTTACATTTACTGCCAGTTCAAGGGCTTAGAACGGACGAGAAGAACTGGCAATAACTCTTTGCCATTCTTTTTAATCGCCAAGTTCTTTGTTTTACACAATGTTTGTTAGGAGCTGCAACACCATGTTCCACAGTCAAGACGTCAATCCAAAGTAATTAATAGGTATACATTTTTTTTTAAGATTTGTCCTCTATCAGAAGTAACCAGGGTGAAATAGGAGCATGCACTTACATTGGGAACAACAACGCATACACATAGAAATAACTAACTTCACCGCATACACCAATTCAAGTGTTAGTGTATTAAGTTAAAGTAGGTACCGCTGGGTCGACAGAGTTGAGAAGGACCTGCTGCAGTTGAAAACCAGCAATTAGAGCCTGGAGGGCGGCACAGGACACTGGCAGGTTCTCTTTGTGGTGGCCAAGACACAATGAACTAAATTCAAATGAGATACGGAAGTATATTATTATATTATGCATAAGCAAGATTAGATTAGATCAACATCAGTTCATAAGAATAAAAACGTTTCTTATCTATGTTGTCAATACAATCAAATTGATTCTGATCATAAGTGTATTAATAATATCCTATACTTATGCTTTTGAAAGAACCTAAAGTAAATAAAAGTTTCAATGACAACGCCAGTTAACGCTTAAATTACATTTTAGATAGACTATATGAATATAGTATGAAATATATACCTAATATATAAATACAATTTAGATAGCCGGTTCTGCAGTAACCTATGTGGTGCCACGACATTTGTTAGCAATCTCCATTCAACCTGAATCTCAACTCAAAAGTCTTGTGGAGCGTGTAAAATGAACAATAGTAGGTACTGATTTGCAGATTTTCTTCTTTATTAAAAGCATTAGAGATGTTAATCTTAAAACGGAGTGAGTGATCTACATGCATCAAAGATTGTGGAATGCACACCAATGTAAAACAAAGTCAATCATCTCTTAAAATATAATGCGATTACAAAGACTGAGAGAATGCCATATCAGCTCATCTTGGCGGTCAACATCGTTAATATGAAAACTGGCGGTAGGTATATGCACATTCAGAATGCTTTACTTTCTTATAAAAATAGGAGCTACGTTCGGTTACTTTTCAACATTTAAATTAAAATATTTCAATGTGTTACTCAAACTCAAACTGAAAATAAATTTATTCATGTAGGTAAACAAGTACACTTATGAACGTCAGAAAAGAAGTTAAATTAATTGTAAATCTTCATTTACTACCAGTTCGCAAGTCAAGGGCGTAGAGCCTGCAAGAAAAACTGGTACGAAACTTTCCGCCACTCTCAAACCAAATCTCAAAAGAGTGGCGGAAATCTTAACTCAAATTAGTTATGTTTCGAGTAATATACTGGTGAAAGTCACCATTTTGTTTAAAATCGTTAATTATGTTAATTTAATTTGGCAGAACTAAAATTAATATTTTTTTCGTTGCATAATAATGCTTCCGATTGCCAGGTGATTATAAATACATTAATAATAACAAAATGTTTTCAAAAATTCATTTATTACAATAATACAATATTTTTACACACTAAGGGATTGCTGTCCATACAAAGCAGACACGAAGGTTTCGAAAATGTGTATAATAGGTGGTGTATGCGTTTGCAAGAGCCTGGAAAGTTCTGTTTTCCTAAAGATCGTTGTAAGATTGTTGTTCTTTCCTTCGGTCGGTCGAGACTATAGTGTATTCTGACATTTTCTTCATGTTTAAAGCCGCCAATTCCGTTTTTGGTAGAACATTGTACCACTACTGTTAATACCACTGTAAATCTCGTAAAGCTTAAAAACGCTGTAAGGCTTTCTTATAAATAATATATTATGTAAAAATAATAATGAAATATTGAGTTACGGATAATCCATCTAAGGCCCTATGTGTGTTATGTATTTATAAGAGTTAGAAAAACCGTAACTGAACCGTCTTTTTTGACGCTCATTTTTTAATTTAGAGGTGGAAGGAATTATTTCAAAGATTTTGAGGATAGTATATAGAAGGTAGTCACGTCTTGCACTTTGCATTCCATTTTCCAGTGATCAGCGAGCTGTTTCAAGTTTTGCTCACCCATCTTATTCAACATTTCGATGTATTCTAGGTTAACAGCGTATCCCAAAATCTGTTGTCGTCTCCAATGCGCACCCTCCTAGGTATTGCCTATGTCCATAAAGTTTTGAAAGTGGTTTTGGAACGTCTCGAAAAGACGAGGCTTAGCGCTCCCCAAAGCCGCGAGGGCTAATAAGACAGCAACTATCATCTTTCGGTCTTAATCAATATTTTTCCACAGGTGTCGAGTTTATACACACAAAAGTTATCAAGGAAACAATCAGATCTTATAATTTTTAAAATCATTAATTAGTGTTTTTACGCAATATTTTATGTCATGCCATGACTTATCAAAATTATTAAAAGTCATCTTAACAACTTTATTTTCTTGATAAGTTATTATTGAATACAGTTGCGATATCTAGGATAAGTAAAGGTATCTTTGAGATAAGTTATATATAAGATCGCAATGATAATACAGGTCTTTAAGATAGATGTTGTTTTTATTTTAATTGGTAAATATTTTTTAGTACTATCGACGAATAAAAGTGCATGAGGGGACTGAAACTGTAGACATGTCAACTGAGCGGATATATAATAATAAGCCTTTATTAATCCACGTCTTACAGACATATATTATACAAAAGTAGATATATATATATATATATATATATATACGCAGCGTTATATATATATATATAACGCTGCCTCCTCTTCTATATATATATATATAGATATAGAAGAGGAGGCAGCGTTATATGCATTTTTTATGTTCGCTCATATTGGCTAACGAGATGCCGCCGCTTCCGCCCATGCTTAAAAGCATTATCGCTTTCCAGGCTAGGTCGCCTCACAAGAATAAAAAAAATATTATATAATATGCTTGAGAATTTCTAACTCATGTTGCAGAATATCCTTAAGAACATATGCTACATGCTCACTTAGATAAGATTAAAGAAGGGGGCATATTCAGAAAAGCAAGAAGAACTATTTCACCAAGAGGTGATGATCTTTGAATAACATTATCAAAGACAATATAATAAAAAATTGGTGACTGACATTTGGAGTTTGGAGGAAGAAAAACAAGAAATATTATTTTTTTAAGCTTACTTTTGTTTCTTTTTTATTTGGAGATTTATCTTAATTGTTTTTGGTAATAAAATACTCTTGAAATTCTTGCTTCTTTGTTCTACCTACTGAAATAAATAATAGATTTTCGAGTTTATTTAATATTAATTGTGGTTGTTACAATGCAAACTTAATAAAAGTATTTTTTCTTCGTTAATTAGACATAATTTATTAATCAAAATCAGCACTACTACACCTAGGCTCAAAAATGGTGTTTACTTATGTAAATAATTACGCCAGTTTTGTTGGGCTTGCATGTTTCTGAATTATTAATTATGATGATTATATGGATTCGCATCCACGAATCATTGCGAGACAAAATATAATTGTTGCGAGACTTACCTACCTTATATGAAGTCTAAACTTTGTTGAGGGCTAATGTAAATAAATTATCAGCATTGGCGTCCAGCGAGCACGCAAAGCAACTCAAAATAAGCTCAACTTTACAATTAACCCAATTTTTATGATCTTAATATACCTAATGATCTTAAAATAAGAGCACGCCTCCAAATCCCGAGATCGTGCGTTCAAATCTCAGCTACGTATTTAGGAAATTTCATCCTCTTGATCGTACGGAAGATAAAGCATACAAGCTAAGTTTTAGATAGCCAATGCTTTACTCGGCTTCCTAGCTGTTCAAGGAGGGCTATTACTGTCTGTGTATTTATTAAAAATCCTTGCGGGTAGGTATTGCAGATGAGTTAAAAAGGGTTGGTACTGCGAGTACTGATTATCTGTGTAGCATCTATAATCTAATCTATATTAGATAATGGCCGCGGGCGCGCATTTTCCTGTTGATAGTTTCAGCATTAACGCATGCTTACGTGCACACTTAATAATGTAACAGTAAAAACATATTCAGTTTATATTTTAGTACTACTAGAGTCCCATTTTTTGTTATGACTTCCTTGACGGATACAATGTCCTACGACCCATTGATGGGGCAGAGGGCGGCCAAAGTGAGTCTCCATTGCCTTTTGTCTTGAGTCTCGTACTTCACCTCGCTCTAAGTCTTTCCGGCTCTCTTTGCGTCATATACAAGTGTATATATAACTGTACAACGCCAGGTTTTCGAAAGCAAGCTTGTTATTCGGAACAAAGTAGAAATTCGATGGCTACAAATAACCTATCTGAGATAATTCCGCAAAAAACCTTGTAAGGGCTTGAGTGCAAGGTGAAAATCTCTGTCTCCAATGGCTGAATTGGCTCACCTTTACCCTAAGATGAAAGAGCTGGTTTCTGTGTAGGCTACTTATTAAAGTAGCCAACCGGACCCAATCGACGAAGAGTGGAAACGCATTAGCGTCCGAAGTCCGGTGAAGTGGTAACGAAGTTCAAGCCTGAACTTGGTCTTAGTCTCAGGACCCCCAGTTTCGTAACGTCAAACCTTCTCCCAGCCCTTCCAGGGGCATTAGTCAATATGCCTTAACAGTAGTATACGTAGAAAGTCGAAAACTAAATTTCATACAAATATCGTTTCCGACCTTCTAGAAATAAGAATAGCGTGTAAAAACAGCAAGTCTTGCTGACTCCGCCGATATTCTAATATGTCTAAATTAAAATATTTGCACATATTGCAGGAATTTCACAAACTTTTTTTGTATATTTTCTACAGCTTTTTTATATTTCATATAAGGAGAAAAGTCGCATATTCCACCACATTTTGACATGCGAAATAAAGACTTTATGCAATTAATGTTTTTAAATGACTGGCATGGCCGCTCCTAGTTGCTGAGGTTATGATAGGCCCATTGTTTCATCTAATAATATTCAAGTTTGTCTTTTACTAATTTTACTTGGTTTATTGGGGTTTTATCGATTTTGTAAATGTTTTGTAATTTTTTATGCGAAAAAGTCTATCTTATTACATTTGTTTATATTTATTGAAAGTTTATTTTGTTTGTAATATATTTTTAGCCTATTAAGATCTTGTTGAATTTTATTACAGTTATTTATGGATTTTATTCTAAGACAAAAATTTTGTCACCTGCGAACATAAAATATTTAGAATAGTGAAAAGTGAGATGTTTAGCATTAAATAATAATAGGCCAAGTATTGACCCTTGGGGTTCTCGCGTTTTTTCGCTTCTTTTTCATTACATGACAATCCCATTATCTTGTTTTTGAATACCATTAAATGTGTCATTTAGATTGTTGTAAAAGTCATCAAATAATAGTCGTCAGAGCGTAACACTGCACAATGGAGATCTTCCGGGCTCTTTCCAGTCTAAAATACTTTTGTTTGTGATGTCCTACATGTTAATTCTAGTCTATTCCTTGGATATATTGCAAATGTGATTTTTTTAATATAATCTATGTAATCTTTTAAGATTATGATGATTACAAATGTAAAATGAAATTTATTGTGTGAAACATGAAATTAGCGATTGCGAAGATTGAGTGTGTGTAGCGTCTGATTTAAAAACTCCGCAAATGTAAATTCAAAATTGTTTGATTTCTTCTTTATATAAATGTCCCCCCAGTACAAACAATAATAACAAGAAAATGTTTTCAAAAATTTATTAGATTTCTACAATATTTTTACAACACGTATAACTAACTGATTATTGTCCGTAAAGAGCAGGCACGAGGGTTTCTAAAATGTATCTAAAGTTAAAGTCGTAGTTGGCGTATGCGTTTGCAATAGCCTGGAATGTTCTGTTTGCCCAAAGGTCGTTGTACATTTTCTTTCCTTCGGCACTTGTCAACGAATTTACGGCGGTCGAAAATACAGTGTTCTCTGACATTTTCTTCGTGTATAAAGCCGCCAATTCCGTTTTTGGTAGAATATTGACAACATCAGCAAAGAAGTCGGCCATGGTGGTACCACTGGGTGTGATATCTTGACTTGACTGCTGCTTAATTTCAAGGTCTCCGACTGCGGTCACATTTGTGTTTAAACGATCTGGAAGAAAGGATTTTTTAGTATTTTGAAGAACGCAGTTCACCAAGTAATTCTGTTAAATGTTTTTCCATTAACAGGTACATTTAATTAAAGTTAAAAGACATATGTTATAATATGATACTTACGTGTCAAATATTCGAATCTGTCAATGTAGTAGGGAACATAGACGTCGTGTTTCTTCAAGTACGCATCAAGCTGAAAATATATGCATAGTGTTGTGTATTAAGTTTTTTACCTTTAAAATACATCTTGGGATTTATACGTTTTAAGACACAATGCTACATCTCAGTAACTCTTAATTATTGTATTAACGCATACTAACTGTTTGGAAAACGTCAAGGTTGCGCAAGTCTTGGTAGAGCTGGATGAAAACTGTGTTGTCAATAGTGTCCAAGCTAGCTCTGAAGGCATCGTTCTGTTTGTAGGCCTTAAGTAAGCTGTTGATACTGTCTCCTACGTTAGCAATGATAATTTCAAAGAATTCGTCAAATTGAGTTTGGAATGATATGTACAGTGGTACATTTTGTCCATATAGAGCAGGAGCTAGCGTTTCAATAACGTATTTAAGATCAAAGTCATATTCAGTCTTCAGTTCATCTACGAGGTTTAACCAGACGTCGTCAGTCCAGAGAGCATTATAGATTTCTTTAAATTCGTTACTTCTCAGACCTTCGATAGCTGTTTTGAATATCGCGTTGGTTTCCATTTTTTCGTTAAAGAGAGATTTAAGTTGTCTGATTGGGAGAAGACTGACAGTGTCAGCCAAAAATGTGTGCATGGTCCTTCCTGTCATTGGGTGACGACGGGATCTGTGGGATTCTTGGGTTGGTATAATCTCATTACAGCCAATTGCGTGGTCGTTCTTTTCGAAGAATTCTGAAATTTACCAAAATACCTTCATAAATTTACCGTTCTACAAACACAAAATAAAGTATGGCATGAACAATTTTTTATTAGAGCAAGTCTGAAATCATTAAACGATTGGGTGCTATGTAATTTTAAGTGTATAGTCGAAACTAACCAAATCTCTCTTGATGTAAAAAAAAATATCTCTTTATATACTGATTGTAGTACTTACCCGTAAGGAAGTCAGTACGATCAATCCAGTACGCAACAAAGATGCCATGTCTTTTCAAGAAAGCATCAACCTGGAAGGAGATTCGTAAATTGATAAGTAAATAGATTGTTACTATTACTTTAGCTATCGACTACAATTGAGTTTCCAACTGATAATATTAATACTCGATTATTGAATTAACGAATAATATTCTCTCAAGTCAACTCACCTTTTTGAAAGCAGGACTAGCCGAGTTTAGCTGTGGGTAGTGTCTAACTAGCTTTGTCTTTGACAAGGCGCTTAAGCTTTTCTTGAATTCAGGGAACGATTTGTAACCCCCAAGTTGACGCAGCCAATGTGGTGATTCCATGTTCACAATGATGTCTAGGAATTCGTCAAACTGAATTTGGAATGTCACCTGAATAGGGTCGTTTTGACCAAGTAGAGATAAAGCCAACTCTTCAAATATGTACTTAAGGTCAAAATGACAATCAGCCAAAATATCCCTAACTTTAAGGAATGCTTCGTTCTTCCAGAGCGCCTTGTAGAGTGTCAAAAAACGATCGCTTTTGAGTCCTTCGATGGCAGTTCTGAATAATTGGTTCTTGGCCATTTTTTCGTTGAAAGTAGCACGGAGTTGTCTGATAGGAAGCATGCTCACGGTATCCGCAAGGGCTGTTATCATTGTGGTGCCTGTCATGGGGTGACGACGGGTTCTGTGGTGGAATTCTACACCAGGGATACCATCTGTGTCGTTTGCGTGCAACTTTTCTAAAAATTAAAATAAACAATACTGGTTCAGTTTAACTCAAACTCAAATATCTCGTAAAGCTTATAAGACTCTAGAAAACTTTCATAATAAATAATTTATTATTTAATATGTACTAGCTGCGTAATATTTATAGAAGTTGTTAAATGTAAAAAAATAATAAAACATTGAATAGGGACTTACGGATAATCCATTGTAAGTTATCGACGTAGTAATCGACGTCGATCGTGAGGTTGTCTAAATATTCAATAATCTGTAAGTATTAAGGTTATTTTATAAACATATTAATTTTTATGACAGTACCAAAGAAATATTTTGTAAATTTGACTTGAATTTTATTTGTGATTTGCCTTCCACACACATCGAGCCAATCGCGTTATGGTTGAAGTAAGTTTCAGTTGCTTTTTATACACAAGACTCACTATTAACATATTCCGTGATTCTACAGTCTCCTTTATGAACGAGGTTGTGCAATGTCCAAATCGAATCAGTTATTCTTTGTAAAAATATTTATTTCAAACAATTTTGAGGCTAGTATATAAATGTATAAGGTACTCACGTCTTGCACTTCAGGCTCCTTTTTTAAATCAGCGAGCATCTGTTTCAAGTTTTGCTCGCTCAGCTTGTTCAACATTTCGATGTATTCTGGGTTAGGAGTGTACCCCTGACCCTGTTGTCGTCTCCAATGGGCACCCTCCAAGGCATTGCTTATGTCCAAAAAGTGTTGAAAGTGGTCTTGGAACGTCTCGAACAGACGAGGCTTAGCGCTCCCCAAAGCCGCGAGGGCTAAGAAGACTACAACACCTTTCATTTTATTAGTGTTAATTGATCTATTTCACGGGTGTCGAGTTTATATATTCAAATGTTATGAAGGAAACAATCAGATCTTATCATTTTCAAAATCATTAATTAGTATTTTTACGCGACATTTCTATGACTTGCTATAACTTGGTATTTAATAGCGTTGCGATGTCTATAATTTAAAATGTAGGGAATCTCTGAAAGATAAATTCAAGGAAATTAATATACCTTTCTGTAGCAATATATTTATTAAAATATTATGTATGTATACAAAAATAGTGATAAGTTTACTAGAATAGAACATACGCCCAATGTTAATACTCGGAACAAACGCAATCTGCAATTTCCCCGTACTAGACTATCTAAAGTTAGTAATTATTTTTTGGGAAAAGAGATACTCTTCTTTAATAAAATCCCAGAGGCTCTTTTATCTCTGCCTTTTAATAAATTTAAGAAGTGTATTAAAGAAAAGCTGTGTAAAAAGGCTTGCTACAAAGTTAACGATTATCTAGTTGATAAAAGGGCCTGGGACTTGTGCTAGACAAGCTACTTTTAATTACTTTGCTATATATGTTTTAAAATAAGTTTTGTTTGCTATTTTAAAAGAGTACCGAGAGTTTTTTTTACGCCGGTTTTTTCTCTGGGCCTACATCCTCCGTCTTCTTTGCCGATGAGTAGGGATGTCTACTTATTTAAATTTAATGACGTGGAATAAGTGATAATTGTATCTTATGTTCCATAATAAACATTTATTTTATTTTAGTTTATTAAGTTATAAGATAAGTTATGGTTTATTAAGGATAAGTTATCAGTATACAATATTATCTCAATGATAAGATTTAAGATAGATGTTGTTTTTATTTCAATTGGTAAATAATGCTTACGAATACGACGATCGAAGAATGAAAGTGCATGAGGTGGCTGAATGTGTAGGCATCTCAACTGCACGGATAATAATAATAGTAATGATAAGCCGTACATCATACAAAAATAGATATAAGTATTAATAGAAGAGGAGGCAGAGTTGTTGTGAGAGTGCTTAGAGTGAGAAAGAGTGCTTATTTTATCTTCGCTGGTATTGACTAACGAGATGCCACCACTTCCGCCCAAGCTTTGAAGCATTTTCTCTCGCGATGCGAGGCCGCCTTGCAAGAACGTTTACTACTTGCCATCGATCGGCACCGCAGAAAATAGAAAAAAGACGGAACTTGTATTGACAGTTCTCTCCTTGAGCGGATCCATTATACTTATTAATATTGATACAAGAAAGAGGTATTTGCGCGATGAATGCCACAATTGTTCAACTTCACCATAAATAGAAACGTGTGACAACTTCAAAGGATTATTTTGCAATGTTCATGCACAATCCGAACATGGTTTCTCACCGTTTCGTTACCATTGATGAAACATGGATCAATCACAACAGGTATTAAATAACATTAAAGTTAGTGGTTTCTCGCGGTACACCAAAGAAGTCGAGGTGAATATTTCAGCCAGCAAGGTCAAGGCTTTTTTTCGGATGCACGCGGTGTCATTCATAGATTACCTTGTGTAAGTGTAAAATAATCTTTTTTTTTATGTAATAGCAGGCAAACGGGCAAGAGGCTCACCTGATGTGAAGTGATACCGCCGCCCATGGACACTCACATTGCCAGAAGGCTCGCAAGTGCGTTGCCGGCCTTTCAAGAATTGGTACGCTCTTTTCTTGAAGGACCCTAAGTCGAATTGGTTCGGAAATACTTCAGTGGGCAGCTGTTTCCACATAGTGGTGGTGCGCGGCAAAAACTGCCTTAGAAAACGCTCAGTTGTGGAACGACGGACGTCGAGGTGATACGGATGGTATTAATAAAACCTTGAGAAATTCTACAGTTCGTTAGTTAGTTTGGATATAGTGAAAACCTTCGGGTGTGATATAAAGCACTTCTTTCGAAGCCACCAGCCTAAGTTATGCAAATGGATATCTAAATTTCTGGCTGATCCGAGTGTTCATCATTCGGTCGTCTTTGACGGAGCATGTTTTGATTTCATTGTTTAGCGAGACAAGAATGTACATCACTCCGTTCCATCGCTTGCAACTGTATAAAGCGCAAATAAGGTCCCATATGGAGTACTTTTCTTACCTCTTGACTGATACAAGCTCTTCTCACTTGACCCTATTCAACGAAGTGCGCCTCGAATAGTCGATGACCAAGCTCTTTCGCAGCGGCTTGAGGGCCTTGGCGTTGCGTAGAAATCTGGGGCCTCTCTGCATCTTCTACCGCATTTACCATGGAAAGTGTTAAGAGGAGTTCATTGAATTAATACCTGCAGTAGTTTCATCATTGAACTATATTGATAATCAAATTACTAATTTTTCAGTAGATTAAGTGATACGTAACATAACCCTTACCTAGTCAGTAAAAGTCGACGAAATTAATTAATTAATTAATAGAGAATTAAGTACTGATAACACAAGGTTTGTTATTAAATTGATATTTTCTGATGAACAAAATGTCTAAAGCAGGCCTTCCTTCATATTGGAAATAAATTTCCATCTGTACTGTTGGATCATTCTGTAATGCTCAAAGAAAATTATGAAAGCGTTAAAATTTAAAAGTATGCCTGGACATATGTAGGATGGTAGTTTTCTGGTGGGCAAGCAAGACATGAAAGACAAATGCTATCTTTGCTTGCAATTTTCTACTAGATACACTCATGGCCTAAACCGATTGTGAATCCCGATCATATGTAAATGCCTCCATGGCATTTAAAATTAGGTCACATGAAGCCTTTAGTGAAGGCTCTCCTCCAAAACTTTAAAGCTATGTATTATAGATACGTACTTGAAAACTATTTTCTTCAAAATATAATAAGCTTATTTCCAATATGCTTGATAATTTCTTACTCATATTGCAGAATGTCCTTAAGAACATATGCTACATGCTCACTTAGATAAGATTAAAGAAGAAGGCACATTCATAAAAGGAAGGAGAACGCTTTAACCAAGATGTGATGATATTGAACAACGTAATCATAGACAAATATAACGAGAACATGATGGGGAAATATTAATAATATGGACGAGAAATGTTCGTCATTTGGAGTTTGAAACCTACTTACACAGAAGAATAACAAAAATTATTAATTTTAAACCTTACTTTTGCTTCTTTTTGTCTATTTGGATATATAATTTTATTGTGTTTTGTAATAAAAGATTTTTCTTGTTTCTGTTATACCTACTGAAATAAAAGACATAATTAATCAAAATCAGAACTACAGCATCTAGGTTCAAAAATGGTATTTACTTATGTGAATATTTACCCTTCTGGTCTGTGCAAATTACGAAGGCCACAGCCGAAGGTTTCAAAAAAAACCAAATGTTTTAAACTAATTTATTTTAAAAATAAAATTACAATTTAAACTATAATTAAAATACGGCTAAACAACCCGAAGTGAGGAAATTGAATGCGCATAAAATATGGAAATAATAAGGCTCGAAGAGGCACCAAATGCTGACACTATGCAACGTGAGGCTCGTGTAACTCGTGTAAGTTGCGACATAGGAATTCCGCTGACACCATGTAACATTAGGGACGTGTTATTCTTGATATATTGCGAAATGCAGATTCCATGGTATAGGGCTACGTAACATGCATGCATGCTGCTTCATGTTTATGTTTTGCATCCTCGAACAATATTTAATACACGAGACAATATTTAATTGTTGCGAGACTTACCTACCTTATATGAAGTCTAAACTTTGTTAGGGGACATCGTGAAGAAATTATCAGCATTGGTATCCAGCGAGCACACAAAGCAACTCAAAATAAACCTTACAATTAACCCAATTTAGATGATCTTAATAAAAGAGCACGCCTCCAAACCCTGAGGTCGTGCGTTCAGATCTCAGCTATATATTTAGGAACTTTCACACCCATGATCATACGGAAGATAAAGCATGCATACTAAGTTTTAGATAGCCAATACTTTACTTAGCTTTTTTGCTTGACAAGGAGGGCTATTCCTCGGTACCTTTTAGAAATCTTAGGTAACACATTGTATTAATAATGTTAATTAAGACATATTCAGTTTAACACCTACTGAATTCACCAGAGTACCATTTCTTATTATTAGTTAAGACTTCCTTGACTAACTCAATGTCCTACGACAAATCGATGGGGCAGAGGGCGTCCACAGTGAGCCTCCATTGAGTCTTTCCGGCTCTCTTTGCCTCATATACATCTGTACAACGCTAGGTTTTCGAAAGCCACCTTTTTATTCAGAACCAAGTAGAAATTCGATGGCGCCAAATAAACAGTCTGAGATAATTGTGCAAAAAACCTTGGAAGGGATTGAGTGCAAGATACCTCTCCAATAGCTGAATGGCTTAGATCACCTTTACCCTAAGATGAAAGAGCTGGTTTGTGTTTCCACTCTTCGTCGATTGAGTCTGAAGTCCGGTGAAGTGGTCACGAAGTTCAAGCCTGAACTTGGTCTTAGTCTCAGGATCCCGCAGTTTCGTAACGTCAAACCTTCTCCCAGCCCTACCAGAGGCCTTAGTCAAGATGCCTTAAAAGTAGTGTATGTAGAAAGTCGAAAACTAAATTTGTATAAAACTTTGTCGACACGAACTGTCATTTTCATACACATTATCTTGTTTTTGAATACCATTAAATGTGTCATTTAGAGTGTTGTAAAAGTCATCAAATAATAGTCGTCAGAGCGTAACACTGCACAATGGAGATCGTCCGGGCTCGTGAAATGGGTGAACCGGGCCCAAATGATTTTTCAGAGATCGGTTTCCAGTCTCAAATACTTCTGTTTGCGATGTCCTACATGTCAATTCTAGTCTTTTCCTTTGATATATTGCAAATGTGATTTTTTTAAAGATTATGATGATTACAAATGTAAAATGAAATTTATTGTGTGAAACATGAAATTAACGATTGCGAAGATTGAGAGTGTGTAGCGTCTGATTTAAAAACTCCGCAAATGTAAATTCAAAATTGTTTGATTTCTTCTTTATATAAATGTCCCCCCAGTACAAACAATAATAACAAGAAAATGTTTTCAAAAATTTATTAGATTTCTACAATATTTTTACAACACGTATAACTAACTGATTATTGTCCGTAAAGAGCAGGCACGAGGGTTTCTAAAATGTATCTAAAGTTAAAGTCGTAGTTGGCGTATGCGTTTGCAATAGCCTGGAATGTTCTGTTTGCCCAAAGGTCGTTGTACATTTTCTTTCCTTCGGCACTTGTCAACGAATTTACGGCGGTCGAAAATACAGTGTTCTCTGACATTTTCTTCGTGTATAAAGCCGCCAATTCCGTTTTTGGTAGAATATTGACAACATCAGCAAAGAAGTCGGCCATGGTGGTACCACTGGGTGTGATATCTTGACTTGACTGCTGCTTAATTTCAAGGTCTCCGACTGCGGTCACATTTGTGTTTAAACGATCTGGAAGAAAGGATTTTTTAGTATTTTGAAGAACGCAGTTCACCAAGTAATTCTGTTAAATGTTTTTCCATTAACAGGTACATTTAATTAAAGTTAAAAGACATATGTTATAATATGATACTTACGTGTCAAATATTCGAATCTGTCAATGTAGTAGGGAACATAGACGTCGTGTTTCTTCAAGTACGCATCAAGCTGAAAATATATGCATAGTGTTGTGTATTAAGTTTTTTACCTTTAAAATACATCTTGGGATTTATACGTTTTAAGACACAATGCTACATCTCAGTAACTCTTAATTATTGTATTAACGCATACTAACTGTTTGGAAAACGTCAAGGTTGCGCAAGTCTTGGTAGAGCTGGATGAAAACTGTGTTGTCAATAGTGTCCAAGCTAGCTCTGAAGGCATCGTTCTGTTTGTAGGCCTTAAGTAAGCTGTTGATACTGTCTCCTACGTTAGCAATGATAATTTCAAAGAATTCGTCAAATTGAGTTTGGAATGATATGTACAGTGGTACATTTTGTCCATATAGAGCAGGAGCTAGCGTTTCAATAACGTATTTAAGATCAAAGTCATATTCAGTCTTCAGTTCATCTACGAGGTTTAACCAGACGTCGTCAGTCCAGAGAGCATTATAGATTTCTTTAAATTCGTTACTTCTCAGACCTTCGATAGCTGTTTTGAATATCGCGTTGGTTTCCATTTTTTCGTTAAAGAGAGATTTAAGTTGTCTGATTGGGAGAAGACTGACAGTGTCAGCCAAAAATGTGTGCATGGTCCTTCCTGTCATTGGGTGACGACGGGATCTGTGGGATTCTTGGGTTGGTATAATCTCATTACAGCCAATTGCGTGGTCGTTCTTTTCGAAGAATTCTGAAATTTACCAAAATACCTTCATAAATTTACCGTTCTACAAACACAAAATAAAGTATGACATGAACAATTTTTTCTTAGAGCAAGTCTGAAATCATTAAACGATTGGGTGCTATGTAGTTTTAAGTGTATAGTCGAAACTAACCAAATCTCTCTTGATGTAAAAAAAAATATCTCTTTATATACTGATAGTAGTACTTACCCGTAAGGAAGTCAGTACGATCAATCCAGTACGCAACAAAGATGCCATGTCTTTTCAAGAAAGCATCCACCTGGAAGGAGATTCGTAAATTGATAAGTAAATAGATTGTTATTATTACTTTAGCTATCGACTACAATTGAGTTTCCAACTGATAATATTAATACTCGAATTATTGAATGAACGAATAATATTCTCTCAAATCAACTCACCTTTTTGAAAGCAGGACTAGCCGAGTTTAGCTGTGGGTAGTGTCTAACTAGCTTTGTCTTTGACAAGGCGCTTAAGCTTTTCCTGAATTCAGGGAACGATTTGTAACCCCCAAGTTGACGCAGCCAATGTGGTGATTCCATGTTCACAATGATGTCTAGGAATTCGTCAAACTGAATTTGGAATGTCACCTGAATAGGGTCGTTTTGACCAAGTAGAGATAAAGCCAACTCTTCAAATATGTACTTAAGGTCAAAATGACAATCAGCCAAAATATCCCTAACTTTAAGGAATGCTTCGTTCTTCCAGAGCGCCTTGTAGAGTGTCAAAAAACGATCGCTTTTGAGTCCTTCGATGGCAGTTCTGAATAATTGGTTCTTGGCCATTTTTTCGTTGAAAGTAGCACGGAGTTGTCTGATAGGAAGCATGCTCACGGTATCCGCAAGGGCTGTTATCATTGTGGTGCCTGTCATGGGGTGACGACGGGTTCTGTGGTGGAATTCTACACCAGGGATACCATCTGTGTCGTTTGCGTGCAACTTTTCTAAAAATTAAAATAAACAATACTGGTTCAGTTTAACTCAAACTCAAATATCTCGTAAAGCTTATAAAACTCTAGAAAACTTTCATAATAAATAATTTATTATTTAATATGTACTAGCTGCGTAATATTTATAGAAGTTGTTAAATGTAAAAAAATAATAAAACATTGAATAGGGACTTACGGATAATCCATTGTAAGTTATCGACGTAGTAATCGACGTCGATCGTGAGGTTGTCTAAATATTCAATAATCTGTAAGTATTAAGGTTATTTTATAAACATATTAATTTTTATGACAGTACCAAAGAAATATTTTGTAAATTTGACTTGAATTTTATTTGTGATTTGCCTTCCACACACATCGAGCCAATCGCGTTATGGTTGAAGTAAGTTTCAGTTGCTTTTTATACACAAGACTCACTATTAACATATTCCGTGATTCTACAGTCTCCTTTATGAACGAGGTTGTGCAATGTCCAAATCGAATCAGTTATTCTTTGTAAAAATATTTATTTCAAACAATTTTGAGGCTAGTATATAAATGTATAAGGTACTCACGTCTTGCACTTCAGGCTCCTTTTTTAAATCAGCGAGCATCTGTTTCAAGTTTTGCTCGCTCAGCTTGTTCAACATTTCGATGTATTCTGGGTTAGGAGTGTACCCCTGACCCTGTTGTCGTCTCCAATGGGCACCCTCCAAGGCATTGCTTATGTCCAAAAAGTGTTGAAAGTGGTCTTGGAACGTCTCGAACAGACGAGGCTTAGCGCTCCCCAAAGCCGCGAGGGCTAAGAAGACTACAACACCTTTCATTTTATTAGTGTTAATTGATTTATTTCACAGGTGTCGAGTTTATATATTCAAATGTTATCAAGGAAACAATCAGATCCTATCATTTTCAAAATCATTAATTAGTATTTTTCGCGATCTTTCTATGACTTGCCATGACTTTTCGTATTTATTAAAAGTCATCTTAACTACCTTATCTTCTTGAAGTTTTTATTTTATCGCAACGCTATTTTAAGATCTCAATGATAAGGTAGGTTTTTAAGATAGATGTTGTTGTTATTTGTAGCTGGGTAATGTTTAGTAGGTTTTTATATGTTTACGTGGTGCTTAGCAGTGTTACCTCTAATATCCGGTACGTGACGGTTAAACATTGTAGGCATTTGTTATTATGATTTAAGTAGGTCAAATTAAAAGTTGCCTCTTTCTCGGTGATTTAGTGATTTACAATGGAATTAGCCGTTTTTGAGCGGGTCAAAAGTTATTTTATATGAAAAAAATTTCTTACATGGGACAATTTACTTGTATTTTATGGTAAGTTTATAAAATAAAAATAATATATACTCAAATTTTTAGATAGGTATATTACCTGATTATATTTTAGAACTTTTTTGTTGTAGTTACAGAGAGTACTTCTGTTTTTAACCAACCTGTTTCCAATTTAAACCTCTATTCCAAAAAATACACGATATTAACATTTAAAAACTATAACAATATAGCGAAGGAATGGTAGACACTAAACAGCCAATTGGCTGCTTTGCTTTTAATTAATACCAAATAAATTAATAGGTATTTACGAAATCTTATATTTTTGCTGCTATATAATTGAACCTTGTGTCTGATAAGTAGATGAACTAAGGTAAACCTTTTGATTATTAGAAGCAATAATCTTTTATTCGAATCAAATTTAAGAACCAATTTCGATGCATCCTAGATCATGCAATCATGAAAAAATCATGAAAATTGTTGCTTAGGTTAGGTACATAATGATTTAGAATATTAGTATTTTTTAAAGTAGGTAAGTATACGAAAATGACATTATTTTTTTTATTTACGTGGAATCAAAACAGATATATCTATACAAGAAAAAAAAAGCTAAGACATAAACTAAACACATTGGATGTATCCACAAAAAGCTTCAATAATAAAAAAATGTGATACAGAGTAAAGCAAAACAATACAAAACAAAACATGACAGCGCAAAATTTATAAAACCGGACAACGCCAAACATACCTTTACCTGGCCGAGCTACGCTCGCCAAAACGCCCGAGATGAGCTGTATAGGCCCTTAAGGCTAACAGTAAGATTCCATTCAACAAAAAAAAACATACCTTTAGCTGTAATAAAGAAGAAATATACAAGGATTATGACATTAACAATTGTTTTAAATTATTTTTAAATGACGCAGCAGAGGAGTGCGAAAAAGGGTCGATGTTATTGACAGAATCTAAAGCAGAACACATCCTGTGAAGAGGCTCGCAGAACTCTGTTGGTTCTGGGAGTCGGAAAGTTAAAAGTTCTGTGTGAGCGTAAGCGTAGAGACCTGGCATGGACATTGAATGTTATATCTAATAATGTAAAGTTCAATATTCTTTGTTGTGTTGCATGTGAATAAGAATCACATTTGTATCAATCACAAGGATAATGAAAAAGACAACTTAAAATTATCGAATATACTTCAATTGTAAATAGATAATTTGTTATAAAAAAATACTTCCTGCGATTCCACAGGTAAAAAAAGTAATAGGATATTAATATTAATACGATAAAGTGACGTTACCTTTCTCAGAGAATCCAGCCGATTTAGGAAGTTCGTATGATATTAGCCATATCATATATCCCTTAATCGGCTAGAAATGCTTCTTTTGTTGAGCGTGAAATGTCGGATTCAAAGCTACGTTCTTTGGAATATGACGCAATAATTAAATTCTACATGTTGCAATTGCGAGGCGCATGGTGATGGACGCTAGTGCAAAAACAGCTTCAGTTTTATCTTTAAATGATATATAGTATACAGGGACATATAAATTTGCAGTTATTGCGGAACTAAAACGGATGTATTTACAGGTTCGCGTTTCAGAAAGTGGCCGTAACTATTAAACAGTTTCTTTTACTTCAATTTAATTTTTACTTATTTTTTGGACATGAGTAAATTTGCGTATGTTTTTTTAATACACATGTAATTGTACTAATTTAGTGTTTAATTAATTCGTTTGCATCTTCATAAGTAAGAAACTTGTTTAAGTTTTAATTATATACTATTAACGGAGTAAGAGGAGCCTGTTCAAAGTTGACACGTCACACGTGTATTTTTTTTATTTTTTTATCTTTACGTTGTGGTAGGCTTACGAAAACCATTTAATGGTCAGTTTCTAGTTCTAGTTTATCACGATTTGTATGTCTTGTCGGCAACATATATATAATATATCCTTAATAATGCAGTGCAGTGCAAGTGATTTCTAAAATCGGAATAAAAAATTCTAAAATAAAACTCTAAGAAATTGTGTTTAAATTTATCTTAGATTAATTCTTATGTATGTTAATGTAATTTGTCTAGTTATAGCGTAATCAGTATTGACAACGAAATCGATCTGGCTATAATTCGTCCTAGTAATCATTGTCTGAAAAGGAGGTATCCCTACACTTTATTACTAGAAACATGAATTATCACATGCGAGGCCACCGCACGCAAGAGCATCTTCAACGTGCTCCATTCTTAAGGAAACTTATGTAAACTAACCTTAATTTAAAGTTACATTAATATATATATATATATACTAGTAAATAATTCGACGTGCAAACCAAATGTTAGCCAATTCCGCACACATGGCGCCAAAAACACATGCTCATGCACTACATAGAGCCTCATGAATTGTAATACAATACAATGTTCTTGTTTCCGATAATGTCCAAAAAGGTCGACTTCACTTGTATTGAAGAGTCACTTAGCTTTTTTACCCTTAGATGAGCTAAATTTGTTTTTGTTACCGTCACAACACCCTTAATTTTGTATTAGATATATGTTCATGATTTACACCATTAAAGCCAGTTGTTACCCAGCTTCAATAAAAGAGTTTTATTTCGACATATCTATACAAAAACCGCCACCGAACTTAATTCTTGATTGTATATAAATTTTAAACGTCACTGTCGGCAATGCTGTATTCATTCCGTAGAAACTGGAATATTCTGTAGAATGAATAGGCTCCTATATTAAAAGTATTATTTTCCAGCAATACATAGATAATATAGATAGATAAACAATATTAATTATACATTTGATTTAGTGATAATATGATTGTGTGTAACAGTAATTAACACCTGTTGAGTTCGAATTTCGCTACATTATTATATTAGGATATATGTTTATTAGGAATTACTGATAATAGTAAGTACATGGTTTCTTCATGATTCTGGTTGCTACAAGAACAAACTTTATTAGATAAAAGTATGTGTTTTGTTTCTTTAATTAGACATAATTTTTCAAAATCAATACAACATCACTCACGAGTCAAAAATGGTGTTTACTAGTGATAATAAATAACCATTTAGGTACGTGCATGTTTATGATAGTGCATGGTTACTTCATATTTACGAATCATTTAGGGGCCACAAAAATGACAATATTTAGTTGTTATAAGTAGGAAATGCAATCGCGTCATTTTTCGATATCAAACCCCAACAAAAATATGACGAAATATCTGAGCATTAACAAAATTAAGTGGCTGTAGTAACAGAAAAGTATTATCGTATCGCGTATCGAACGTATCTCTGAGCGTCGAATAAATGCAACCTCAGCGTTATTATGTCGAACATTCCTGTAATATAAGAAAAGGGAACATTTGAAGGCGACGAAATTTTCCATTTATCACACACATTTATCGTACGGAAAGAATTAAATTTAATGAAACGATTATATTAAATCAGCGGTAAGATCTTTCTTCCTCTACATTGTGTCACTTGTTTTATCATAATTACCTTCCTTGATAAATTTTACTTAAGATTTTAATTTGTGATTATCAACTATTAAAAAACCAAAATATCTTGAGGAAAAAGCAATTATCAGAGGTGATAATATTTTGGACACATATGGACTTTATCTACAGGTCGTCCCAAACGTGCTATATTTAAACTATACTCTTTAGATACATTGAACAAAACTAAGAAAGCTTAGAGGAGAAAATATGTATTCCATAATAATTAACTTATAAATTACATAGATTTCTTTTTACTTTCTTGCCAATGATATTAATTTAAGTAGATTGTTAAAATTTATTTATTTATATATTTCTACAATAATCGTGACGAAACAAAATTATTAGTTATAGAATTAAATTGCAGTTTTATTCAAATTTAGTAATTACTTGCTTTACAGACACCGGCAAAGTTCTGGAGTGGGGGAAAGTTTGCGCATCGTACACAGTGCGGACACAAACGTCAACTGGTTTACCAATCACGCGATCGACACGTCACTCTCGTGTGTATACCAAGCCTACTAACACATAAACAAACTTCAATCTTTGTGTTTATTATAACTTCACGGAGCGCTCTCACTGCTCCGAGGATTTCTGAACGTTGACAGTATTACGGGTACGCGAAGACAGACGCCCCTACTCACCAATTCTTAAAAGGCCGTCAAAGCACTTTCGAGCCTTCTTATCGCTTAACATCCGATGAGGCTCCTGCCCGTTTTCTCCGTTATATAAAAATGCTACATCATCGGCGATTCAACTAATCTGTGCCTTTTTTATGTTACGTGCCAATTAATTATTATTTCCAAGTTATTTTACCATAACTCTATTAAGGCCATGTTTCATACGGATTCAAATCAACAACATTGTATTTTTTATACTGTCAAAATATATACATATATCTGTTTTTTCAGGTAGTGGCTAAGCTTTCACATTTCGATTTTCATTAGTCTTATATTGTAAACACACCTTTAATATTTAATACTGTTGTGGAGTTTGTATCGTCATCTTTGTTAACATAATAAAAATAAAGATGTGATATCTCTTTATTAAGTTACTATAATCACTTTATATGAAGAATGTCTTCCAATTAAATAATACAACATACTAATTTGTAAATTTTTAATTCAAAAAAACATAATATGTAATTATAAATAGAACATCATATTTTGTAGTCAAACAACTAAATATACAGACGCACTAATAGTAATACCAAATTTTTATTTAAATATTTTTTCGCCACACATGTGACGTCACCGACTGACACTGAGCCGTCAAATTTCCCAGTTGATATTTCTGTTACAGACGCTCTGATACTTTAAGTACGTAAATTACATAACAAAACCTAACACTAAATAGCGAAATGTACGAAGAATCGATCTCTAGATTTCATCATTAATTGTATCATTTTTTTTTATGATTGCTACATACATATGTAAATGGAAATATGTTATTAGTACTCAAAGGACGTAATAAAAGTATCTTTAGAGATTTCACTATGTTAAAAATTTATCTATCGGGACCCAGGAACTATTAAACTTTGGGGGCATCCATGTCAATATTATACAGCTCTTGTATCTAGATTAGTCAAAATGTCGTTATAATCCCATACGTCAAAACCGTATTTAACTTGACATTGTCATTTGTCCATAGAATTCGGGGCAACAACAACACTCTCTCACACAATATTTCTTACCAATACTTCACCAACTGTCAGTGCAAAAATTCCAAGATTCGAAAAATCGGTTCACACTAGTATATGGAGTTAGTGATTATTGCCTTTGGATTGTTGTATACAATATTATCTATATTTGATATCGGTATTAATCTATTACATGAATATTTAATAAAGGCCTCTATATATTATTATAAACAATTTAAGGCAAGCAAGTCTCGTTATTCATTAATTATTGCGCGCTACATTACTAATTACTTTGTATACAAATACGCAATCGTATGTGATCTCATATAGGCTGTATAAGTTTTATTGATACAGGCCTATACATATGTATATTGTATAGTATAATTATAATATAATAATTTGTATAGTAACGTTTCTATCTACACAAAAACAATAGCAAAATATAAATATACATTCCCAGTTCCCATATTTTTATGTTAGCATTGAGCTAATTCAACTCTCTGTACCGGAACAAAAGGCAGGTGTTGGTTAAATTCGTGAATATCTGTTATAAATTCTGTGTCATTCTCCGATGTGTCACCGACCGGTTGTGACGCGTCTAAGTATTCCAGGGAACTTTCTTTGACATTACTTTCAGTAATGTTACCGTCTTTGTTGGGGAGATGGCCCATTACCTAAAAAAAATAATACGTAAGTACCTTGTCTGTTGCCATAGTTACAATTTTTAAGAAAAATCCTCGATAGCACACAAGGTATGTTTGTCTAATTCACGATTAAAAAAAAAATCTTATTTAAAATAAAAAGTGTGGCATACAAAAAAGAATACGAGTTTTAAATTGCTTTGATATCATATCGCCCTAATTACAATTTATTTTTACACACGATGAACTCATATGTTCTCTACAAAATATTTACAAAAATCCACATTTTCTTTTTATATAGTTTTAATTTAACACATTATGTTGGAAATCCCGTTTATATTATAAACGCGAAAGTTTGTAAGTTTGTATGGATGGATGTTTGTTGCTCTTTCACGTTAAAAGCACTGAATGGGTTTTCATGAAACTGTACAATAATATAGCTCATACATCAGATTAACACAAAGACTACAATTTAGTAATTATATTCATAATTTGATATTCATAAATTTCAGAAACAGAGCGTATTATCAAAATTTATTTTTTCCTAAATAAAATATCTGCAAACACTCACTTGAACAGACAACTTTCTAAAGTGTGATCGGTTGCCCGTTGAGAAATTGTTTTCGATCCAACTCTTGATGTCCGATACCCTGACTTTCTCGATGGCGTCAGCCTGTGGACCAAGAATTAGATAAATATCTTCATTTCGAGGATTTTTTCTCAGATTACCCCATTTGGAATTTTACTTTCAGCTCAATTTTACCATAAGAAAAGATCGAGTTATCTTTAAATCTCTAACTCAGTTTTAATTATTATTATTAAGCCTTTATTGCTGTAAGTATAATACATTAACATTTACAAGTTACATTAAAAAAAACTTAATTCTAATACATAATTAAAACTTAATCTAATACATCACTTGACCCGTTTTGAGTAATCAGCGTGTCCTGTGACACAGGCATTCTCAAGTTTAGAAAATGTTTCAGAGATAATACCCAAGTCTAGCAGCCGTATGTGATCCATGGTAGGATACATAGCTTGAACACCTTTTTCTTAGCTACCATTGGGAAGTCTTTACTTTTAAGTCTTAATTAGAATTCGATAATTTCAATGAATAATCGTTTTAAAAGATTTAAACTCAAAGAGGCGACATTATTAGGGTAGATGTGACTTGTGATCAGTGTGACAGTGATCATACTTTTAGTGACAAACAATCGGGTAAAGCCGAGTTTGTAAACTAACACACATAGATATATCTTTTATTTCTAATTTTTTTTCCACCTTTTGAGTTTACACTATAATATACTTATAAAACTTGTGTCTTTTAAACAAGAAAGAAAGTTGACTTCGTTTTTATCAAAGGAATCCTGAATAGAGTTTATTGTATTTATTATTACACACGTACACGTATACGTGCTTACTTGACGCACAAGCCACGAAATTTTTTATACAAATATCGCGCCATTTTTAATTTTCGTGATTTATAGTCGATTATATCGCTAAAACAATAAGGCACACATTTATATAAAACTTACCTCACTAAATAATCTCTGAAACCGGTATTCGCCGCCTATGATTTCTCTCCAATTCCTTTCCACCTAAAATTTATGTTAATTATATTTAAAATACATTTAATTGCACATATTATGATAAATCAAAAGTTTTTTGATTGAACGCGCAATCGACACATGAAACTTCATGACTAGCGCCAAGCCCTAAATCAAGAATCTACGAATAAAAATAACTATACATAACGCTGGAATGAACTGTTAATGAATAAAATATCAAAACTTTTTACTATTTAATTTGAATCAAGAGATTTAAATATATAATTAGAAATTAATTACTATAAACGGCCGACAACGTACTTGTGAGCCTTCTGGCAATATGTGTCTATGGAGGTATGACTTCAAGTGAGTCACCTGAACTTTTGCCTTGTTATTAAAAAATATATATGTATATTTACCTCCTCCTTGAGTTCGTAGTCGGTGGTATGTTTGAGTTGGACCAGCGATTGTTTGACAGCAGACAGTGTCTTGTCGCTTAGCTTCCTCATGTCTCGGCTGAATTTCTTTAGGAACACCTCTACCCGAGTGTCAACGTGTGCCACACTGCCAATATCACATGCATATAAGTCAAACTAAAGAACTAATATCCTCCTCTTTTGAAATCGGATAACAACTCATCCTTGAATTTGTGTTTTTGGGGTTTATGTGCTCATCAGTATTCCTTAAGCTACTTACTGAACAATATCCAAACAAATACATTATACACACAAGCCACAAGCCAAATACATAAAGCACAACTGCGCAACAATTTTTACCTATTTATACTAAAAAATAAAACAAAACCAAAACATATATTTATAATCAATTCTAAGTTCTTAGTTCTTAGATGTATTGATAATTAAACCATACATTTAATATAAAGGAAGAATAATAAAGGTGTTTTTTTTTATTTATTTAAAATATAAGATCAACAATGTGTCAAGAAAAAAATAATAAATATGTGTGTGTCTGCTCAAAAGAATATTGAAAGGTGCAATCAGAAGTTAAATCATTCTCACATTCGTCAAATAGTCTATGCTTGTGTGTACCTGAATTTATCCCTCTGCGCATTGACTGTGACGGAGTAGCCAAGAACCCCGAAGGTATACCGTAACATGCAGAATACGCTGTAACCCAATTGCTCCTTTGTGCGTAGGACATCGAAGACCGGCTCTTCCATCAGCATCTAGGCAAAATAATTTAATGACTATAACGTATAATTCAGGTACGTCATAATAATTAACACGCTCATTTTTTTAACACAAATTCACGACCACGACTGCTCAAGAGCACCTCAAATGTCGATATAAAAATATGAAATAATTTCGCGTTGTTAATAGTAGAGCAGTATAAGGTACATCGTACGCAAAGCCTATTTATTTGTATGTAGTTCTTTACGTACGTACGCAACGTACAACCTCAATAAGAAAAAAATGTTTAGCCACGTTCATGCGTTGGTAAGGGAGGACAGTAGAGGAACAAGGTCAAAATATTGATACATATTATAGAGACGTTAATACCATAAGCACTTCAAGTGTGGCCGTATCTTTGATGTTAGCCGCAGCACCCTGGTAGTAATTAGTAACTATACTGTTGGTAGAGGCCGGGTTTAGACTCATCACTCGGATCACTCGCTCGCCCAGTGGTAACTCGTGGACTTTAATCTGTAAAAAGAATTTGTATTATCTAAAAGGAAAATAATACGAAATTTTAATAGCCAACCAACCACGCATACAGATACATACAGATCTGTGGCCGTTAAGTTAAACAGAGTGTCTGTTCTGGAATGTCTATTCTCTCCTTAAGAAAGGACTCTGTTTCTTAAACTTACATCGAAGTTTTATATAAATTTAGAGATGTTTTACTTAAAATCACCTCGTAAATTTTAGGTAAACTTGAGTTATGTAATGAGGCAAGGTCTAGAACTGTTTACAGGAGATCTGAATTTATTTAACCAAGTGAGTGTTCCCTGAATATACTACAGGCTAAGATTCGTGACTTCTAAAAAGATCCTGGTAAAAGCCTTGGGAGTGTCTATTATGTTTGTACAGAGAAATAAAAAGTTAGTTTCAAGCCTTATAATAAAACGTGGACTTAAAGTACAGTCATAGTTCCGATACAAACAATGTTATTTCCATATAAAAATAAACATAATCACTTAAGTCCATGTACGTGCTATAGATGTCTTAGATCTTAGTAAAGAAGACGAACAAAACTTACTTCTGGTAATTCTTTTTCGGGCAGACCTGCCCATTTTATATTTTGAAGCACATTTTCCGATATTTTAATGGCATCTGTCCACGCCAAATTGCCTTGCATTAGCACCTGAAACAAAATGTATATATCTCATTAATGCAAAATCATTTAACATCACAGTACACTTATGAATATCAAAAAAAACAAACATTTCTAGTGTTTCTAAATTAAAAGTTGTCATTTTTCAAATCAAGTTAGCAGGGGGGTAAATGGACGAGAAGAGAGAAGGGAGAACTGTCAAGAAACTATACGTTAATTTTTTTTACAAGATACTTAAGTTTTAACCCTCTAGTCCGTCGTTAGTCAATGACAGACATATCATAAATACCTGTACGTATAACTTGTCTAGCAACCTATCAGTGAAGTCTTTTAGGTCATCCAAGGTTATATTTTGTATGACGATTGCCTTCTCCCGTGGCGACACGTATGGTTCCAGCAACACGTTCATTCTAACGTCCCTAAAAAACGTATATTTTTTCAACTGTCTCTATAAAATACAAATGGCTTGTGAAGATGGAAGAAATAAGGATTATTTAGGAACTGCAAATGTTCTTAAACAATAATACTACTATGAATTGTGCTTATGCATATAATAAATAGTGATATAAATACTATTTCTTGTAAATGCAGAAAATGCCTTTATATGATAAAAATTAAACATGTTTTGTTATCTATTTACACATAATACTTACTTGGCCAACTTGTGTGGTTTAATGAGTACGTTGTGATACGTACGCGCACGTACTTCACGCACGGCCTCAAACAACTCTAATGTTAAATTATCCGTATTTGTACGCATTTCACGAGTCACTAGTTCGACGAGAAGCTAGAAAATTTCGCAAAATATAAGTTGTAAATAAATAGCATGGACTGTCAATTAATCCAATTTAATTCGATCAAATCTAATAACTCTCTTGCTTTATGGACTTTTAAATAAATAATGTATAATACTTACATGTAAATTCTGACTGTAACCATTGACTTTTAGCGTTAGGCCTTTGTCTCCAACATATAAGGAATGGGAGAGATCAGCCATGTTGGCAGGGTACACTTCTTCCTGTTAAATTTAAAAATACCATCTTGTGAAAGTATGTTAGGCAAAGTTAATAAAGTAGTGCAGAAGAGCAGCCTAGTGGCCGTAGGACGATCCCCGGCTGTGCACCAATGGACTTTATTTCTACGTGATGTGCGCATTTAACATTCGCTCGAACGGTGAAGGAAACATCGTGAGGAAACCGTCTCGCCTTAGACCCAAAAAGTCGATGGCGTGCGTCAGGCACAGAAGGCTGATGACCTACTTGCCTATTAACAAATGATCATGAAACATACAGAAATCTGAGGGCCAGACCTAAAAATATTGTAGCACTATTGATTTATTTTTTATTAATGAAGTACCGTGCGACATTATTATATACCACAACTATAATTCACATATAAATATACTTTAAATAAAACCTTAAAGTGTTCCTATTATTAAGGCCCCTAATCAAAAAAGACATTCTTTATGTATATTTTTAATACTAACATATCAAAATGATATATTATTAAATTAATTATGTCTATGGGAAGAAAAGGCAGAATTTTCTTACCTTAAGGCCTTGTTGTAAAACATCAGTCCAAAGATCTAAAAGGCACGACCTGGAATGAATTCACTAAAAGGTTTTAATGTCAGCTCAGTTTTATTTTTATTTTACATATTTTATTTTTTACTTTTTGCACTCTTGCTAATTTTGGTACCATTTTTATGAGTTTTTTTTTTAACTAACCTATATCAATAGCTGAAATGCTAACTAAGACATTTCATTACTAAAAACTAAACTTATGTAACGCGTAAAGTGGTATCTTTTTCAACATATACTAAGAATAAATTAATATCATTTTTTTTAGATTTTAGACATTCTTAATGTGGTTATATTAAATTAGTAAATAGATGAAAAAAAACTCACTCCCTCGGCGACTTCAAGCTGAGTGGCGTTATGAAGTAGAAATAGAGTAATGCAGTCGGAAACCGGAACTTAAAATCTGGTTTGTACCATAACTCCATATGTCTGTTTTTACGTATTAAGTTAGGCTGGTCCAATCTGAAAGATTATACAGTTTATTTATTAAAATATTTTAATTGTTTACTATTTACAAATTGTTTAATAAATTACAATTTAAAATATTATATATATATATGAATCCCTATTTTCCTTGGTCACGGCTTCACGCGTGAACGGCTGGACCGATTTCGATAATTCTTTCTTTGTTTAGAAATTAAGAAAATAGCGCGGAATTTAAGAATACTTAACGACCATATTAAGTAATCATTAAAAGTAATGCTTCTATCGGAGTTATTACATTGATAAAATACATATAAAATAATTACAGTCCCTAATTGTTTGTGGCATTAATCTTGAAAATCCACGTTTTTCCCATGGCCAGTTATATGTCGCCTGTTCCCGTGTCGGAATACCAACAAAACTATTTATATACGCGCCAGAAAAACAAACAAAGTCGTATATGTCGGAATTGGCTCAGACATCAGAAGTAAAGCACGAAATACAATTTAATTAATAATTTGATCGATAAAAATAATAGCAGTGAGGGAGAGAGACAGTCGGTTAAGACTGCGGTCTGTGCGCCTCGACGCAAACAGAGAAATGCGTGCCGATACTTGTTTTTTGAATGCAATCTCGCTGTTGGCCTTAAGGGCCTTTACAGCTCAGCTAGGGCTGTTTTGGCGAGCGTAGCTCGGCCAGAATGGCGTTTTATCCCGCGGCTAGCGCAAGGGCGTCTCCTGTGAGACTCGAACCTCGGCTTGGGCCGTCGCGGGGTGGTCAATCGCCTGAAGGGCAGGACGGAAGCTCACTGGAGTGATCGAAGTGCGAAGAAAGGTCCTCGCCTTCCCCGGTGAAGGCGGTTTTTTACCCTAATTGTGTCTGAGAGACATCGTGCCGATACAGCGGCGATTCGGGTTTTTATAAACCCGAAACGTAGTGGGGCGATGACGTCACGTGCACGTGCCGCTAGCGCTCGATATCGCTGTCTTTTTTGTACCAACTACCTACCACCGCCGTCATATATCATAAATAATTTTTAGTTATTATACCAATTCGAAACCAATATTCATAGTTAAGACAGGACGTCTGTCGGGTCCGCTAGTTATTTCATAATTCTCTGTATACTTCGAGATAAATCTTAAGGTTCGTTGCAAGAAAGCTTGTGCGTGTTTTATGTTTGTAACTTGCTTTTGTGTTTTTGCAAGTACCAAACAATAATTTTATTTACGTATGATATATATAAAGAAAATCTTATTATAAAGCACGCGGCTTAATCTAAAAAACAGTGTGAATAAATGTACGAAAAAATATCGTAAATTACCTAAACTCCTGTACAGTAGCTATCAGATCACCTTCCTTAAGAATTTTAGAAGTTTTCGTAGTGCCTTCTATCTTCTTATTTATATCCTTTATTGAGCTTGTCATCAAATCGATTCCTAATCGTTCAGCTTCTTCTAAGTAAGGCAACGCTGGCGGTACTAAGCTAAAGTTGTCAGTTATGTAAATGTTTTTATCGGGCAGATGGAATTGCTTAAACGGCTTAACTGTTTGCCATCGGTGCATCCAGGTGGATGGGATTTCTGAAATTGATTAAACAATGTCTAATATGTTAGTTAGTTAGCTAGCTAGTTTTAAAAAAGAGGACATGTAAATTGCCACTGTCAATCTTGACGAAAGTAGTGATATTCACTTTAGAAATTAAAATATATATATATATATATATATATATATATACATATAACTGAAATTCGGTATTACTCTAAAGAACAACCTACAATCTAATCTTAATTAAACAACATTATACATTGCAATGTACTTTATAAAAAATATTGTTACCATGGTAACGAATACAAAACGCCCTGATCCGCGCTTCTGATCATACTTTATCATATAGTGAACCACATATATGATCTTTTTCCATAATTTATTTGTTTTTTGGCTTTAACATGTGTCATCGATATCACTAGATATTATAAATAACTATATCAATAATATTTCTACAATCATAATAATATATATGTACATAAATAATTATAATAATGCTCAGCCACAAAGCTCGAAGACGGCTGGACCAAAATCATTTTTTTTTATATTTATTCTATGAACTCTGACGAATGTTCTATAAAAAAAAACTCGTCTTCTTAAGTACTTAGGTTTTTATTATGGAAAAGCAAACAGTATTTATGGGGTAGCATAGTAAGTATTATAGTAACGTAAGCTTGTCTATAATCTAAAAAAACATGTTGTTGCCATTTTACGAAAATTATTGATTACATTTTAGTAAAACTTACCTTTCCTTTTATATTCTGTGCCGAACCACTTCTCTTTGGCATCGTATGGAATGGGTGTTGAGTGTTTGTTCGACAAAATCATTACATTAGCTTTATCCGGTGTCATACATTCCAATAATTCTGTTATACCCTGAAAATTATTAGAACATAACTGTATTTGTACACCGTCCATTTTGTGTCGAGCAGAAATACAAATTATTACATCAGTAGATCAAATAACATTAAAAAACCTTTTTATCCCTAAGCGCAACATCTTTATAATTAATTATTTTGAAGGCTTTTATTTCTGTGGATGCCCAAAACGATGTTTTCGTTCCTCGTCATCAATCAAACACAGAAGGTAACAAGGAGTGAAGAGAATACATATCATGCTTTTCTGGTAATTATAGAAAATTAAAAATCTTTATAATATATATATATATATATATACTTTAAATAAAATAGTACCTTTGGGTCATATTTATAGTAGAGGCGGTCTCCAGTAATATAGTGTTTTGGGGGTAGATTCTGCATATTTTCGGCCAGAGATTCCACATATTCCGCCGGTTGCGATTCCTCTTCGAAACGGAAACTTGTCTCTTCTATAGTCTGTAAATTGCATAAAAAAAGTTATAGTCACTCTCTTTTCGTAGCTGACTTACTAGAATAATAAATGGTAAATGCAGCAAATTTGGAACAAAATAGCAAAAAGGATTTAATTATAAGCATGTTTTCATCGCTGCATTTTAACGTATTCACCTCCATACCACGAGATATAGTCAAAATCACGAATGTTGTATGGCCAACATAAACGGAAGTCTGTAGGCTGTACGAAACGAAGGCACGAACAAATTATCGTGGAGTCTATAACAAGAGTACAGAATAACACTATTTTTTTTATTGGCATATTAACTCTATCCCGGGCGGCCATACTTCAAAGGTATAGACTTCTGAAATACTACATAACCATAATGAACTGATTTAATATCCAACTGGGTCGCTTCTTTGTTAAATTAAATAACACACATTTTGATATTAGAGGTCGTATTAACATAATTTAATTAACATACCTTAATTTCTTCAAATATCCGTTCCGAAGGACCAAGTTTTCTAAGCATATTTATATAAGAGAATATTGCTTCTAAAACCTACAACACATCAAAACATATTTAAATTTAAAAAAATACCATCGTTGAGAAAATTTACGAGACCATATACATATCTACAAATATAAAATGTTTAATCGAATTAAATAAAGTCAACACTCTGGATTGCATATCTTACAAAAAGACGTCTATGATTAAAGGTAAGTATTTATTTGCAATGACAGCGGTGGAATAGAAAATAGGATTTCAAAGACATCATCCTCTTAATGTCAACACATGAATTTTTTTTCTGACAATTTCTACGCATAAATAAAAAAAGATATGTATCAGAATAACGTACTTCGTCAATGTGATCTAATCCATCCTTTGTAAGTATAACTTGAGTTGAGAACAGACTGTATATTGAAGTATAGTCTATGCCACTTTCAGAGTTGCCAGTATAAATACCCAAAGCCCAAACTCTGTAAAAAATGTAAAATGTTATTATGTCAATAATAAAACAGTTGAGCGATTTTGAGTAGAACCTTGTTATTTGTTTCGATAGCTATTCAGCCATTAATGGACTTAATATTATGTACTAGTTTGTAATAATTTAATATGTTATTACAATTTTCTATTTGTAATAACATATTAAAAAAAAAAAACATTGTTTAATGTTAAATTAGTATGAGGACTTACTTTTTTCTAAGATACGACAGTAAACTGCCTTTCCCCTCGTGTCCTAAAAGATATGAAATATATTGATGCGGTTTCGATTCGTATTCCGTTATTAAAGATCGCATTAACCATGTCAATTGTACCTGAAAAATAATTTAAATAAGTTCTTAAAGGTAATTTAGGTTCTAATTGCCTATATTGAAACTATATACTAATTAAGTATTGACTTTTATTAACATAACTTTTACACATTTAAAGAAAACACTTTATAACGGACTGAAGCTATGTGATATTATAAACTTATAATTCTTTTACATAATTTAAATTATTCCCGTGCTTTTCAGCGTGCGTCACGGTGACTGAATACAAAAGGTGTTGAATGTCAAAAAATGTATCAGTATAGTAAAAAATAATTATAAGTTTATATTTAAAAAGTGTTTACTTTAAATATATACTAATTAAATTTAATCTCCGCTACCAAAATTCACTCCTTACGTATGGTAATAGTAAGACTGATCTCACATGCCATGATTAAAATTCATATTAATCCCACGGTTTCCTTTGCGAATACAGACGGTAACCATGGCAACAGCACGTTGTAAATTTCAAAATACATCATTCAAATTAGTACTACAACAATCTTGCTAATTAATTTTTAATTGTATATAATGTAAAGCAAAACACAAAGCTGTGTTGACGGAATTAACATTATTATATATATATATTACTCTCACCTCAGTTGTATCACTAACGGGTTTCACATAGTATATACTAGTAAAATCACTAGTGATATTATTGGGATTAAACAAGTGCTCCTTAAAATTATCTGACGGTAGATTATTGGTCGGAATTTGACCAAACGTCTTGGCCACTAGCCCCTCTAGGGATGAGAGGTCCATACGAGCCTAAAATAATATATATAATAAAACTCATCAAACCAGGTTCAGTTTTAAATGTACCGATGCATATTTAATTTAGAAAGTTATATGTTATATACAAGTATGTGAGTACCTTGCTACTTTATAAGGCTTTTAAATGTTGCAACAAAAAAAGGTTGTTCCTACCCAGTTATAGTCAACGTTCTTCAAACCATAAAAAAATGTGTGCGTTTACTAGTGCACACACGTAAGAATTAATTTCCGAAAAATGATCTATTATATGCAACTTTACAGAAATTGGTTTAATGAAGTTAAATTAGATAAAGTTTAAGAAAAGGCTTTTATCATAGACTTGAATACAAATAATACAATTATTTCATTTTACCTTATTACTGCTAAGATTATTACAAAATTTCATTCATTAATTGTAATTGTTATCATATATTTTTGTTATTAATGGCTTGGAATCTCTTCGAATCAACCGTGGTAGAGACAAGAAAAAGATGGCGCGTAACGAAAACATGTGACGCGTAACCGAAAAATGTAACGGCAAGTTTCTTTCCAATGCCGATAAAGAAGTTTCACTTCAAAAAGTTTGATGACATGGAATATTTAACGGCTAGTAGCAATTACGATTAGTACATTTTAATTAGAAAACGGAGGTAAGCTTATGAATATACCTTGAATCGAATTATTCAATAATACTTACTTGTACAGTAACAGTCATCCTATGCGCGCTGTAATGACGTCTTCGGAACTCGTGCGCAGCCTGATAGAGTTTGTCATCATCAGGTATATCCTCCTTCAGGCTCCGAAGGTTTCCCCAAGTGAAGGTCCTTGCTGGGTGACCCTCAGGAAACATACTTGACAGCAATTGGTCTTTACGATTGGAGTCGGATGGTGAAGCTATCGCAAATTCTGTGAAATATTAATAAGGTGTTTAAATATATGTATCTCTTTTATCAAAAAACCCTCACGTACAATATTCACGCTTACTCTATGCAATAGGTTTGAATGAAGACTTAGGGAAATTCATTTAATCATATTTATTTTTAATCACCAAAGCCTAAAATAATATATAGATTGTATAATAAAGTAGTTTTTACGCCTTGTAGAAGACGCTTGTTTCACGTTGCCGCGATCAACAAAGCGCAAAGTCGAAAGGTCTTATACGAATTACTGTTAAAAGCACGGCTAGGAATTCTTTACATAGTTACTAAATTTAGAGATAAATATATATAATATATTATTTAAACGATAAGAGATTAATAATAATAATAATAATATAAAAAAATTGGTACCTGAAAAAAATCTGATAGTAGAAGCCTGTCACTTGATAGTATGTGTACTCGATACAAACGACAAAATTGATTTGAAATTCTAATTCAAATCCCTCACTTACCAGATTCAATAGCCTCTCTTTCCCTTTGCATGGCTTCTTTCAACATCAGAGGGCTGACAAAGAACTGGCTGAACATATCCATCGCACTCGAAAGATGCTTCTCAGATATTTCAAAATAGAAGGTTGTAACTTCGCAGTCAGTTGACGCGTTGTCAGAACCACCTTTTTTCTGTAATTGTTTATTATTAATATGCTTAATCATAAGTATAACAGTTATTATAGCGCAAATTGACTTCATTAAAAAAATAAAAATTTCTAGCTTCGTATTTTTATTTACGGTTAATCGTTAAATTTGATTGAAGACTAAATGTCCGATGTACGATTAGTTTAGATGATTTATATTATAAATGCAACATCATGCAAAAATTCAATTCTAACCAACAAATAACTAAGTGTAGCTTTGGTTTACGATTACCTTGATAAAGGCGTCGAATTCATTTTCTTTTGGATACTTTTCACTTCCCATAAACACCATATGCTCGACGAAGTGCGCCAATCCTTGTATATCTGCAGGGTCACTGTAACTCCCCACACCTACGCAGAGGGCACAGGCAGCCTGCAAAGCATTTAGAATAAAATAACACGAGAATTAAATTTGGTCTTATTATTATTATTGTGTTGAGCAAACATACCCTACACTGAATACAAATAATTCTGATTATGTTGTTACATTAGAAAGGACTCTCATACTGAGTGACAGCTCGTATGCACAAATTTGGTGACGTTATTTTATTTGTATAATAAATTGATATTTAATTTTCATTATACAAATAAAATATACATATATACATTTTACTTTTTTTATAGATATATTGCATTAGCAACTTGTTTGTTTGTAGAACAGGGGGCAAACGGACAGGATGCGGCCGTGGGCCGGTGGGCCTAATGTTAAGTGATACCGCCGCCCATGGACACTCTTAATGTAAGAGGTCTCACGAGTGCGTTGCCGGCCTCTAAGGAGTGGATTTACTAATATTTTTTTACTGTAACGATTCCCTCTTAACCCAGGACCACTACGACAACGTATTCAATAAAATATATATATCTCCCACTTTATAACATAGTTTAATAACATATTATGTTTAATCAATCTTCGGGTAAGTGATACGTGATATAAATAATTGCAAGTAATTAATAATCTAGGCAAAGCTGCATACGTGACAATTAAAAAAATATATTTCGATTATTATACCTACATATGACCTACTCTACATATCGACACAACTGATATACTGCTAATCTATTTTATACACTAACTGGTTCACATAAGGGTTATTATTCCAAATAATCTTACAAAAGCCATTGGCATACCGTGTCAAGTGAAAGTTGTGTATAGAATATCTTGCAGTGTTTTCTAGATCGATATATTTTTTCATATGCTTTCTTCATATATTTAAATACGTTGTGTTTACAACCATATCTGGGCTAAATAAAAACGAAATAATTTACAAAACAGTAAAAATAAATGTTACGAGTGGGTCATTGCCATATTGGCTAATAAGAACTATTTATAACTATCAGTAGCTACAGGCAACAATCATACTTCCATTGGATAACATCAAACTCATTGTTAACTACCAAATATCATTTATTCATATAAGTATCACAATGTACACTTATGAACGTCAAAAAAGAAATACATATTAAATGCTTATAATTTTACATTTACTACCAGTTCTCAAATCAAGGGCGTAGAACGGACGAGAAGAACTGGCAATAAAATCTCCGTCACTGTTTTTAATTGCTAAGTTGTTTGTTTTACACAATGTTCCCAAGGAGCTGCAACCATTACACCATGTTCCTTATGAATTCTTAAGTAATTAATAGTTAATAAATAATAATAGAATAAATTTTAAACAAAGATTTGTCCTCTATTAGCAGCAGGCATGGTGAAATAGGAGCACGCACTTACATTCTCACACATACATGAATTCAAGTCCGACCACTCACCGCAAGTATCAGTTAATGAGATCCAGAAATCTTTTCTGTAGTTCCACAGAATAAGTATTTACTTATTAAAATATGACACATATTTGTGTTTATTGAAATTGTTTAAAAAAATTGTGCCCATAACTATTAAGGTTGATAGTCAGGGTGAGGTTCAGAAACAAGACGACGTATATGAAAAAGTTATTTTGATGTACGGGTTGATGTAAGACTGACGTCTTATCCCGAACTATAAGTGCTGTACGTCAAAATCCAGTACGTTTTTGGCATACTGGCTCATATGCGTTGAACCTCAACTCTGAATCTTACTACATGTATGGATTGTTGGACGAACATACGTAATAGTTTATCAGTTGTGTCCTAGAAGTGAAGCCACTAATTAATTATAAATGCAACTTAACATCTATTATGGTGCTTTCAAATCTAAAGTGTATTTCCCCTAATAAATTCAAAATAACTTACTAGCGTATGCCTGCAGTTGTATTTAATAAATAAGTTATGTATGTGCAAACATCCGAAAGGAAAACGATTAATGTTTTTTTTAAATAGGAAATTGGACCCATTAATTCTCATAAAAATAAATCAGTACAGCTACAATGTTTCTAGGTCTCATTTCTGTATTTTTTTCAAGATCATTTGTCAATATAATAGACAAGTAGGTGATCAGCCTTGTGCCTGACACACGCTGTCAACTTGGGAGTAAGGCCAGCCGATTTCCTCATTATTTTATGGCCTGCTTTTGTGAATCAGGATAGATGTTTACTATATATATTCTAATTAATGAATGTACTATACGCCTAATATTTAAAGAATGTTTTATCGCGTTTCTTCGTTTTCGAGAGTAATAAGAAGAAACATTTACAACCTATAGCACGTCTTTAATCGAGAAAAGATTAATGAAATGTAATTATTTATAGTATTTCTATTAACCTTTAAGCTTTGTACCAAATATTTTAAAGCAAATAAACGTCACTGACTTATCTCCAAGTAAATGTACTATTAATCTAGCTTAAGAATTTAGACGTGATCAGTGAGGCGTTATTATAATATCGTCAGCACTTTGTTAAATAATCGTTTCGGACCAATTCACTTATAGGTTCATAAACACGTAATACATTTTCCGTCAAGTTACTTTTTATATCGTACGCCACAAAGTATAGCTCCGTTACATTATACAATCAATTCGTGGCTCCTTTCATGGCGTAATTTTTAACGCAAAGCCCTACAATCTTGGGGACGCTCTCCCGTTTCAGTTGCCAACAAAAAAGACTTGCATCTGACCTATACTTTATTGGGTTTATACAGTCCTTTAAACAGAGATAACATAATAATTTACTGTCAGTCATATTTCTAGAATACCAAAGTTCAAAAATACAGTGTAAACTCTATATAACGACACTGATTTTATGTTGTTATAGAGTTCTCTTGTTTAATGGAAAGAATAGAAGCGTATAGATAATCCATGATTCCTACTTATTAGTCAACAACAACTCAACAACAGTCTACACGTGCAAGCAATCACAATTTATAAACAAAAGAACGAATTTCTTAGAAAGTTCGTATACATGATGCCGACAGTCGAGTTTATTGCGGGCTAGGATAATAAAGCGACAAAAGAACGTACACAGTTGCGCAGTTTTACTCATTTTAGGATCTTAAAAAGTACATTATTACTCAATTGTTGTCGTTATTGAGAGTGGGTGTAATGCTATGTACAGTACATCATTGTATGGAAGACAAGCTAAACCAACCAAAGCCAATTGATTTTTATGCTTTTGGAGTTCGTCGTTAAACCATGATGTTGCATGGAGTTTACACTGTATTTTAGTTTAAGCCTTAAGTTAGCCTTACAAGACATAAATATTAAAATATGGTTATATATATAATTTATAAAGTGCTTTGTAGTTACTAAGCTAACACTGCAGCATTATAAAACCACAAAAGCTTACAGAACTATATGCTATATTAGCTAATTTGTATATACTTTATTCTACCTTTCCTCTAAATGATCTACAAAATGAAATGAAATTATAATGTTGTCATGTATTAAAAGTTTTAATTATTAGATTACTTACATTAATAGTAACAGATCATGTTAAGAAGTGAAAGTTGCTAGTAGTATGTTTAATTATTGCTAACTAAAGCATGTGCTCTTTGTTTTTCAAGCTAACTTATAAATAAATAAAATAAATCAATGGCGCTACAACCTGTATCTGTTTCATGAACATTTGTAAATTGAATAGTAATAATAACTTATAAATAATAGAATGAAAACTTAAAAATTAATGTGTCTGTTGTTAATATTAAAAGGCAAAGTTTTTAGAAATCTGTTGGGTAGTCTAACTCAAAAAATATCATACTAAATAACTATAAACCTGTGGTTAAACATATTTAGAAAGCTTAAACATTTGTAATATTAGCTGCATTAAGAAATCATGACATGAACAGTACCTTATGAACATATATGAAAATTATTTTTTCTTTGAATTTTTTTAAAAATCATAAACAAATTATCTTACCACCTATTTATTTACATAGGATGAAGACCATAATTTCAGATAAATAAAAGTAAAATTTATGTGTGGAAATAGCCAGTAGGCAGTAATTTAGCAATTCTAACCAAATGCAAGGTCAGATCTAAGACCACAAGATTTAACAATAAACACTAATAATACAGCAAAGAAGTGTTAGGCAATAATCATCTAACTGTCTTTTGCCATGATAAGAGTTGCATGATGAAGTTTTGCAATATTTTTTTTTTAAATCTAGCAAATCGTACAAGGTACTACAGTCCGTTCTTTTCAGAATCAATTTCATCAATTCAATTGCAATTTTATTTACTAGACTACACAGTAACGAGCAAACTTAATTAGTCAATGCTATTAAGCAAATTCATATGATAATAATGTTTCTTATAAGAAAGAGTGTATTAATTGATGATGCAGGCTAAGTTAGGTCATGCCTGAATAAATGCCTATTCTCTATTTTATGAATAAATACTATATCACTCTGCTGCATTCTTAGTATTAAAACAAAGCTGCTAGGGTGAAGGTCTTACCAATTTTTCTTCATCAAATTCGCTACGTCTCTTAGTGTTATGTTGATCACTAGCTACAGACTGCACAGACCGTGCCCCATCACTATCAGAACCAGTTTGATCTGATTCGCTAGTTTCTTCTTCACTTGAACTGTTCTCATTATCAACAACTTTACTCGGATCTGATATAAGTAGAGCAGTTAAACCATTCTCAAGGCGAATTGTTCTAAAAAATATGATATTATTATTGTAATATAATGAAAAAAGCCTCCATTTTCTCTAAAATGTATAATTATTATAATGAATAGTAAAAGTTTACTTACTTGTAATGCTTTTTGTCCGACACAGATTTAATTGGTTCAGAGAGAACCTGCACTTTCTCCATATTGGGTATAAATCCCGGTTTTGATTTATTTCGAGGAACCTTATCGGATCGTATCCGATGAATTTTGTTGTAAATATTTCTTTTAGACATGTCTATAAAAATACGATTAGTCTGAAGAAAAATCGGTGTGTTTTGAACGAAATCAACGAATCTATACAGAAGTTTTGACATTAGCACGACATTTCTACTTTTAAATTCTTTGACACACGAAAACCTCTTTGTTAACTGTTATCGAAAAATGACAGATTTATAAACGTATTGCTAACTACAAAAATATGTTTTATTTAGAGTAGTTGGTTTTCGAATCGAATACGGGGTTGGATTTAGAATTACGTCGCCCGAATTTGATGAGATGAGACCGTGTCTCGGAGGACCTGACAGGACTTCGCACGATTTTTTTATAGTATTATAAGTCAATATTTTTGTATATTATAACATAAAGGCAATAAGTATAAAAATCATTAGTTTATACATTTCATTTCATCATTTGCTCTATCTATATTTTCATATAAAACTTAGCGACGATAGTAGACACAAATTAAAAATCTATTTTTTACCTACTTATTGTCATTAGGCTATAAGTAGGTACAACAGGTACAGTCGGTAAAACAACAACATTGCAACATTTATTTTTTCAGAATATTGTCATTTGCCACTGGACATTATATTAATGACACTTGACTTTGTTATGTTTGTTTACTTTTGTTGGTACATTGCATTTTAAAGTTAAGTTGTAACAGATTTTTGAATTCTCATTTCAGTTTCGGAAACAAAAATTAAAACGCTTAGTGTAATTATGCTGTACAGAAACTATGATTGAATCCATAGTTTAAAATCTATTCTGTGGCATCCGAAAAGTATTAAAAATGGACAATTCGTACTCCGAAAGCGATATTTCTCTGTCACCATCGCAAATATTTGAAAAATTAGATATGCTACGACAGCTTCAAATGATGCAGCGCGGGAAACTATTAAAACAGCGGTTAGACTATCAAAATTCACCCGAGATTTCTTCAAGTATAACCGAAATTGTGAGTCATTTCAGTAACAGCACCACATACAATACATTTAAAAGTTTATTACAATCTCCGCGCGATAGATCTACCGACGCAACTCCTGAAGTTATTGAAGTTACTTGCGCAAACTCTGAGCCGCGTGGTGGCCAAAATCTGCAAAATATAATTGACGGTGTGTCAGTGCTTAACTTATCACATGAATCAGAAAACATAACTGAACCCCCTATTTCAAGTAAGGTATTCAATCCTTCGAAGCTGAGAGACACCGGTGAAAATTTGAATGAAGATAAGGATGATAGAATATCTTCACCCAATAAAAAACAAATATCTCTTGATGAAATGCCTATTTTGTCACCAAAAAAGAACTTTGAAGAGTTAATTGTAGATACTTTAAAACATGATCAACAACAACATCTCAAAGAAAATTTCACAACTATAACAAAAAAACAATATTTGAAGAGAGGAGAGGGAATGGCTCGTTTTGGGATTAAGAAGAACAATCTTATCATACAAAATACAAAATCTCTACCTTGGAGACTAAAAGCTGGGTCTAATAAAACACAAAAAATTGCATCCAGTGAAATAACAAATAAAACTAACAAACAAGCAGAAATGTTAGTCCATGTATCTTCAAGTTTACAAAAACCCAACCAAGAAGTTTCAATTGAAAAAGTTCATAACCAAAAAGAATTATCTAACTGTAAAATAAATAATGTTAAACCATCTACTTCTAATTTACAAATCAATAAGATTAGTAATTTGACAGCAAAAGTAGCAATACCAAAACCACCCATTCACAGCAATAAAGGAAAAAATTGGGCTGCTGTATTAACAAAAGAGCAAGATGATTTTCTTAGAAAGTTAAAACAAAGCGAATATTATAAAACCTTTCCTACTCTAAATAAAAGTGTTGAATCAGACATTAGTAGTTGTGAAAGTTCAAAGGTTATTCAGAATAAAGAAATTGCAGAACAAAAATTATTTGAGTTAATTGAAAAAAAAGTTTCTCATGATAGTTTCAATATAAACAACTCATTCTTTGATAAATTCATTAAAAGCAAATTTGAAACCTCGGGTGAAAGTACTCCTTTAATAATGCAAAAATGTTTAACTGAAAATCCAGACTTAATGCATATAAACTCAAACATAAGAAAAAATAAAATGAACAAAGTTTCTGCTAGTGAAGATGAGTCTTGCATAAGCGAGTGTACAGATTGTAGTGAATGTTGCTCAGTATTCACTTGCTGTTCATGCCAAACTGAGGCACAAAGTAATGACCTAAAAATATTGGCACAAAATAATAAGATTATGAAAGGTAATACAAAGTTGTCACAAATTGAAGTACACAATGGAAGAAATGTGTCACAAGATCAATGTCAAAATGTAAATGACAAATCTGATGTAGACAAAGTTAACGCTAATATAGCAGAAATGAATGCCAAATTAATTGCTACAAGTGATACATTAAAGGTAAGGTTACAGGAGTTGGAGGATGAAATTGAAACATTTCGAAAAGAAAATGCCAATATTACAAAAATGCGAGAAGAAATTGACTTAGAGCGCCAAAAATTCTATGAAGAAAAATCTTCATTTGAACAAAAATTTAATGAAGAGAAAATTCTCTCAGAATATTATTTAGCAGAAGAAAAGGAGAAACTAATGAAGCAAAAACAAATATATGAACGATATGTTCGGGATATAAGAGGAAGGCTTAACAAAAAAGAGAAGGATGAGGTAGCCAATTTAAAAAAAGAAATTTCTGTTTTAAAAGATGATATAAGAGTTAAAGATGCTAAATCAACATCTACTATTGCAAGATTAAGGAATCAATTAAAACTTATGGAGAAAGATAAGAAGAATTTGGAAGACGAACTTGAAAAGTTAAAAAAAGAAAATAAAAGGATCCAACATAGCAATGACGTGACTAGAAGATTGACTAATATTAAATATTTAGAACAAATAAATAGAAAACTTTCAACAATGGCTGCTCGAGAGACTAAATCAGAAATAGACTTAGATCCAGATATTAAATATAAGGCTTTGGAAATAGAGAAACAAAGTAAACTTATGACAAAAGGAATAAGAACTAGAGCTAAAAGCGTACCCAATTTAAATGTGACTTCAAAATATGCTAAATATTTTAGCCAAAAGGATTCAGTTAGTGATAAAGGTAAAAATACATTAGTAACAACATATGTGTATACATCTGATAATGACATAGAAAATGAATCAATTGGTAAAGATTCTAATGGTGATGGTCCACAGAGCCTTTCAGAAAATGATGATAATTATTTAGAAAAAATTTACAATGAAAGATTTAAATCAAATTCACCTTCTAGCAAAAGATCTAGTGAAACAAACTCTCCGCCTTATCAAAATACCAGAGGAGAAACAAGTAGTTTCTTTTTACAGAAAACAAATTCAGTGCTGTCCAACAACAAAAAGGCTAAATCACCTATACCCAATATAACACCCAACAGCTCTAATTCAAATATCTCGAAATCGCCACCTATAAGTGAAAGGTTGCACCATACATTTAACCAACAAACTGTTAAGGAATCAAAAAGTTGTTTACAAAATAAATCATTATCTCCATTATCAGTTATTAGCAACCAGTCGACAAATAGTCAAAAGCCAATGACTGTCATATACAATGACTCAATGTATAATGATGAGAGACTAATGCCTTCTCCAGAACCAACATCTTCCACAAGTATAACTAAAACAAATTTAAATCCTATTGAAACAATAAAATCTAATGGGACAAGAGAACTAAGATTTCCTAATGGCAATTTAAAAATAATGTCTGCTGATGGCAAATACAGTAAATTTATATATTACAATGGAGACATTAAAGAAAACTTTTACAATAAGGGTATAATAAAATACTTCTATTCGGAGTCAAAAACTTATCACACTACACACTCAGATGGTTTAGAAGTTCTTGAGTTTCCAGAGTAAGTATTTATGTAATTATATAAGATAACATCTTTCAATAAAACTAAGAAGTGCAAAAAATTTGCTAATCTATGAATGCAATCATTAAAGGTAATTTTTCTTGTTACTCAGTGGCCAAGTAGAAAAACGTTATCGAGATGGTTCTTCTGAAATCAGGTTACCAAATGGAATGGTGAGATATTTTGACCCAAATAATGATGCTGTTCAAGAAGAGTGGCGGTATCCAGATGGCACTGCACTTTCAGTATCAGCAAATGGTGAACAGCACATAACTTTTCCCAATGGTCAAATTGAAGTCCACACAAAGGACCATAAGGTATAATATAATCCCAAATATGGTTAAAATTTATTTAAAAGTTTTAAAAAGGGACTTTTAAATAAATATATCTATTTTAATTGTTTATTACAAAGGATTACTGTGCCCCATAGCAGATTTATATTTCTTTTAAAGTGTTTAAAGACTTATGACATTCTTGTCTCATTTAAAATTTAACCCAAGACTTCCAGGTCTTACGCCATGTACATTATCATGTAGAGAAAGAAGCCATTTTAATATTTGTGGTAATTAAAAACTTCATACTGCATACTATGCTTACACTCACAGTGATCTGCAAATATTATATTATTTCAGGTAGTTGAGTTGTGTTGTGTGACACTTAGGTATAAAGTGCTTTACTTTATTTTTCAGCGCCGAGAGTTTCCAGATGGTAGTGTAAAGCTGGTCTACAGTGATGGGACATCAGAAACTAGGTATGCTTCTGGACGTATTCGTATAAAAGACAAACATGGTAATCTCATAATGGATTCATCTTTAAGGAAAAATCATACCATGCGATAATTTTTCATTTTCTGTGTACTATAAAATAAATTACTCAGACATAGTTATATAACTTGCTGGGCAAGCTATTTATATATTTTGTATCTTACTCCAGTCCAATTACTGTATCAATTAAAGGACTGATTTGTCTTCATCAAAATGTAACACAAATTGAAAGAAAGAGATTAGTGTTTTAGTAAAAACAGTGTTATAAAAAAATGTTCTAATTTCTACTATACTAACTGACATACATTTCCTGCTGTTTGGTTCCTATAATATGGATCCTGGCTGTAGACTGATTAAATATTAAGTTTTATAAGGAGAATTTACTTAAATCTAGGATTTAAAACTGTGATATTTATATTTCTTCACTGTTATAAATGCACTAGAAATTTCTTGTGAAAAATAATTTATAATTGATGTGTGTTAACTTCTATGAAATGTATTGTTATTTTTAATGTTTATTTATAGGAATGTAAAATTAAAGTCTTTATATAGAACTATGTATTTTTCTATTATATCATATGTTTATATTACAAACTAAGTACCTTATACTAAGTTACCGCTTAGAAAACATCATGATTTAACTTGATCCTATTTGGTGTTGAGATCTAGAAGTATCCTTGGGTATAATTTGCAAGTTGAAATTAATAGGGTGCATATTTTCTTCGGTACCAAATAGCTTTTTTAATGCTTCCCTAGCAGCCATATCTTTAGCAACAGAAATTGACTCTCCAAAACCTTGAAATAATTACACTGGATAATTTGTTATTCAAAGTATGACTTGAACTTTGACTTTACTGTAATAAAATATTGTTAAGACTATTGATTAACCCACCCTGGGTTTGAAGATTTTTTCTCAAATTATTAATAAAATATTTATATATATATATTCATAAACAAACCATAAATTAGAACTACTTATATGTATGATTGAAAGTTTAATTTCTCACCTGCAGAAAGCATATTTTTATCAATATAGAGTCCTACTCTGTAACAAGCTAGTAATGTTCCTTTGCCAACTTCACCAATGAGTCTTGGTTCAATAGAAGCTCCAGTCTTGCTGATGAGGTCTGTCAGCATTGTCCAAGGATCTTCAATTTGCCAGAATTCATTTACATCTTGACCTGAAAGTTAAGTTATTATTAAAGTTTCTATATCTTGTAACTGTTAACAAGAATCTATTTTATGGCATCAGTATTGAAAATAAAGTGTAAATTCTATATAGAGAACAAAGAAATTATTCTGCAATATATTACAAACTATGTAAAAACTGCATACCTTGTAACTGAGTGATAACAAAATCTCTAACAAAATTAGCTGTTTTATCTTCACCAGATGACTGATATAAGGCTCCGACTAATGCCTTAAATGTATTTGCCAAGGTATAGTTGTCAACTGGATACTCCTTTAAAGATGGCAAAGTTTTACAATAAAATTTTAAACTTTCTTAACCTTAAACAATTTCAAAAGTAAAGCAAGTAATATATACATACAGCAGCTAATATAATGTCTTTTGTTCCCAAATGAAGAGAAATATTTGCCAATACATTTTCACTTAAAAGATGCTTCTTAACACTGATAATTCCTTCTTTAGGAAATTTGGGTAATACAGCTTCTAAGTACAATTGCACATATTCATCCATGAATTTCATTCCTGTAAATTTATGAATTGTTTATTTTTATTTAGATAATTCAAAATCAACCTTAGTTAATGTAGTATCTGAAACTCTTGCCTTCATCTGATAACTCTCTATTGTCCTTCATATTAACTGCAAACTCCATTTCCTTCTGTTTCATTTCTTCCTTAATGACATATGAACGGTCAGTAAAAGCTTGTAGAAGTAAGCTGGAATCGAAATCCTCACCCAAACGTTTTCCAAATGCAAATAATTCAGCTTCTAAATTCCACTCAAGAAAGGTATTCCTCGGATTTGCTATTTTACCGCCTTGTTTTTTTTCTCGCCTTTTAAATTCCATTAGTGTAGGGGCGACCCAACGATGAATACTTTTCTCTAAAACAATATGTTTCTTAAATATTCGATTCTTTTTAACGTTTTATCCAAAACTATTTTAATTTATTTACCTTGTTTGGCTAATGGTATACGGTTTACGCCTTTTATTAAAAGGGGCAGACACCGTCTTATAAAAGCCATTTTCATATATTTACGGTGAGTTTCGCTTCATATAAGATTATAATAGCTAAAAATTATAATAAATATAAATGTGAAAGTTAATTGTAAACAGAATATTAGGTTATAAATATTTTATTTAGATTTTTTTTAATTTGTTACGAAACCCTAGATATATTTTATTCAACAGTTACAGTAGTGTTGCCAAAAACTCGAAAAAAAAATATTCGAAATTCTCTATGATCTATGCTAATATCACCATGTTTCACACCTCGGAAAGCCTATCATTGCCGAATTTAAGGTAAGGTTTTGAGTAGTAGTAGTTTTGAGCAGTAACCTTATGTTGTATTACAAGAAATATTTGAACAAAAATTGTTTTTCTGACATCGGGACGTGACAGCCATTATTTTACCAGAGCAGTTTGTCTTTTGGAAAGGTACGGGCGTATTTAGTTAAATAATAATTTCAAATAAAGGAAAACAACGATTCTTAACTATCGATTAGTTTCATTTCACGTCAGGCGCTGAACTTAAGATGGCGTTACATCCAATTTTGCTTAAATTTCGCTATTTCTAAATATGGCCACATTAATATAATGTTTGTAATTTGTATTTAAGTATCTAAATTTATGCGCGGTTTTGTTTAAATAACTTAAAGTGGGAGTACTGAGTAACCATGATGCCCTGGTAACACAAGTAAGAAGAACTAAAAGGATTAATAAACAATATAGCATTGTATACCAGTCATATGATTGATTATGTTTCAAAAATAATACATTCCAATGATATGAGTACAATTATATCTTAAAAGAGAAATTGCGATCAGTATAAGTCACTTACAGTTTACACACCTGCGTTTTATTGTGTATACTAGAACGGCGAATTTAAAATGATATATTAAACTATTAATGTATTTAATATTTGAATGACCTCATCCAATTGAGAGTAATTTAAAATTTTCCACCCACACTATAAAACTGAATGCAAGGTTTAAGCAAGGCGAACATACCAAATAAAGTCATATTTTGTTGAGGTACCTTGTATCTTGGACAACGGTATATTATTGATCACACGATTAGTCACCGCCTTATTCTTTAAAAATAGATTTTTGTTAAAATGTTAGTTTCAGATAAGTTTGTATTTTATTGAATTGTTTTTATTATTACGTTGCAGAATATAAACGTACATCCTTTATGTTTTAGACCGATGTCGAGACCACGGCCCCAGTGGCAGCTGCAAGCAATTGCAGCTCGAAAACGAGACAATGAGCTTCGTAAAGCTGACGAGCTAAGAAAAGTTGCTTCTTATTTTGAAAAGAATACTCATAAGTCAAGGCATCATGAGAACTGGACAACAGAAGATTATTATGAAAAAGCTAAAAAAGAAGCTGATATGTTAAGTGAAAAAAAGATTCGAGCTGTGTAAGTTATAATAAGTTTCTTAAACTGTAATTGCAAAAGTCTTTATTGTTGAAGATATAATTTTATCAATACATTAAATATTATATAGTATTTGTACTACATTAAATGATCTAAACTTCCAGACAATTAGAAGAAAGACGAAAGAAGTTGGAGTTAATGTTATTTCATGAGAATATGCAGTATCAACAAGAGATTAAGGCATTGGCAGCACAACCCAAGTATTATAAAAATGGGTGAGTGTTTAGAACTATACCACAGTAATTGGTTAGATAAAATATCTTGACTTAGATATAAAATTGCTACATATATTTTTGATATTTTGTGCACTTTTTATTCTCAAAATAAAGTTAACCAGTAGCTCAAATCAGTTTGGGTCTTATGTTAGTTTCCTCATAATATATACCTTCACTATACAAGCAAGTGACAATCACATATGTAGAAAAAACTAATTGCATGCAGGCAGAAGATGAACCCAAGGTTTAAGAGTTACACACTTAAACCGCTAGACCAATTAATTCACTGTTCCTATTTTAATTGTCTGTTACAATGAATAATTATGATTCAATAATTTGTAATAAATTACAAAAAACTCCCAGATCTTACCTCAACAAAGTTCCTACATCAACTTTGCAAGACATCAACCAAGGTATAATAGAAAAAGAGGAACAATTGAGACGGCAAGAAGCTGAATTAAAGTTACACCATGCATGGCGACTTCGTCAGCCGGAATTGAAAGCAGCCTGCTCTTATATTGCTAATGGAAAACTTAAATCGGCTTGGTAAATAATCTTAAAACACATTTTTAATTGGAAATTATGGTTAAATTATTAAGTAAGTTAAAGTAATCTAGGTTAAATTTAAAATTGGAACAAGCTACTAATTGGGTGTAATACATTTTACATGTTGATTTATTTACCATATCTAATTATAGGTTAGAACAAATAGTAGAAAAAGAGATGCAAAAGAAAAAGGATGAAGAAGAGACGCTTAAGATCCTTCACGAAAGAGATGAGGCCCTACAAAAGCAAATACTGATAGAAGAAGAAAGACTTCAAGAGAAAGAGCTAAAAATGAGGGTAGGAAATATTCTTAAGATATTTAAATATGTACAATCAGTATAATAATGTCATACCCTTATTGTTTACTTATTATTTATGACATTGGACACTGAGGTCTGTGGGCTAGTCAGGGGTTCAGATAAACAAGGACCCTCATATTATTGGAGGTATACATAACCTTCCTTCATAGATAACTTTAGGTTAAAGGAACAACTTTCCTTCCTTCCTGATATGGATTGTTAATTCTGTAGTTTATAAAAATAATATTGAATAAAAATTCCAAATTAAAGTCTCGCTGTCAAGCTGTTCAACCATCATAACTAGATTTTTCTTATTTTAGTTATAAGTTCCACCTCTATGCTGAACAATAATGAAATAGGTATGTAGGTAGTCTTCTATGCCTCCAAATATAATTTTTGTTATTTTGAAAATCGAATCTGTTCCTTTATATATAGGCCAATGAGTTGAACCATTGCAGTGTGTGTATGTCATAAAACAACTTTTAATAAACAATATATCAATTTCGAATAGGAGCTCAGAAGTAGCCTAGAGGGCCAAATATCGGAGTTGAGTGAGAAAGAGACAGCTGTGAAAAAACTTCGTAAAATGGAGGAGCGAGAGAGAATGATATTAGAAGAACTACAATTCATTTCGAAGGAAAGAGAAAGGGAGCACGCGAAATTAGTGTCGGAAAGAGACGCAAACATTGTGAATATGGGTTTGCACAAATTTAAGTTGAAAAAGAAAGTTGTATCCGTTTTAAATGAAATTAGTTTGGATTTGAAAATATTGGAGAAGATCAAAGAAGCTGTTGTGAAAGTAAGTTTTGTTGATTTGTGGCTTACAAACTGTATTTTGTGGCGTGCTGGATTTTATTTACACATAAATTTTTACGTAAATTTATGATTAAAATAAATACATCAGTGACGCTACAACCTTTTAGGTCTGGACCTCAGATCTCTGTCTCTGTTTCATGATCATTTGTTCATCTAATAGGCAATTTGGTGATCAGCCTCCTGCGCCTGACGCCGTCGGCGGTTGTTAAAAATATTTTATATGTGCATATTATCACATTTTCGATCTTGTCTATATTATTATTAAATAAAAAAACTTAGGATCCTTCAAGAAAAGAGCGTAGCAATTGTTAAAAGGCTGGCAGCGTGCTTGCGAACCTTCTGGCAGTGCGAGTGTCCATGGGCATCACATAACATCAGGTGGGCCTCCAGCCCGTCTGCCTCCTGTAATATTAAAAAAGTAACAAGAAGTTGTTGTCAAAAATTATAATCCAAATACTTCTCCCACGCTATAAAGGCATCTTGCCTTAAAAAAATTATCACCTTCCCCTTGATATTTGTAATTTTTTTGTGTATTCATTAATATATTTTTTCATAAAATATTAATCTCTTTAGATTGTCTATTATTTTTAAGTTGTCATAGACACTCACATAGTCAGACGGATCGCTAGTGCGTTGCCGGCCTTTTAATTATAATTTATATGATATTTGAATGCCTTTTTTAATATGGCCGATTGTGCTGGTTTTTTTTAAGTATGTAATCAATCTGATACATTCAGAAATTTAAAAAAAAAACGGTTAAAGAATAGGTACATTTATTTTTCATTAGAATTGCATATAATACATAATTCGCTTACTGAGAAACAATATATAAAACTAAGATTAATGATTAGACTAATCTCGATCAGTCAACTAGGCAAAACATAGAACATTGTTCGAGTTTGATTTTTTACTAGATGTGGCATTTATGGCATAGTCTATATTTATTTTATTACTTTTTATTACACTATAGTATTTTTAGTTTATTGTTCTATTTATATATTTTGGGTATATGTACATGGTTTATAAAACATTTTAAGTTTTGGATTTTATTTGATTTAAGTAATTACGAATGTATATTTTAACTTTAGAGGTGTGTTATTGTTAGGTTACTATTATTATTTATTATATTTTCTAGGAATATGAATCCGAAAAAGAGAAACAAATATGTTATAAAAGACTACTGGACGCGGCACTAGTTGAGTTAGAAGAGCACAGAGAGAGGGAGCGACAGAGACAGAAGAACATTGAGACGATGTATGACGGTGAAGCGAGACAGCTTAATGAGAAACAGGATAAGGTAGATATTAGAATGAGAGAATTTTAATTAATATAAAATAAATTTATTACATATACATAAATCGCTGTCAGAAACGAATAGAATTGTTTTTTTTTAAATAAAATCCTTTTATTTTCTTATAAAAAAATATATATTACACAATTTATTATTAGATTGCTCTGATTTCCGGCATTATAAAAATTGGCACACTCTTTTGTTGAAAGACTTTTCTATATGTACCTGGTCCAGCCATAAGTTCTGTTACAAATGAAAATGTATTTTTTTTAAATTTAAGTAATGTTATAGTATTAAAATGTATACCTACATATTTATTAAAGTCTCAACAAAAATAAAATATATTCTATTCGAAATGGCTAATCTATGAATATGCATTGCTAAGCAGAACATGTCCTCTAAAACTGACGATAATTTGACGTCTAAAGGGTTGCGGTCTGGGCTAGATGAGAGCCAGTCTTTAGGTCTTATAAAGTCCGGAACGAGAAGACCAATATAAGGCACCTACCCCCACCAAAGCGTCACTGACGCAGGATGATGACCAGGCACTTTTCCGATCACTTGTGCACTTGTGTGCTTGTGTTATTCTTTAGAACTGTGAGCGGAAATATTGTAGTGTTCTTCAACCATGAATTTTTTTTGATCGGTAAATATTTCTGGGCTTTTCAACTGCATATCGCGACAGAAGGCGTTTTGATTGATTCACTCTCTTTAATTGTAAAGATTGATTTAGGGCATGTTCTGTATATCGACGATAAGCACCGAGCTTCAGGTCTTGTTTTATAATACGCGACAGAGTCCTAGGAATCTTCATTTCGACGAATTCTGGCTTTAACAGCCTTTGTAGTTCTAAAAGCACGCGGCCGCTTTTTGGTTTTCGATAGACGAAGTGTTGTTTTATCTGTTGATAGTACGATATACGATCGTACGGCTGATACCAAAGACTTCGGGGCAATAAATACAGATAAAACAACTTTCGCAGCAGCTTTTGACATTTAACACCTTTTGTCTTCAGTCACCGTGATCACGCACTTAAATTTAAAATTTAGAATTATGTAAATAAGTTTTTAATAATAATACATAGCTTTAATCCGTTCAAAAAGTGTTTTTCTTGATACCAAGCTTTTGACATGTCTGGAATATGATCGACGGCTCCTTATCCACTTTGTGCAAAACGATCACTGCAATCCTATTTTCTTTAACACCCCAATTCCATATCGTTACTTGATAATGAACACAAACGAATGTGTGAAATGGCGCAAAATCGAAAGGCGGGATTTTATTATAATATACGTGTTCCAAATTCAAAATAATTAAAAAGTTGAAAAAAAAAGAAAAGTTTTTATGTAACAGTATTTATGGCTAGATAAATTATATTTAGCATATTAAGATTGTTAGAAATTGGTCCAGCAGTTTTTAACTTTATTCGATAGAAACATATTTTGAGAAGTTTTTATATGTTTTGAATAAGATATGGGCGAAAGAACGCGAAGCACGCGGTATTCTTATGAAAGAAGTTATGGCGACGTTAAAGAAGCAAGTAGAAGAGAAAATCCAGTTGAATATAGAACAGCAGAGAGCGAATGTTCTCGATCGGGAGAAGATTCTAGAACATATGGACAGCTTCCACCAGGAAGTCAGATCTCGGGAGAGAGATACTCAGGTGAGTTTTACTTTAGAAAAAGATTTAAAATCGAAACTTCCTTCCTTATTTTCGACGGATGGGAGCTTAGCGCTTAGTAGCGATTCGATACCCCAAAATCATGTTGAATTTGTGTTCTTCTGAAATCATCCGTATTCTATTAGTTGAGGGTACTCTTAAAATAACAATTTAGTCTTACAAAGCTATAATCATAATTATCTTATTACTAATCAAAGCCATAAAATAAATAATATAATATTAATTGGTGTTATAACCTATAATTAATAATCCAATGGCGCTACAACCCTTAAAGAGTCTAAGATCATTTTTATATCATAGACAAGTTAACAAGCCTTCTGTATGTCAGTGGTCTTCGATTTTCGAAACGCACATAGAAAGGTTGGAGCACAGTCATGATTTGATGACCTGACGGCTATAACCTCTTTAAACTATAATTATGGCTTATAAAAAAAAACCTAATGTTTTCAAGTTATTACAGAATATTGTCTTATAAATATATTTTTATTTCCAGTTAAAAATCACATCGTGTTCATCAATAAACGCGCTTCAATCCCAATTGAATGGCTTGAAAGTACAAAAAGAGAAGATAGATGCAGTAGCCCAAAGAGAATCGGAAATAAAAGAGGCGATTTTCAACGAAAGAAGAGTTCGTCAAGAGATTGCGCGAGCGCAGAGGGCAGGGAATACTCAGGCTTGGGCTTAAGTAAGACTTTTCATCAAAAACCTATTTTAAATTTAAGATATGAATTTTAAGTTAAAAGTTGTTAAGGGGTTTTAGAGTCGAGGCTCGTTAAGTGTAACTTTCATATGGCAACGTCACTTTTGACGTACGGAGGACTTCAGTTCCGGCTTCGCTGAATATTTATTTTATTATATATCTAATAGACGAACTCAACTTATTTTTAGATATTGATGTCTTCTATAAAACTGTAATAGATCGCTTTGTTCTAGTTTACATTATCGTAGTTTTCATACGTTTCCCTAACTCTTTTGAAAATATTCTATAGTCTATGTTCATCAGGGACAATGTAGGATACTAATGGTAAAATATTTTTTCAATAACCAGCATATACAATGCAAGCAAAAAAAATTTCCTCTTTACAATTTATATACATAGATTCTTACCAATAGATATTTTCAATGTCTACAAACAATAAAAGTAAAAATGAATTTTTATTTTTATATCAACTTATCACTTCGACGCCACGTCCGGGCGTTTTGAGGCAGTTTTTGGGACGTGGACCACCACTGCAGTACTTCCGAACAAATTCGATTAACGACAAGAGCAAACCAACTTAACGCCGGAATTTGCGCCCATGTGCGGTATCATTTAACACAGATGAGCCTCCTGCCCGTTTGTCCTCTAATCTATAAAAAAAAAACATTCTCACGATGAGACTCGTTTGTCAGATGCTTTAAATATATATATATATAATTAAAATTAGTTAGTCTTTTGTATGCATGAGTATGTATGTATGAGTTGGTAAAGTATCTATAAAGGTACGATTTGTTTGTTGTTTGTGTTGTTGTTAAAATGTCGTAATTTTGTCAAAATAACTATTTTAACTACAACAGTTTTTGAAGGTAAATTTTAAAAAATGCTTTTAAAAAGGCAAATATGAGATATATCGTAACTTTCCTCCTGTTTATTAGAATCAAATAATTCCATATGAATCTCGATCTATATATTTTAATAAGCTTTATAACCGTCTAGAACTGCCAAAATACTGTCTAGAACTGTTTATAAGGTTGTGTCTTGTTCCTATTATGACCAGAATGTTTAAAAAATGCATTTTTAAATTATTTATTTTTCTACATAAGGTTTGACATATTTGATAGCACTTAAGACGAGATTGTGTCTTGTGATACGAATTAGAATATGGACTTAAGAAGCCAGACACACACACAAACTGTGTGTGTGTCTTTCTATTTTAAACGTTAGAGAAACACTTACTGAACTTTCAAGGGAGAGCTATTTTGCCTAGAAATTTGTTTGCGTCTGCAAAAAATGGCTAAGACTGATTGTAGTTTAAGAGTGGTAAAATAGTTGCCATATTTTGTGATAAAAGATTGTATTTTTGCATTGTCTGAATAAAATTTTGAAAAACGTATTTTCGTTTTTTTATCGCTATATCATCAAGTGTGTGACCAAGTGATATGCTAATCTTTTGTTGCCAATACTTTTATTTATTTATTCATACTTCATTTCAATAATAAAAGATATACAAATAACACAATGCATAACAATTACAAGGGATGCAACGGGCGGCCTTATAAGCGATAAGCGATCTCTTCCAGGCAACCCTAGTAAGAGAAAAACCAAAAAAGAAAAAGATGAGTGCAATAAGTGCAAAACCAAATCTTATATAAAATCTTCCTAAATCCTTAATCTAACGAGCAGTGTTGGCATAGTGGCTTCAGCGTGAGACACTCATCCCTGAGGTCGTAGGTTCAATCCCCGGCTGTGCACCAATGGATATCCTTTCTATGTGCGCATTTAACATTAGCTCGAACGGTGAAGGAAAACATCGTGAGGAAACCGACTTGCCTTAGGCCCAAAAAATGGACGGCATGCGTCAGGCACACATGGCGATCACTACTTGCCTATTCAATTTACAAATGATCATGAAACAAATCCAAATCTGAGGCCCAGACCTAAACAGGTTGTAGAGCTTAAAACCTTAATCTAAAGTAATAAAAGAAAAATATTAATAACAAATCAAAAATTAAAAAGCTAATCTTACAAATTTTGTTTATCTCTTGAGATTAAAAGATACACGTTGGTATAAATTGCCTATTGGAATATGTATTTCTAGTTGAGTACGACAATATTCTCCAAAACTTAAGAATAAAAAAGATCCTTTAATAATTCTTTTCATCGTTAAATCTTCAGTAGTTTTGAAATGAGAACATCAAACTCACAATGAGTTTATTTTATTTCTTATAACGCCCTCTAGTGGCGAACTAGTTAACGATTGTAGTGTTTGTTACCAATAACATTGCTTATTACGCCCTCTATTGGCAAACTAGGTAACAATGACAAAATGTGTTACCAATGACATCGCTCTCTGAATAATAATGATTAATTTTCATAGATAGCGCGTTATCTCGAAAATAAGTTTTTCATATTTTCGCTTATAGAGAGATATGTAACATGTATAATACAACAATCTAATTAGTATAAGCACTTGCCTTGCATGGAATGGTTGTACCTGTTCATATCCTCCAGCAGTATTGGCCTAGTGGCTTCAGCGTCAACCTCATCCCTGACGTTAAACCCCGGCTGAATCAATGGAATTTCTGTCTATGTGTGAATATAACACTCGGTCGTACGGTGAAAGAAATTATCACGAGCCCTCACTTGATTTTATATCTTGAAAGCAGCAATTGGTATCATGAAGACGCTTCTGTACAATTTCTCTTATTTAAATATCTGAGACTACTAAAAACTTAGCTAATCAAGTACGGGAAGAAAAATCTCCATAAGGCGTCAATATAAGTGAAAGCTACATAAACGATGAAGAACTTATCGATTTCAATATAATGTAATTAATTGTAAAAAAATTGTCATACAATACTTTGTAGTAATAACATTTTATTCAATGGATTTTTTACTAAAAAAATCGTTTACAGTTGTGTGTGTTATGCACACTCTGTTATCTATACCTATTTAAATGCAGATCTCATTCAATCATCGAGTACAGAAAACGACATACTATATAGGTATCTACATATTAGTTGGTGGTCCATACACCTTTTGGAGTGATCCAAGTCCCATTTTCTAGCAATCTTTTTGGAATTCCTAAGGCAAAATGAAATGACACAGTGAAATTAAAATAGCTGCTTAAGACCGACCAGGATCCTCACTCTGTAACTTCCTCGACAGTTCTTTCTTTATGAGTTTTTGTGCCATGCCATGTAAGTATGTGACATCAGCGCTACGAACGGAATTACTACATCGAACTTAAATACAAAAACGTCGAGATGTATGTATGGATGGATGTTACAGAGTACCCATACTGGTTTTACTACTGGATGGCTTCTGCCTTGACGACTTGCCTTAGCATACTACAATATATCGTTATAATTATTTGTCGTCGTTAATTTCTATTAAAATCCCTCCTCCTTATGCGAACGATACATAAAATTGTTCCATGTGCCTCGTACGAAATCGAATTAGCTACATAATTCGCCAATGTTTCGGGTTTTGTCTAACTGTGACACCAACTATGAGAATATTGATATTTTCCACCTCACCATAGAATATGTGAGGAAGTTTTTGAAGAGGCGGGAAGGCTCTGATTTTGTTTAAACAGTAATTTAAAATATTGATTATTATTTGCTGTATCAAATGTTTCAAATTTCAGTTTTCTTTAGTTTAATTTTTTTTAATATATTTTGTCTGTAAATGTACTTACTTGTTTTCTGTTACATATATATTGTTAATCTATGTAATCTGTTTTGGCTTTCGTATTGACTAAGTGTTTTGTTTTATAATGTGTATGTTAGCTGTAAGATTACTATTTAATAATAAATAATAATAATAATATATATTAGTCGTCAAGATACGTCAAGGCACCATACAAAATACCATCCGTATCGTCCTGACATCTGTCATTCCACAACTGAGCGTCTTTAAGGCAGTTTCTGCCGCGCACCACCACTATGTGGAACCAGCTGCCCACTGAAGTATTTCCGAACCAATTCGACTTATCGTCGTTCAAGAAAAGAGCATACCAATTCTTAAAAGTCGGAAATTTAAAAACTTCTTTATAAAAAATTGTGTTCGTTTATAGTACAGGGAGAAAACGGCCAGGAGGCTCATCTCATGTTAAGTGATATGCCCATGGACACTCTCAATAATATATTTAGGTATATAAAAGTTGAAAGTAGTTAGTTACACAAGCGTACCGTTTTTATCTATGCACTTTTGCCATATTATAGGTGGAAAACACTTTTTTACCGGATTGAATCTATGTATTATTATAAACTTATAATTATTTTACATAATTTTCATTTTCTTCGGTCACCGTGACGCACGCTGTAAAGCACAAGAAACGTCGGAAAAAATGAAAATTCTGTAAAATAATTATAAGTTTGTAATAATACGTAGCTTCAATCTGGTAAAAAAGTGTTTTCTTTCAATGTGTAAAAGCTATGTTGACAAAAGACAATATTGACTATATTATAGGCAGTTCATTGATCCTTTTAAAAAACCTTCTGACGGGAATTAATAAAATCTTTAAAAGCGGTTTCGACTGCCCTATCAGATCTGAAGTTATGAATTTTCGAAAAAAATCGTAATCTGTTGAAGCAAGGTTCGGGGAGTAGGGTCTTAGACATTCCAATTGAAGCTCCTCTAATTTGTCTGTAGTTTGTTGGGCAGTGTGTGGTCTAGCGTTGTCGTGAGCGATGGACCAGCCTTGGTTGTTTAGCAGCAAGCTTTTCCATCAGGCATGGTTTTCGAAAAACAAATTCACGAGTAAATAGCTGTAAACTTTGAATTTGGAATTCCTCAAAGAGGGTCCAAATTCCTCAAGAGGGAGAAGAGATATTTGGGGTCAAAGTGGCCAGTACGACAAAACCTAGTATAAGAAAAAGAAAAAACTTTATACTTATATATAATAGATAAGGACGTTTAGTTAAAAAGAAAGTGCACTAGCCCCAACCCCAGGATTCCCTGTGAGGGCAGCTCGTCCCCTCATTTTGATATGTTAACGGTAGATAATAATAAGTCAACAAATCTACATAACACAATTTATAATTAAAGTAACTTAAGATTAATTTCTGTAGCAGTATTGGCAATGGCGGTAATACCAACAGGCTGAGTAGCCTAGAGCGGCAGATTTTTGGGGCGGCAATTTTTTTAAAAATAGAAAAGCCGGCAACAAAAATTTTCCAATGACTTTCCCCTCTCACTAGTCACAAACTTCACAGCCTCTACCTTGAAAATTTGTAAATCCGCCACTGAGTATAGGAAAGGTTGACAAAATGTTGTTTTTGTTGGTTTGCGAACGTTAACAAATTATGTATAATGTGGTGTTTGTTTATGATGATGATGATAATCACAAAATTTATAAATTTAAGTTTGTTAGTTGAAATCTTAAAAGTAGGATATAGTTGGGTTAGGTTAGATAATAAGTTATCTCAATTTAAAATGTAGTTATATTTGTGTGTTTTTTTTTGTGTAGTTCAGCAGGGCGTGACAGTCCACAGAAGAAATGTTCCGCACTGTTTTCCCAATACGAAAACTTCCTTTTGACCGCATCCAACGCAGAGCGGCTCGACCTTGTTGTTTCTGATCGGCTAGATCAGTGTTTCCACACCATTTATTGGCATGCCCTTAGGCTTCCTAAAATTCTGATGCAATTATATATATAACATATTTATATAATTATATAACATAATTTTTTATAACAAAATTTGAATTGCTTAAAAAACTTAAATGATAGGTTTTAGGAAGAAATTACTTGGAAATTGTTAACGAAATACAGTAAGTAGATTAAAAAAAAATCTTAATGAAAAATAATACATATTGGAATATAGATAGCTAAAGAGCTATCACATAACCCCCTGTGGGGCGTGTACCACACGTTGGGCACTGGACTAGATCCTTTGGCGCTGCGTAGAAATATAGGCCCTCTGCATCTTCCATCGCATTTATCATGGGCTATCTCAAACTCTTCGGATTAATATCTGCGGCTAACTTTCATTTGTTCCTCCTTGACGTATGGCGTTCCACGACGGAGTGTTATAATTCTCTCGCCGCGCATCACGACTTTACGGAACCGGCTCCCATTACAGGTATTACCGAACCGTTGCGACTTATGTCTTCAACAGACGAGTGTGCCTTAAAGGACGGCAACACTATGGTCTATAATCAGTAAACTCTTAGTTCACTTTAAGTGGGTCACCTACCTTTATGGCAAAAAAAAAATAGTTCAAAAAGGGGGCTTCAGCTAGCAATTACATTTTATAGGTATTTAACCAAACGGAGTCCAAATGAAATTCTATCTTCATATTCCTACAGGCAGACAATTTGCAAACTCTCCGCTTCGACAAACGTATTTCGTTCTTGTAGAAATACAAAGAAAAAGTTTATGTTACTGGTATGTGTGTTGGTCTGTGTAATAAATGAGGAGTGTTTGCCTAGTGGCTTCAGCGTGTGACTCTCATCCCTGAGGTCGTAGGTCTGATCAGCTGTGCATCAATGGGCTTTCTGTCTATCTGCGCATTTGACATTCTTTCGAACGGCGAATGAAAACATCGTCAGGAAATCGGCTTGCCTTAGACCTAAAAAGTCGATGGCGTGTGTCAGGCAGGCATAGACGATGACTTGCCTATTAGACTGACAAATGATAAGGAAACAGGTACAGAAATCTGAGGCTCAGACCTAAATAGCTTGTAGCGCCACTGGTCTATGTATTTTATAAATAATGTATAATCTTTATTTTTAAAACAAAATATTTGTATAGTAAACAAGCTCTCAAACTATGGGACTAATAGAAAAGCTTATTCTATTGAAGGTTTACTTTTTCTAGCTGAGTTTCAGTATTGTGGATCGACAGCTTTACGAGGGGGTGATGAAATAATCTTTCTAACTTAGGGCTAGGTACAATGGAAGTATTTTACTGTGGATTCAAGACGAACTTGATGCTCAATCGCTGATGGACATGGCTTTTTAAAATTGACGTAATTGTAAACTTTTAATTTTTTTTAAGTTTTCGTTAAGTATTTTTTTAGTCAACCAGCAGTTACCTAATAAAATTTATTTGAAATGAGCAGCGCGGAAATTCGCAAATATATTTTTCGAGTTTATTTGCATTCATAGATAGGTATATATATACATTTTTGTTATTTATATATGCGCATTTTACATTCACTCGAACAGTGAAGGAAAACATCGTGAGGAAACCGGCTTGCCTTAGACCCAAAAAGTCTACGTCGTGTGACAGGCGGATTGATCACCAATTAGATTGACAATTGACTGACAATGATTGACTATAGATTTGAAGCCCAGACCTAAAAAGGTTGTAGCGTCACAGATTTTTTTTGTTATTAGTATCATAACTTATGCTTATACTGATTTTAAGTTCCATTTTATTTTACAAAATTAGTATTTGACAAAAGCATGCATGACTGATTAGAAATAACAATTAACCGTCTTTTTTTATATTCCTAAAGGAAAATGATATTCCATATTTGGTTACTAGCCTCTACTCTCATTGAACACGACTGTAAAGTACTACAAATGTCAAATTATGTAAATAGTGTCATTATTTCGCGTTTATGCCAGTTAAAGATCTTTTATTAACATTTAGACTCAGGTTAAGAAAATATAAGAGTAAAATAACTAAATAAAATGCCAATATTAATTACTAGGTACTTGATTAATATTCGCATTAAAACCATAAATTATGTAAGCGGGAAACTCAAATTAAACCTCTATTAACGATTCTATTACTAGAATAATCTAAAGGCTAGTTTATATAATATTATTATGGTCAAAGTTCGAATAAAAATAGCGAGTATACAATATAACCCTATAGGATATCCAATGACATGAAATAGCTACCTATAAGGCAAAACTAGATATTTCCGTCGAATGCCCGTGGGATGGAAGAAATAAAGGATAAGCAAGGCGTTCATAAACTTTCACGCCCCCAGTCAAAACATCCTCAGAAACCAGAATCATAAAGGCTAGAACCGAAAAACCCTATAATTACGCCGGCTACCAGCGAGCCAATTTAAATTTACTGCGAACGAAGCACGTGTCCCACAAAATGATCCCACTACCGCACAGAATCACGCACGAAAAAAAACTAGGAAAATGGTAGGTGGCGCCACCCCCTCGACGCTAGTGGTCGGCCACTGAAACCACGCCCTGTCTCAGGGCTCTTCTGTTTCAGTCTAGCACGTGTGGTTATTGTATGGTGCTCTCTTTTCAATTGAGCCAGGGCGACGGTAGCAGTCTGTTGATATTGTAGCGCTGCAGCGCTGTATAATGGTTTTTGAGTATTCGAATAGTGAGACATTCGAATATCGTGTTGCTTTACGAAGTTTAATGTTGTTAATTGTAGTTTTAGTAATAGGAACCATTTCAAACTATATAAAAATATTTTAGACGAACCAGAATTAAACTGATCTGTGAAACTTTTACAACTATACTTATTTGAGGCAGTGAGATAAAAAACATTTATTTAGATGATAAATCCTGGACATACTAAGAGAAAACAGTAGCAAATACAGTCAAGCGCTTTACAGTAATCGTTAGACGTAACCGGCAAATTCAAGCGCTTTCATCCTTGAAGAGTAAGTATTCACGCCGTAGCTTTTTGAGATTTCGGTCAGTACGCGTTGAGTCGCCGCGCGTAACGGTGTCGCTGGACTTTACGCGGTCCCGCGTTGTTTTTAGTGCAGTGTCGTGAGGGTGCCGAAGTGGCGGGCTTCCTAGCCGCAGGTAGGGGGGGTCATGCCCCCTTCCACCAGCACCATATTGGTAAAAGTCAGTGTCCTGTGTCTCAATATTCAGACTAAATTTTTTTCACAAGTTTTTAACGAACATTGAATGTGATTTAGCATCAGTGATGCCAACATACGGAGGTTATTTTGTTATTTTTATATTTAATTGAGTTCCTTTTCAATCCTTTTTCAATTTAACTCTGTAACTCTAGGTGTCTATTGTGAGATGTGTTTGTGTCGTGATAAAAAAACACTTTCACAATATCTTTTAAATATACTTTATTCTATTACTCACTTCAGTATAATTAAGCCTACTAAGAATCCGCAAACAATTACAACATATCTAGCAATTTACCTACCCTAAATTTGATAAAAACTAACGAGATACACTTGAAAAAAACACTTCTGACGGGAAGAATCAGAATAAATTACAAATATTCTCTTAATCTTGAAACTAGAGAAAATACATACAATTTGTAGAAACTTTAGGCCTAACTAGGTCTTTGATCGTCTAAGCTCGTTATACGGAAGCTGGTATATTACAATTATAATATAAAATATTATAATACATACTTTTTACTATAAACCTCAATTAGCTATTAAATGTTTTGTCCTTATCACTCTGTGAATAATTCGACGGGAATTATTCCTTTTCATTGGGTACCTAATTATATTGTAATTGACAATTAATTATACTCTATTGATATCATTTAACAATTATTGATTCGAATAAAAAAGCACTGATAATTAACTTTGTTAAAAAGTGTTATAATTTTGTACACATATAAAATTTATCTTAACCTATCTATCGCATCTATGATGGCAGCATTCAGTTGTTTTTCATGCAATCACCAATATTTTCTTTAAAACTAATGTAATATTAAATCATAGATCCACTCACTAAATGCCGTATCTCGTACAACAGGTAGCGAAAAGCCATTGTATTAATCTAGCCTGATAGTTCATAAGTCCCAGCTCTTCATGGGCATTAATTATCAAGTCTTGGAAATAAATCTAGGGGATTACATCATCTAGAGCATTGTTGCTTCAGCACTCCTGTCATCCCTGACGTTTTAACCTGGCTCCAATGGACTTTCTATTTTTAAAGTCGTTAGTAAAAGCATGCCTAGGACCTAAATAGTCGACTGCGTTAAGCACAGAAGCCCTATTAAGAAAAACAAATGATAACTACAGATATCTGAGGCCAGGAGCGCTAGCTTTTAATTCTCGGATTATATAGCATTCTAATGCTGAAAGAATATTTGGAATCGGTTGGTGGTTATTGGCGTAAATCAAATCTTTTGCCCTTCCTCATAAAAAACTAAAAATCGTATACAATAAAATCATTCTTGAAACAACATATCCATATTATAAAATAAAACAGTTAGACAATATACAAAGCCAAAACAGATTACATTGATAAACAAAATGTACGAAACAGAAAACATAAGTCAATTAAGTATATTAATAGGTAAAAAGAAAACTGAAATTATATTAAACAAATAAGAATTAAAACAAAACAAATAATTACTGCTAAATAAAGTAAAAGTCTTCCCGCATCTTAAAATATTCTCTCACACCCTCTTTGTTAGGAAAGTTTGTCATTATCATTATGTCAGCCCTTGCAACACAGCTGAAGAGAGTAGGTACTTGACCGACATTCCAGTAATGCTACGAAAATACCGAACATTTTAGTAATAAAAATACCTAATATAAACTTCAGAAAAATAATGATTAATAAAATTTAAGAGACCTTTCTAACATTAGCTGCAAACAAAAGTCGCGTTCTTCATTACTGAAGGACGTGATGCTGCTTACCTTCCATTCCCCTCTGTCTTCGGCAGGCCTTTGTAATAAGGCCTATAAGCACCTTAACCTGGTCAGTCCAGCGAGTTACCACAAGCTTCTCCAAGTTATCGGGTTACCTTTGCGTGCGTTCAAAGCTCGGTAGTTTCGTACCACTACCGTTGTACAAAAAGTTGTTAACAGAAATAAGTTTTATTTAATCATACACAAATGCTTTTTGACCCAACGACAATATAGTAGGAATTAGCAAAGGACAGTATGTTTTAATATAATAATAAGTTCGTTATTAAATAATTAGTATAACATACTTCAGAAAGCATTAACAAATAAATGTTTAATACCCATTTATGTAAAAAGATATTTTTGACAGTTTTACTACTATAAAACCTTTATATTACAAGGTAGGTAACCCAAAAAAAGCCCTCCATAATACTTTATTATCTAACTAGCGATAACAATGCACTCGTCATTTGAAATACTTATATTGTACTTTGTAATTTTAATTAAAATAGTATTTAGAAGAAAAATTCACACTTTTGTGTACACAAGTAACTAAAATCACACTTTGGCCTTATTGGAAACCCTATTTTTTAATAAAAACAAGTAAACATTCAACTTAAGGAATATAGAACGTTATCAATACTTATTTTAAATCTAATGATAGATTAACGAATTTTGATAATTTTAGATCTTATCAGAGATAAATCTTTAATTCTGACACACAAATATACATTATTTACAATTTTCTTAACCTACATAATAACAATAATTAAGAAATAGAAAATTAAATCAAATATAAAAATGAATTAGCGCCTGTGCACTTGCACCCCACGGCCTGATTAACACTTATTAACATAAATAACTTAATTAATATATAAAATCTATAGAACAGATAATAACTATATTAGTATTCTAATCGTATTAATTATACTCGCATGTTATAACCATTAAGAATAAAAGCTCTTTAAAGGTATATCAAGGTAGGTATGCCTTTTTAAACAATACAGATAAATTAATCTCTTTTTAGTATTTTTGACAAAGAATGTTAACAAAAACAGATAAAATATCAATAGTCTAGTGACAAAAAGTAACTTACAGTTTATCGGCTTAACAGTTAACGGCTCGTAGGTTTTACCCATAGTTAATGCGGCTTAGAACCTCTTTTTAACAAGTTCTTACAATATGGTAATCTTTTTCGGAAACGGCTCGTAAAAAACGGTACTTGAAGTTATTTAAAAAATGATTTAATTTTTTTTACAACAATACTGTCTTTTATTCAGTAGTGTGTCAGTTTAATCAAGATTTGACGAAACAGAATAGTTTTTTCAAATAAACTAATAGAGAGGAGTTTTTGTTTGTTTGTTCAAACAAACTTATGGTTTAAATTGTCAAATTAGTTTTATATTTCACACGAATATTAATAAATATACGTTATAGGTAATAGCGTTGCTGAATATTTTAATAGACCAGAAACATTCACATATGTGTCATATTTATAATGTTGATTTTTATTTTATAACAGATTAAAGCCTTAATCCTTAAATTAAAACCTACAACGCAGTTGGTTGGTATCTGCGGGTTAATTTACTTTACATGTACGAATTTTTCCTTAATTTGAACTAATTACTAAGTATTGTAGACAAGAGAACGCTGTCATGTTTATCAAAGCCCGGATCCTATCTAGATATGATTGTATTGTACTTCAGGTTTAAAAATGGCGCGTTTTTCAATATGTTTAAGGTTAGGATTATAATAAATTAATACAAAAATTGTTAGCTATGCAACCTTCTTGCTTTGCTTATGTTGACAGATTTCACAGATTACTAGAAGCATTCGAATAAAGAGGTTTTACGAAAATTATAAATTTAGAATACATACACAAAAACTTGTAAGGTTGAAATCACAGGTCACATTTTAAAGATACGACCGGCGATTTCTGAATGCTCTAATGGTGCGCGACCAATCGGACAGTTTTGAATTTGGAATAAACGATGCGACCTTCATAAATTCAAACAATAAATGTCAGATATTTAAAAATTCAAAAATGGATGTTTTTCTTTTTGTGTAAGTTGTTGTACACTACCGATCTTTATGAAATAATTCAGTATTGAAATTTTTTTCATCGAAAACTTTACTATTTTTCGTACTTATTAAGCAAATAACTACTACAAATCCTTCCAAATGCTTTGTTTTACTACATCTATGCTAATATTATAATGAAGGACTGGTATTTTTGTATGTTTGTAACGAATACATTTTTTTATCCTTCCGAGGTCTTCATATAAGTCAAAATACGTTCAGGTACCTATATAATAGTTTCTTATGCTATTTGTTTGCGTTGCATAGAAAATATATACCTTGATTGTATGCTATGCTTTATCGATCGTAAAACCCAATCCTATTACGTTTAGCAATGCACTGCTAACTTTTCATAACAAAACTTGAATAACGTATTATCGCATTTATAACATAAACACTGGTTTAAATCGAGGTAAAAGTAAAAGCAATGTAGTCGTCCTTACCTTGCAGATAAAGGGAATTCGTTCGTAACTATTCTTTAGTTTTAAACATTGCGTAAAAGATAGCAAAATTACAGAAAAAATAATTTTTAATGAAAATGTCTAAGGACGTATAAACAGTTCATTTAAGTAAGAAATAGAAATCCAATATTTAATTAAAAAGTAACAATATGGAAAAGACCAAAAGCTTAAAAAATGGCCATAAACCAATCAAGCTTTGGATTATAAAGGAATACAAACGCTGCTACTACGTCTTATATTATTTGCAAACCTGTACAGATTATCTAAAGCCCCTCTATTCTATTATATAAATGATTCTATTTGGTATTTTGTCTATACCTCAACAGAAGTGGAATACGTTGGCTTAAAGGTCTCGTTACCAGGCCATAAAATTATTAAAAAAAAAAAAAAAAGTGGAATACGTTATAGTTTTAAAAAAAGAAAAGCTTGGTTTTTTCATTTCTAGGTATAAACTTCACATTTTTTTAATACGTTTTTTCATAATCATGGATACAAGTCCTTTAGCCGGTTCATTCACAAGAAATTAGACGTCGAATTATAAACTGCTTTTTATATCGGTTAATAGTAACGAATAGATATGCCGTTGTAAATACTAGATAGATATAATATAGAATACTACAGAGATTAACGTTTTAAGGTTAGAAAGACTTAGGTATCAATATGAATTCCGTATATCAAAGCACTTCACGTTTTTGACACACGGGAGCCATACTTAGCGTTAAGTTGCTCAGAATCTTATCCTGACCGCTATATTGAAATATAGATATTATTATTTGCGTCAATTGGATCAAAACCTACGTCAATGCTTTAAGTTTTTAATTATTACACGGATATTTGAAAACAGATATCGCATCCTTTGTCATTTAATTTTTGTTGATTAAAAAAATTCATTTTACTTTTACGCCGTAAACTTTTGAGTACCGTTTTAATGTAAATAAAATGTATATTGAGACAATTATTAAATTAACTACTGGATATTGCCCTGCGTAGAGGGAACCTGTTTAAAACTGTGCATTGGGAACCTTTTAATGTTCACATGAAATTTTACATGTACGCGCACAAGAACATTCTAGCACGTTCTATTCTACAATCATAGGTATAGCATGACCTATACATCCGAGGCAATGCAAACATCCCAACTTAGGGTTATAATTTAAAAAAGATTCAAAGAAAAAACACGTAGATATATATATATATATATATATATCGTACCTGTTTCATGATCAATTGACGATTTAATAGACAAGTAGATTATAGGCCGTGAAGTCTGACTCACGCTGACGTTTTGGGTCTAAGATAATCCGGTTTTCTCACGATGTTTTCCTTCACTGTTCGAGCGTTAAATGCGCATATAGATAGTCCATTGGTGCACAGCCGGGTATCGAACTTACGACCTCAGGGATGTGTCGCACGCTCAAGCCAATTGGCCAGCACTGCTCTGTAGATACATATTAGTACGTTTAACCCTAATTTTCGTCATGAGTCATTGTAGATATTGGTTAAAACCGCAATAAATACCGTGCAGTTTTTCGCGACATAGTCTCGTTCAAAATTTATTACGAAGCTAAAAAATCTTTTCCACGATTAAAGGTTCATTTTTTCTAAAATATCCCTAATGTATGTTATTTGTCTACAGGAAGAGGTGAGGCAGGCGGTGCCATGGCCTGCGCCGGCTGCGAGAAGCCGATTTTGGATAAGTTTCTACTTCACGTATTGGAGCGGGCGTGGCACGCGGCCTGCGTAAGATGCGCGGACTGCCGAGCGCCCCTCGCCGATAAATGCTATTCCAGAGACAACAAACTCTTTTGCAGGAATGATTTCTTCAGGTAAGATTAATTGCACCAGTATCAGTCCCTTCGCTAAATATTTATTTTATTTAATAAACTGTAGTACGTCACTTTGTTCTATTGTCAATAGCCCATATAAGGATTTTTATTAGGTTACATTATCGTAGTTTTCACACGGTTCCCTAACTTTTTTGAAAAATCGTCTATAGCCTATGTTAATCAGGGTTGTAGGATTCTAATGGTGAAAAAGATTTAAGTGAGCCCAGTAGTCCAGTCTATTATATTAATTTCTCTTTATAACTTCTAGTATAAAAAAGCAAAATATAAACCTCTTAACGATTACGCATAAACGATTTTTAAAGTCAAAATAAATAAATAATCTTATACATCTACTAGACTTCTTCCATGAGCGTACAGTTGTCATTTGTTTCTGAATACCTTAAGACGATAACGTCATATTTATTGGTCTAAGAAATGCATATTAAAATCCATTGCTCCGTACACAATTGCCCAACACTGTCTTAGCCTCTAAGAATTATAATATATTAATGATTAGCTTTATGTTTTAAAACTTAATAAAACCATCTATCTTAACATTTCCTTTAAATATCTAGTCATAAGTATAAACATAATCTGTGTTCCGTATTTGTATGATTAATGATGTTTATGTCATTAACGCATCTTTTAACTTCATGACAATATTGTATTGTTCTTTAATACTAAAATTGTAAAATTGAATATAATGTTAGATATCTTACTACGACATCGGTGACTTGTCGACTCTTGGTATTTTAAAACTTAATAAAATTAGGTTCACGATTTTTTCTTTAAGAAGGATAATATTTAAAAGAAAAATAGTTAACTGAGAACTGAATAATGCTTCATAAAAATACTAATAGCTAATAGTAATTTTATACGATAAAATTGTCTATACACAAACTAAAAGTTTAATTTAGGTTAGATACCGATATGATTATTGTTATAAGACTATGGCCCTCTACATTGTTGCTTAATCGTAGGCGCCAAATTGTCAAAAAAAATTGTCTGTGGTTACCGCAGCGCAGCGGAAAACGGTTCACTTACGACTTCCGCCGGCCATTTTGATGTTTTTTAACTTTAGTTTCGAGTAGTCTTAAATTTTCAAAGAAGGGGCAAATATTTGTTTCGGCAGTGTTTGTATATATATTCATAACAATTTTATCATAAGTTTTTAATAACGAGTCTGATTTTTAAATCGTTGTTGAATTTGTGTGTTCATTTGAGCATCTGTATCGAGCAAAAATATATATTTTTTAATTCCAGCATGTGTAAGATATAACTCCTAATCTATAGAATAATTATCAAAATCATTGCTTCAGTTATAAATAATTCTTAGTAAAGTAAATCATTATTTTGATGAGTTCATTGTTGACATTTCCTAAACCTAAGTGATGTCATTTCCGTTTCTTGACACGCAGCCATTATCGTGAGCTTTAATTGTTTTTACTGGTTTTGTTATTCAACATATTAAAAAGTTTTAAAATTACATTGTTTATGAATTTAGTAACGTCCATTTAGCTTGCTCATAGATTTATAGTCATTAAAGAGGAAAATGTAAATACAAAAAGTTATCACTATATCCCTACCAATTTCTGAAATATCATTAGATTTATCTGGCAACTCTGCAATATTATTAATTATTATTCTTAAAAAATAAAATTGCACCGTTTTCTAAAGTATACTCTTTCTCTACTAAATGATTAATAAACACAGATATTTATTAATCACAGCGTAAATACACTTGATAGAAAGCGACGAAAGAGTACTTTACTTTTAAAAAATACAGGTCGAATTGTAAACCCAGTTTCTTTTTTGAACTCCATTAAAAATGGAATAAATTTTTTCTTAAATTTATGTCGTTAAAAGTTTTCTGTTAATTGTTTTGTATACACTCAAAAATATATGGATGTTAGTAATTTCTTCATTAATCAAAACGTTACATATTAAAACGCATTTGTCCGCCCCATACCTCATGTTGGGGTACGAGACTTTCAAGTGAGAACTCCATTTAGTCTAAATAATTCGATAGATCTCATGAAATATGGCCGATTGCCAGCAACTGATGTTTTATTCATGTGACCTCCTCGTTTATGCAAATCACCTGCTAATAACTCAAAGTGATGATAAAATAATAAAAAGCGGAATTTATGCTGTATTCGTTATTGTCATAAATCGAAACAATTATCACATTTCGTAAAACATTATTTTTAATATACACTTATAGCAAAATAAGGTATATTCAGATTAAAAAAAAGTAATTTATTGATTACATTTTAGTTTTTTTGATTCAGTTAAAAGATCAGTGAGGTCGGACGTTCGATCCCGGCTGTGAACCAATGGACTTTTTGTCTATTTGCGCATTACATTCGCTCGGTTTTTTTCCGCATTAACAGTGAAGGAAAACATCGTGAGGAAAGGCCTGCCTTAGACCAAAAAGTTGACGGCGTGTGTCAGGCTCAGGACGTTTATTAGATTGATCATGAAACGGATACAAAAATCCTAACCTAACCTAAATTTGTTTTAGCAGCATAGCGCAAAATGGCGATACGTTAAGCACATTTATTTATCTAAAATTACCTACCTTAGAAAGACAACAGTATCTATATAATAATTTATTTATTCAAGCAGACAATGATAATCATGTTAGTTACAATATTGTCCTAAATATTTTATAATGAGTACATTAACTAATGCACTAGAAGTCCATTGCAATGCATTCGATGTAAGAGCCATACACCCTTCCCGCTATTATTTCGTATTTAGTATATATAGTTTTATTCACTTAAGCTAAATCAGTCAATCTTGTAAGTACAGTCCCTTGCTCTCAAATTGTGACAGCCTGGTACGTTCTATTTAAAGCAAGACCTATTTGCTTATCCAGATTTAATACTGTTTTTTTAATACTCAACTTTGAATTTAGCCAACTGTAACAATTCGCACAGACGCATCGCATTACAATAATACAGATTAGGTTCCATATAATAAATGTCAAATCTACGGAATAATTACCTCAAGAAGGAACGGTAATGCAAACGCCGCAGGTGTACCTAAACAGTGCAGTGTGATTAAAATACAATATCTATTAATATTACTTTGTTTAAATTTAAAATATTACACCTTTCTAGTACCTTATAACCTTCCTAAAAAATCGCGTGCGGTCTAAGACATCTTTCATCAATTAAATACTCAATGCATTGGCGGAATAGTTTCTTTGATATTGACCTAAAAATCAGCCAGTTATTATAATACCATGTTTATTGCTCATATTTCTGATACTGCTTTATTGCTTCCGGTATTCGGTATTCTAATTAAGGCTTAAAATTCATTTATTGTTAATATTATATTGATATTTTGTAAAACTGTCGATATTAATTAAATCAAATGTCAAAGATTCCAATATAACCATGATAATAAGTTGCTTTTTTACGCTGATTCTATTTTAGTAATATTTTTTTTATCTATGTCACAATTTATATATACTCTGTGGCATCATATATTCTACACAGAGTATGGCATAGACAAACAACGTCCCTGACTTACATGTGCCCAGCGGTCAACCTTACATTCGAAATTATCAAAATCCGATTTTAAATTATCTTCGGTCATTACGAACTAACGACCCAACATCGATTTATTGATATTCCGATGTATTTGGGAAGCGATGTCTAAATTATGTTTATGATTCATATTTTATACGAAAGATTTCGGCAATTTATGCTATTTTTAATCTAGATATTTTTATGGTTGAATCCTTAATTGTTATCACGGATGGAAATAGTGTCTACTTATTTTGTTATATTTATATATAAACTACATTAGGTTGTCACTGACTCTTTAATTTATGAAATTTAGTGCAAAATACAGTCACTTCGCCGTCAGTATGCTTCAAGAGTCGAGTGCGAATGCGGGAACTAAGATATCCCACTGTCAAACATGTCAAAATCCAATTAGTTTTTTGAGATATGTTTCTCTTAGTTTTAAATCTTTTAGAATAGTCAGTTTTTAAGAAACATTAACAGTGTTGCCCTGGTGTCTATGCGCGAATCATGCCAGATGACACTTGCTGTCATTGTCATTTGACACCGCCCTGGTGAAGTTAGTCGTTAGGAAGGCCTTAGAATCAGCGGCTTGAGTCAGATTCTAAAAGATGACACTCGCCGCTGATAAACAGAAATCTGACGCACAAGATCTGATCAAGAAGTCGCGTGATTATAATGTACTAGAATAACATTTTTTTTGATTATGTAATTACTTTCTTTTAGATGACAGTAAGGCCGACATTAGCATAGAAATTAGTTTTAAACAATGAATTTTAATCACTTTTTATTTCCTACATATGCTTTGTTATGCAAAGTACCAAGGTTGTATATTTAAGTGATATTTGGTAAAATTTAGTTACTTATGTTTGTGAGCAGTGAGGAGAAATATGTGCGAACGCGACGAGAAATTTGACTCCTATTTTGAGTAGGTAACATTTAAACATAAAATTAGTTTTAATCTTTTTTTGTTAAGTCTTTAGCATAGTTAAGTGTCCCTTTGCCATAGAAATATAGAACTTTTTTTAATAGAATAGAGTGCAAACGGGAAAGAGGCTCACTTGATCTTAAGTGTAAATTGTGCAGTGCGGTATCCCGCCGCCCATGGACAGAGGGCTCGCGAGTGCGTTGCCAGCCTTTTAAGAATTTGAACCCTCCTTTCCGAAGTCGGATTATAAACCCATTTTTGATTTTAACTTACACGTAAATCCTTAAATGTTCTATCTTTTTAATTTGTACTGATTATATTAAAATCTTCTACAGACGTTACGGTACGAAATGCAGTGGCTGTGGTCACGGTATCTCACCATCAGACCTGGTGAGGAAAGCCCGGGAAAAGGTGTTCCACCTCAACTGCTTCACCTGCCTGGTCTGCCGGAAGCAGTTGTCCACTGGAGAAGAGCTTTATGTCCTGGACGACAATAAGTTTATATGCAAGGAGGATTATCTTGCGGGAAAGGCGCCGACGCACTGTAAGTAAAATTCTATTTTTATTTAGTGAATGTGTTCTTTAGGTATATTATACAACCGGTATTAAGTAATGAGGAGACATATAATTTATAAAACGCGATAAACCATAAATTAAAGTATTTATAGATAGACGCCATTTTTAGTTATTGTCAAAAATTCTGTTCCATATTTTCCAGTTTACATACTTCTGTATTTGGCTCGTTCGTACACGTTATTTAAACTTCCAATAGTATATATAGAGTATATATAATAGCTGTTGTAGGTTTAGTGTTTGACACACAATTTATTTAGGATATATATTAATTTTATGAATAAGACCGTTTTAACTAAACTTTTTTGTAAAGGATTCAATTTGTGCGTACTACCTACTACTTATTTTCTGCGCAAAAACTTTTCCGTGAATAATGTCTAAATAGTAGTAAAAACCGTATCAAAATCGAGGCTCAGAAGTCAGATAAACAGACAGGAACTATATTTTGTACTGTATTTCGAAATAAATTAGATAACAAAATCTTTCCTAGAGGCTGTCAATAAATTAAAAGATGACGTTTTTTCCTAGTCTTGAACTATGAATTTACAGCGTTTTGTGATATTATTAAGGTGAGAAAAATCTCCGTTGCTAAATGTAAATTAATTATGAAAAAAATGGTAACCTTGGTAACACGCTATCTTTTGTCTAAATATTTAAATAGCGGTTTTATTAACTTACCACGAATTACTATATGTTTGCCGTAGATATTGCATACATTTTACGTGAATAACACAGAGTCCTGATACAAATATAATGTCTAGAAATAATTAGTTTTTCGTTGAATTTCGAACGTGACATGTTATTGCCTTTAAAATCATTTTATTGTTCATGAACGTATCACGACGGCTATAAAAACCGAGAACCCACTTTGAAATCGAATTTTTCGATCAATACAAACCGTAACTGAAACGGTGAAAAAAAGAAAATAAAAAGCGCGGGACAAAAAGCCAACCGCATTACACATTAGCTACGTCTACGTGGTATAGTCTATATTTCTTTTGACTTGAAACATTTGGGATGTAGACTAAAATCGAATAGATAAATTATTATTTTTGCATAGACAAGTAATGTTCAGTGCCAGTTCATATTCTGTAATTATACATTTGCTATATGGGTTTAGAAGATATACACCGAACAAAAAGATTGAGGTTTCATAGCTAATTAAAAACATAGTTAACATTAGCTGACAGTTACAAAAAGAACAGTCTTTACTTTTTATTGCCTCGGATTATATTAAATCCGGGATGTACACTTCTAGTCAAAATTAAAATGAAACTGGTTTGAGACGGCATATCAATGTATTCTGTTTGAGCTACTGTGGAAATGATATCTCCGTGTTTAATTTAATAATTGGAGATTACTCTATGCAATTTAGAATGACGAGTGTGTTTGGATAGTTCCGTCAATATAAAAAATTGCTCGGTGACAATTGACCAATTTAGTAAATATTAAACAGATTATATACAACATGGCTGTAGTATTTCCGTAACGTTTTAAAGTGGTATGTATGATCCTAAAACATTTGTAACAGTCTTTATCATTAATAGCGATTATGATAACACCGAAAAACGACTACTATATAGCCTAAAGCTTAAAATCCTATCCAATAGGTTTATGCTATCCGCAACATGTGTTCGCCTGCGGCGTTTCGCGTGTTTGCTCGTTGTAATTGTGTTTAGATTGTTAGCTGGGCGGGTAAACAAAGGGAAATAGGGCGTATTGTTTTTTAAGTTGTCTTTCGATTATATTCTTGCAGGATGGATCATTCTAGCCTTAATGGAAAAAAAAAATATTACTTTTAAGTACAATGTAAAACTTTCTGAGTTAAAAAGTTATTTTAAAATAAATATCCCGATAAAGTACTGTAAAAAATAACATTATTTATAACTAAGTATAGGTAAATTATAATTTCCAAAACCAATTTTTACAGTTGATGGCTTCCTGAACTCAATTTTAAAATGTTATTAATCTATAATTGAATATAAAATTTCGATTCCAAAACAACTCAATTTAACAAATGTAAAATGAATATAAAAAACAAGTATCATTTTTTTAATTACCATCAATATTTTTTTTATAAATAGGTAATATAACAAACAAACGGGTAGGCGCATCCGATGTTAAGTGATATGGGCATGGACACTTATATTTCCAGAAGGCTCGACGTTGCGTTGTCAGCCTTTTAAAAATTGGTACACTCTTTACATTTATGGCCTTACTGATGTTAATATTGATAACAAATAGGAAATCGTTTCCACTGGTATGGATATATGAGATTAGTCTGCCCCAACGTGAGGGTAAGAGCTTAGGGATATTATGCGAAGATATCAATTCCAAATAAAGTCCCTTTAGTTTCCGAGACCTAGTTTAAGTCTACGTTCAAATATATATTAAAATCGTCAGCATTATATGAAAGAATGCATTACAATATCTTTTGTATTGAAATTAAGACTAGCTAGACTAGACTAACTAGTAGTTGATACGTACGTTAGTAGTTCTAATTTTAGTAAGGTTCTATGATAAAAATTACCCTTTGCGAGTAGTGGGCCGCCTCAAGAAGCGTCAGAGCGTGCCCATTTCAAACAAAAACAACCTCCCTATATCGGTTGCAGTACAAATAGCTTGGAGCTCGAAAATGTTTGTGCAAGGGGTGGAACCCTATTGAGATAAGAATGAAAACGTAAGCAGTATACGATTTTTATTGTTAATTTATGTTTTAAATTCCCGCTTTAATTTTGAGAATATTTTTATTCTGTAAAATTTTAATTTTCGAACATACGTTGTATGTATTAACTGTGGGTTTTTGGATACATCACGAAGTTGTCAAACTATGACTGGGCCACGATTATTTGAAAATGGAACACCGGTTAAACGACAATGTTATTTCGACACAACTGGTTTTAGGATTACAGAAGCTTAATGTCTGATATTCGTTGAGTAAAATAAAACAATTACTCCGTAGACGTGGAACATTACTTATTCTTAGCTGATATGCAGGATGACATCCTCCGCAACCTTATAAAAAACGTGCAAAAATGGCGACTCATTTCCCGCGCGTGTGCCTGACGGATAGACTTTATCGCACCGCGACCGGTCGGGATCCGCTAGGGTTGCCAAGCGCAACTAAATATCAACAAAAAATTACCATCATCAATTTAATAAAATTTAGATTTTTTTATAATGGTAAAATTTATGATTTTGAATTTTATATAAACAATAAAGAGCTATATGTTTATGTTGTGCTTAATACAAATAGAACCTACTTCTCATATAATACTAACAATTAACTAAGTTTAAAGACTAGATTTTTGTTTGTATACAGTTTTATTCCATCCAAATATAGAAGTTGGTTTGTAATATATATATATATACATAAATAGATTTAAAAAATTGGTAAATATAACTTGATATTAATTTACCTGCCGTTTCAGAAGTTTATATGAAATGTAAATATTTCTGTTTTGATGTCAGTCTGAATAAAAATTGACACCTTACAGCCCTAGTTATCGTTGCGGCCAGACTCCCTTAGTCTGGTACAGATTAGCGCAGCTCAGCGTATACCAGAAAATTTAATACGACATCAAGAACACACTTCACGCATATTGGTTATATGATTAACTTGTTTCGTTAAGATGTCATTTGAGAAGAGTTTTTAATCGATAACTCGTGCTCTGTGATATTATCTGTGCCAATTCGGTCTCTTAATGGACTAGACAAAAAATGACTAATTGTTGTGAACTCTAAACACGTTAATCTACAAGTTTTAGTGTAGATAGTTTCCAGTGTGTTGCTATTTCTTTAACACCCGGTGAGCCTCCTGCCCGTTTGCCCCTTGCTTTAAAATCATGTATCTACGTGATTTAAAGCAAAATTTATCTCATCATAATTCTATTAACATCAATATCTAAAAAAATTAAATTAATTCCTAAATCAAAGGGGTCTGGGGTGAGAACTAGCAATAAAGTTTATTTTTATGTATTCTATTCTATCTATTTATCCTTTTTTTATAAATTGTCTGTGCACAAAGACAGTTAACATTACGGCGTAGCCTAATTTAAGACTAATATGTAAGTCTAACCGAGAAATTATATTTAACATTTGTGTCCAATAACACTACTTACACTCTGTTCTTGAGTTCTTTTTTCCACTTACCACTGTTATCATTTAAGACAAACGTGTACTAATACAAATTCACTAATTCGGTTAAAGTACAAGTTTGAGAAATAATTCCAAATATCAACAAACCATGATGTTCGTAAAGTAAAATAAAAATAATTTCACTACAAAATGTCAATAAATTTGTTAAGTGGCAACCCTGCGATAGAGCCTTGTAAGGTATACTATGGCTATATTCACAAACAGCGTGGAATGGAGGAATACGATGAAATCCCATTTGGGATCCCCTTTCGTTGGGGACGCTTTGGAGTTCGTCAATCCCGAATTATATGTTTTCATTTACATAGGTACTTACGTCAGAACAATATATATTCTCTACATGAGGAACGTACATTAAGTATAAAAGTAGTTAATTATTAATGTATCTAGTACATACCACAGCAAAAAAATATCTCGTCCAAATAGGAGTACAAATAATCGTAAATAATTTATATAAATTGAGATAACTTATAACTCAACGTAAAAATATTCTAGCAATCTTTACCTATTTAATTCAAATCTTTATTTATCCGTATTTCGTTTTATATGTATAACCAATCTATATAAACTAATTATGATGTGTTGTGTTGCGGTAATTGAAATATATTATTTTTTGTTTATAGCCTGGCAAAAATCAGAACATAGATTACACGAAAAATTCGTTCAGTAGGATACAAAATCTAGGCCACAGATTAGAGCAACAATGTTGTTCTCCGTTTACTGTTAGCAGATGGAATTTCAGATTCACTTTTCACTATTAAATTTATCGTATATTTTTTATCTCTGGTCCAAAAAGAACAATCTAATATTCAATAAGAGAAATATCTTAAAAACGACGACCCTCCCGATTAAGAGTCCGTTTATTTGTTCTAGACAAGTTACCGTTTTTAAATCTTCCGTGGTTTGAATCACGTATCAGGTCAGGAATCAGGAATCTATGGACCTCTGGAGTCTATGGTCATAATGACGTTAACATTACTAGGTATTTCTATTTAATCGAATGTTTTCGAGTAAGTTTAATGCACCTGCATCACAGTTTATATACACGAATATAAAGTTTCGTTTGAGATTTATTTTGAGTTCTCATAGTCGATTGCGCGCTATGTTCGACCATTAATTTTTATTTATCGACAAAACGATCGATAGGTAGCGGGCTCGTAAAATCGCCGCACTAAACGTTTATGTGTGAAGTTTATGATGCTTTAATGTAGCGTTTTTGAAAGGTACCAAGTTTCTATTTTATATGGAATAGAATTATTGGTAGTAAAATGCTTGGATGTTGTAACGGTACAGTTTGTTCGTACGGCAATGAAAGACAACTAGCGAGGTGTTCCGGATTTGCTCGGCTTTCATATACATTTGGGTGAAGTATAAATAATCATTTAGGTATGTCTGTCACCAACGACAGAGCTGCACACAAACATACCTATAAACAAGACATCATAGCCTTTAAAAATAGTAGCTTCGCTACATTCAGACCTAAACTATTCGAGCTGTCAAAAATGACATTTACACAATCATGACAGAACCGTAGGAATAAGAGTTCGGTTAACTAATTTAGTTCGTACAAACATCATAGAGTACAGAAGATGATATCCAAGGTCTATGCTTTGATATTCAACAACAACATTTTTAAAGCACTTTCTGCCGCGTACAACTATGCTGCTAAAAAAAGGTATTTCCGAATCGAAGGCCCTTAAGTCTGACTTAAAAAGGAGCAGTGTAATTCCCTTGAAGATCCCCGTAAGTCTGTTTGCGTTGCAGTTGTTCTTAGGTCGCGGTAGGCACTTCATTCTAAGTGACAGTCCCTTAAAAAAATACTATATTATTACCCGAAATTGCGATGATATAGATTCCTAGAGTTTTGTGGTAAAGCATTTGAGATGACTAAAAAGGTTTAGTTAACACAAGCACAGACTAGCTTAGAATTTTATTACACGTTATTTACGACCTTTTTAGGATTTTGCAAGAACAATAAGTTTGTAGTAATGGAATCGTGCGACGGGTGATGGGTGAAACCGACATCCATTACATTTATATGTTTGCAATTAGTTTTCATGTTGAAGTTGATGACACCATGAATTGTAATTATAGGATTTAACAAAGGCCGTGATTTTCAATAATTAACTTTAATAGTGTATTAGGAGAGTCATAAAATGAAAGAATTCATTTTCATATTACAATTGTAACTATATATATAGGTACGTAATATTTTAGAAAAGTTTGTTTTAATTTTCAGATGTAAAGACAACGTTACAACGATTTTATCATTTGGTACGCATGTATGAAAATAAATTTTTCATTACATTTTTAAAAATAGTTGTTTTTTTTATTTGTATGGCCTGTTGTAAAAATAGAATAAATGATACATAGCAAGCTAGAGTTAATTCCAATTTTGAATTGCATATTCACAGAATCGTATCAGAAATTCACGGATATGGATGCAAACAAAAACATCGATAAAAACCTAATCGTTGGACAATTTACAACGTCGGGAGCGTACCCCGAGGTAAATTATCGATAATCGAGCGACTAACCAAATAGCCGGTGTCGATACAAGTTATCGACAATAATCGTTATAATCGCTAGTGCTGCGCGATTGTTACCAGTCACCATTAGGAGACGTGCTCGGCGTATTAAATCACAACCATTACGCTTGACCTATTATCATCAACTATTATCCACTAAAGTCCCAAGATTTTACGAGCGGCTGGGGTTCTACTAAAACTGGCGGCGTGGGTTCACTTTTTGTACGCTTATTATTAAAATTATTATTTATTAACTATAATTGTCAGCGACGATTTGAGGGTTAAGAGCGTTTAGCGTAATTTGGTCGGTTTCGAGGGTTTATTAGTAATTATTAGTTTTGGTACTCGCGGGCTTCGTAATCACGGTGATAAATTTTGTGATGCAATTTTTGGACCGTTTTCGATGTACGTGACCCTAATAAATTTTTTAATGTATACTATTAAGGTACTAGATTTTAAAACTTATTGAAATATAGTATAGTAGGCATAGTTGCTTTTTAGGTTTGGGTATTATATTTTGAATCTGTTTCATGATTATTTGTCAATCTAATAGGCTAGGGTAAGTGATAGCTTTATGTGCCTGACACACGCCGTCCACTTTTCGGGTCTAAGGCTAGCCGATTTACTCTCGATGTTTCCTACACCGAAAGAAAAAGAAAGTCTATTGGTGCACATGCGGGGATCGAACCAACGACCTCAAGGTTGAGAGTCGGATATTACCGGAACAAACCTCTTCCTTACATACGCTTACAGATTACAGATTTTGAGTGCGGACTTGTTTTTTATCTATACAGCCAGCGTCCACAAAGGTTGTATACTTTCGAGTGGGAAGTGCGTTTGTGGCTGGCAGTAAAGAGTTGAGTTAGCTTTTTAATTTTTTCGTATTATTTTTTCTTTTCGCGCGCGAGTATTGTGCACAGTTAAATGGCGTGAAATTAGCGGTCACCGAGTATTTGTTGACCGTTTTTGATCCGTATACCACCTGTCTGTTTGGAATGTACTTATAATGTAAAGCTTAAATAATATTTTAAAATCAACAAATGTCTCGTGCGTTATTAAAGTCATACTGATTATTTAGTCGCCGTAAATATTTATCTTTTTATTATTACTTTTATAAATATTAATATCAAAATACCACTTAAAGAGACTTAAAGCTCCAAAAAACAGTTAAGCTAATTGTAAAGTAAAATATGAAATCAGTTTCGGCAATTTAGATTTTTTTTCGAAGATTATATATTGTCTGCTAATTCTCAGCGTTTGTTACTTTATTACCTACTATGACATTTTGTGTCAATGTGTCAAAGTGAGGCACAATGGTAGAAGTTTCTTACAATATCCTTGTAAACCAAAAACATGGCGATTAAAAAGAGCGGGAAAGTCTCTTCTTAGTCTATGCTCTTGTTTTGGGAACTGTTAATGTAAATTTAGAACTTATTTTTTTATCAAATATTGACGTCAATAAGTGTAACAATATGATTGCATAAATTTTAATATGATAGTTACCATAAAGTTAATAACTTATCCCCAACTGAAAACTTTGACATTCCATTTTCAAAACAGAAATCTTTTGTCTATATCTGAATCAATATATCTACATCACAGGGAGGGTAATATTATTTCTTATCTCCCCCTTGCAAGTCCCCCGGAGGGGTTTAGGGTTCAAAGGTCATTTCCGAACGGCTTTAAGATGACAGTTTCACAACTTATATTACGGAGAGGAAAAATGGTAGGTTTTCTCTTGGGAATGTTTTTATCGTATAAATATTCAGTAATGCTTAATATTCAGTATTTTATAACAATATTTCCCACTTTTTAAACTGAGGCAATGACCCCTTGCAAATCGTTCCAAGAATCGCATAACTCAACTATACAACGTAATGACATCCGACACTTAATTCATCTGTTGTTCAAAACAGCCCACTCATACTAAAACATATGCTAGCAAACCGACCGTGGCCATTCAAGCCAACCTTTAATTGCCTGGATCGGGAATCGAACCCGAAACGGCTCATTTCAACCAGCTTCCTCACTTACGCGTAAGGGAAATAAAATCTTATTATCAAAGAATTCGATTCATTTTTCTAAAACAATGTCCGACACGAATAATTGACTGCGTCGGTACGTAAAATCCTATGTACGCGGCTTTTTGAAGAAAAATCAACTTAATGAATGGCCAATAGAGTGTTTAATTACAGTCAGGCTTCAAAATGCAATCTGTAAAATGAGTCATGAGTGAAATGGCTATTCATTACATTATAATCGGATCGAAAGCGGAGCCAAAAATTACAGAATTCGCACACTTCAAGTAGGATTTATTACTGTTGTCAAGTGTCAACTGTCATGACTTAGGAAGTGACGACGTAAATTGGCGGTATTTTCATTATCCATTATACATATGGATTAAGTAAGATGTAGATAAATAAACAATATATTTAAGTTGATAAGTAATTGTTGTGAACCTTGTAGGCTTAAAAAACGTACTAAATTTCTCTAGAAAAAAGTGTTTTTAAATAAATTAATTTTTCATATGAAAGAGTCGGACAGCTCATACTAAAATGTACAATAGCATAAATACCAGCGAAATTCTCATGCTACCGAATACCGATATGGACCTCCGCGTTTTAGTGTTTTCAAAATTTTACGAGCGCTCTATAAATCATATTATTTTGTGCGTGAAACTTTTATTTTTTATATCTATATCGAGTTCGTGGAAGTTATAATTTTATTATGGCCTTGCTTTTAAATCAAGCATGTAGATAAAATATTCATTTTATTTAATTACGCCATTAATATTTTGAGAAAGAGCATATGCTTTCTCACACAGATAAAGTTTCGGGAACCAGTACGTAAGAGCGTAGATTACTATTGCAAAAAAAAGCAAAACTAAAAATCGAACAGCATAGACAATCGAATCTATAAACAATAAAGAAAAAAAGCGGGAACAAACCTGTCGACGCCATGTTGTGTGGCACTCGGCCTTCACGCCTCAGCCGCCGAAGATTATCTTTGGAATAAGAACAGGAGGCTTGTGTCTGACAGCTGAAGGCATACACGCAAGTGCGGACCGTGCTATTTCAATCTTTCCGACTACCGTATAAGGCTTATTATCGTGTGGTCAGAGAGGTATTTAATACGTTTTTTACTAAAGACGTCGGTGAAAAGAAAGAGTCTAGTCACTGTGCGCCTGCGTTGATGACCTGTCAATTCCAGTTCCAAAAAAGCGACATTAGCTTTGTCTATTATTTTGACTTTAAGTGGGGAGATGTTTTTGAGATTGATCGTGTTTGGCTCAACCCTTTTAATTACAACGCATTCATTCTTTGTGTTGGTTCTACCGTTTGAGAGATTGTTAATGGAGATGTTTAATAGTAAGTAGTTCTAACGCCGCCGTTTTATAAAATCACTTGTGGATTCTTAATATCAAATAGATTGTTTAATCTACCCTACTAATAGTCTTTGTTTTTAACTCATAGTTAAGTCAATACCTATGTCGTCCGTCAAAATTGTTTGATTTTGACACAAGCTTTGAGTTTGAAAGTATTTTGTATAAGATCTAGTCTTTATTTAATAAATCTAGCCCCGCAAACTTAGTTTCGACCTTATATATATATTTTTACTTAGCCTAATAGTAGCTTCACACCAACAAATTGAGCATTATGATATGCGACCCCATAGAGAATCGATTTTCCGGTACCAAAGAAAAGTTATTTTTCCAATTTATTTTTCCAATTTCTCTCCATAAGAGAAGGAATCAATCTTCCTCAAGGAATGGATAAAAATAATAATCGCATTCGTCCAGCCGCCTTCGAGTTTTGCGCTTAGCAAGATATTTCGCGATTTATTTTTATTAAATAAATATTAATTAAAATGAATTAAAGTTCTACATATTATAATTAATCTTATTTAACGGATAAACAAAGTAAATATTAAATCTAGTTTTTTTAATGCGGAATAGCTTGAATAAGTTGCATAAGTGATATTGGCATCCTTTGCCGATTGGACACAGTGCGCTCGCGCATGCTCATTGAGCGATTTTGTATGCTCACTACGACACCTGTCATTAGTGTCAAACATGTCATTACATGACAACTTGTTCTCAGGTGTTTTATTTATTTTGCGATTATCCTCATTCGATGGGAACTTTTTGTGTTCATTATCATTATCATTTTGATGGTGATCTTGCAATCATTAATGCGTTTAAAATTTATCAGTAAATATTTTTTTTTTAATTTTTGCTTCCCGTATTGAATATTTTTAAATCCTATATAAAATAAATTCCGTTTGTCTCGCTAAAACGCGAGAATGACTGGATGTAGTGATGCGGGGGATCGATCCAAAGACCTCAAGCCGACAGATTAATCTATTTTAAGATATCCTACAGAATATAAACGAAAACAATAATATTACAGTAACCCATCGAAAATACACAACTTAATTTATCTCTTCATTTATTATCCTATTCATATTTATTTGATTTACATTTCAGCAAATAAATACAATAAAACAAACGCACGCGCAATCTTGGCGGGCACGATCTGTGGTCAGTGGTCACGAGACGCCCACTCCGAGTTCTCGAGAATCATTCTGTTTTACCTTTTTATAGAGTAAAAGTGGTTTTAATATGTGTACATTATAGTTATATCAGAGTAACAAAATAATAAATTTGTAAATAAAAGTAAAATTTTGTTTTCCTAGGCTGTATTTTTATTGAATCAATGGCGCTACAACCTTTTTTTAGGTCTGGGCCTCAGATTTCTGTATCTGTTTCATGATCATTTGTGAATTGAATAGGTAAGTAGGTGATCAGCCTTCTGTGACACACACCGTCGACTTTTTGGGACTCATTTCGGAGGCCAAGTCTCTCTCGGAAGGTGGCAGGGGAAATACATATTATAATTAAATTTGCGTTATTGATTCAGAAATTTTACCGCGCTTCGTAATCTGTGAACTGTAAATTTTAGGTTATATTGAACTATAATTATATATACGTTCAGTCCCACAACTGACTTACCTAACATTTTTCAGCAGGAATGTTATAACCTAACCAGGAAAACATGCCTTTTTTATACATAACTGGACAGACGTTTGGCCACAATACCACCTGATGTTAATTATTGTTGATGCCTATTTGACCGTCGCTTAAAATAACCCATATTATACTATCTAGGGAAGGAGTTCCACTCCTTTGCTGTTTTATAAAAAAACGACGAATCAAATCGACACGACACCTAGGTCTATGTTTGATGAAAAGCTGTGTTGCCAGTATCTATATAAATCACTAATCACATATAAAACAACAAGCGTTTCGTTCATTAAGAGAAACGAGAAAGAATTCAATAATTTAAAAATGATATACAGCTTAAGGTCATCGAACACGACCTGGGTGCCATTAAACATCCACGCATAAACAAAGAAAAAACATAACGGTCTGGAATAGGGTTGCCAGGATTTTTGTTAGATTTCGTCCGCAGTTCCTTCATACGCAATGATGGCAGTATTTTTAATAATAACTATGGTTAAACGAAGACTTAGAGAAACACCTTTCTAAAAAATTACATTTAAATAAAGTTTGTGTTTATTTATTTATCACGCCTTTTTTTCCAATGAGACGCGTCTTACGATCCTGGCAAACCTCTCTTGCTTCATCCACTCTTAAGACATTTAATATGCATGAGGGTTGTGGGTACCTTTAACTTTCTCAACTATCTACGACCTGGATTATCCAAGTATGTACAAGGCCTACCCAACTTCACCATCCACGGTTGCCTTGTATATATCCTTGTTAACCGATTCTCCTAAGAAGTTTTTATAGTAATTAAATTAATAGGAAAAGTAATTTGGTAGAAAAGCCTTTGTGTTTTAAATTAAGTGGATTTTTTTTTGGTAGAAAATCCTTTGCGTTGGCAACCCTGACATAAGAGTAATATGTCAGCGTCTAACCATTATATTAATATGGAACAATACGCGTACGGAGCCGTTAGAAAAATTGGTAGCTAATTCATCAAATGGCTGTGAAAAATTGGTGTTAAATTATTTTTTTATCTGCCGCGGCGAATGATACGACCTCGTAACGATCTTAAACTATCTGTTTGGTTAACTTAACTTAAAAGTTTCTATTATTTCAACTGAGTTATTAGAAATGGTTAAATTATAATGCTATCTTAACGCTGCAACTATATCTTACAAATGATAATATATCAAAAAAAAACTTCGTCCTAAAACTGTATTTTTGTTTTGAAATGTTTAAACAGTTGTTGAATATTCTTCTATAAATAATAAATTGGTTACTAAAAAACATTTTTCACGTTAAAGTAGCATAAACTGAACAAACAATTGAAGAATGCATAGTCCTTGAAGGCTGCAATTCAGAAAAGTCAACTCATGAGTCCATTGTGCTACCGGGGGGATGTGGACGAGAGATTCCTTCCTTCTTAGATAATACATATGTGTACTAACAATATAATTTTAGAGCTTTAAGCACGAATATATATCAAATAGGAATAATACATTTTTCTATTGTGAATACTTGAAAGCTGAAGTCCGTGCCGTTGGTAACCACCATTATTTTTCTACTAAATCTTATAATGTAATTTATAAACCTGTCCCATTTATAAAAACTAAACACTTCTCTTCTATTTAAAGGAAAATATAAGCTTAAATGTATATTTCAATTTCGTTAGACAATTGTATGGGTACTAGTATATTTTGTTGCTGAACGAAAACGCAAATTGAAAAATTCGAAGCGTCGAAATTTGATTTCAATAAAAAGTCCCATTGAAAAACAACAAAGAGCTTTCCCGCAGACGTCGGATGGAAATGACATTTTAAAAACGGCCCTCAGCTATAGACGATTTTACGTACATATAGCGGCGTTTCGCACGCACGTTCGCGGCGCAACGTCGATAAAACAGGGCGTGGCGCGGCTCCGGCGTCGACCAATCAGATAGCGCAGATGCAAGTGTGCGTATAGGGCCCGTGTACGTGTAGCAACGGATGCGGCAGGGTGCGTGCACCGCGTCCCATATATGGGCGGTGTATATAGGTACATGCCGCTACCGGCACCACAAAGAAATCCCGTATCTTTTATATTCTTAGATCTTTATCGTGCTTTCTTATTTTACATTTAAGATGGTGGTCTTGAATTAACGGCGGTCCCATAAACACGCTATAACAAACTTTAATATGCCTGTAATAGGAAATAATCTGTGATTTTTATAGTTTACACTCGGCTAATAGGTTGTTATAGATTTCCAGATAGTGGTCATTACAATTTTAGGGAAACTATTCGTGATCTTGATTGAATTTCTAATTGTTAGCAATCGTTCAATGTTGTAGATCGAATAATATTATTTTCTACAATTTTACATTATGATGTAGTTTAACTTAAGACTAATAAGTAATTTAAAGGTATATTAAAAAGGATATGGCTAGTAACACTAGGTACTCACCATCTCTATTAAGGGAAGACACTCTTGTGAACTTTAATCTGAGTTCCAATCTTAAAGCCCTCTGGAATTGACATTGTCCATGGGCGGCGGGGCGGTATCACTTAACCTGCTCCCAGTTCTAGAAAAAAGTTACCAGATAAATAATAATCAAATGTATTTGATGTCAGCTCAGATGAGAAAATTCTAAAACGGTACTTTTTCTTTACTTCAATTTTCTTGTAATTAACAAGTAGGTAATACGTAGAAAAAACATGAAAGTATCGAAATGTATACGGTAATATTTAAGGGTAAGGCTGTAACTGTCATATGTTACGTATCGGATTTCAACTTTTAATTTTATATGGTATATATTTCAACTATTTTTCTATTCACAAGAACGTGTTTTGGCCAATACTCACAGATATCCAGATAGAGCATTTTGTAAACGAGCCTAGATCTGTATAGTTGATCCCTCATACGTCCCTCCTACTTTGAAATCTATTTTACTTTTGTATTTGTAATTTATTTTTTTCTTTAATTTCTTCGTGTTTTTGCTGCCAATAAGTGCTTGTCATGTTAAATCTTTGTAAATAAATAAATAAAGTTCAGGAAAATTCAAAATGAATTTTCATATAGGGAAGGTCATATGAAAATATTATAAAATCACAATTGTCGTTTGAATATTTCGTTGGAGAAGTTTAGCTTCAAGTGATACAGAAAGGTCCTAAAAGGTCTGGTTTACCTTAAACAAAAATATTTCTACAAACTAATTTACCGCCAAAGCTTCACTTAATAGAGCCAATGAGTTGGCCACGGGACTTGACTTCTATTAATCTTTTTTACCCCTGACTTGCACTTTCCCCTGCAAGTCATTGTTAGGGAATTTACCGAACTTTCTTTGATGTGTTTGATACTTCAGGTATATACTATTACTTACTTCAATATTTCTACATTACTTGTAGTGAGAATGGTTGCTTTATTATTTTGGCATTTATCAAGTAGAAAACTGTTACGTTAAGAAATACAACTAGTGTATAAGTAGGTACCTTCCTACTACTATTTCAGCCCCTGGATCCACTCTTGCCTGGTTTAAATGTTGGAATTGTAGTCGTCTCTGTCATTGTTAAAATACCATTCCAGTTATTTAGTATGAAGAAGTAAAATTATTTAATTTTTAATTTTAAGGTTTTATATACATATTAGATTGGACACCATCAAATAACACAGTATTAGGTATCACTTAGTTGAATGTATTTAATAATTTACGTCGATTTTTTCCTTTCGTAAATGTTTGTTATTAATAGGAGCAGTGTTGGCCTAGTGGTTTCAGCATGCGACTTTCACCCCTGAGGTCGTAAGTTCGATCCCCCGCTGCGCACCAATGGACTGTCTTTCTCTGTGCGCATTTAACATTAGCTCGAACGGTGAATAAAAACATCGTGAGGAAACCGGCTTGCCTTAGACCCAAAAAGTCGACGGCGTGTGTCAGGCACAGAAGGATGATCACCTACTTGAATATTCGATTAACAAATAATCATGAAACAGATACAGAAATCTGAGATCCAGACCTAAAAAGGTTGTAGCGCCATTGATTTATTTTATAAATGTTTGTTATTATGTACTTCATCTTTGGCTATATATTGAGTATAATTGTTTTTTGTTATAAATAATTTATGTTAGGATTACGAATTAAAAAGTAACAGGCAGTGTTACCATAGATAAAACAAAAAATAATTATCTAAATACCGATCGTTGTAGGGTCATACAGAAGTTCAAACTTATCGGGTCTTTCAAAGGAAATGTAAATATTTGCGAGCGTTTACCAACATTATCTCTTCAAAGCACTCAACTGTGGAGCAGTTGTCGAGTGTTGACCAAACATATAAAACAAGGGGAACTTGTCTATGGATGTTTTATTATGAAGTGTTGGGGAACTATTCGAGAATAATCCACTCATAATGTCAGAGCGTTTTTAAGAGTAATACTTTTATAGACATTGTGTTATTTAAAAGTATTCGTTACATTAAATACCGAATAAAGTGTTTAATGTGCTGTTGTTGTTAAGGCTTGTCTCATGTTTTTGTGATTTCCTTGGAATGGGAGACTCGAAAAATTATTATATTTATTGGTAATTATGCTCCAATTGATTATGCCTTAAATTAACGAAATTAAAATTCCTATTTACCTTATCAATTTCATTTTTAATCTTGTCCTAATAAAATTATACTAATTTAAGGATCACTCCAGATGTGTATACGTCTATGGTTAATTAATATTGCATCATAAAGAACTTTACATATCTAACAATCATTTCATTCTACTACAGTGACCGCATTAACAATATTAATGTATCGTGAATATTGCATTAATACCTTTTTTCAATTACCTAGACCTAAAAATCACGAAAAGATTTATTACAAATACACTAACTAACAATTACCGAAGGAATATCAGTAGGAAACTGGCAAACCTTGGACCCAATCGACGACATGTATCAGTTACAGATCTACTTGCGTTAAGGAAAAAGATTCACGAAACATACAGAATTCCTATAAATAACAGAATAACCTCAAAATAAGTAATAAAAAAATATTCCACTTCGAAAGGACTGTCCAACTTCACCTTTTTTTCATTTCAAACGCTTGTCTAATCATATAATCTTGCGGTACATAACCCAGGGTAGGTACGAGGTCATATAAGCGGTGGTTAAACAGACACTGGACAGGTATGCTCTTCAATAGGCCACATTAACCACATAAAACCATTTCCTCTTTATAGATAATTAGGTATCACAAAGATCAGTGTTCTGCGCCTGACACATTAGATTTAAGGGTCTAACATCCTTCTAATTTTATCGTACGCGTATTGCGCATAGTCTGGGCTCAAACGCTAAAGTTTACACAACACAATTTAAAAATAACAAAAAATGTGTACTAGTGTACACACGTAAGAAGTGAAACTTCTTTATGACCTTATTGTTCGAAAAATTATCTACTATATGCAACTTTACAGGTATTGTATTGATACTGTATTGGTTAAATAATGTTCAATTAGATAAAGTTTAACAAAAGGCTTTTATTATCATAGACATGAATACAAATAATACAATTAGTTCATTTGACCTTATTACTACTAAGATTATTACACAATTTTATTAATTGTAATAGAATTATTACCGTCATTGTTATCGTTATTATATATTTTTGTTACTAATGGCTTCGAGCTTCGTATCAACCGTGGCAGGGACAACTAAAAGACGGCGCGTTACGGATAAATGTGACGCGAAACCGAAAAATGTGACGGTTAATTATTTACAATGCCGATGAAGAAGTTTTACTTCAAAAACAATCAGATTGCATCAGGCTTCTGTGTTACATGTACATTTTTCGGTCTAACTGTTTTCCTTACGAACACGAGTTAATTGTAAACAAAAAACGCTTGTGATATGAACGCCAGTCTCAGGCTCTCTCTTATCTATTCGGTAATGCAAAAATAATCTTAAACGTTTGTCGATATATTGCTTAGAGCGTCTCGCAAAAACATTTCGTAGTAGGAGGGTCGTAATTGTTTTTGCGGCTAATTCTCTTCTCCCTTGAGGGGACTTGAAATTAGATTTTTATATAGTTAAGAGGGCAGAGGGAGTACGATTGCTTTTTGATAAGTCAATTTAAACAGTTAAACGAGTGAAGTTTTACAAGAATTTGGTCTTAAATACGTAGATGACCTGACCGGACAGTTAAATAATTTAACATTAAAAATCATTTTGTTAAAAGTTCATGTCAATTATTATCAGATGGTATAGTGAGCGTATACCTGCCTGCGTAAAACTACACGGATGATATACCTTTTAGCTCGTCGTAGTAACATAACTGCAGTGATAAGATAACGTGTCAAGACAGGTCCGGATATGATTGCTTGGAATAATGTCTGCGAATTTTACTTAATATAACAAACTACAACCTTTTTAGGTCTGGGGCTTAGATTGCTGTGTCTGTTTCCTGATCATTTGTCAATCTAATAGGCAAGTTGGTGATCAGCCTTCTGTGCCTGACACTTGCCGTCGACTTTGTGTCTAAGGCAAGCCGGTTTCCTCATTATGTTTTCCTTCACCGTTCGAGGGAATGTTATTTGCGCAAATAGGCAGAAAGTCTATTGTTGAACCGGCGCTCGAACCTACGACGCCAGGGATGATAGTAGCACGCTGAAGCCACTAGGCCAACACTGCTTTTACTTACGCTGAGATGATAAAGAACGTTTGGAAATCGTCAAGTATTTAACGCATTTAAAATAATTTACCTAAAAATTTAAAAATATGGTAAACACAATTCTTCTTTACTTACTCTTTAATTAGATTAATGAAACTACTTTCCAAACCGGAAGTTCATATTGCGTATACTGTAATATTATTTTTCATTACAGCAGATTCCCTGCTCGGTTCAGGTTCGGATGAGGAGGAGGATGAAGAATCAAGAACAGCGAACAACTCCAGTAGTCCTGCGCATGCGACGCACCCCGCTTTACATTCAGAACTATCACACAATGGTGACACAAAACCACACGAGGATTCGGAGGACCAGGTTAGTTGTGTTATGATAATAATTCCGTGCGCGAATTGGTAATAACTTTTTATAGTGGATATTTTTTAAGTTTTTGCCGCGCACCACTATTCTGTGGAACCAGCTGCCCACTGAAGTATTTCCGAACCAATTCGACTTAGGATCCTTTAAGAAAAGAGCGTACCAATTATTAAAAGTCTGGACTCGAGCCCTCTGTCAATGTGAGTGTCCATGGGTATCACTTAACAACAGATGAGCATCCCGCCCATTTGCCTCCTAATATATAATTCCTGGTTTAACGGGATGCTGTAAATAATAGAAGATGTGATTTTAAGTCTATGCTATATTTGTAATGCTAAAGACATCCTAGCTATACTCTCGGATGTAACAACGCTTCTAAAACTATGAAAGCCTTGGCTTGTAAATTTGTTTTAATTTTTGACATGTAACACATTCATAACAGTATATTTATAAAAAGAAAAGGGAACAAGATAGCATAGAGTAACTTTGCGTTAACGTATACTTAGCAATAACATGCGATTAAATCGATTCCATAAAACCTATGAAGACAACGTAATAAACAATCTCCTCACTATAAAATGCTTATATTAACATATATTTAATATATCGGGTTAATAAAAACACTATTATTATATATATTTATAGCAAAAAGACCTCGAAACATATTTACGGTAATTTCACAGCTACATAGAACACACACGTACATAATTAAAGTCGCTTTGAACGCGGATTATGTGGATCTCTTCTCTTGTCGATATTTTCTTTATACGAAGGCAATTCCAAATCATAAGCCCATATAACGTGCGTGCGAGCTGACCACATAGTCGCATTCAGTTCTTTCTCTTCCCCTTCCAGGGATCGTTGGACGGAGACCCCGAGACCCGGGACTCGCAGGCCGAGAACAAGTCACCAGATGACGGGAACGGGGGATCAAAACGCCGGGGACCTCGCACCACTATCAAAGCAAAGCAGTTGGAGATTTTGAAGTCAGCATTCTCGCAAACGCCGAAGCCGACCAGGCACATACGAGAACAGTTGGCGAAGGAGACGGGTCTACCCATGAGAGTGATACAGGTATGTCCAATAATATATCTACATTTTTAAATATATATACCTACGAATGTTTAAAAGTTTCTAATATTTCCTAAGTTTTCAAGTATTTTTTACGTGACTAACGCTTCCATTATGTGACAAATTCGAAACTGTCGTAAAAACCTTCAGTCACCCAATGTCCATTATTCGTTATAATTGTATTTTACAATAACGAATTTAACGGAATAACGCCGTTGGCCAATTCTAACGAATTTCACTTTCTATATCGTACTATTGGAATAAATAGAAGCAATTACGAATTTCGTTATAGTTTTATTTTAACGACACAATAACGACAGAATTACATCGTAACGTGAGCAATTCACTTATAATGCAACCTTTAAATATAATAGGAGTATTTTATTAAATCTCAAAGGTTTACTGTTGATTTTGTGCGTCCTAAATCTTTATGTTAATTAAATTTTTTGTATAACAAAATGGCTAATCTAAGGTAAAACTTATTTCACCTATCTTGAGAAATACTTATGTAGGATTAGTTTTAGGACTGAAATAGGCTTTTATCGTTCTCAACGCTGAGGCTTGAATTTTCAATAAACAATTCTAAAACAGTACTTCCTGCCAGTTCTCTTTATTCATTCTGTTACCATGGTTACCAGCAAATGGCCGATCCTCAATCATGACGGAGAGCTGCGTGCCGATGTTCGAAAATTGAATTTCGCGTGCATCCGTTCAGAAACAGCTATGACGAGACAAATATCCTTTCAAAGCATTGAGTATTATAAATTGTCAGCTTATGTCAGCTATTATTTGAATTAAAACATTCGAATAAATTCTTTAGTTTAATGAAATATTGATATATATACAAAAATACATATAATTGTAAGTATAAGAGTATTATGAAACAGTTCTAAGTTAACGCGCGTATAGATTTTAAAACGTTTTAATGGCCTAAACCAAAAATTCCTTGTCGACTATTGACTTCATTTTAATACGACAGATGATATTTAATTTCCTTACCTAAAATTAATTACGTTTTCATAGAGAATATTCTTCCTTTTTTCGTCTAGTTTAATTTTACGGATGACGCCTCGTTATTTAAATTCACCACGGCTACTTTAGCGATTATAAATGTAATATCGGCATTTCTGTAAGATGGAGCGTAAAAATTGTCACGGTGTTAGTAATCTTAAATTTTGCTCTTATTTTACTTAACACATGGTCCTCCACACCATCGACAGATGTCAGTCACGCTTTTTGTGTTTCCGAACGGTACTCCCCGAATAAAAAATGTTACAGATTATAGTAAGAAATTTGTCTGTGGTTTGTTTACTGCATGATATAGTGTAAAAGTCGGATCAATCCACTTTTGATTATATAATTTATCGCGTTCTTACTTTGATAATTAAGTCTATTTTCGTAGACTGACTGACATATTTGACTACATAGTTGCCTACTGTTGCGAAAGCGTTGAGTACCGTTGAATCAAATTTCTACCCAAAAACGCATATTTTAATTATATTAGTACGGAGGTACTAGCATAGCAATATTAATACCAATAAATACTTTGTAAATTTATTAAACAAATGAATAATTATTCATATGGTACTATGACATCGACGTATTGACATTAAAACCGACATCCATCACAGTAGGCGGACCATAGACAAATATTTTTACACTCAAGTGTTATGTAATATTCGTTTAACAACGTCAAATATGTTAAGTGGATCCATAAACAAGATTTTTTGTCGCCATCCGTCGAGAGGTTGACCGCGCGTGTCAAATAAACCACATGTGGCGTGCATACAATTGTACAAGGATCTTTTTGCAGTTGAAAGAGGGGGCGTAATGTGGTACACCCGCAATTGCATAGACTATAATGATCTTTTGTTACTTAGAAATAGAGTCCAAAATTCCATTATCGTTCAATGAGTGGTAGCCAGATCCGATTTCTTTCACGTGCCAAAATAAAGTTGTCTTGTAACTGTATTTGTAGTTTTTCAAATATTCCGGATTTAACTAGTTAACACCGGTTCGTGTGAACCTATAAAGCTTTGAAGTCACCGCTATAAGCCGTAGTAATTTATATGTTAATAATAATTGGGACTTCTCGATGATAACTCGATTGCAGGTCTTAATTAGTAAACTTTTATTGATGCCTCCTCTTCAAAGTTTTAGTTATTTGACTATCTTAGATTTTAGTATAAAAACTAAAGTTTGTATATGAAAAGAAAAATAGTTACCGGCATCTTTTTTACTTTTTCTCAAATTTCTGACAAATATAAAGATTGTTATAGGCATCCTACAAGTTGAAACTAAATATATGAAAACTTTTTTGCCGTAGAGGGAAATTCATAAATAGAACGATCAATAAAAAATAATTTTAAATCAGAATACATAACTGTATTTCGGAAGTAAAAATAAAGTTAAGCGTGTAACGAGATGTCATTTCGCTTCACAAAAAGTTTGTGATATTTTAATAAGCTCATATATAATTTCCAAAGCGTGACAGCCCCGTCGTCGCGTCACCGTGCCCTTATTGCCTCATATTTTATCATGTCATGTGTTCTAACCTAAATTTGTCTTACGTCGCTATTTGAGTACAATCATTATTCGAGAAACGTTCGAAAAAGCCTATGTTTCCAGAAATACATTTTTTGTATAATTTATTTATTTTAATATTAAACCACAAGAATGTTTATCTATTGGCTATATTCTTCTAATAGACTTCATTAGACTACCAGCAATCAATAAATTTGCTTGCGTAATGACAGTTAACTTACATCTGTCATTATCTGTGGTTCTATAGACTCTATGGCGACTACATTTGAATAGAAGGAAATGTCCAGCGAACATTTTGCCGCTAAATTAAATTGTTGTAATTGTTTATATTAAAATTTAAATCTTAATTAATCTTATTAAATATCTTAAATTTAGTTAATTCCAAGTAGAAACTCTATAAAATTAATTAATTCACACCTATTTATTACATCTTCGGACAATGTCAACGCAGTGTTACAAGTAACAAATTACCTTATTACACAGAGCAACACTGGTTACAATAAGCAAATTAACAATTCAAAATGATCGTTAATCATTATTAATTAGCGACTAAACATACCACGTTTATTTAACCTTAATGATAGTTATGTGTTAATGTCATTTGACTTTGGGTAATTAATTCTTTCTAAAGACAAACCGCTGTTAATGTTAAACTTCACTTTAAGAGTTTTGCAGATCTACGTAGAGATTCAACCGTTTTTGAAGTCGGTAAAATGTAATCACACGGAAGCTAGTGCCATTTGATTGATAGCTATAAAAACATGTTATTATGTCACTGGCAACACTGACGCGGACTGATTAATGTCGTGTGTGCCTTAATGTGCTCTCTTGTTTATAGCTTGTCTGTGGTCAGTGGACATTACGAAATAGGAGAATAAGACGTTTTTTACAATTTAATGTTCCTTGAAAGGTAAACTTATTTGATAAATATCTTACTAAGATAACAATAGACATTTAAAGTTGTATAAGTAATGAGCATATGTTTGTTTGACTCAGACTTATTTTAATTTAAGTTAATTTGTTGATTTTCAAACCGATTTGAAAAAAAGACCATGTATCTTACCAAAAGTTCAAATGTGTTACTATAAGACCCCAATAAAGGTAAAAACCACAGCTTTTAGTCAATCAGGCGTCTTATTTAAGGAAACTATAGGTGAATGAGTTGGTCGGTCTCCATATCTCTTTTTTTAATGCCCGTCGGCGGCTTTGACTTGCCCCGAATACTATAACTTTCACAAGTTATGAGATAAACCGGCCTTTGACCACAGAAAATACTAAAGGACCGCTTTGTAATATACAAATGTGGGAATTATTCTTCTTAAGTTTTATTTTTCGAATATTTATTCCATGAAGGTTTTATTCTGATATTTTTTATTTCGTCTCAATTGTTATAGTTACTGGCCACTTATAATTTTAAAAACATTCGAAAAGCGTTGTCATTATCTAGTTTTTTTTTTAATTTCGAATTTCCAGTTTTAAATGTACGTGCCAAAACAACGTTTTGCGCAATATCGGTACATCATAGTAAAATCGCGGTCAACACGCGAATGACATTTACATCAACACACGTCCAATAAAACCGCATAAACCGTGAAATATGTTACCCAAAAAACCTTGTAAAAACCGTTTGGACACGATTATTTCGATGTCATCGCTCGTGAAATGTTTCTGATCGCCATTTTAGCGGTAACCGTCATCGACAAAACACTTTATCTAAAAGCGTGTGTGTTATGATAATAAATTTGTAATTTTAATCGTCATTAAAACAACGGGATGTCGAATGAACAGTAAAATAGACATTTTACGTATCGACAGCTCTCGTAAAATCGTCCAATGTATTGTGAGTGCCGGATTTGCATCAAAATGTGACGTTTACGCGCGAATTGTAAGCTTGACACGAATTGGGCTTCATTCGCTTAAAATGTTAAATTCATGACATTAAAGCGCTGTCGAATTTAACTTCTATGTAATTCTTAAGTCTCTTTCTCTATCCATAGCTTTCTTTCTCCATTTGCTTTGTATTTTAAGCTATTTCTTCCATCTACAATTTTTATAGTAAGTAAACCTATCTGATATAAAAAAAATTGCGTAAATAATAATCAAAACTTGATTTATGATTTATACGAAGACAGAAGCACCTTGCATTGCGGTGCCACAAAGGCATGAAAGTAATAAATTATTAATTATGATGAAAAGTGAAATACAAAAATCGTGTTTGCAAAAAAGTGCGGCGCCTAGCTTTTGTCTACGACGTCCCGTGTAGCGTCGGACAAAGGTACAGCGAGCGGCGAACGGGACAAAAGGCTCCCCGCGTCGAGAGAAAAAAATGACATCATTTATTTTATTGCCGTGGGTGAGAATGTGCTACATTAATATCGTAGGCCTTAATGTTGGAACGCCCTAGGCACACCATCCGTCTGCGTTGATGTTCCTTGTAAATTTCATCTGTCGTTCGAGTTATTGAGTTGGTTTGTACACTGAAAGTTGTATGACAATGAATAGGCCAGAATTTTTTTTTCTGGGACATGGAGCAAGGCTCAACTGATGTTAAGTGATACTGTCCATGGACTCACAGTGCTCGCAAGTGCCGGCGTTAAGATTTAGTAGGCTCTTTTATTCATGAACCCTAAGGCTTCAGACCCTATGTACTCGAAAGGATAAAGTACAAAAATACGATACGATATGAAAATTGGCAACGGTTTCTATTATCTGTAGAGCAACGCCAACCCGTGCCGGGATCAAGCCCCACGAGATAAAAGATCATATATTCAGCAATTGACATACGTGTAAATAGCCTAGAAATAATTAAATAAAATTAAGGTTAAACCTTTTGAGACAAGTTTGCACGCCATTTTGTGTGGCAGAATATGCGTATTTTAAATTGTACCATCATAATATTTTTGTGCCATATTCTTGAAAATAAATTATTATTATTATTTAAATTCCAATCGTTACTAATATTTTTACGGAGCAGTGTTGGCCTAGTAACTTCAGCGTGCGACTCTCATCCCTGAGGTCGTAGGTTCGATCCCCGGCTTTACACCAGTGGATTTTCTTTCTATGGGCGCATTTAACATTGGCTCAAAAGGTGAAGGAAAACATCGTGAGGAAACCGTCTTACCTTAGACCCAAAAAAGTCGTAGACGTGTGTCAGGCATAGAATGCTGAACTCAGAAACAGATACAAAAATCTGAGGCCCAGACCTAAAAAGGTTGTAGCGCGATTGATTTTTTTAACTAGTATTTTTACATTTGCGTTTTCTATTATTAAATGTCCATTGCACTATGCTTATCACTTTAGATATATATTGTGTGTGCATTGATATAAATTCTATTTTCATTTGTAAACAGTATAAAACCTTTTTTGTAATATTTGTCAAAAATATTCTATATTTATCTTCGTGAAATGGGATCCCAGATTTATGGCACCAGGCTATAACGCGTGCTTAACTATCTCCGAAAAATCGATATTTTCTAAGCGAAAGCAAAAGCGATATTGAATGTTCTGGTACATATAAATTATGTTGTAAATAGTATTTGTCTATTTTTATTATATTTAAGAAGTTTAAAGTGTAAAATATAAAAATCGTAGCCCATATAACAAACGTATAGATATTTATTTTGTCAGTCAACTACGCAACCTCGCAAACCGCTACTAATGTACACATTATGTCATATTTATTATATATCATTTGAAAACTATATTGTCTATTGTTAGCTTGACCTTATTTCTTAGCAATAAAGTATTTATCAATCTGTTAAACACACCGATTACATGACACATCTGCAATGAGAAAACATAATTATACATGTACATAATTACGTAAAATGTCGGTAGCAATATAAGTCTGTATGAAAACGCGTGCATCCATCATGCTCGCATATTTACAATGATTTATTATGCCTCGCTATAGAGATTAATTGTCTATGGAATAGATGTAACTTGTTTTTTGCTGTAAAATACATTTGCGGACTACTGGCTTGTCACCACTGGAGGGAATAGCCCTGACAAGTATACCCTCCAGTGGATCTCTCGGCAATTATGAGGACGAGCTGACATAGTGGAACCGGAATGCTTCTGGTTGGCACGTGTGAACGTGTGTGCGTGTGTGTAAGGCAAGGTTTCCTTCACCGAGTTATATCCACACATAGAAAGAAAGTCCTAGTGCACAGTGGGGAATCGAACCTACGCTGAAGGCACTAGGCCAACACTGTGATTCTTGTAATATCAGTATTGGTTATAATCGATATTATTTGTTTTAAGAAAAAGTTCGTTGACCAATTTTAAAGATTCTATTTCGCAGTAGGCACGTTCACGCTTCACGCCGCTAGTGACGTGACTATCGATGTCGATGGACCGTTTTATCGAGCTTTATTGAATTTTGTGGTTTTTAAGTGTTGGTTTATGGTTTGACCTGTTTCTGTCACGTCGCTCTGGGGTGATTGTTTTTGCACGGTTATTATTATTGTATAGCGGTTTAGTTTTCTTACTACAGATAAAATATTTATCTGCAATTTAAATATGTACCTACATAATAATACTACAAACATACGAATATATTTGATAACTCTTTGTTTTGAAGTCGGTTGTAAACAATATCGAACAGAATCTTTCAATATTTGTGATATTAACATGGCGTGTTACCTAGAGGTCCTGACTTCGAAACTCGGGGAATGTATTTCAGTTCTTTACACAACTTATGTCCTTAATTAATTTTTACTGCAGAGCACTAATTAGTTATTTGATACATCTATTTTATAGAACAACGTACGGGCAGGAGGCTCACCTGATGTTAAGTGATACCGCCACCATAGGCTCGCGACTTTCTGGCCTTTTATTCCACTCTAGTTTAAACGCCTTACTGTAGTTGTTGCTCTCGCCAAAAGAATTTAGGTATGTAGGTAGAACTTTCGTCAACTAATGTTAGTGTTATGTATTATTCATTATATAATTAGGTAAATTATAGTAAATGCGCATCACTATGGTCAGTTGTCACGGTCGGCGTGCGAGGCCACCGGTCGTGTCAACACCTACTCAAGCTGAACGCTTCCTACTCGTCCCTTCCGTAAGGGCTGCTAAATAGCTGCTATTAATAAATAGATGATATTGCTAAATAGCTGCTATAACTAGTATTGACATTTGGTAAAGAAAAATTAAATACTTACATAATATACGGATTGTGTGGTTAAAATGAATGCACTAGGATATTCTGTGTCGTGAGCAGATAGTCTCTTTCTTTTAACATTATAACAGTACTTGACAGCAACTTCTATATAGCACTTATACCTAATTAAACTAATGTTTCACGATAAAAATATTTTTTGTCTAGCATAGAACAGGTTTTATTGTTAAATTCTGTCATTTAACCAAAGACTCGGATTTTTCTTCATATGTCTTTTGTCTGAGCTTGAATTTTTGGTACAGACAGGTACAGAAGACATGGCTCATGCTTCCCCCTTAACCGTAGGAGTATGTGTTAATTGTGGACAGTAAAAAAAGCAGTCTGATCGTAGGACTGCGTTGAGAGTTTACCGAACTGCTATATAACTGGCTACATACGTCATAAATGACATCTAGTAAAAAATCAGATTCGAACATCAATGTTTTGCTTGGTTGACTGATCGAGTTTATTATCTTTTTACCCACATTTTGTTACTGTTTCATTTTGATATTATAAGTAAGTTAATAACTAAGAAAGTAAGTGTGTGCAATTCTTATGAGACATAAAGTTATTCTTAAACCAAAAATAAACATATATATGACATGCGTAAGGTACACTATTAGCTGTTATTTGTAACAGCTATTAGCAAAATACTTGTTAGAAATAACAATAACAGTTTAATTATTATACCAGCTCTTAACAGAGAACAGACCTATTTGACGTTATGATAAATGTATTTTTTAATTAATTAAATTACATGTATATCCTCGGCTTTTGTATAAAAAAATATGTATGCATTGATAATGTATGTATGCATAACCAATGTAAATTTTAACCGAATGATTGCTACAATGCTTCTGATGATGAGAAATTACTACTTGTTCCATTGCTCTTTTTTTAGTTGTAAAAACAATTGAATTTTGCATAAACAGTTTTATTGAAACCATACCATGATAACACTATCTTAAGCCATAAAAAGTAAATAAAACTAGTAGTTCTAAATTCAAACAAACGTCAGCCATATTGAAAAGCGTGACCAATGGCTGTGTAGAACTTTATCAGTGTGTGATAAGAATTCGATTTTTGAATACTGTATCCTGATTGGCGGAGAGTTCTTATCAGACTTTAAAATAAAACCTTGTTAATGTTTGAAATGGATCGTGAATTATGGTTTGTTGTAAGTATATGAACTTCGTTCTGAGATAAGACTCTGAGATAACGTTACCATTACTATGTTTTATAAAGAATAGAGACTAAAACTTTAGATTATAGATCTCGAAGTATCTAGTTCAAGTCCTAGCCGGAGATCGCGAATGTCATGTCTAATGAGTTATGTAATATGTGGATAAATTGGTCTGGACAACTTTGGATATACTCGAGACGTCTCATATAATTTCTGATGACATAAGATTTAAGTTATAATTGTCCTGTCTGTCAATTTAGTTTTGTTTTTTTGTGTTGCCAGTTTTTTTAATAGAACGCACTTAGTTAGTTTTAGAAAATATTATTATACAATAATTTCGTGTAGCTCTATGTTGGTCTATTTTCAGTTATTACTACAGTGTTATATTTCTGTCTGTTCTACTTAGGTATAATTAGTCATCCTTACTAGGGTTGCCTGGAAGAGATCGTTAGTGATTGGCCGCCCATTGCCCCCTGTATATCTCATGTATAAATTATATCTCTGTCGTTTAGAAGCTTTTTTTCTTTAATAATTATGACGAGAAGCGTTGCGGAGAAAATGAAATGAGCAGTGACTGTAAATTTAATTTTATATTATGAGTGCGTTTGCGTCTTAAATCGCTTACTTTAAATAACTTGTTCTATGAATTCATCTGTGTGTGTATATGTATATATATATATATATATATATATATATATATATATATATATAATGGCCCAGTAACTAAATACTAGGACTATTGTAGATGGCAGCGAAATGCCTTTTTGTAGAACGTCGAAATAAAAAATAAAAGCATAAATACTCTAAATAATGTACAATAAGTTGGCCATAGACAAAAAAAAGAAATGTTCTTTATTTAACCGTCATTCTTTACTGAAACGGAAATAATCTCTATCACTCATATATGTACTCTGTGGACCGGTACTTGAGAAGCCTATATTGAGCTATCAAGGAACATCGAACTCACATAAACATTATACAGTTGAAGCAAACCCAGTAATAATTTACTTTTTACCTTTCGCTACGCCAATTGATTGCATATGGCGCATGGAGCGCGCAGTGTGGTCGCTCTTTCAGCGCCATCTTGTTCCTTTTTTAATTTAATGATTCCATTTTCAAACATTTGTTTTTGATTTGCGCGAGATTTATTTAAACTAGATCCTATATTTAAATTCAGTGTTTCACCGTACATTATTTACAATATGAATTATACTTTTAATGCAATTTATTTTCAGATAATACCTTTATTTAACGTTTTAAAATAAAAATATTTAGGATAAAATTTTATCATTATCCATACAGCGGTATAAGATGTATGAATCCTTCCAATCTTTAACAAATATTAAATGATACAAAATCGCATCTGGTGCATAACATAAGTTTACGGTTCAAACAAAAAGTTCCGAACAACTGTACAGTGTTTAAGAGTTAGGTATTGTGTTCCGCGCAGCGGGGGTTCGATTCCCCGCTGTTTCACTCTGATCCCAAATTACTAGTTCACCTCGCTCACCTTCACGAACGAAAACTAGCGTCTAAATCGCATTGTAATATGCTTAATATCCAAAAATGTACTATTTTTTGTCAATATATATTAGATGAAAAATTTAATCATTTTGGCTGTTGTAACTAAAACATACTATTAATCATCAATAATATTAATGTTTAATGTAATAAATTTATTATGAGTTTATCTTTGTTGACTTATGGAAATTTTGATAGATTATAGATAAAAATAATATTAGCAAAACGCGCCACAATCCCTAAAGATGGAGTTCCAAATTCAAATTTTAGAAATGAAAATCTACGGACGGCTTGAACAAATCAGCTAATTACAGAGGCGCAGGTAAACGCCATAGAGAACAATGTCCTTATTAATCACCTCTGTGGGTGTTTAATGTCTATGGTCTGATGATTCTACGATAATCGTTGGTTTTTTATGAGAGCTTTTGAAATTTTGCCGACTCTTGTAAGATAGGTGGTGAAATATATTGTCTAAGCACAGATAGATATTATTTACTTACTTATGTTATAGTCAAGTATATGTTACAGTTATAATAAAGCTTTCTAAGACTTTTTGAAATCGGTCCAGTAATATTTAACTTAAAACGTATAAACGCGTATCAAATGCACATCTTTTATATGTATTATCTATAACTGCGTAATTATAACATTGAGACCTCTCTCTCGCTTGTGAATGATAGAAAAGGACAACTATGTCGTTGTAAGGTAATGTTAAAATGACAAATCATGTCGCATTAATTTGTTAATTTATTTCCTAATCATAACACACCTTAAGATACTTGTTAAATTTAACCCACTTTTACATTGTAATAAACTCGTAAAATGTTTAACTAAATCTACATTCTAACAATATAATAAAACTTTATCTTAGCAACATAGTATGATAAAATGAACATAGTAAAATGAAACGAGGTATTAATTAGTCACGAATTCTATACTAATATTTTAAAGAGAAACGATTTTTGTATTGAAAAGCCTCCAAACCTAGGCCTTATTTAAAAATAATATATCACCATTAGAAGCCCACATTATCCCTGATGTATGTACATAGTCTATATAATAGTTTCAAAAATGTTCGGGGTCCATATGAAAGTAATGTAACCCAATAAAAATCCTTTTATGCGGCAACTGTTTACAATAGAACAAAATGATGTACCACAGTCAATAGAAGACATTATAATCTACAAGTCTATGTGTTTATCAAAAAAAGGTGAAGGCCATTTACCCAGGAATAAAGGCTGTAAACCATCGCATGATGGTTTACAGCCTTTACAGCCCGTTTACAGCCTCGGTAGCATTACCGAATCAATACTGGTGGAACCGCAGAGCAGAGCTGGGGATATTTTAGTTAAACATTAGAGCTTGATTATTCCTGAACAACCTTCAGCAGAGTCGAGGCTTAGCTAGATTTCTTTCAAAGCCCATGGGTGGATATTTGTGCGGCTCTGGGCTATTACGAAGAATTTCCCCGTCATAGAGGCACACGCGAAAAAAACACCGACCATAAACAAGCGATGGGGAATTCCCCGTTCCGTTCGATAGACGCGCATCGCATATGGGTTGATTGTTCTATATTTTATTAAAATATCGCCTATCTGGTTTAGTGGGGACTAGGGGCTCTTTGTATCCACTGGGTACTGGGCTGCAGCCCAAAAAGCCCTTGATCCGCCCCTGTCGAAGCCGAATTTAATTTGGCAGCTAGAGCTAACTCTGAAGCTTATTCTAAGAGTCGGGGGATCAGTGCCTTTCCGAAAAGTTCTATATTTATCAAAATGCAGTAGTGATCACCGAAAAAAAACAGGTCAATGCCCTTATACAATCCGGTAAAAACGTGCGGCGTCTCCCCGGGACGTCTTTACACGTAAACTGGTGTTAAATGCTATATTTCATAACTGCGAACATTCGTTGCACCTCGGGTTTTATAAAAATCGTAAAATCTTCACTTTACTAAGGTAATACGAAACGAGAGAAATTTTTAAGTCTTTTTCCTGTTCATCTTCGCACGGTTGGACATTTATTATTTATTATAGTCGCCATTTGCTGGCTGAAGATCTCAAAAGACTTTCTTTCTAGAAACCCGCACCAAGACTCGTGTTTGGATGCCGGGGTTTTATAAGGTTTGTCACTTTGACTGTCAGGGGTGAGACAGTTGACCAGAGAAGGCAAAAATATACTGTTGTTATGTATAATCTAGTTTCGTTATTTTAATGACCAGCCCAGGTAAATTGGACGTCCAAATTCCAACTGAGCGTTGTTTAAGGCAGTCTTTGCCGCGCACAACCACTATGTGGAACCAGCTGCCCACTGAAATATTTCTGAACCAATTCAACTTAAGGTCCTTCAAAAAAAGCCTCGTGTTTGGATGCCGGGGTTTTATAAGATTTGTTACTTGGGCTGTGAGGGGTGAGACAGTTGACCAGAGAGACTTGCCTTAAGTATGTACTGTTGTTATACAAGAAGTAAAATTACTTATTCTGTGCAACGAGCATGGTTTGGGCTGAGAACCAGTTGGGCTTAGAATACAAGTGGTGTTCCCACCACCAGGAGGAAAATTAGGAATCCACAAAAGTACGAATTACTGAAAAAGGTTCCAAAATGTGACACATACACATATTCACATAATGAATAATTACATTTTTGATTATTTTTAAACTCTAGTAGTATTTATTTTTAAATAAGAAAAATACACATTTCCCTTCATAATATTAGTATAGGTAAACAATTTAGCAGCAGTTGTTAGACACAAAAATCTTTGATACAATTGCTATCTATTTAGTTAACTAGATTTAAGTTTGATTAATGTTACACGGTCCTTCCTACGGGCTTCCCACTTAAGACTCGCTTACTCATAATTCAGTTATCGTTTAAACTACTTTTAATTTTTAAATTTCACGATATTCTTAACAAATAGTTATGATTGCTTAAAAGATGTTTAGAAAATAATTGTTCCAGGATGCGTAAATTCCTTACGCGAAGCGGACTTCTTCAAGTCCCATATTATAGTAGAGTCTTAACTCTAAGTATGACTTTTAACATACAGGTTGGATATCGCCTATAATCTTACCCTTAAGTCAAGTTCACTTGGACTCAAAATTAATATTTAAAGTCAAGGTTAGACTTTACATAGTATCACTGACACTTCTTATATTATTCACGTGTCATAGCAACGAAAATATATAACAATTTTTACGTACGATATGACAAATTAGGTCATGTACTAAAAACCTTAATTAACATACAGTTTAAATGCTAGGTAATCGTAGGTAGAAGTTTTTTTTAAATATTGTATTAAAAAGTAAAAATATAATTAATATTTAATTTACATGTATAAAAAGATATATTTTTTTTATTAAAGTGATTGTGTTTGTATTACTTTTATATATATAGTAGGTATCGAGTATAAGTTTATCCGAAAATATATTATTTTGTTTATAATTGAAGATATACCTATATACTATATTAGTTTCGTTCTTTTAATGACAAGCCCAGCTAAAATTGATGGTAAACACTGGTGGAGTTGTTCGGATACCTGCAGCTAAGTTTCATCATCAGACGTCGAAGCAGAACACAAAATTCCAACTAAGCCTTGTTGAAGGCAGTTTTTGCCACGCTCCACCACTATCTGGAACTAGCTGCCACTGAAGTATTTCTGAACCAATTCAACTTAGGGCCCTTCAAAAAAAACGTACCAATGCTTAAAAAGCCGGCAAAGCAATCCAGAGCCCCAGACATTAAAAGCGTTCAAGGGCGGCGGTGTCACTTAACATCAGATGAGGCTCCTGCCCGTTTGCCCCCTGTTCTATATAAATAAAAAGATAAATCAAATCGTAAGCTAACTCCTAAACGAAAAAAAACCTTTCATTAAATAGTTAAATTGTGTTTTAATCGCGTGTGAAATACGCCATCTTGTTTACAATCCTTTAGGCATAGATAATGATATAGATTATATTTGATTCGAATCGATTTGAAAGGAGGATGTTATGTAAACCTTGACTGATTAGTAAAAAAAACAAAACGTTAAAGATTCCTTTATATGGAATAATAGTTGTTGGCTCTGAGATTATGACGTATTGAACAAATGTTTAGTATAATAGATAATTTTGTGACCAGTTCGTATCAGTAGCTTATATGTGTTTATTATTTAAATTTCGTTTAAGATTTTTCAAGAAGTACTTTAGTCACTTTTAACACTAAAGCGTCATAACTTCACAAAAAATCAACAGTGTTATGAGTCCGTTTGATTGTTTAAAGCGTAGCAGGTCACTTGAAGCCTCGATAAAAAATACTGATGTGTATCGTTGTCTTATTAGTCGTTAACTGCTATTAAAGTCGTATTGATTGCAAATAGTTTGGTTAAATGTTCGTTAAAACTGCATTATTTTGAAAGATAAATCAAGATTAACAAATAAATTAAGTACATATGTTTAATACCGTATTAACCAGATCTACCTTCAATTTTTATGTGTGAAAATTTTCTTCAAATGATCCGTTCTAGTGTTAGGTACACTAGAACATATAGGTTTTATTTAATTTAAATATTAATTCCTGCCATGTTAACAGGAGTTTACTTTTATTTGTTATGTACCTGTTCTGTTTTTAATGATAAAGTTAATCCTCCTTAAGCCTGGTTAATTTGTACTATTATTATTATTTTGTAATTTTTATTAATTTTGTTTTATTTTTGTTGCGTCTGAACAGCAAACTAACTTTTGTGGCCTCTGGCATAATGACCAGCGCTGAACACGGCACACACAGCAGGGCCAGTTACAACCACAACGCACACACATTACACACTTAAAATGTACCTTATTTTTTAACGTTTTGTTTTTTGATTATTATTATTATTGTGTGTTTCGTTAGAATGAAAATTATGTCTATAAGGCGGATTACAGTAAATTAGAAACTACTAGTATTCCCTGTGTCGTGGGCTCCTCCATTTAACATACTTATGATTTTAGGTAGGTTTAACATAATTAAACAGTACAAGAAGTATAGTTTCGGTTTTAGCATAGGGCAGGTTGAGATATTACTTAAGATCGTTAGTGAATGTTAAGTTTTGAATCGAGAGTGAAAATTTTGTTATTTAGAAAGAGGTTAAAGATGAAAGAGCTTTTGAAAGAGGAAAAGCGTTGGGTGAAGAAAATGAGTTTTGTAGGTTTTCGTATGTGATGTTGGTGTTTCTTTCCAAAAAAGGCATATTGCCATTAAGCATATTTGTCTTGTTCCATCGTGTTTATTAAGATTATACTTGCGTACACGCAGCATTAAGAGCCGTGCCAATAAGCAATTTCTATGCATGTGAAAGACCTTGTTTTTATGTAAACTGTATTTACCGTGACCTACAAAGTATGCAAAAATGTCACTGTCAAGCTTCAAAAGCATAAGAGGCGAAACTAACGTAATGGTCCTAACACACGAGACACTCGTTAGAGATTAGGTGCGCGCACGCCACGCGCATAACACGCCGTGAACGTACAACGTTCTGCGCGTGATTCTGTAATTTAGGAATTCGTTTTATAGCTTTTTGAATTGGCAAGGATCTGTGGGTAGTGAAAGATTATTAACGTTTTCTTATATGTGCGTTAATATTGTATAATAAATAATCCAGTGGCGCTACAACTCTCATATTGGATCCGTTTCTTTGATTTTATTTCACAGACTAGTAGATGTGCCTTTTGTCTGATATTTGTCGTCGACTTAGATTTAAGACATGAAGGTTTTATCACGATCATGTGTTAGATGCACACATAGACAGAATGTCCCCGGCTCTTGAGGTCATCGCTACTAGTCCAACATTACATTTACGTCTGTAAAAATACCTATACATTTTTTCGTAGCAAAGGAAATATAGGTAGAGTTTCACTTTAATGTCGTAATGTTGATTGAAGATCCAGTTAAAATTATACCGTCATCGAAAGGACTACTCACATTAAGTCGTAAAAACTGATAATCGTAACAGCCGATGACGTTGTTATTAAGTATCTAATACAAAGAATTCAGCCGGGACCTTGATTTTGGTCAATATAAATGTTGTTCCAAACGATGTCGTCGTAAACTGTTTTGACTGTATTTTGAAATCAATATGACATTTAAAAAAAAACTCGCAGTCTTCTTGTACTATGTACATAAATTTTTATTTACAACAAAAAAGTAGTAAGACCAATTTATAATGGTTGCCAGACATTTCGTCGACGTATTTAAAAATATTTCTTAAGTAAAGAAAAATGCGGTTTGAAAGCAGACATCTTGTCATAGACAAAACACCCACATAAAAAACGTCCCGCCCTTGTAATACAAAGTACGAACATAATGTTATTACAGAAAAACATGGTTTCATAAACCTGCGGTTTCTATATTACATATTACGAGCAAACATTTACTAACCACAGTCTCACGCAGACTCGTAAATTAAAAAAAATGTTTTGCAATACCGACAAAGTGATATGTTTTCACATTTTTAGGGTTGGCAACATATATTTTTTGCAAAAGTCTTCAGTACGGAAGATACTTGACGTCGTAGGTTCGATCCCAGGCTTTCCACCAATGAACTTATTTCAATGTGTACATTTAACGTTGTCTCGAACCGTGAAGGAAAACACCGTGAGTCGTGATCGAGGCGTGTGTCAGGCACAAGAGATATTTCAGATATTTCAGACCTAGACCTAGCTTTTTCCGTCATTAAAAATGTCATATACCTCCTGCGATCTTGCTTACTGCTGAGCGTCGTATCCTGACATCTTGTGCCAGATTACTGCTGCTTGCATCTCTGACGATCTCCGGCTAGGTGATTGGAGTCAGGGACCATAGTGCCCTGTTGTGATACCGGCTCGGTCTAAGTTTATCTGCGTCAGCTTGGTCTCTTTCCCTCTTGGTGTTATTGAATTATAAAAGCTTGGAAAAATTTCTTTAAAGAGTTTTTGCACAACCTTTATAACTAAGTTAACTAAGCGGTTTCATTTTAAAAGTCTTTTTGCAACGTAATAGGTATTATATAGTTAACAATGTAAAATGTGAGCTTATTTTCAAATTTACTTTAAATACATAATGTGTAAAACTTGCGTGATTAGGTACGCGGTAGAAACGTGTAACGTAGTGTCGACATCTAGTATCTGATTTGTGTAAACCACAATTGTTGCGAACTTTGTATTATATGTATAGTCCAATTTACTAAAAGGTTTGCCGTTTGACATGGTAATAATAATAAGAAAAAAGTAGTTATACGCAAAGAATTACCAGTAAGTTTCTATAAGTTACCCATAAAAAACTGTGTTCACTTGGCTTAGGCCCAGAAAATTTAAGTACATATATACTATATTTATATAATATCTCTAAATATATATATATGTCACTGAGCCGAATATTTAGCGTCACTTAGTCATTTCTTCCGTACGTAGGTGTGAAACTAATCTAAAATTATCGTAATTCATACCCACATTTTTCTTTTTCATGTGTCCTTTTTAATATTGTCCTGATCACTGTTAATTTATGAATTTATTAACACTTCGTTACATTACAATATAAAAACACAAACATAATTAAATCAAAAGGAGGGTAACTGGCGGCCTTAGCCTTACGCTTTCGAGCGATCTCTTCCAGGCAACCACATTTACATTAGTTTTAATTCCTTTGTTTTGTCCTAGTTTTGTATAACTATATGTCTTATGTATTTTTGCACTTCTTGCTTACCTTATCTAATTTTTTTTACAGTAGAAGAGATCGCTCGAAAGTGATAAGTCCATTAGTTCCATGACATTGAATTATGTCAATTATATTATATTTCTGCCAAAAATAATAATAAAAATTAAGCCAATTTCATTCCATACTATAAAATTACAGATTGCATATTGATATACATTATTTATTAAAATTCTTTTAATAACTTTAACACTTGAAACTTGAACTTACGATATTTCTTTGTTATAGGTGTGGTTTCAAAATAAGCGTTCAAAAGAACGACGCCTAAAGCAGTTGACTTCAATGGGTCGGGGCCCATTTTTCGGGTCGTCTCGCAAGATGCGCGGTTTCCCCATGAACCTCTCACCGGGAGGGCTGGAGGAGGGGCCTCCGGGGTTCCCATATTTCGCGACAGCAGATGGCAAGTTCGAGTTTGGCTATGGCCCGCCGTTCCACCATGATGCGCCGTTCTTCCACCCACCGCCGTCTATGCCATTTAACCAGCCAGGTATGTAGACTTCTGCATAGATTAGTCTTAAGTTGATTTATATAAAATCTGAGTCAAAATTCAAGAGATTTCCCTTACTATTTAGTTTTTATACGTAATTTATATAATATATAGATCTAAAGACATACAAACTTCTCTAATACAGTAAAGAAATAAGATGTCACGTAACGTTCACACAGATATATATGTTTTTCCATGTTATTCAAGGAGTCTAACAAGAGTAGGTCGTTTTGCAGGTGGAATGGAATCACTCCAGGGGGGCGAGTTTCCCGAGCAGTTTCCCCCTCCGGATCACCTAGTGCTGCCGCGGCCGTCATCTCCCGAGTTCACTTTTGGGGACGCCCCACCACCTCTCCACCCTGAGGGTCTCGTCTGGTAGCTGAAGCCGGAGCCGCGTGACTACCACGATTGATGCGGCTCGATTGGCTTTACCGTGGACTAAGTGACGCTAAATATTCGGCTCAGTGACATTTGACAAGTGACATTCGGCTAAGTGACGTTTGGCTAAGTGACACTTTGAGGCATAACCTCTTTAGTTTAATGGATGCAATAGTAGCATATAACATATTGACATATTTGTGTTTTTAAGAGGATTTTGTAAGTTATTATTTTGGTATTTTTTAAAGGTTAAATAGAGTTCAATCATATTAATTTGATTAGCGCCTATACGATATTTTTGCTTACGAATTCCACATGTAAATAACGATTGTCTGTTACAATTAATGTGATTAAATTGTGAATATTGTACAGAAATTTTATATAAAAATAAACATAATTTATTGAATAGATCTACAATTTTGGTTCCTATTTTAAGATTTCGTGTATTTATTTTTTATTATTAGGAACTTGTAGTAAGATTAGTTGTAATGTACATTCATTCAAGATTTATTTCAAATTTAATTGTAAAAATGTAAGATATTTATTATGTACATTGTAGTAGTAGCTTTTCTTTGCAATTCCATAGGGAACATTAAATATAGTTAGCGACATTTTTATGTATTAAATTATCATAATTCTTTAACATCTGCCTAATTGTTTGAACAACTTTAACAACACAACGGATAACGCATTTAAATCTCAAAATTATGTATTTTCAATTGAAAATTTTGCTGTTAAGTAAACATGATTGTTGCATTACGAGTTTTTAATTAAAAATATAAAATTGTGATTGTTACTACAACTAAACTGTCCGTGTCCAAAGAACGTGTAATCGTGTTACTGTAAATAAACAAGATATTGCGGTTTTATTATCGTATAATATATTAAAAGAATAAAAATATTTAAACGTAGATATATACCAGTCTTATAAGCATAGGCGTGTGTGGGCAGAATGTTGGGCTGTGCCCCATTACGGTTCACCCTAGGATGTCGCTTTACTGATTCTAGGCTGGACCCCTAGAACCCCCTAAGAACCCTAGACACGCCAATGCTTATAGCAACAGGGCTTAATGCCATATAAGTGGAATTTTACTACATAAAAAGGTCGCGTTTAAAACAGGACGATATAGATGTATGTATGTTTGTACTTTAATATAGGTAAGTGTTAATACAAGTACTTACTGTCTGTATTTAGTAAATTAATAAATATAATGGAATTGTCTGTAAGAATAAAATCTATTCGATTAATTTTTGATATTCTTTCATTTGACTATATCCAATTAATAATATATTTTTATGAACATGAAAGCTTAAATGTTAATTTAAGCCTAAGTAAACACTTAGACAATATACAAAGACGTATATTGTAAGAAATAAATATTCGAATCAGAAAACATAAGTCAATTAAGTATATTTATTTATTACCAGTTCGTTGCATCAAAATATAAAAATTTACATAATTAAAAGAATGGAGAGCAACTGGCGGCTTTATCTCTTTCGAGCTTTGTCTTCGAGAGAAAAAAAATGTATTAAATTAGATAAGGCAGGCAAGAAGTGCAAAAATACACATTACATATATATATTAAGACAAAGCTAAACAGGAACAAAAAAAACGAACTAAACTAAAAAAGGATAAATGATACATAAAAAGTATACATGAATCACCATATTAACAGATAAAAAAGAAAACTGAAATTAAGCAAACTACAATTTAATATTTTAAAGAAAAAATAACAATTCTAATCAAACTCTAAAATTTTTAAATAAAAAGAAAGATCTGTACGAATTAGTAAAAAAAAAATAATGGCGCTACAACCTTTTTTAGCTCTGGGCCTCAGATTTCTGTATCTGTTTCATGATCGTTCGTGAATTGAATAGGCAAGTAGGTGATCAGCCTTTTGTGCCTGTTGCACGCTGTCGACTTTTTGGGTCTAAGGCAAGCCGGTTTCCTCACGATGTTTTCCTTCACCGTTCGAGCTAATGTTAAATGCGCACATATAAAGAAAATCCATTGGTGCACAGCCGGGGATCGAACCTACGACCGACGAATTGTAAACCGTGATATAAAAAAAAAATTCCTACAAAAAGTCTACTCCAAAAAAACAGAATTTCAATTAGCTTGCTTTTTTCCTGCCCCATAACTTGAAAAATAAACATCATAAAAAAAATGTTACGTATTTGCGTTCACATCCACTACGGGTATAAACCCGAACATAAACAATTTCTACGACCACACTTTTTTTCGCAGTCCGCTTCACGTGAAATGCCCCTACTGATAAATACAGTCAAAATCTTCCCGCTTCCTTAAAAAAATCCTCACACTCTCTTTTGTAAGGTGTCAACATCTTCATAAATTGTATTGTAGTTAGCTAAAACCCGATATATTGGCAAATTTCGCAGATAATTCGTGTCATAATTGACCAATTACGAATATATTGTCGCATAAGGGGGAAAGATTCTTAAACATATAATGATAAAAAATAGGGTATATATATCCAGGTAATATATACATACACTCCAAGCATTCTTTTACATATGGTCCTGTATCCTGTACAAGATACAACCACGGCATCAGTGTTGGTAATGTGTTGTAATTAATTAAAATTTAGGTATCAGTAATCAGAAGCGCTCATTTTTTAAATTCAATAATAATGATGTCATTATTAAGGCAGATATTAATAAGTTTATAGGGTTATTATTAGTTATAATAATGTGTTAAATATAATATAATATTATAGCTTTAATATATTCAAATATAAAATTGTAAATTAATTATAAAATTACACACAACGTAACAAAACCTCACACACTTTTACGATGTACACATAGCAGTCCATGGTAAGGGCAATCCTTCCCGCTATTAAAGCCGTGGGTCCACAGCATGTTATATAAATTGAAGATTGTAATATTGGAGGTGAGCCATAAACTAAGAACCAAAAGGCAAGATATATGAACGCGCATGTAAATCATAATAGAGCTTTTTGATTGACAGCACAATAAATATTATTTTAAAATATATCCATATATTATTTATATACCGGCAAAGATATATTTCAACATATTAATATCATCCCATCATGAAGTCAGGACGGGCCTAATCGTATAGCTGGACCAAATCCAGGTAAACTAGAGAAGGGATGAGCATGCGTGGTGATTGACATGAATGTGGATGAAGCGAGAGATGTATGTCAGGACCGTAGGAAGTCCGTGGTCTCTTACTACCCTTTCTGGTAATAGTCGGGAAGATATAAAATATGAAACTGCAAGGAACATGAGTTTAGTAAGGGAATACAATTATAGGTCAAAGTGATTTTTTTCTAATATGAGTACGGTATGATTTTCATGAAACATCTTCTGATATGTTTCTGTCTTTTGGAGTTGCTTGACTTTACCCAGTGGGTCCATGTCAACTTTGAGAGTTTTATATACAGGCCCATTTTTTTTTTTTTTTTTATAAAATAGGGGGCAAACGGGCAGGAGGCTCACCTGATGTTAAGTGATACCGCCGCCCATGGACACTCTCAATGCCAGAGGGCTCGCGAGTGCGTTGCCGGCCTTTTAAGAATTTGTACGCTCATTGCCCATTGCCTGGGCTTTAGAATAAATTAGCTATTTAAGCATAAGTCTGTCTAGTTCTTTACATCTTTATCAAGCTTAACGCTACTTGAACACAAATGGATACTTAAAAGTATTGTATGGGTATAATAATTTTTACCTGGTTGAAGAAGTGAGTTTCAGAGGAAATGAAATAGCATTTGTTTACAAGATAAACTTAACATAAATATCGTGGTGCTCGAGGCAGCTGGTCTCCAGATCCTATAGTTCGAAAACAGTGATTTCAAGAGACAAAATTATTATACATACATTAAGAGACAAAAAATGCTGTTAATTTTGATGTACATTCATCAGAGACATTTCTCCGTCTATTTAGACGTGAATATTATTTATTTAAGTGTTAAGTTTACAAAATAATGGACCAAGTTTACATTTTTCACCCAACGCTTTTCCTTCAGAGACGTTTTTAACCACAAAAACAAAATATTCACTAACGATTCAAAAATTTGATATGTTTACAAACAATCTTAACAACATCTTCTCCACCTGTCCTATGCTGAAAAGGATAATATTCTTACTATAAAACAATAGTTAAATTATAAAATGTAAGTGTGTACAAATTATTGTCAAATATAGAAGATACTAACACAAGGGGTCTTAGTGTTGGGGATATGGCACTCTTAACTAAGCATGCTTTTTTATTATGTCTAATAAACGTTTTCTTGTCTTCTGTCTTTTCATCAAACCATAAAGCAACGAATGGCCTTATCACTTTTGTCTGATCCAAGGAACCTTTGAAGGAAAAAGTTAATAAATTTAAAACAATTTCATGATATACGCATGTCGAACGTAGTCAGTCACTGACAAACAAGAAAATAAGCTAAGAGTATGTCAGAATAGTATCGAAAGGAGTGTTCTAGGTCTGAAATTGAAAGATAGAGTAAAACTAGAAGAAATAAAGGACATGACACAGTTTAAAAATGCTGTTACTTCGAGTAAAAGATTGAAATGGACAGGACACATTATGAGAGAAGGTAAAGATAAATGGACGAAGAAAGTGACGGAATGGCTTCCTCGCTATAACAAAAGAAAACGAGGAAGACAAATAAAAAGATGGGAAGATGATGTGCTAAGAGTAGCTGTTCCTATCTGGATGCGTAAAGCTAGAACCAGAGAAGAGTGGAAGTACTTAGAGGAGGCCTATGTCCAAGGACAAGCTGTTTAACGGAAACCAACCGGCTTGCCGATTAATTATTAGTATTAATTTTTTTTTTAGTATTTCACGTTTCTTATGTACTATGTATGAAAACTACAGCAATAAAGGTTTTTATTATTATAAAGAATTTAAAGAGAATACTAAATTAAAGTACGTAAAGAAAATAACAAATTTTTAGTTACTTAAAATAGGGCAGTAATGCAGTACCTACCTACGATTTCTGTAAACCCCAAAACCGAAACTATACTTTGTATTATAGCAAAAACATATAACCACCCTCGCGGTTACAACATCAAACGTGTGAGGGCACACTTGCCAATTCACACGTTCAAATTAACAACGATCGCTTCTTATAATTGGAAATATACGCCTGTATGTGGTATAAGTATGAGTTTTTGTTTGTTTGTTATGACTACGACGGTGAGATTCAGAACTTAGCACAAATGAATCACTTCATTCAGACACATAGGCCGACTTGTGTCATTAAGGGAATCTGGCGCCAAGTGGTTTAACAATTAAATTAAAAACACAAAAAAATCTCATCTGTACTTTCTGGATGTTTGCAAATTTAGGTAATATTAATGCTTTGGGGATGTATTTGTATTTTTTTAATAGAATTTGATTTGATTATTCAGTATTTAATTATTAGTTGCCTTTAAAAGCGATACTTCGATTATGGCGGTCATAAAATTGTTTGGTACTATAGTACGGAGTCGGAGATGCTACTAAGATCTAACATATAGTAACAATTTAAGACGCTTCACACACACTCACATGCACGCACACACTCACGCATGTCACGAGTCAATGCTGTTAATTGTTTAAAAAATACAGGTAAAAATTGGTGTAAGAGCTGGGAACACAGACATATGTATTTTATATTCAAAAAGATTCCCAAATCCCAAAGTGTAATGCATACTTATAATGAATAAACATATTTTTATTTTTGTACTAAAACAATAGAAACCTTAGCGAAGATGGATAAGAACAATGTTTCTGAATACGATTATCTTACTTAAGCCCGGACTCCAACCAACAAAAATTTTACAGACACATTTTACAGTCCAGAAGTATGTTTGATAAAGCAGATAATTACATACACGCGTCTATGGTCTTGAGAGAGGCAGACGAATAGGATTACTGTAAACATTATAATTTCGTTTGTAAATTAATACAGAGTTTGTAAATTTAATTCAAGTCCAAGGTAAAATATCCCGTTTGAAAGACTTAGAAGATCTACAAAACTTGGAATACTCATGCGACCATGCAGCGCACGAAACATATTAATAACTAACAAAGTCTTAATAGAAATTTGAATTATTAATACTATGACATGTTTCAATTCCGTAAATTCTCTTTTATAGGTTACATTTCCAGTTTGCGAGAAGATTTCCAATCAATCAGCATTGGTCACGCTCCCTGAGTGACGTGACGTCATTAGTCCCGCGCCAGTAAAAATACGGCCGTCCATTAAAATCGCTTATAGTATAGACTAGTTTTCTTTCAACCACAGATAAAATATACGATTTCCTGGATAGCATAGTTTTATGATACATAATAAACGTACAGTGTGAGCTGCATAAAATGCCAAAATCTTTCGAATTTGCCCTGCCTTGTAACGTAACATTGGTATCTAAACAACGAACTCAGAGAGGTCAGAAAACGCGCATTCCATAGTGTGGATTCTGTAGTGGATTATCTGAACAGGGAATATTTGAATTACGAACTTCTAAACGATAATGACACAGACTATAGAAAAACACATAATTGCTCGAAGTAAATAATACATTTTTATTACGGTACATTTTCAATGTCATCACGAAAACTTTTGCCAAAAATTATCTTTGGTACCAAAGAGTATTTAATATTATTTGGCGACAAAATGTTTGTTATCGATTGCGTATTACAGTTCCTATTTTAATGTGTAACATTAAATTTTGTTCTCATATAAGTATTAAATAATTGAGTATTACTCACTCACAATACAGGTACTCATTGTGTTAAGAAGAATCTGTGTGTATTAATTATGTTCTGAGTTTAAGCTTTCCCCTGTTAATGCTTTACAATCTCTTGTTAATTATGAAACTGCAATAAATAGTAAATAAACACGAAAATTCCCTTCGAGTGCATTAATTAGAGCAATTGTTGTATGTGGGGTGATCGCAACACCTCTGAACTAAGGAAACATTTATAGAGTTGATGCAACGAAGAAATATAAAGAATTATTTTATTATGACTTTTAGGGATCACAGACAACGATGCCTCTAATGCATGTTTCAGTCTGTGCTTGCGAAAGTGAATTTATCTATCGAAATTCTACTCAGGGTCGATGGGTTATTTGTACATTACAAACGAATATATACCCAAAAAGAGTACATATAAATCTCTATATTTTTCCAAAACTAAGGTACAGTTAAGTAGGGTTTAATAATTTGTTTCCTTAATAATCGCAACAAATCTGTTTATTTAAGCAAAACGTTACTTGTTTACTCGAGACACAAAGAAATATAACAATTATTTACAATGTTAGTTTATAAATGCTTCCTATGACAAGAATTAAAATATAGTTAAACCCAAAAATAAAAAACAAATTCAGATTAACAGCTAATACAGAATTCTATATTTAAAAATAATTTGTAGCTCTATGTAATTACTCGAGGCGCACGTGTTAAGTTTGACATTTGCGTGCACGTACCCTATTGGTCAATTTCGTGTGATCTTTGCCGAAACACGCGTGTTCGTGTAATTACATTATTTATCGTGTAGTTTCCAAAGGACACTTGACTCATCACAATAATTTATTTTATATTTGGAGAATCATTTTAATAAGAAACAAGATAGCAAGACAAATTAATATAGTAAAGAAAATTATGTAATCGGGGATTATATATATCGACGGACAATTTAAGTTTGCCTTAATTAAAAATGGCGTATGGCAATATTACGTCAACAAATAAGTATGTTTTGCTTGTGACAATTGCCAATTTTCGTCACTATACAATAAGTGTAGTATGTCTTGGTTTCATATGGAATGAGTCAACCTTTTTTTAAGTTTAATTTTCCAAAGCAAAATGGACGCATCTTTAAAAAAAACACGTCAAAAAGCCTCCTCCTCCTTCTAGTAAGTCGATAAAAATCATGTCAAACGACAATGGCAAGTAAATATTATACATTTTAGTTCTCTTTAGAACATTGCATACAAATGCAAAACTTACATTTTTTTTTATTTATCCTCAGTATGACATGTCAACAAGCGCGCCAAATAATATAGATGATACGAAATTTTCTATTTTAAAAACCAAACAATAATAACTCTTGCAAGTAGTCAGCTGTCAAAAAACCTATATCCATCCGCCTCAAACGCCACAGACTAAATTATTGTTTTTTATCTGCCCTTCGAGAATGTTATAGCAGAAATTATTTGGTCTTTAGCCGCCAGAGGGCGTGGTAGGTTGTGATTAATATATTTCTATGAAAAAACATTAATGAGATCGCCGGCCACTGAGGCTTGTTTTTTAAAGCAAAGAACGTAAAGTAAAAATTCTGCGATAAAGGCCATGCCATGAACACCATAAACAATTATTATTCTAACTAAACAGTTTGATTAATCATGATTTAAAATGTGTTTATGCTATGCCAAATACAATTCTTAGTAATGCAGCACTCTGTAAGTCCCAATAGCAATAGCAAGAGCAATTGAGTTTTTGTGGAATACTTGATTCCAAGATACCGATTTTAGCGCTACGGATATTAAACTACATACTTATAAAGTGGGTACAAAACGTCGTATCGTTATCGCTATAGGAAGTTACAGCTGTGTTTTATACAAATAATATTCCAATTATCACTACGACAATTATTACGGTTATCTACCCAAATAAAATTAAATTTTTAATAGTATAAACTAAAACTTACTCATGTACTCAGTAGCCTCAAAAATCTTTAATACACACTTATAAAAAAAAAACGTTAAATTCAAGTACAACATTCTAATATAAAAATATTTATACAAATTATTTTGAATATTTTATATGAAATAATAAATAAATTTACTTTTTTCACAAAACAAGACAGCCTTCTTTTTGCGGTGCTCATCCGCAGCCACGCCCACGTTTCCCAGGAATTTGCATTTAATCTCATTTGTCATTGTCTGCCCTCACAAAATATATTAACAACACGTCTAGGCTTCCAATCGCTTCAAGTTTTATGAGAAAGAATTATATTTAGAAAGGAAGATTCTAGATGACCTAAAACCTGTAGATATATTTATTTATATTTTTTATTATATTTATATTTTTTCTAATAGGCAAGTAGGCGATCTGCCTTGTGCCTAACTGTCGACATTTTAGTTCTAATGCCGGCTTCCTTACGATTTCCTTCACCGTAGCGAGTGCATATAAAGAATGTCCATTTGTTCGAACAGCTACACAGCCAGGGATCGAGCCTACGACCTCAGGAAAGAGAGTTGTATGCTGAAGCCGCTAGGCTAACACTGCTATGTTTAATTAATAAACATACAAATATTTCTTCATTACAATAGTATAGACATATATTTGTTTTAAATTATAAACCACAATTTTATACTAAATATAATAAAGAGAAAAAATCATTAAAAAATATAACATAATAAATTTAAAATGTATTAAACTGAGGTACAATACATAATTCAGAAGAAGAATTCACTTTCATTTCCCGAGGCAGTTTTCAATGTTTAGCCAAATTAAAAAGTAATTTTTCCCGAGAGGGCGTTAACGTGGAATGCCCACAATGCCCATGGGCAGATAACCTTGTATTTATAAGGAAGCGGCGACCGCCCAACCCTCTAGCGATCGCTACCTTACCGAGTTAATTGCGTTTTCGTATTTAGAAACTTTTGTATGTGAAAAATGATATCAGTCTCCAAAAGTATTTTAATTAATTAAAGCAATCGACAGAATCGTTAAAATATATTCAGAATAATAAATAATTTTTCGTTAAATGCTTAAATAGCAGAGCTATCTAGAGAGATAAGTTTAGTTGTATATTTAGACATTTTTTTTTTAATTTTCGTAATATATAATTAAAATTTAAAATTTCATAGTTTATCTCATATAATCTCTAATATCTCTCACTCGTATCTAATCGTTTCAAGGATCTTTTTATTTTTCATCTATACTTTTTTAGTTTAGTTTGTTATTTGTTCCTGTCTTAATATGTAATATATATTTTTGCACTTCTTGCCTACCTTATCTAGATTAATACTTTTTTTTACACAGTGGTTGCCTGGCCGCCTTTTAATTTAATTATGTTTCATTTTTATATAGTATTGCAACGAAGTGATAATAAATAAATATATCTAAAATAGATAGTGATTTATGGTTAATGTGTGGTCAGTCTCGATCAGTCTAACTGTGACGCGCCCAGAGGCCCCGCCCCAGAAGCTCTCTGTAAAGCTCAATTCGAGATGTTTTTGATTTGACGGGCGTAGCTTTTTTCCACGACTTACGCTAGGATATCTTCTGTAAGACTCGGAGTCTCTGCTTAGGCCATCGAGGGGAAATCAAATGCATTAAGGAAGGACGGAACTTCTCTGGGAATACGGAATGCGGTTTAATATCCTAATCTGATATTAAGAAGTGTCGAAAGTTGTACGTGTATATATCGGTAGTCGGAATAACTTCGTATGACGTCATCACTGATGTGTCAGCGCACTTTTGAACTACCTTTAATCCTGTTGAATTCTTCGGGAATAATTTTGGATTAGACGAACTAAGGAATAAATTTGCTTTAGACGTATTTTGTTCCTTAGTTTTACTGTAACAAACATAACAGGAACCGTCAAACCGTATTTTTAAACTTGATATGGAGTTCTTTATACGCTGGTCGTTCCTTTTACATTATAAATACAAGATGTTTTTATTTTGTTATAATTTCGCGAAGACGCCGCGGGCGAAGTTATATGAATATTAAGAAATTTTTTGTGCTTGGTGTGTTTCCACTATCCTCCGTATTATTTATTAACATACTAACTGGATATAACTGAAATTGTTGTGATTCATTTGCTGTTTTATTTGCTTTGTTTTGTTCAATTATTTTTGTAATTGTATTATATATTTTTTTGCACTTCTTGTACTCACCGAATACATTTTTTTTTCAGTGATTGCTTGGAACAGATCGCTCTAAAGCGATAAACGTGCCCTACTATTTATGTAATTATTTAATTGTACTGTATTTCTGTATTATATATTGGACAATGAGGTTTAAAAAAATAATTTTCAAAGCTTGCTTTTATTCAAACGACTACTGTATAAATTTCAATAAACAATAATTAGTAAAACTGAAATTTAAATTTTGTAAACTTACTAGTTTTTATTTTTAGTTTGTAAGAAATCTTTTTATTTTTTAAAGGTTGTATCACGAATCCTATAAACATTCGATTCCTGTGTCAATGTACTGGCGTACAACAATAAAAATACGCGATATTAAATCCTTATCGCTATGATTGAAACGATTACTACATGAATGTAATAAAAATGTTGAAGAATGGCTTGGTCTGGCAATTCTCTCGGGGCGTAACTCCGACGATTTTAGGTAGGACGCTTTTAAAACTAAGAAAGCCTGAGTGAGGAAAATGTTAGTATCAAATCAGAAAACGTTACCAAAAATTATGAGGGCATATTTTGTGTATCGAAAATATTATTAACAATGGAAACAGACTAACGGTCTAGTCTGACTGATGGGTGACTAAAATTTATAGCCGACGAGCGAATTAAATGTAATTGTATGACGAAATAGCTTAGATGAACCCGAAAAGTATTTTTGACGTTTTCGATAAATGTAAAACATGTTGAACCTGTTTATATATTTTTATTTAACAATCAACAATTCACAGCTTCTTTTTAAGATAAAGAAATCAGTAGTGCTACAATCTGTTTAGGTCTGGGTCTCAGATTTCTGTATCTGTTTCATGATCATTTGTCAATCTAATAGGCAAGCAGGTGAACAGCCTTCTGTGCCAGACACACGCCGTCGACTTTTTGGGTCTAAGGGAAGCCGGTTTCCTCACGATGTTTTCGAGTTCGAGTGAATGTTAAATGCGCACATGTAAGAAAGTACATTGGTGCACAGCTGGGGATCGAACCTGCAACCTCAGGGTTGAGAGTCGCACGCTGAAGCCACTAGGCCAACATTGCCTTTACAATTTTTAACTTCATTCGCATCATTACGAAGCTTATTACTAAATCATTACGTACTAGCCAAGACAATTTAGTTATGGGTGAAGGCTCAAATATAAGCTCCCTTTGGAGAAGTGACTCTTAGGCCTTGGGGTCCAAGTGCTTGGTTGAAGACCAGTTCTGTGGTTACTCTGTGTCTGTGTCTGTGTCATGCCAGCTATAACGGTACACTGCCACAGGGACCAAACTTTTTAAATTTATTTTGATTTTATTATTAATTTTACTATGTTATGAATATATGGTGGAAATAAATATTAATTAACTAATATTTATTTCATTTATTGTATGTGTATTGATAAGCGTTTACCTTTAACAACGGATGGTTTCAAAAAGTTATACTTTATACATACACTGGCATAATTGGGTCATGTCAATTGTCATTGAATTGCAATAGGTGTTGGCAAATTATTATGAACAGGTCCTCAATTAATATTTAAAAATGCCTTTCATTCTAGCAAAATAGAATCTTTTTTAATGACTAAGCTGGTTTTAAAACAAACTATATACTTCTAACAGGCAAGATCAGCTTTCTCCGCCTGACACAACTTCCTGGTTTTCTTTGGTCCTGAAACTCCATTGGTGACATTTATTATTTTTATTAAGCTTGCCGCTCTTAAGCAGTCATGTACATTCCCCGATACCCGATCTGACGTATTTAATGCCATTCGAAAAAGGCATGATGATGCAGGCCTTGATGCATCGTATAGCATAGCAACAACGGTATTCAGAACATGTTGATAATATTTATCTTAAAACGATAGCTTACCGTCCATGTCTCACTGTAGGAGTCTTTTTGTATTGTTTACTAACCAATACTTACGAAACGAAGACGGAATTTAAATAAAATAGTGATATTAAAATAATAAAAGTATTTTTTTATATATTATGTGTACTATTATAATATAATATTACAAGAATGCTAGTGGAAAATTAAAGGAATCTTTATTTTGTTCTAACCGTACATTTGGCCACCTTTCAGTTGACTTTATCCTTGATTTAACTGATATATTGATTGCGTTGAAAACTTAAAAGCTTGCCTAAAGCGCGGGCGTGTGCGCTACTTTGTAAGTGGTCACGCGCGCCGCAGGCACTTCCCAATCTGTTATATTTTATAGGAGTCATAGTAACTATTTTTAATTAATAGGTCGTTATTACATTAGAAGCATTGGTATTCCATCAAGCAATTTCATTCTTTATCATAATCATTTCCTGTTCCGGCCATACAATACTTTGAGAAGCTGTTTGTCTTTCGCAATACTCCAAATGTTACACTTTCGACCACGGCACGTGGAGATTAGTCATCTTCAAAGAGCGGGCTACTCTACTACTACTGAAGACCATAGGTATCATGTAGTAACTCCAATAAATCAATTACTTTTCAGGTATGAAAGTATGATAAAAAAATGTGTGTGTATACTAGTGTACACATGTAAGAAGTGAAACTTCTTTATGAGCTTAAATTATTTGTCATATCATTAAATAGATAAGATTTCGATTTTGTTGAGGTTTGTATGCATTGCGGGTATGAACCATACTTCGTAATGATTCAGAAATAATTTATTTTGTCTCTACAGCCGGTAGCTCATGTCTGAGCGTCCTGGTTAGAGAGGAAACAAGGAGCAGCGAGGAGCTATGCGTCTCCAGTCGGTTTTGTCCAACATCTCTTATAGTATATCTCGTACAGTTTTGGCGATGAGTGGGAATGACCGGTGAATCAGATTGGTGAACGCCCGCGCGATGCCTACTGTGTAGATAACAAGACCAGATTCTCCAAGTTCTCAACGCCCATGTGCTAATTGATTTCCTGAGGTATGAGGCGCATCTGATGTAAAGTAATATACACATGTGATTGGCAATTCTGCCACAAGTTCGCCGGCCCTTTAACTGTTGGTACGTTCTTTTCTGGAAGGACCCTAAGTCTAATTGATTTGGAACAACATCGGTGGGCAGCTCGTTCCACATAGGCGCGGCAAAAACTGCCATAAAAACGCTCAGCTATAGAATGACGGACGTCGAGATTATACGTAATTTCGTATTCCGCCTTGACGTCCAATTATGAAAATTAGCTGCAAGTATTAATCTGAACAACTGTGAACACTCTCAGTGGTAAATACTGTAAAACATGTAGAGAGACCATACTTTCTAGGCAACGCCAAGGGATCAGTCGCTTGGAAAGTGAAAACAAGCGAAAAGTATATTATGAATGACTCAAATGATTGAATAAGTAGTCCTCCTTGTACCTATACACTTTTAAAGCTCTACATAAACTAAACAGAATCAATTTATACGGACAAATGAAATTGGACTTTCTACAAAAAGAAACTTAGATACATAGCTACCATTTAATGTTGCCCAACCTACATGTTTTTTATTCTTTCCCACAGTATACGCCCAGTAAGAAATGCCTCGTCATTGTGCTTTTTATTTCATACAAATGACCCGCCCCGACTGCGTTATAACGCTATACAAAAACTATTTTAATATGAGTTTTATAGTTGTAAGAATATACCGACTGCTGTGGCTTGGTGAGATGGCCTGGTATAATTACTTTCGGAAAGGCCTACAGAACTGCAATTGAGCATTCAAAAGGCCCACGGGTACACAGTTAGTGGTTGCCAGCCTTTTTACCAGGTGTTTTTAAAATAGATGGAGGTCTTCAGTGGCAGTCCATTCCACAGCTCGTAATATAACTAAAAACTCTGTCCCGTTTCATTAAAACATTAACACAATTTGACAGAAAGAGACGACAGATTAACTTAAAAAATTAGACTGATTTTAGAAACAGATACAGAGATCACGTTGCAGGTGGACTTCGAACAACAGGAATATAGTATTTTTTGCTTTAATTAATTATATGAAGAACGTTTATTAATGCAAAATTGGTGATCTTTACTCATCCTGTTTCAAGACTGGTTTAAATAACCAAGCCATACCTAAAGTTAATGTTCATTAGTTACTTAATTGTTGCTTACTTGTTATTTTTCTCAGTTTCCTGTGCCAGAATTTCTATTAAATGGTCATAAATCTAAAATTATTAATTTTTGACTGTTTCGCTTACTTTCGAAGTACTCTTGTTATCAGACCGAATTCCGCAAACATTTCGAAATTCGCCGCAATTCGAAAACATTTGAAAAAACAAAAATAATTATAAAAAGATTTGATTAAATTATATATTTTTATTGAAGAGCGGGGAACCTGGACACAGGTATTTCTTAACTTAAAAGAGTTCCCAAATCTTACACATTATAATTAATTGTTGTCAATTGCATAAACACATTTCAGTTATTTTATTTAAATGGAGCTGTACAATAAACTCAGCGATACCATCTTGGTTCAGTAACAGCAAAGATGTTGAATGGTTTTAAAACATCTAAAAGTCAACAACCACTATTCCTTCTTCCATGTCCACGACACAATGATGCCTTCATATTCAAGTCTAGAAATTTCCATGTTATAAGTGAAGTTTCAAGATTTAGACATATGGGAGGCTGTCTCGACTTAAATCTTATGCTTAATGATCATGGATTTCTTTTTATCACAGAACACAAGCGATTTAGGTTACTTACTTAAGTGAAACTAATAATTTTTATGAATTTTTCCTTTCGTAAATCTTTAAACCTGTTCGTATATTATGTATTACATCTTTGGCTGTATCTTTTGTAAATGTTATTTATTATATATAATTTGTAATTTGTGTTAGTAGTTTTACGAAATAAATATATCAAAGAATAAGTGATTGCTTCGAACATACAACAAATTCTTCGTCAGGGTAATCGCGTGCAATAAGAAAGCTTGACATTACTTTACATAGAATAAAAATTAAAAAGTAAAAGCCTTTATGAAATAAACCATTTACCACGGCTTTGTCCGCACATAAATAAATTACGTATTACATATACGTATTAAAAGGGATTTTTACAAAGTGGTTCGGGAAACGAAAAGATATAAAAAATATTTCATTTCAGTTGATACAACCTATGTTTTATTTAAAATGCTAATTTTACAATTTCTACGAATTTTAAATATAGTAAATTTAACATTATACATTTTGATTTATATTTTATAAATACACATGTAACATTATATAAGATATCCGTCAATCATATCAAAGATTACTTTACTAAGGTGTTCTCAGTACATTTTGTTTTCTATACTTGAACAACGACTGTATTGAATGACAAAAAAGGTAATACGAAATATTGAACCTGTCTGGAAATTGTGAGATTTTCGAGATTACTATAACTTCTTATACTGCAATATACCCGACTGAGATTATCATTACTGCGGGGTAAAGGTTCAGTCATAATACCATTGATTAATATTGAAAATAAACCATTACAACCTTTTTAGACCTCAGATATCTGTATCTGTTTTATGATCATTTGTAATAGGCAAGTAGGTCAACACCCTCCACTATACACGCCGTCGACTTTTTGGGTGCTAGGCAAGCCGGTTGCTTCACGATGTTTTCACCGTTCGAGCGAGTGTTAGATGTGCACATAGACAGAAAGTCTATTGGTACACAGCCAGGGATCGAACATGCAACGTCAGTCTTACTTATATAACTTATACTATAAAGATATTATAATATAAAACACTGGTGAATTACCAAAAGGTCGTAAGTGCTTAGGTTTGAATAGCTTAGCGAGTGAGGGGTAGAAGATATCTGTTCGCAATTCAGTAACTACCCGAGATACGGGACCAGTGTGGTAGAGTAGGTCCTGGAAACGAGCAGACAATGTCGGCCTATGAAAGAGTTTCATAACCCCATAATATTTAAGTCGAAATGGTAGCAAAATCCTTGAATAAATAACGTCGATTTATATGCTGGTTTGTTTCATAGGTATTGGTGGAAGACAAAAGAGCACTTTTGTTACAGCGTCTTTTAAGTTCCAGAATAACGGACATGACATACATGCTGAAATTTTACATACACCTAGAATGATTTTGACAAACAATGAATACTTATTGCTTATGTATTACTATAGTACAAGGACAAGCAGGTAGGAGGCTCACCTGATGTTAAGTGATATCGTCGTCCGTGGACACTTTAAATGACAGAGGGCTCGCGAGTGCGTTGCCGGCGTTTTAGGAATTGATACGCTATCATCTGGAAGAATCAACTTCAGAGTCTAAGTGTCGTTTTGTCTGTCCAATCATAACAGCATTGCATTTATAAAATATAGCTCAATTTGTAAGCATTATGCTCATGGCTTTATGTAGTTATCTTTAATTTCGAAGCATAGACTACACCGAGGCAAGAAGCCGCGCATGCGCGCTACCCCGTAATTAAGGCTGCTGCGCGCGCGCCGCCCATCCGACTCCCATAGACATTCTTTTATTTTTATTAATGTTATGTACGCTGAAATAAATAAAACTTTATTTTGAAATATAAAACTGGATTTCGACGAGAACTGTCCTTGAACACGTCGGAATTTTGATAAAAAATTATTTTCAAGGTGCAAAAACTAGTGTTTTATTATTATAAAAGCAGTGTTTGCTTAGTGGCTTTAGTGCGCGTCTTATCCTTGAGGTCGTAGGTTCGATCCCCGGCTGTGAACCTATGAACTTTCTGTGTGCATTGAACATTCGCTCCAATGGTTAAGGATAACATCGTAATCGCTTGCCTTAGACCCAAAAAGTCGACGGCGTGCGTTAGGCACAGAAGGCTGATCACCGCCTTGCCTATTAGTTTAACAAATGATCATGAAACAGATACAGAAATCTGAGGCCAAGACTCCAAAAGGTTGTAGCGCCATTGATTTATTATTTATTTTTTCATCTTAACGAATTTCTCGTGGGCGTCCTCTACATATGTACTTTAATGAAAATATTTTTATTCAAAGTTCTGTAATCTATCAACAAAATATCAATTCTCTCCAAAACGTATAAAACAATTTTCCTTTCATTAAAAGCTCAACAACAAACCCGACACAATTAAAAAAACTTGAATGAGCTTCCCATGTATTAAGGTATCCAGACATGATTTATGTTTCGGGATCCGCCTTTTTTACGATAGATTAGTTTTAACCACGAATTAATAAGTTTATTTTTACTCGTTAGCTTGACTGTGATTTGTATGCTAATGTCTTGTATTTATAGACGAAGTTGACACGCGAAAGGGTTTGTTAGTTGTCTATGGTTAAGGAAAAGAAGGTTTTTCAACACGAAAATTTGCTTGCATGCATTTTCTATGAAAACTTTAAGAAGCGCATCTTCAGTTGTTTCATAAAATCGAGAACATCGTTTCTTAATAAATAATTTATCAAAATACATGTTTTTTCATTGTACAGTCAAGAAATTTTATCTTGATTTCCACTCATACTTCTTCCGTTCTCACACCCTCTATAAAGTTTGGCGTCATTGTATACTATACGAATTTCCCTTTTAAATTTTATTTTAAATATAGAGAAAACGTATTTCTCTCTATTAAAAAACTTGTAGTAAAAATGTTAACCTATCTTAATGGTGCATAATATTTGCGTCGGCGCAACAAAGCGCGGTGTCTGCGGTCACCACATCAAAATAATATAAAAATTTGCGGTTGAAGGTATCATTGTTCTCACAAAATATTGTGTTTGGCGGTTTGTGTTTCAAAGTAAAGAATATAAGGATTGAGAATTTATTCCTGACTGTAAACCAGAGCTTATCTTGCGATTTTCACACGATCTCTGGCGTTGCACCATTTTTTTAGCATGGAACATTTGTTCGTACGTGGGTGGATCTGGTCCAAGTGTGTGTGACCTGTGAATAAGTATTCTTGTGAAGTTATAAATTAAATAGGTGAATTTAACAAGGATGCATTCCTTGCGCCACTGGTTGATATATTGTTTTATATATTAGTGACAATGATAGTATAACATTTGAGACAAGGTCCTGTCGACCGAAGCATCAAGAGGACATGTAGTCATAACTAAAATAGTTGCAGCAAATTACGACGATTACGAGATGATTAATTTTATTACTAATTATTCTTGATCAATATTTTATGGACGGTTGTCGTCCGCTAATCGAAAAACGAGATTTTACCTGCAACCGTATTACTTTGGACGCGTATGTTTTCGTTGTATAATTCTTTGATGACACATTTTTATGCGTCTTTGTATATATTTCCAGGGTATCACTATGTTGAATGCCAGACTGAAGTATGGCCAAGAAATTGTCTCCCAAGCCGTATTAGAAAGCCAAAATAAAAAAAATATACAATATAATTTTAATGGGTCACAATTTTGACCTTACAATTTAGGGCCACTTCAGGTGTAAAATGTATTATCAACTGACAAGTGTTTAAGGTAGTTACGTCATTATAGCCGGAGAGTAAAGTTACAAATGGTTAAGCAAGAAATTCTATTGTTTCGGTCGATCGACGATAATGATATAATGGGTCGCGGGTTCGATCCAGTGCAATTACGTGGCACACGATCCATTATTGTGATCAATACAGGGGGTTAGACGGCGGTTTGCTGCCAATTTTGTTTTTTTCAATAATTTTCCTACAAATAATGCGGTTGAAACATTTCATCGATATCAGACATATGGCGGTATCGTTTATCGAATCGATAATATTCACCCTCAATAATGCGTGCGCGCTTGTTTTAGAGTCATTTATGTTATCTTGTTGTGAAATGGACCGGAACGTCTTTTTGTCTTTATGATTCCAATAAAAAATTTTAACTCAAAGAGTACCTGGTATTAGAGGCGAAGGAGTCCGTCCCAGTCTGAATAGTTACAAACAAATAATGTTTCATAAAACTCTAGGAAACCAGACCAAAAAATTAAGATTGAAAACTCCAAGTTTCTCGTCTAAAACTTATACGATTTTTTTTACGCACAACGGACCAATTATGAGTCTAAGTGCGGAAAATGAGTCCACCAACCATACTTATACGATTTAAGGGCACAGAACCTTTTTGGTTTAAGGTTAAAATACAGGTCCACACCATGGACGTCTCACCACGTACTCTGGGGCTAACTCTACACTCAAGGCCCTCTGCAATTCAGCGAAGAAACTAAAACACCTGAACCCCCTGAGGCCCTTAAGATGACTATTCGGGATCTTCTAAATCGTTCTCAATAAACATTCTTTTTATTTTCATACAAATATCTTTACTAAGACATCATGGAAAATTACGAACTAGCCTTACGTTTTTTTATGTTATAGAAGGCAATCGAGCCGGACCTGATGGTAAGTGGTAGACGGTAGGTAGGTAGGTCAGAAAGCTCGCAAGTGCGTTGCCGCCCTTCTAAGAATTAGTACGCTCTTTAACTTAAGACTTAAGAAATTCAAGTTTAACTTAATTTACTAATAAGGATTTTAACATAGAAATTCAGTTACGCGAGTTACAGTCTCTATTAACTGGAAGACACTGTAATCACGTGTTATATTTAATAAATAAAATAAATTTATATTAATTATATTTTATATTTGATTTAATTGTTTTTATTTGTGTTACTTTGGAACAACACAGTAATACATAAAAATCTTTGACGTGCGACGCGAATTCTAGATCTATCGATCCATCGATAAAATCAATACACCACTACGTTGATCGGTTCGATAATTTTGTAAATTGTCCGGCGATTAGCAGACGATTACGAGTATTATGGACAGACACCCGGCTCTATTATAATAATCGGTAACCGATATCTGTGCTTCTTTTTATAGTCTCCGTTTAGGACCGTGTGACCTTCCTATAATTATACCAATTACGAACTTGACTTTGAAAAAGTTTGGATCGGGAAAAAATCGGCTAAGGTAACCTAAGAACTCAAATAGTACATTGTATGCAATTAATACTTGCATTTGATATTAAGAGAAACGCGTAGTTCCATATTTGTAGGCGTCACAGACACTAAATAAATATCCAAGAAACTGATACAAAAGTCTGAGGCTCAGCGCCAGTGTTTAATATTTTTTCATTTCTTTTATATTTACCGTGCGTGCAAACTTTGTTTGTGTATGTGCGATTGGTATACAATATCCAAAACAATATTTTTCGCTTGCTAAACAACTTACATAATATATACACAGTAAAGATGAACCTTGTATGTGTGATACTAATGATTAGATAACGTGTCAGCCAGTGGAACGTGCACAAATAGACTTTCTATGTGCGCATTTATCTATATATGTGAGACTAACTGCATTAGACCTAAAAAGTCGACAGCACAGAAGACTGATAACCTACTTGCCTATTAGAAAAAACAAATGAATACGACACAGATACAAAAGTCTGGAGTCCAGATATAAAAGGTTGTAGTGCTACTGTATACTCTCAATATAAAATATCAATAATGTACTTAAATTTAACGATGATTTAATGTATTTCCGACAGGTAAATTAGATTTTTCTAAAGCTATTGAAAATAATATTATTTTTAGGCAATTATTGTTCTCGTCAAAGTAGGTTACATAATAATGGTATTACATCAATAGCTAGAAGGTGGTTCTTTTGAAGACTGGCTTCTAAATGTTACATATAATCTATGTTCCAATTACCAGGAATACAAAGCTAGTCCCAAATTGAAGTGGTTTTGCGGTGTTCTTGCCTTCTGTATCATTGTGACGTGTTCCAGGAGGTTGGTAGACGGTAGCACTGCGAGCGAATTCTATTTACCTGTGTTTCTATTTTGTCTCCTTCTATCACAGGGAAAATACTATACGAAAGAATGAGACGGAATTAGTTTTAATGGACAATAAATAAAAGTAAGTCAGATGTAAATGCTGCTAATCATATTTATTTCCAAAGCGTCGTTAGTATTCAGCATAGAAGACAGATTAACTATGTCTCAGTTAAAAAGATAATAATCGAAAATAGCGATATAATTAAAAAATAAACATTTAAAAATTTTGTCATTTCTTTCGTTATATAATCGAAACTTTATTTACTAATTTCAAAGAGTCTGCATGAATTCTAGTATATATTATTACAGTAAAACAACATGAAACACTTTTACAAATCCGATCAACATACTTCAAGAAAATAAACACAATGATAAAATATCGACATGTTCAATCATGTTGAAAATTAACAATAATTTGTTCAACAAGACATAATCGCCTCATTTACATGTAAATAACCGTGCAATTTATTAATTTTTCAACGCATTACAAGAGAAACTCACCGCTCAAACTCACCCACAACTTACTCCGAACTCATTTCAGGGTTGAGTGAACATCCAAGCGCCCTATCTTAACCGCTACTATCTGTTTTAGTTCAAAGAAATAACCTTTGTTTTTAACCATTTTTAGAACAAGTATAAATGCTTTATAATACAGACCTTAACCCCAGAAGTGTATTGCTGTGTGCGTAACTAAAACCTACTGTTATGGTGAAGATTGTGAAACTGACATGTATCAATAAGGTTTTCTGGTAGTTTTGCAAACGGATGGCGTAGTCTTTCGGAGGCTCTTTCGCGAATTTCGTAAACGTTTTTGACGTTAATAAACATTATGAAAACATTTACAGCTTAAATCCGTTTAAAAAGTGTTTTTTTAATGTGTAAAAGCTATGTTAACAAAAGACTATATTCATATACACGCGCAAAGCATCTAAACTAAATAAACGTATTTAGATTTTTTGATTTTCATGTCAGGCTCAGAAGTCTGATCACGTGCATATAAAAATTATAAGAAGCACTTACAAACATAGATACGACACTATAGGTAGGTAATCTTTGTGACAAAAATAACGTTCAGAAGTGCCATCCTCGAGACATTTATAAATGGCGGTGGATAGAGTTGGCTCGAAGCCGTCACTTGCTCTCCATTTCATTTAAATCATTAAAAAAAATCACTTTATTTACCGCTATAATAATTACATTTTGTACTTATATTCTAAAGGTTTTAAACATACAACGAATCGTTGAGATCCACTGTTCATTTTGGTTATTTTAACTGTACTGTATTACTGCAGCGAAGTGTAAATAAATAACTGTTTTCCGACTTAAACTTAACGAAAACAGGTAGTACCAAGCAGTCGGTTTGTAACTCGAAGTAATCCGCTAAACAGCAAACGGTGTGGTAACTTGACAAGAAGTTTTTAATCGAGGAACATATAGTCGACCACAGAATTACATAATGCAATTTTCTTCTTTACATAACCATGTACTCTGTGACGTAAAGCAATGTTATGTATAGACATTAACAAATCGCCGATAAAAATGTTTACTTCAACTGCAACACATATAATAAATAAATTTAATTTAAAGACAAAAGGTTTTTTTTTAAATAACAAAAGCCAAATTATAGAAAATTTCAAAATTGTTTTAAAGGTTTGGCTAATACTAGACCCCGTTTGTATGAAACTTGAAACAATGAAAGATTATTAGAAAAAATTTTAGAACTAGGAAAACTTTGCCTATACTATACCTATTTATCCCTCTGTATTAAACATATGGCCTATCCTGTTGCTTTACACTCCATCATCCCGAAACTCCCTTAACATTGTCGACGTCATGTTGAAACTTCAATTTCGCTACAAATTTCGCAACTTTTAAAACCACGGGATACAATTATAGACGAACCTACAACTATAAAAAAGATTTTCAGCAGTCTAACCTCTAATTGTACACAATAAAGCTGCGTTTTCTTTGAACGATTTAGGTAGTCGGTTGTGCGATTGGTCGTGGGTTGTACAAGGGTAGATGGCGCCCTGCGGAGACCCTGACGTGCGCATATGGCGGATCTATTCATGTTTGAAAACGAAATTTTAATCGTACAACGATTACTAGGGCCCTTTGTTGTTTTTCCTAATCTCATTTCTGTTAAGGACTGTGAAAGACATTTCGAGAGGTTGCGAAATTGAAGTGAATTTCAATTTTCATAAGTTGTCCCACTTATTTTCAAACGTTTGATAGTTTAATTTTGGTTATGCGTCCCTTAAGTACAGCCAGACGTCTTGCGTCTGTATTTTAATGCCACTAAAACGAATGTAAATAAAAAAATAGTAGAAATTAGTTTCTTGTCCCATTTGGCTTTGTTGTTATTATTTTAATATTTCATAAACAAATTCCTTGTAATTTTTTAAAAATTGCGTACCATTATACCCATAGTGGCGGTTAATCGAATAATCGCAGACAAAAAACCTAACCACAGGTTCTATAATAACATAATACGAGTAATTTAACGATTATATCTGGCGGAAGTTGTTCGCAGGAAGCGTTGTGGGCGGCGCGCGCGCATCCGTGTATTGGGAATAACTGTCTTGGTATTAGCTTTTTTGTTTTATAATTTAAGGTAACCTTGTAGATATACTTGTATGTATGCTCTGGCTTTACGCGTTCGTATCCTAGGTTCGATTTTGTTAGTGTACTGATTTATAGTTAACTTCAAGCCACTACTATTATCTACATATATTCGTATATTTCATAAATGATATAAAACAATTGGTGTAATTAATTACACCAATACTGACTTTAATTATGCCATTTAAAAATTTGAAAATTGAAGACTAAAAATCATTAAAATCGTAATGAGACACGTAAAGCTATTTACGTGACTTTTCAGGTTAACACATTACTCCCTTCAAGTTGGAGACACCATATCTTCTCCATATACATATTGATTTCAGCACATATCTTGTCCAAATTGTGTATCAAGAAACGCAAATACGCAAGACCTAAAAACGACTTCTTGTGAATTACACTGGCTTTGCTTAACAGTGTTATGACAAGTCAACATATACTTATTTAATAACTTATCAGTAACGTATAATGCTCTTATATTTTTATCTATAGTTCTTAAAAATCAAGGGCCTAGTACAGTCGAAATGAACGAGCTGGAACTTTGGAATATGGTTTGTTGACTCAGTTTCCACACTTAGACGCTCAATAGGTCCGGTCCGGTGTACGTAAATTCCTGGTTAACTAAACCAGCCTAACTCTTTTCAAAAGCCCAGAAGCCTCCTGGGTTGTTCGCAGGGTTCACGGAACGACGTCACTGTTCCGAGGATTTCTGCACGTTGTTTAGCCACAGCCTCGCATTCTAGGCCTACGTGGGTGACTGATTCCTCTGCGCTGAAATAGCCTCTGCACAAGGGGCTGTCTGTCGCGTCTAGGACAAAAAGATGTTTATTAAGGAGACAGTGGCGTAATTGTCCCTATCATTGTTTTGAGATTAGTTCTGTTTAAGTTTAGAAGTTCCTTTCTCAGTTACGGGTTAACTGCTGGCAAAGCCATTTTGGATTGCCTGCAGTCCGCACTTCGTGACCAACGTTGATGCTGGAGTTCCGCAGATCTTTGGCGAATTCTCGCACTTGCGAGAAGGGCAAGGGAAAGAGCGGGATTCGGGCCAGCAGGCAACATTTCCGAGCCTCTCCTCGCAAGTCCTTCGGCAGCATCGTTGCCAAGAGATCCACTGTCTCCCGTCTCCCTTAATTCACTGTAGGATAACTCTGTTTGTCAGCGTTATTTCCTCCAGTGCATTGTGACACTCTAGTACCAGTTTACATTTGTCATTTTGCTTACTAGCGCCATAAGCACAGACGCATTGTCGAATACGAACTTAATACAAAAGTTATTAACTCCCAACCGCTGCACGGCTCTGGCTGCTTCTGTTAGAGCGACACACTCGCTTTGAAAGATCGAGCTGTGTGTGCCTAGAGATAGATGTGTGTTCATGTTGAGATCAAGAGAGAATATGCCAGCGTCGGAGCCACGCCCTGTGTTTGATCCATCAGTATATACGCGTAGCTCATTCAGGGCCGATTGATCACATTCCTCTTCTCTCATTTGCACATGGTATTTTCTATTTAGCATGTGTTGAATAACGATCCTATCTCATGGCGCGGCTATTAGAGGTAGGTACTCTATCGTCCTGTTGATAATCACTTTGTGTGTGCTGTAGTGATTTTTTCCCCATAGATCCAATACCATAAGCCTAATGCTGCCTCCTGCTGAATGTGTAGCTACTACTACTAAACTTGCAGGGATTACTCCATTGTTGCAGTTGCCTGTTATGACATATTGGTCCGCGAGGAAAAAACTACAACCTTAAACATTAAGACGTAAAAGTGCAGCCTTTCAGCTGTAATTGCGAAAAAAATATAGTTCAAACGCACCTCAGTGTGGACAGTCCCGATCATCCGTATAAAAACTGGTTTAATTCAACAGAATTACTAGGGGCTACGTAATTATTTAATAAAATATGTCATCAACTTGTCGATGAGTAATAATGTCATTAAAATCACCCAAACATGTAATTCAGCATGTCTAAAGTACACTTGCGTAGATAATTCGTTCTTACACGTGTCAATATACGCCTATTATGAATGTTTTACGAGACATTGGCTACGAGAAATATTGCTGGGTGTAAAAAAAGTATTGTTGATTAGGGAGAGATTTCCATTTAGGAATAAATTATTTAAAAAATGTAATTAAATTAAAAACCATTTCCATCCAATATTTTTGAAATAACGCGAGAATTATCGCTGATGTCGAGTGTGTTCGTGTGTATATATCTACACCAATATTACCTATAATAAAATCAGTGGCGTTACAACCTCTTTAGGTCTGGGCCTCAGATATCTATATCTGTGTCAATTGTCAATGTAATAGGCAAGTAGGTGATCAGCCTCCTGTGCTTGACTGACGCCGTCAACTTTTTGGGTTGCCCAGTTAAACAGCAGTTAGCAGTATTCTCACGATGTTTTTCTTCACCGTCCGAGTGAATGTGACATGCGTATATAGACAAAGTTCTTTGATGCAAATTGGTGGTTAGAATCCTACATTATCCATTATGAATATATCCTATCCTATATATATATATCTATATAATGTAACCCAAACTGTGAAAAAGTATGAATAAAAATCATATAGTATATACCTACGTAAAAGTCCGGGATAGCAAGTTTATTTAATTTTTAATCAAATTCAGCCGTGCAAAGCCGTGACCGCTAGTCTGTTATAAATGTTTAATTTAGAAATATCCTTTTCCTGTAATTTCCTCCTTAGACCCTACTCCCTCTGGTGGCTTGTGTGGACCTTACCGAAAGGTATATTCCTGATGCCCAAAAATTGTATAACGGAGACCAAAATGGTAATTGCGGCTCAGCAATTCCCGTGTTGATGGAAGGCTATCGTAAAACTAATTTTGGTTAGGTTGGTATATGCGATTGTGCACCGTCTTTGGATCCGCCCTTTAATGAAGAGTTATTTATTAGAATGCTTTGGAAAAGAGAAACGTAAAATCGAATAGGAATAGATAATAGCAGATCTCTATCAGTCACGTAGAACTCCACAATTTGCGAACACTATAATTTGTGATATTGGCCGCTGCGGTAGCTCGATTAAGATTGGATAAAATTGGTGTTGTGCATAGCAACACTAAGTACCAACTACTTTCTAATCTTTGGTATTCGTTGAAATATATGCTTAGGGAAGTAATTGCATTGGGAGCTTATTTATTAATTAAAGTTCACCACATCATACATAATGCTATATCTATGTATATATTACAAGCTATCTTTTCTTAAATATTAGGTCCTTACATATGAAATTGGCGTTTTGTATGGGAGGAACAAAAAGTCGAATATTTTTAAATATAATATATTTAATTAATCAATGTATGAACCATTGTTTTCTATGCACTGTTGCCATCTCATAGGTACGTCATTGATCCCTTTACTAAAAAAACAGTCGGACGGGAATCAATAAAATCTGTGAAGGCGATTTGGACTGCCCCATCAGAGTTAAAAATTTTTCCTTGCAAGAAGTGGTCCAAATTTCGAAAAAAATGATAATCTGTTGGAGCAAGGTCCGGGGAGTACGGAGGATGACTTAGACATTCCAATTGAAGCTCTTCTAATTTAGTAGCCGTCTGTTGTGCAGTGTGTGATCTAGCGTTGTCGTGAAGTAGCAGTGGCGTGGAGTGATTGACCAGGCTAGGCTAGTTAGCCGCTAGCTTTTCCATCATGGTTTGCAATTGCTGACAATAGACATCAGCCGTAATAGTCTGGCCAGATTTGAGAAAACTGCAATGAACAATACCGGCACTAGTCCACCAAACGCTTACAAGTAACTTTTTTGGGGTTAATTTTCGCTTGGGGCAGGATTTGGCTGGCTGGCCAGGATCCAACCATTGCGCTGAGCGCTTCCGATTATCGTAAAGAATCCATTTTTCATCACAGGTAATGAATCGGTTTAAAATACCTTCATTATTGTGCCGGTTCGGTAATGTAACGCAACAGTCGACGCGCGTTTGCCGGTTTGCTTCAGTCAATTCGTGAGGTACCCACCTTTCAAGCTTTTTAATCTTCCCAATTTGCTTTAAGTGAATTAAAACAGTTTTATCACTAACACCGCAGCCTGCAGCTAACTCGGACGTGGTTTGCGATGGATCCGCTTCCACAATAGCCTTCAATACTTCATTATCAACTTGGGTCTCAGGCCGTCCACGGGGCTTGTTCTGCAGGTCGAAATTTCCAGAACGAAAACGTTGGAACCAAAAACGAACTGTGTTTTCTTTTGCAACATGACCGCCATACACATCATTCACCCTTCGAGTCGATTCCGCAGCACTAGTGCCACGGCGGAACTCGTACTCGTAAATATGCGATACTTTAAGTTTTCAATTTTGTAAAATGAGTGACGCAAACAGAAAAAAACAGAAGAAAAAAATAAATGAATGACGGTCATCGAAGCACAAATACATGAGTAAATAGCTGTTCAAATTTGAATTTGAACTTCCTAACCAAAGAGGAGGTATTTGAGGTCAAAGTGGCCAGTATGACAAAACGCCAATTTCATATGTAAGGACCTAATATATAACAATAATGGTAAAAACATTGGTGGAATCAGTTTCGGCACTCACTAGGTCCGTAGAAAATTATGTAAACCGTAACCGTAACAATAATAACAACAATTACTAGCATAACAGCGGATTAAGCACTAAATGATTTTACAAAGCCTACTACCTTGAGTATTCGGTATAAATAGTGCTAACTCCGAGCAGATCTCTTTATAATAATAACACTAAAAATAAGTATCTTTATGTGTATATCTATTTAAACGTCTTTTGAATAGTTTTTGAACTAAACAATGTAATTATCCTACGATTTGTAATAATTAATATTGTAAACAAAAAAAAAAAGAATTGCCGAAACCTATAGATATTCAGTCTAATGCTCTCCCAACTGAACTATTCCGGCTATTTTTGATCTTAACTATGTACCTAGAAAAAATTCTGGATCCTAAAAGGTCGGCTAAAGAACTTTTAGTGTGTCAATGGGTAGCGTCGCGGCGTAACAGTTGATTGTTTGCCCTGGTTTTATAAATCAAATAAAAAAAATATTTTATTAGTTATTAGTTTTGTTATTAGTTTATGTAAATGGTCTCCCTCATAATTATCCAATTAATGTAATCAAATACAAAATATAGTAAAAAGTTATTTGAAAAAGTTAGTATGAAGTTTTTTGCTCTTTCTTTTACACATGAAACTACCTTTTGGAAGGGTCAACTAGTCACTTTTTTAAAGAAATTTTAACTTGTTATTTTCTCAAAAAAAGCGCCTTTTTTATAGACCTAATTGAAATAAGTGATTTGACTTTGGTCTCTTGAACAACTTTTTATATAAGACTTATAATAATTGCACATCTCCATCGGACAATTTTAGTATTTTCTATCTTTAGTTCGAGTCGTTTGCGTTTAATGCTATTTTAACTCTACTGTCTCCTTAATAAACTTCTCTTTGTCCTAGACAGTCCTTTGAGCAGTATCCGTTTCAGCGCAGTCACCCACGTAGTCCTGGAATGCGTGTTGGCTTCCCAGCGAACAGAAATCCTCGAACAAGTGAGATCTATGAAGCCTGCGAAGTGCCCAGAAAATTTCTGCTTCCAGAAGAAGCAGTTTCTTTAAGTAAAACGGGCGTCTAAGTGCAATTGCAAGTCCACACTATATACATATAAACATGCTTTCTTAAATAGGATAAATTTATCTCGATTTACTAAAGCATAAATTTGACAAATATTGAAAGAATAAAAATCAATTAAATTGAAATACAGATCGATAGATAGAAATAAAAGATACATTTTACATGATTGTTTCAATATGCTGTGTTATACTAGATTATTTCTCTGTATTTGCCATTTTATACGTATCAATGCAGTTCATTTATTTCCAACACCCAAATATACAGTAATTGAAGTGTGACCTAATAAGTTTTGGAATTCAGATTTACAAAGAATATCATCCCATCAACTTTGAAAGCTGACGCTAAAAGGCAAACTCAAGCCTGGACATTTACCACGCATTTCTTGCATCTGTTAAATCGGCAATCTCGTAGTTTGTGGAATAATAACTAAGGGGTTTACCTAACAGGCTGCTAGATTTTTGAACAGATGAAACAACCCCGGAAGAGCTACAATTGTTATTAACTAATCCGCCAAAGCGATTACAAGATGTTTCAAAACTAATTTTTAAAATAGATTCCAATGTTTTTAAAGATTATCCAAATCACGTAACAGAACTTTAAAATGAAAAGTGTTGAGTGTAACCGTACACTATAATTGTTTGTTGTATTGTATTTTTTAATGTAAATAAAAGATAAAATCTATAGATATATCAAAATGGAAATTTTATATACCATACTATAGCCGAAATAGCTCAGTTGGGAGAGCGTTAGACTGAAGATCTAAAGGTCCCCGGTTCAATCCCGGGTTTCGGCAATCATTTTTGTACATCATTAAATAATCAAAAATCGATGGACTAATATTTTGTTTTGTTTCAAAAGATGTTTAAATATAGATTATAATATTTATTTTTATTGGTATTCATATTTAGACATATATAATATCTAAATATGCAAACATTAATGGCGGGATTTGGAGGAGGCCTTTGCCAAAAAATAGCACACATAGACAGGAAACACATGAGGAATGAATGAGATATAAATATATTCTATTTAAGTTTAAAGTAAAAACAAAAAAGAACTGAAATAAAAAGTTGTTATTATTATTATACTTATATGTATGCCTAAATAGCTAATTACCGTGCTTAACTAGCGAAATGTTGGTTGTATTTCATTTCAAATAAATAAAAATTATACTAACGTTTACTAAATTATAAGTTTAAAAACGGGAAAATTAAGCATTATGAAAATTCCCGTCAGAAGGCAGACTTGCCTGTACAGCTGGCCAGTGGACGCTGAAATGTGTATTTAAATTTATATGTAATAACATAGCTGCCCATTTAAGTATTTCCGAACTAATTCAACATCGGGTCCTTTAAGAAAAGATCTTAATCATTTTTAAAAGGTCGACAACGCTCTCGCCCTCTGGCATTGAGAGCGTTCATGGGCCGCGGTACCATTTAACATTAGGTGAGCCTCCTGCCCACTTACCCTCTGTTCTATAAAAAAAATGTTAGGAGTACCTGTATAGTATATGCATATATGGATCTCTAAGCTCTACAGATGTTACCTGACACATAAACAGACGGAGCCCTACGGGAAGGATCCGAGGTACAAGGTCTCAAAGCTATCGGGCAAGTTCACTCCAGCCGTGAGATAACGCTTCGCCACTCTCAAAGGAACAAGAAATAATTATTCAAATCTGATTTATTGTTAAACACACATATATATATATATATATATATATATATACTTTTATATACTATTACTTTGTTGGTATATCTTCAGCTATTAAATAAGGAACCACCACGTGAGCCGTGTCAGCAGTTGTTCAATGTTCAGGTAAAATCTGAACATGACCAAAAAACAATTGACGGTTTCCTTTCTTTAAAATATAAAAACAAAATCTAATATAGAGTAGTCATTTCTATGGCGAATGGGATTTGCGTCAATTTTCTCACATTAGATGTGATTAATCAATGGGTATCGCTTTTTACTGCCCCCAACTACTTTACATACCTATCAGCACATTACAATCTGCCATACATTCATCACCCACTATTTATTATCAAAGATTAATGACACAGAAGAGACGCAGAAATTCCAACTGAAAGTAGCAATTTGGTAGGCGAAAATTATACAAAAATAACAATGTTAGCAATTGTAGGTATATACTGTATTAAAATTATATAAATCTTATATTTTAAAATATTTATCATTAATTAAATTAACCGCATTGGAATGAAAAAATCTTACAATTATTTTTAATTTTATTCTTAATATATCATTGATAAACAAAGATACAATTCCTAGGTTTAAAACTAAATTCCATTAAAAGAAAACAATGTTTTAACCGGATTAAAGCTATTTGTTTTATTATAAACTAATAATTATTTAACATAATTTTAAATTTAAATTTTTCCGACGTTTCGTACGTAATGAAAAATAATTAGAAGTTTATAATAATACAAATAGCTTTAATCCGGTAAAAAAATTGTTTCTTTCAATGTGTAAAAGCTATGTTAACCAAAGACAATACTAAATTCTATTATTTATAAATGAAATAATGGTCATAGTGATGGTTATATTTTGGTCTTCAGCTTTAACAAGGCACAGAACACCACACACATCTGCAATCTGTGCCAGAAAGTTTGCAATAATCTATGGCAATGTCAACTATGACGGGGCGCGAGAGTTGCATGTCACGTGACGTGCGCGTGGCATTCGTTTCAGGGATGCCACTATGATTAATCTATGCCTAAGTGCAATATAATGCGCTTATTACATAACTTTTTGTATCCATCTGATTGTGTTGATCAGATAGCTATTATAAAATTCGGAAGCTCTTTTTGCTATTGTTTATAGCATTGCTTTTGTTATTGATTTAAAATTTAGGTTCCTTGAGACATATTTCCTTAGATATTTTAACTGTAATACCTAAAATGAGTGTAAATTAAGAATTTATTTTTGAAGTGAAACTTACCTATCGGCGTTGTAAACTTTTACCTGTTACTGTTACCGTCACATTTTTCGGTTACGCGTCACATTGTTCCGTTACGCGTCACATTTTTCCGTTCCGCGCCATCTATTTCTTGTCCCTACCACGGTTGATTCGGAGCCATAAATAACAAAAATATATAATAACGATCACAATGATAGTAATAATTCTATTACAATTGATGTAATTCTATTATAATCTTAGTAGTAGTAATTCATTTTACATGAAATATTTGTATGATAATAAAAACTTTATCTTATTTAACTTTATTTAACAAATTTATGTAAAGTTGCATATAGTAAATAATTTTTCGAAAAATAAACGTACACACGACACGAAAAAATAATTTTTCGTGTGTACACTAGGACACGCACACATTTTTTGGGGGCATCCCAGCAGGAGGGACCACCTTATGTTAAGGGATACCGTCACATGGACACTTAAACTGTCAGAAAGCTTGCAAGTACGTTGTTAGTGTTTATAGAATTGGTACACTCTTATCTTGAAGGACTCTAAGTCGAATTGGTATGGAAATACTTAAGCTGGTCATAATGACGGTGGTGCGCGGCAAAAACCCATAAGAAACACATAGAATGTAATCACGGACATCGACATGATACAGGTGCTATTTTATAGTATGCCTCAACAACCGATGATGAAACTGAAACACAATATTTCGTTAATGTTTGAGTTAAAAAAAATATATGGGGTACCTAACGGACAAAAACGATAATAAAATTGTGACGGACTTTCAATAAGGATTTTATATATATTTATAACGTTTATAACGTTACCGAAACGTAAACGAAAGGCGTGTTGTAACAGTAATGTATACTACATGAAGTTGTAAAACTAAAACAGCGTATGATAATGAAAAAAGAGGACTTTTCCTGCATTTGTTTTGAGATCCAAACACAATTTGTTGTAACCCGCTAGGAATGTCAGACATGTGCATTGCTTGCAGGCGATAGACTGTACTGTTGTGGAGATAAGTGAAAAAATCTAAATGTATGTATTTATATATTATTATTTATATTTATATTTTATATATATAATTATTAATATTTTTGTATGTGTTTCTTTGATATTTTTTAACGCAATGTTTTAAACCAAAGTATGATATACTAGCCAGCAAAACTAAATATAGTAACTTCTGTGCTACGAAAGCTATCTTCGAACAATAGCTTAAGAAACAAGATAACAATATTTACCTCATAAAACCTCTTAATAATAATAAATAATTCATCTTAATAAATAAAATAATAAGAAATATATTGAATTTTCACGCGAGTGTACACGTCACCCTATGGGTGCTATGGGGCCGGACCCCACGTGAAAGGCGCGAGTGTCAGGAAAACGGCTCAAAGCCGCAATGAATAGCAAAAATTTAAATTTCACGCAACTGTACTCCGACTGACTGACTGCGAATGGCATAAGTGATAGTTTATAGCGATTTAATTATGAAAAGCTATTTGATAATCATTTCAATATTTATTATTTTTTGCATTTAAACGTCTTGTTTAATAATAAGATAATAAAATGTATTTTAATATATTATGTATTGGAAACGAATCGAATACATCAACCAATTTTTTTATAAGTGTCTTTTTTTATTGAAAAAGAGGCAAACGGGTAAGAGGATCATCTAATATTATGTTATGTTATCTATTACAATATTACTGACTATTATAGAGTATAATGATATGCCCAAAATAAAATTTAACAAGTATCATTTTACCATTTTACCCACGATCTGCGATTAGTTACCTACTTTTGCAGTCAATATTTCTAACCACTGAGCATATACAACATCTCGACCCCGAACCACTGCAGCTTTTATTAGTTCTACTCTTTAGATTGTAGGAATACTTTTATATTCGTAACGCCTCATTCTTTGGGTTTCGCTATTTTCTAAAAAGCGAATAAATCTTGAAATTATATAACAGTGTTAGCCAAGTATCTTCAGCTTGCAACTCATATTTGAGGTCGTAGATTCGGTCCCCTGCTTTACTCCGATAGATTTTATTTCTATGTGCGCATTTAACATTCGCTCGAACAGTGAAAGTCATCGTGAGGACACCAGCTTGCCTTAGACCCAAAAAGTCGATGACTTGCCTATTGGACAAATGACATAGATACATAAATCTGAGGCCCACACCTAAAAAGGTTACGCCACTGACTTATTTTAAATTTAAAAACGATTTCAGCGCGTGACTCTATATCACGTACTGGAAATTAAACAAAGCTTTTTTCTATAACTTGTTCCACTACCTAACAATAACTTTATGCATTGAACCGGTACAACTCAATGTACGAAGGGTACAAAGCCCTTGTTTTGGTACTGAAAGTAACTTATTCTTCACTTCACTTACACTTAATTAGGTGAAGGGCTTACACTATTTAGAACCAGTCAAATAAGCATTGTCATAGTTTTGTGTTTATATATAACGTAAATTGGTATTTGAAAAAGGTGGCTCTACTGCGTTATTATATGTCAGATGAACAATAAGTAGATAAGTTTGTGTACTGTTTGTTTTTTTTAAATATATATTTCCCAATATCCTCTCTTTGGCAATAACTCTTGTGGTGCAGGACCTTATTTTATACACATATTTTGTACTAATATATATAAATTAAGAAATTTCGTAATACGTATAAGTTTTTATAGTTCAAAATTCCGTAAGCAGAAATGCCTTTCATTAGACACACAGTTTGTCGTCTTAATTTTTAAATGTCAGCTTATAACAGTAAAAACTTATTCACAATGCAATAGGATTTATAGATCTTGGTCTTTTTCATGGTCTTTCTTTGATCATTTTGATATCAGTCTCTGACATATGTTATCGATTTTTGCATTCGATATGATGGTTCCTATTTTTTCCTTCACCGTACGTGCGTGTATACATACATAGACAGAAAGTACCCGGCACCTGAGGTCATAACTTTGATGAGAGTTGGGCACTGAAGCCGCTAGGCCAACACTGCTTTGAAAGTGTGTAGCAGGATTGTTTAATTATTCTAATAAAACCAAATATAAATTGAAACATAAATCTCTTGTGGTGAAACAAAACAAATGAATAAAAGAAGTATTGATATTTAATATAATTTACTGAACCATAGACGAATTTCCAACCAATAAGTAAATACGAAATTCTAAGATTAATTTATGAATTATAAAGACAGTCTGTGCTCTATAATGTGCAAAGAAGTACCATATATAGTTTTATAATTTTAATTAATAACTGAATGAAAAACACGGAAATATCTCTATTCAGGCAAGTGTTTTTAAAAACTCATTTATATATATTGGTATGAACATTTTAAAATAAAAAATGGAGCCTGATATGATCAAGTCTCGTATCGTGCTTTATTATTTTCATCATATATTCTTTGCTCTCTATTAGTATGGGTTGCTTGGAAGAGTTTATACAGTACTATGTTTTATTTTTGATATAGCTTTTATTTTTATTATTTTCAATATAATCCAATAACTATCAGTGTCGGTCCTGTGCAAAATTCCGATATAGTATCGAATATTTATTAAATTATGAAATTATAAAGTATTTGGACTATACACACCGATTGTAAATAACTTAACGTTGACATTATTTTATGTACTTAATAAAACATTGTAAAAAATTATATAACATTTGCATGCCTATTTATATATATGGCTGATTGTGCGGATATTTGTTATTGATCTTGGAAGATCTCGCAAATAAACGATTATTATTATTATTATTATTACATTATGATATATATTTCATATGTTGTGCATAGATTTGTATACTATAAAGTTGAAAAAGAATATTCGCTCTGAACCTGTATGAACTCTTATTAATAACATATACAAATGATACATTAATATACAAATTAAACAATAACAATAAAAATCTAACACAGATTCCCATAAAAATCGCCACGAGTCGTTATTAGACATGCTATGGCGATTATCAAAAAATAACAATAAATTCAGTCCAATCTGGGCTCTATGATCACGGCTCTATGACCGGAAATGAAAAAGCACTATCTATGGGTTTGTATATTTGTGGGGCGGGTGCGCCGCGTGTCTCTAGTTAGTATAGTTTTCCCGTGAACAGGGAAATTAGGGCTTAATCGTCTTTAAATATAATCTGTGGGCTGGTATCGCCAGAAGCCCGTATTACAAATCGATTTACAAATCCAATTGAGTTTTGTCAGTTAAAAAAATCAGATCTTTAAGTAGATGGAGTTTTTACTTTAAAAAATAGAATTAAAAAGACTAATCTAAATTAAATATACAATAAATAGACCTAGAGCATGGTAGTTCTAAAGGCTTCAGCGTGGTACTTTCATCCTTTAGGACGTAAGTTCGAACCCTGGCTGTGCACAATTGGACTTTCTTTCTATGTTGCGTACATAGTAAGAAAGTCCATCAATATTCGCTCGAACGGTGAAGGAAAACATCGCGAAGAAGCCGGCTTGCCTTAGTCTTGGCTTGGCTTCAGAAATCTGAGGATCAGGCCTAAACTGGTTGTAGCGCCACTGATATACTTTAATTTTAATTAGTAGGTGGCGAAATCGTTTTAGGTAAAATCCAGAAGCTTAAAGCAAATAATATGACATTTCTTGACAAAAAAAAAGAGATGTAGAATGCTGTTTCAGATTTAATACAGAATTCCTTCAATTCAATTACAACGAAGGCAATTGAAGCGCCAACTTACGTCTATAAGCATAGACAATTTATTAAATTTCAAGTTAAATTATCATTGAATATATAAGTATTTTATATGCCTTGTTCTTAATGTTTAAGCGTGTCACATTGAACCCTCTTGTTTTAGATCTGATCTGATCTCGTATCCCGTGCTACCGTCATTCACCGATGTGCTCGATCCACGCCATAACCAGTCAGGTCATCCTGGTCTAAGGCTGCATTCAGTAGAGAACGGTCTCTCCGAACAGAAAGTATTCAACAAGTCGTGCGTTCGAACTTCGCTTGTCAACATTTTTTTAATGTGCGGCTCGGACTCTTGTACGGTCAAGATCTTTAACTAATTGTGGAACAATTAACTGATTGCCTAAAGCCAATATATTAGCTCCATTAATGTTTGGGCATCCACTATTGACTTGGTCTAAAGCTACGTCTGATACAGGCTTTAACATCGTTGTATGTCCAATTATATAATGTTGCAAGTAGGCAGTGTACCACCGGCTACTTTGTTAACACTCTCTTCATAGAAATCGAATAAAGACGAAGCAAACAAAAGGTACAAAAAACACAAACCCTCGAAATTAGTTCCCGATGACAGATCAAAAAATTTATTACATCTTATACGCCGACTGTTCTACCGGCCTACTTTTTGTTGATTAAAAACGAATAAAAACCAAAAAGTTAGTTACAAAGTTATTAATTATTGTTTAAATTGCGACCGGGATTACGTTTTTTACTGTCTTCTATTTACGAGTATATAAAACGAATAGGAATTTATGATATTATTTACTCATACTATGATCGAGTTTATTTAGTTTTATATAAGTGGGTAGTTCTCGTGTACGATAATCAGTATTAATAATGGAAATTAAACTAAATGTTTATTAAATGGAAATTAAATGAAAATAATTGGATTATTGAAGGAAGGTTCCTAGAAAACATACATAGAAACAGGTTAAATAAATTATAAGGCAAGGGCGGCCTTGCTAACAAGCGATTTCTTCTAGGTAGCCCTAGTAAAGGACAAACCTACAAACCTGAATGAGGTGCATAACAAAAACCAAAATTACTAATAACGCTAGATTTATACAATACTAAACTAAAATCCAGAGCCTCCTGGGCTATCGATGAATTTGAGAAGGGCAAAGGATTATAGCCCCGGGGCCGAAAGAGAGATTTCTTTTTTTTAATTTTGACTAATAAACTTTTGATATATTTTTATAAGTTTATTAAGTACGAAAAGAATATACTTGGTTTCACAATAAATTATAGATTGAAAAACTCGACTGAAACAAACTGTTCATTATATTTGGAAAAGTTTGGGGCCAAGGGCCTCCATTCCTTTGTTGCCCCGAGACCTCCAGAACTCTAAATCTAGCCCTGTAATAATATAAAAAAATAATAGATAAAGCTAATGTTTAAGTTAATGAATTAAGATATAGATATACTAGAACAAGTCAAGTAGGAGATTATTTAGTCTACAGTAATTTATCTTGATTTTTTGCAGGTAGCTTTTGCCTAATTCACGAAACGTAAACATATTACTGTCGTCGAAAATTTGCGTCACAATTTCCAGAATGTACGTGATAGCAGCACCTGTTTCACAGTATCACGTGAACACGCCCACGGTTTTTAATAAATATAGAAATTATTTATACATTCGTATTGTCACGTTTTGGGGGTAGTTAAGTTCGATGAAGCATTTCAACACTTTTGAAGGTAATTTTTTGTGTGAAAAGCTTCTTGGTGACGTGTTTGAAGTAAGTTTGTTTTTACAAAGGTTCTATATTTAAATAAACTCTTACAAGAAAACAGTTAGGGAAATTTACGTCCTACGATTTAAGTCTGTGTAAGTACGTATACATCTTATAAATTAATACACGTAAAGTGAATTATGGCATTTCTTTTATTAATTTTTGTTGTATTCTTTAAAACCAGAATACACGCCTAACAATAAGAAGAGATCGGCAATGAAGACAAGAAGATATTTTTTCTTTTTTTTATTAAGTTACAAATGTACAACCTAATAAAAACCTAATGCCATAATTACAGTTTCCAGAATCCTTCTGGAATCCATGCTTATCGCAACGTTTTAAGGAATACGTTTCCACTCTGATATGACTCTTAGCTCCCTAAGTTTTGTGGAACAGGGTGCACTGATCTTACTCGTCTCTTTAGAACATCATACATGCTCAATAGGATTGAGGTTAAGACTTGGAGCTGGCCAAACAAAACGATGGATCCCAACTTCTTGCATGTACGCTTCCACTTTGTCAGAACGGTGCGGGCTTATCTGAGATGTTTCCTTAGCAAATAATGTGTCAAAACTTTAGAAAAACATAGTATGAAGTCCGACCTTACATAAAATTACGCTTAAGATGTCTATACATTAAAAACTTTGCGTTTATATCGATTTGTTTATCCCGTCAAATAAAAAACATAGCGCCACGCAATGCGGCCCCTTTTCTCGCAGCGGGGTCCCACAAGTTTCGATACTAAATTCCCACATGGCATATTTATTTCGGGCCTCTAAGTATCCTCTACTAGAGTTTTATGATAATCGCTTGTATAACTGCTAATGAATTACTCTGAGTCGTTTTTAACGCGACAATTGTGACTAACAGGTTGTGAATGGTGACAGGTATTTTTTTTCATATGTGCTTGTAGTGTATAGAATTTTTATTGATTCGTTATATATTTGTAATTTTGATGTTCTGTGGTTGTTGGGTTATTAAATACATTTCTGAATGTGATATTGATTATTTAAATGTGTTATAAAGAAATCAGTCGTTTTCGACGTATGATAATTTAAACCAAACATTCTTATCCTGAGACACATTTCTAAATACGGAAGTTGATCGTTTATCGTATAATATATCAATTAAGAACGTTTCAACAATTCCGACAAACTTTAGTGTTCTATTTATATATTATTATGTACAGCTATTTTTTTATATTGTGCTTCTCAAAATGCATTTGATAGATACAAATTAGTTGATGGAGGCAGCATTTCCTTACTGTATTGCGATACCTACCTATTCGTTGAGCGAAGAACGCACCAGCTCTGAGTTCACCGATACCATCGACCAGCATACCCACCGACGCCACCGGATCGAGGCAGGACACGGCAACAGCGAAGCCTTGTCCGCATCACGCCACGCGATGAGCCATTGAAATCACTGCCCCCTATGTCCATGAATGATGTGGAATTGACCTTGGTGTGGCAAGGGCTATACTCACGTCAGCCATTTCGTCCTGTTTTGTAGAGTTGGGGATTAATCAGCATCCCTTCTTTTGGACGCATCAGATCCTGTTCCCCCGCTCAAGCGTCTGAGTGCCCAGGACTACACAACGCGTTGCAAGATGGAACGGTGACGCTGTTGTCTCCGGCGGAGTTGCGGATGGGCTACGGGATCGACCTTCCTGGCCCTCTCCACCTCTTCTTTATGGAGCATGACGACCTCGCATCTGCATGCGATTCTTCTCTGGAATATTTCCCTCGTGCCGTCACTGTCCCAGCTCGTAACTGCTACCTTCACAATGTACCAATACCATCTGCCAGGCGCCAACTTAAATCTTAATCTTGAACTCCACGGGCCAAGAACAGCTTAAGTCAATATTACATTTTAATTAGTGGGTAATGTGTAAATTCGACTTGTTAAGTTACTGATTATTACGCACTAATTAGAAAAATATAATTAGTGAAACTCTTTAACAACTGTAGATAAGTAAACTGTAGAACTTGATAAAGATCTATTTCTGCACCCCGTTTTTCATGTTAATAGTTTTTCATTAGGCAAACAGTGTGATAGGGACGTTAACATTTTTTTGTTATCATTTCATCGCGTTAGATATTATGATTAATAAACTACTATCTTTAATTTCATCTCTTAATAATTAAAAATAACGGCGTGTCAAATACAATCATGAATATATTGTTGTAATTATCCTTAATATTTAACAAAGATATTGTAAGCCTCTTTATATGTGTGCGTGTAAGTCTCCTTGACTATTAGAGTGTATTTATTAAATAACACACGCACACAAAGTATCTACAATATTATTAACCATAGTAATAATTATAATTAAAACTGGATACATTTATTAAGCATGAGGGTGTGTAATTATTTAATGCTTTATCGTCTTAAATTCGCAACTGAAAATAGTACACTAGAATGGCCGACGTGTACCTCGCTCGTATATACATATTAAGTTTCTCATGTAAATAAAACAGATTTTTGTAATGAGAAATAAAGTGCTTTAAACATTATAAATATAAAAGTAAAATAAGTAAATTTTGGTCCCTGTGTCAGTGTTTATCCGTATCATCTCGACGTCCGTCGAGCAACAACTGAGCAATTCTTAAGGCAGTTTTCGCTGCATTTGGAACCAGCTGCCCACATTCGACTTAGTGCCCTAGAAAAGAGCGTTCCAATTCTTAAAAGGCCGGCAACGCACTTGCAAGCCTTCTGGCAATATGAGTGTCCATCGGCGGCGGTATCACTTAACATCAGGTATTAGGCCCATTTGCCTCCTCTAACATTAAAAAACGGTGTACTAAGTACGTTCACCTATGAAAGCACCACCTCTTAGGTCACCAGTACCATCCACCAGGCGCCAACTTAAATCTTCACTTAGCGCCTGTCCGCTTGAATCCCACACCCAAAAGACAACTAACAAAATTGAAAGTTTGCCATTAATCAAAGCAGCTAAGTGATTAAAGTTACGAGTATTATAGAATATTATTAGTATCAATGTGCATGTGCATTTATGTTTCGAGATCACGAATACTTTAGCGGTATTTAACCAATGACAATTCGTGTCATTATTATTACTAATAAACATTTTAAACAAAACATTTTATATTGGATTTAGATCGACAGTCCAGTATTGTTAGCTCGATCCGTAAAAGGGATTGGATAAGTGCTAGTAATAGTATGGAAGAGTTATCCACAGTTAGCAAGATATTTGTTACTGAAGCTGTTCGTACAGAATTTGTGTTATAAACATTAATGCAATGTTCGCACTGTCCATAAATCTAAATGATCATTTTGACGTATTCTTCACGAAACTTTCATAGATACTTGGAAGTCATATCTGACAATTATTATTGAGGCGCATGGTATCTCTGAGGTATCTTTCCAGCAGTCAGAGCTATCGCTGTGGTATAGGTAAGAAGTGTTGGACTAGTTGTGGTGGTATGGTAAGCATGTGACTCTCACCTCTGAGGTCATAGGTTTGATCCGAGCAGCAATTTAATTTGTCTATGTGCGCATCTAAGACTCGATGGTATGGTGAAATCCCCATGTCTAAAACGATGTGTGTCAGGCAAAAGGCTAATCATCTACTTGTCTATGAAATAAAAAATACCAAAGAAATGGATACAATCTGAGTTTAGTTTTGGATTATTTTTATTATTATTTGCATTTGTTTAAGTCTGAGCCTCAGATTTCTGTATCAGTTTCATGATCAATCTAATAGTCAAGTCATCAGCTTCCTGTGCATGACACACATCGCCTTTTGGGTCTAAGTAAAGCCGGTTTCTTCGCAATGTTTTCATTCACTGCTCGTTAAATGCGCACATAGAAAGAAAGTCCATTGGTGCACAGCCGTCATTCAAACACCGACCTCAGGGTCGTCGTCGGGACATGAGAGGTCTGAAGCCACAAGGCCAACACTGCACAAATACATAGGTAAATGTGTCACCCAATTATAAGGGCTTTGATATAAAATCTAGCTAAACAGTTAGCTAATGAATGTAGTTCATTCATAATGTTAGGTGGAGGTCAAACGACATGTTCCAATCGTAAATCATTCACGCACGTCATCCCACGCCAAGATGGATGATTCCGAAACCCGAACTAAAATGATAATTATCGACTCTTTGTTACATCCAATCAGTTGGTAATGCGTTTCTTATTAATGTGGAAACGGGGTTGAAGCTAGGTAGGCTTTCTACAGCGATGCATCAAGGTTTACAAAAAACTGTTATGAAAAATGACTCAGTGGATATTTTCAGCAACTCCATGGAGACCTTTCGCCCAGTCTTCATAGATACCTTGTTGTGTTTATTAATAATATTCAGTGTATATTCGTGGATGTGTTGCGTTATTGCGGGCTGCTCGATTGTGAGGAAGTTGCATGGCAATTTCTCATGTCAATTTTACAAAGAAAGAACAAAGAACATTTGTTGGTCTTTATCATATAAATATTTATTTTCACAGCAAAGTGTTTTATGTATTGTATGAAATGAAGACGAATATAGTTTTATTCTTATTTTTAAATAGTTTAATAGGCTTGACCTGTTTGGGTCAAATCTGGGAATTAAAATTTTATTGAATTTAGTAAGTTTTCTAATAAAAATATTTTACATAAGAAAGTGTCCAATAACACTACTTGTAGTCTCTACTAAAGGGAAGACACTCTGTTCTTGTGGTCTACTTGTTTCGCTTACCTCTGATTAGCACTTACGACTAACGTGAATGAACACTAAATCTGATAATTTATTTTATTTTTATGTCTGATCATTGCCCTACATTGATGTTGTGAGATGACTGGTACCTTATATTCTTTAAACTTTTATTGATGTCAAAACCAGCCAGATACATATAGCCAAAGAGATTTTATTAGAAGTTCATACACACTATAATGCGAAAAGACTTTTTCCCCAACTTAATATATATATTAAACAAAGTATCTCAAGGTACTGAAACAATTATGGACAAATTGCTTTTAAAGCGTTAATTTCAGGACTATCGGCCATTGTTTCGCGAGTTTGGTGAATCGTAAAGTTAGTGAAAAAAATTGAAACGTCCCGTGAATGGTGCCAAATGAAGATGTATATCTCATGTGTACAAATGATCACTAATTACCTATAGAAATGTTTCTCCAAGGAAAGAAACTTACGTTCTTTAAAGCCGTGGGCGCTACTACTGGTTTTAAATATGCATTTATGTATATATCTAGCTAGTAATTTTTATATCTCTTTTCTCCTATACATATATAAAATAATAAAATGAGACGTTGTAGAGATTTTTGGTATACAAATTTAATACCTGGACTGAAAGTACTAATTATAATGAAAATACCTTTAAAAGTTATTCTGTAGGCAATTAACAAGTTAAGTTCGAAATCCAAAAAACCCCTATTTTATGTAGTAGTTAGTAGTTCGAAATTCAAAAATCTTTCTCTATGTAGTTAGCAGTTCGAAATTTAAAAAAAAACTTTTTTCTATATCGCTAGTAGTGGGAAATTTAAAAGTCGAAATCAACGTTCGAAGTATAAATTCGAAAAACTATAGTAGGTACTCGCCGTCTGAGGTTGCCATTACAAAAAAATATGCCATAAATTATATAATTTATTCGTTGAACGGACGGGTTTACGCGTGTACCGTCTAAGTTGGTCTTTACAAGAGCCGCTTCCTAAACATTAAAAGAGTCTGGATAGTAAAATATCGAATGACCCCATTTTAAGAATGCTTAATGGCTATGGAAATCGTGTATTATTTATTTCGTCTATATATTATGTCCATGGAAATCTAGAAGTTTTATTTGTGGCATCAAACTCTAGAAACGTGTTTTTTGTTAATTTAGCGTTATTAGATGAAATGAATATCAGATTGATTTATTCAATGGCCCGTAATTGTCCCTATTATTATATTATTTTGAGATTAATTCTATTAAGGCTTAGAATTCGTTTCTGTCGATCTCTGGCGAATCCAGGTTCGCACCAGCGACAAGGGCCGGTAAAGTAGGGATACGGGCCAGCCGTCATCATTCCGGAACCTCTCTTTGCAGCTCGTCGGCAGCATCATTGCCGAGAGATCCACTGTGTTCTATATCTCTATGGGTATTTACAGAGCAAATGAAAATTGGTGTCATAATTAATCGTTAGATAATCGACGTTAGTAACGGCGAATTTGTCGTTTCTTTTAAATGAAATATGTTACTTTTGTTACAGAGTATATAGAATAATTATTGTTGTTTACTCTTTTCTGTGAAAAACAAAAAACCGATTGAACTGACTAACTAACGAACTAACTTTGCATGCCTCGTCTTTTAAGAGGTTCATATCTTTTAAGTTATCATTTAGACGCGCAAGCGTGATACATAGCGTTTGTGATAACATTAAAAATACAGGAGGACAAAAACTACACAATTTATTACGGTAACAGTTGTCCGGCGTTTTATGATGACAACGCGTATTTCAATAAAAACCGCTATAAATAATTCAACCATTAAATAACATAAAAGTCAAAATATAATATATTTTGTTAACCATGCGTCTGCTCGCGACGCTGTCTCCGAACCTCTTAAATTTTACAATAGTAATAACTACCAAAAACATCCAAAAACAACATTTAATTTTCCTTTAAAATCCTATTCGACGCATTATGGTTCATAAACTAGAGATGCTGATGACCAATCACAATCGAAATGAACGAAGAGTCTTTCGTTTCAACGACCAGCTGGCAAGCCAAGAAGAGATCAAACTTCTATCTTAAGCTTCGTTAAAAAGGCTATTTATTTCGCATGAGGTGAAATACATAGTCACTGTTCTGTGGAGGAAGGAAGATACTACTTCTCTTCTGACCTAGAGGGAGGATCTTCGACCAGTCTAAGCGCGTTGTCGGCCTCGGTACAGGACCTGAAGTCGAATTGGTTCGGAAATACTTCAGTAAGCTGGATCCTGATAGTAATTCGGCAAAACTGCCTAAAGAATCTGAACACACTACATGGTAAATGTCTCCATGCGGTAGAAGATACAGAAAGATGAAGCTGATTTAACCTTACAGTTAAAATTTCACCCCAACCATTTGAGAAGATTGACCATTCGACAATCTGCTCACAAGCAATTAGAAATTGAGAACAAATCGTAATTTAGCATCAATTTGTGCTCCGACCGGGTATCTGACCCAAATACCTCTACCATTAAAAGAATTTGCATCGTGGCTTCAACTTCAAGTAGGAAAAATACTTTACTATATTATTGATACTCAATAATGATGGGACCCTTACAGCAAGAAAAGCAATTGAAATGTTATTAACAATTTGAGTATTTGTAGTAGTATAGAAATACTACTATATTTGAATATAACGACATAGGGAAGTAGAACCAATTCTTATCTATCTACGAGTTTATGTTAGACTACTATTTCGTGATGACAAAACAAAAACGACATATCCATTTTCTTAGACTACATAGTAATAATAAAAAGAAAATCAATACAAATTTAAAAAGTTTGGTCCCTGTATCAGTGGACCTTTAATGCCGGCAGCATTATTGCGATACTTATTCGTTGAGCGAGTAAAGCACCAGCTCTGGGGTCACTGGTACCATCTACCAGGCGCCAACTTAAATCATTAAATAGCGTCTATGCACTTGAACCCCACGACCCAAGTGACTCTACTCCAAAGGGAACAAATTCAAAGTTTGAGGAAAGACTTATATTTGAAACAACTATTATTATATTTAGCACAGTGTATACATGCAATAGATAGCGGTATAACGCTGTATAGGTGTTATCATTGCATCTTAAATCATTTTTATTTCATAAACAAATTGGAACCTAATATAAAAGCAGCAAGCATCAAGCGCAAGGATCTCACTGAATTAAAATAATAAATTAAGGATAATCTTTATTAAAATTAATTGGAATTTGAATTTCAGTTTTAATGTGTTTCGTTAACAACCTAAGTGATCAGTTCCTAAAAGTTTAGTTCAAAAAAGTTTTTAAGTGAACAAATATTTTTTTTTTATATTAAAAATTATGTATGTATTATCTTAAGAATTTTAGAAAGGAAATGTTTTGATATAGCACAAAAAAGGTTGGAAAGGACTGGCCTAAAGGAAAAATCAAAGCCTATAACCGTCCCATATGTCAAAATTGTATCATTAAAAAAACTAAAAATGAATTGGTGCAACCGGGATTAGAACGCTCGGCCTTGGGGCTCAAGCGACTTGGCCAACAACTCTCCTTAATAAAAGTACATGAATAATATATATCTGTAAATGTGCCCCGAAGCACTTGAACAATAGCCTCAAATATTTACACGGTTAATGGGCACCTGTTTGATCTAATTACTTAAATAAGCAAGGAAAACGGTTGGTTTTATCATAATTTTCGCGATTTTCCTTAATAAGTTAGTCGAAACGGAGGACGAGGAGAACTTTTTAAAAAACATAGATTAAAGTTACTTAGTTTAATATCGTATTTGTCACATTTCAGAACCATCTAACCATGCCAACGAACATGGTTGTGTAGAATGGTCCTTGTATACAACTTTGATAGCTTATGAAACTAGGTGGTTGTATTAGTATATCGTAAGTTTAGTATTAACTAAATATAAATATGACTAGCTAGCTTAATAAGCCGTTAAATTAACAGCCTAGCCTTTTAACTAAACAGCGCCGTTTAACTAGCGGCCTGAAAGATATTCAGCCGTAACGTGTTCAACATTTAATAAACTGGTTGGCTAATGCTTAGGCCATTCGTACGATAGAGTGACCATGTGGCAGAAATAATAAAGATCTCACAATTTAAAAAAAAATTACAATGTTTTAGACGGTCACTGCTAAATTCAAATTATTATTGTCGACTCTAGTCTTCCATTGTACTTGTTGTTTTTTATTAAAATTTCAAAAACACCATCAAAGTTACGTGTTTGCCGACGCCATATTGACAGTTTGAAGAGTTTCGTTTCGAGTTTGAAAGCGGCGGAAAGTGTAACTAAACTTGAATGAACAGTCAACAGGCTAGGCAATTAATAAAACGTCATCGTCAATTGCCTAGCTGTTTGTTCTACGGGCTGAATATCTTTCAGGCCGTTAGTTAAACGGCGCTGTTTAGTTAAGAGGCTATGCTGTCAATCTATTTTAATAATTCATTTAATTACATTAACCACTTAACCTAAGCTATACATAATAATCTTAATATTTATATCATAAAACAAGGTCGGGTTTTGTCAACGACTAGAACTCGAGAACGGCTGGACCGATTATTATTTGTTGTGATTGTCAGAATAACTTTTTATAACATTATAAACATTCCATCCAATACGAAATGATTATAGGTTTTGTAACTGTCAAACATTTCACAAGTTCATCGCGTCGATACGGTAATCTCTCCCCTAAAATTAAAATACATAAAGGTTTCGAATAAAATCAAATCAATAAATAGTGTCAATTTCTAAAGAAGTGAACCTAATGTTTATTTCGTATAACTTTTATAAAATCATAAATTAAGTTGAGCTAAACTGTATCACAGCATTCATTGCCTGTTAGGCGGTACGAAGTTTGGAAGGAATTGAAATTTCAAATTCCATTGGAAGATTGGTAATTCAAAACGCTTGCCCTTTTTATCCGTTAAAGGAAAAACAAACGTAACTCTTATTTATTTTTAACAATAAATAGCTGACCCGGCGAATTTTCTAACAAAAGTCAATTAATGTCGTGTTATTTATTGTTATAGTAATTTAAACAATATTGCGTCTGAAACTCATTCAGTTAAATATTTCTTAAATCCAAGACCCTAAGCCTAGCGCCATATGAACGTATTAAACTAAATGGAAACACAAACAGGCGTTGAGATACTAATATAGACTATTACATAATAAATACAATTAGACAATTGGATGCTAGTGTAATGACTAACAAGGCAAGGTAAATAAAGTTATAACGTCGATGAGTTGGAGCTGTCAAAAGCTGCAAAAAGGCCTGTTCGCCGTATTGACGTCAACGATGAGTCGAGAAGTAGCCCAGATCGGAGATGGAAGATTCTCGTTTCGGTGGCAGAACCAGCGGTATGAGTGTAGTTTTTATGAATTATGTATGTAAAGCTTCTAAACTCATTTAACTTAAATCAATATTCCTCATCAGAATGCTCTATATTATCAATGTAATGGTCGTAGTCTGCCTCCTCTATGGGCATCCATTCGTGTCCACGGTACAAATAAGACTTGCCTTTACGACCCTTAAATCCCATTTTAGCTGCCTCGTCTTGAATGAACTTCTTCTTTGGAACATCCTTTAATCTGACGAGGGCGTAGGCCACGTGTATCTGAAAATATTTTTGTTTTTTATAGTGTCGTAACCCATAGCGGAGCCGAGGATTTTCTTTGCCTATCCTTTCAGGTAGGTTTCTATTTCCATTCAAACTGAAACAATTGTTTGCTAAAAATCGAACTTAGGACCTCTACGTCTTAGGGTAACAACTGCGGCGTTAATAGACAAGCTGTCTTACTTATGAGTGCAGAAATACATTGTTAGTTTTTCTAGTTTAAATATAGATTTAAGTAAAAAAGTTTATGAATCTTTTCGATTTATACATATTAGCAAATCACAGTTGGAAGTCACATTGAATGAAAGTTGAAAGATTACTTAATTATTATTTATTCGTCTGTTTCATAGGGAGATCCTACGGCAACACTAGTTTTCCCCTACTACTGCTACTCCAATGTAGTTCTGGACTTGACACGATGCATGCGCAAGTAAAGTAGTCTCAATTAGCTATTGTATATATATGAGCGTGCTAGCATAGTACATTTAGCGCACGACTCTTATACCTGAGGTCTGAACTTACACCCAAGCTTACAGACTCCCGGTCTTATTTAATATAAATAGCGAGAGGAAATCGGCATACCTTTGACTCAAAAGTCGACGGCAGTCAGGCACATCATCCACTTGCCCATTAATAAAAAAAAGGTTACAGAAATCTGAGCCCCAGACCTTAAAGGTTGTAGCGCCACTGGTTCCTTCATTATCGTTCAAATAAAAAGAGGATTTATTAATACTTACATCACAATTCATAAAACCAATATAACGTCCATTGTCAAATTGCTTTAAGCGCACTGCTACAGCGTCAACTGTATCACTTGGCGATAAATCTGTAATTTTTAGAGATTCAAATAAAAAGTTTTAAAGAAATACATATGCATAATATATAGAACACGAAACAGCAGCGCCGAGTATCATGGAATGATGAAACTGAAAACGCCTCAGATATTTTCAGAGAAGGAAATCAATCAAGAAAGGTAATGTCTGGTGTATACCGGACGTGTTTCTAAATCTATTTAACTGGTTTTATCTTCTTTAAATGATTTTTATGACATCGTTCGACCTCTGGCTCTTATATGGATTACGCTGAGACACCAAAGTATACTAGACTACAAGCCCATGGAAAAAACTTACCTGTGTAATGAACCAACGTGAATTACGTTTAGAAGGCTCGTACTATATCAGAAAATAACTCTGAGCACTATGCCGTCATTTCTGAGCGGTACAGGTGAGTACGTGAGTGAATGGAATTTCTAAGGTACATATGAAGAATTACGACTAATTATTAATGTACGACTTTTTTATAATGTATAGATGATCAATAATAAATGTCGAAAAACCTAGTGCCGTATTAAAGTGGTGGTGCAAATTTTCAATTCGACAATAATTATTATTGCACGGCATTTGTGTAATTCCTTTTCTACACATATACAGATACTTTAAACGCAAACGCTGTACATATTTCCAGCGCAGGGGTCGAAATAGATGGGACGTTGGTTCATTTCCCAGGTAATTTTTTTCCATGGGCTTGTAGTCTATATATGGGTAATATACATTTTTGATTATAGTGGTTGTGTTTGTATTTCCTTTCTGTTTGTGTGATTAAACGAAATAAATGTGTTTTTTTCTTCCTTGTCTGTACAGAAAAAATATCAAAGACACAGAAACCGGTAAACCCAATCACGGGATTTATTGTCTACAAATCAATATAGTTATCTGTTTACATTGTAAATCAAGTAATTAGAGTCATAGAAAAGACCTTTATATGGCGTATACACGATGTACTGTCCTCTATCTCCCTGTTCCACCAGAAGGTGTGTTACATTACTCCTCTCCTTCAGCAGTACCATGGGAGCAGTCCAGTTTACTGGCTCCCGTACGTGGTCATCAATTAGGTACTTTAGGTAGGCTATTTGCTGGAAAATTAGCAACGCAATTAATGTTTCATTCACTTAGAAAATTGAATTTTAAAGTAGGGTTAGTTATGAACTTGGATTCCTGTCGTATCTTTACAGGTTCAGGGTTAGAAAAAGAGCTGTCTGTGCTTGTAGCAATATAGCTCAAGAGACGGTGTTATATGTCCTGACGGACGGCCGATTGTATGAATAAAAGTAATAATATTCAACAATAGGTTAAAAGGCAACTTTTTGGAATTTGCTTCGAATGTTATACAAAATGTTCTTAAAATAAATAGACAGTCGTGCTTTATCATTCGGGTTACCAATACCACTTACTTAAGTATGCATAAGTTATTGAATACCTCTGACGACAACATAGTCAGGGAATTAGCTAGAAAGTACATTAAAACAAATATGATTAAAAGGATTCATTGTGGTTATTGTAAGTAAATAACCAAATTTATTTTTACATTTGTATAAAACATCTGTTCGAGTACAGGTACAAGGTAACGTATATCAACCAATACCAATTTTAATAATATTGATTTTGTAATTACAATACTGAATTACTAAATATTAAAATATGAGGATATTACCTCTCGATTTGGTAGGAGAAACTTGACGAACCACGTCGGAGATGTCGGGCCCCAATAGTAAAACGACATCCATACATCATCTAAGACTGAATACGGATTGAAACGAGCAAATCTACCAAAATCTTCACAACTTGTCGTCTGGTTATGATCTATATTTGGTCCTACTGAAGTACTCATAGCCGTTACTAATAATACAAAATGTATAGATAGGATAAACATCGTTCTAAAACTCCAAACAGGTTGCTGATCATCTTATAGCAGTGATGTCGGATGTTTGTCTTCAAGAATGTCAATACTAAGCATTTTCAAAACAATGTCTCGAAGTTCTTTACACTGTAATTTAACAATATGAACAAATAATGTGAACGTCTTATTGATGTAGGTATTAGTAATGGTGCAATAGGCTCATGTAAGCAAATAATAACATAACAACCTTATATTATACTGTATTTTATTAAGTTTTTAGTTAACTGCATCTTAACTTCTTCTAAACTTCAAACAATATCAACTATACACACAACTATATCAAATATATACACTACAGCCTGCTTAAATCGAAGCGTGGAGGTTTCAAACTCTTCGACTTTTCAATTTGTCGTTCTACGTCCAAAAATTTCTCCTTAAACAAATCACTGATAGCAGAAGTATCATGTCCACGTGAAGATACTGGTGTTCCTTTTCCCCTAAAGTTCAGAATTGAAGCTGCTTTTATCTTTTCTGGATCGGATTGTGGCTCTTCACCCAATATTGCCATCATATACGTGGTCTTATCATCGCAGTACATAAGAGCCAAAAAAGGATCGAGTATTTTTATGCGTACACTCAGGATGGGCAGCGTTGTATTTGTGCCTGAAAATAATTAAAATACTAGTAGATAATTATATGTAAAACATATTGCTCTTGTCAAATTATATCACTACTATGGTGAGGGTTCAGGAGGAAAAAATGTTAGTTTAGGAAGTTGGCAATGGACTTCTAATGTCTCAATCCTGCGTCTACTCTAGTGAGACTTTTGTCGTATTACATTTGAAAGAAGAAATTAACGAAAAACAGAGAGAAGTGGTCTACAGCAGAGTTTTTTAGTGTGTTTTTAGTCATACAAATTGTTTGAACTGGAGCAAAATAATCACAAGGATTAGAGCATTTACACAATCCTCAAATTAATAAAAAGCTTGATTACTTTGTAAATTGTACCTTTAATCGATTCCGGAAGATCACTTTTGACAATACCTTCAAATAGACCACGTCTGTCTTTCGCAATTAGTAAAATCTCTCTGGTATCGTTTAGCAGTAGCTTTGGTTGGTTCCACTCTATCCCTGTCAGATGCGGGCCGTAATCCGATTTAAATTTCTGCACTAGCTAGAATATTTTTTTTTAATATATTTTTCATGTTATTCAAACTATTATCGCTACGGATTTAACAAGATGTATTAGCGAAATAGTTGAAGGTATACAGTATACAAGCAACAGTTTTATTAACGCTACGTTATATATTTAGGAGTAGAGAAGTGTTGGTGGCTTCAACGTGTGACTCTCATCTTTAAGGTCGTAGCTTCGATTCCCGGCTGTGCACCAATGGACTTTCTGTCTAGGTGCGCATTAACCATTCACTCGAACGGGGAAGGAAAAAATCGTGAGGAAACTGGCTTGCTTAGACCCATAAAGTCGACGGCGTATACCTTATACGGTATTACTCTTCAAGGTATACGGTAGCACTACTTTCAACTATTTCGCTAATTGAGCTAGCTCTGGTCTGTTTAATTGTTTCATAATAAATATAGCATAAAAACCTTCTTAGTAGGATATGTAAATCTGTGGATGTCTGCAATTTTAACATTGCTTAAGGACCAAATATAGAATGGAATCCACTCCAAATTGACTATATCATCAGGATGAAATAACGCTTTTTTTGCAAACTCCTCACAAGTTGTCCAGTTACTCGTAGTTTCTTTTATCATATACGTTCTTTCTTCTAACTCGTCTACATTTATATTTTGCGGTTTACTAGTGAATGGTGTATCTGGGCGTGGGATAGTCTTAACGAGTGGTTCAGGATAAGATCTAGCTAGGTTACGATCTAATATTGCTTCAAAATTATAATACATCGGATTACCACTGTTATTTCTCATCACTTCAACTTCTTCTGCTTTTCTCATTTTTTCATATAGCATTTTGTCCCGTGGTGGCATGTATTTGCCGGCAATGTCTCGACTGTTGTCTCTCATAGCGTATGCATCTTCTAGATTTAATTTATCGCCACCTTCGAATAAACGTCTGTTTTTTTCTGGATCTCTATATATGTGACCGAAGTCTACATCGTGTTTGTTATAGGAGTCAACGGATCCTCGCCGTTGCTTCGTTTTCTTACAATCTGTCAACGTAGTTAGGAGAATTATGACGAGGAACTGCATTATCCATGTTATGATTCACTTGATATGTAAGTTGAATTTATAGGCACGTAGCAGAGGTTGCACACATTTCACATTTGACAATTTTATTATATATTAAACTTTGTAAAAATCATCATTTTTTAGATTCATTCTCAATTCGGAAAATGCAGTTCCTCTTCATAATCTTCAAAGTCATCTTTACACTTTTAATTTTGATGTTAGTCTATGGACTACTAAATCAATATAAATGATAAAATAGAAAACTAAACCAAATTAAAAAAGTAAACAGAGATAGTAATAGATAAAGATTTAAAGGAAGATAGCGAGGTGATATATCGCATTTCACAGACAAGATGGAAGAAGGGATGGGAAAGGAAATACTTTGACGAGACAATTAATCATTTTCAAGTGTTTTAACAAATATCGTTTATGTCTGACAAATTATTGGTGCAATTCTTAATATTATTTTTATAAAATACGTAACAACATTATTAGATTATTTCAGTAAAGAGATGTAATGACACGAATAGGGTCAAAAATATGTATATGTAGTGTAATAAAGTTTTAATAACATACATTGTTCATAAATTATTTGAACCAAAAGTTGGATTCGTCTGATTTTTTGTTACTCCCAACGTTTCTTATTTCAACTCAAAAGACTGTAAAGCGAGACTTTTATTCACACGTATTGACACTTTAATATTAACATTCAGTATGAAAATTACGAGAAAATTAAATTATGAAGAGTAATTTCACAAAAAACCGTTTTAAAATCTTTTTAGCTAGATTATGTTACACGATTTAATTGACTAAAAAATAAATTATTAAATTATCTCTTGGCGTTGCGTAGAAATGTGGGGTCACTCTGCATCTTCTACCGAATTTACCGTGGAGAGTGTTCAGAGGAGTTGTTCGGATTGCAGCTGAGTTTCATCATCGGACGTCGTGCCTCGACGATATACGAAATTTCGCCCGTATCACCTCGTCCGTCGTTCCGCAACCGAGCGATTTTCAAGACAGTCCTGCACACCATCACTATGTGGAACCAGCTGCCCTCTGAAGTATTTCCGAACCAACCGTATTGACTTAGGGTCCTGCAAGAAAAAAGCGTACCCATTCTCGAAAGGCCGGAAACGCACTCAAGATCCCTCTGGAATTGAGAGATAAGAAGAAAACCTAATACTAGTTATTCAGTAATTGTCGTTATAGTATTTTTTATGGAGATATTTCTAGGACCGTCTATTTGAATTTTTTTTTCAAAAATTCGGTGTACAAAGATAATATTATTGCTTAACAATTTTGTGGAAAGTGTCCGGGTTATATCTCTCTTGTACTGTTTAGTAACAGAGATGGCTTAATATCAATATTACATCTAAATTAAAAAAATAATAATCCAGGGCTGTTACAACCCGATTTATTGCCTCAGATTGCATCCGTTTCGTCTTTGATTATATTTTTATAAAATACTGGGGCAGACGAGCCTACGCCCAAAAAGAGCAGTCATCGCTCGCATGGACACCTATTGTACGTGGGTGCGTTGTTGGCTTTTGAGGAAGGAGAACACTCTTACTTTGAACAGTTGAAGGTCGTATCTCCCATATAGATATCTTAGACATGCCTTGTGCTCTTCGTTTGCCGTCACAAGAGCACAGAAAAATAAATCCATAGGTTGGAACTCAAGCCCTCATTATTAACACACCCACGTTTGCACCACTATTTAAATAAAAAAAATATAGGAATAAATAATAATACAAATTTATTATATTTTAGGTATATTAAAGTTCATCGTCCAGATATTCTTCATCTTCATATTCATCTTCATTTTTATGATCGTCCAACATTGAAAATTGCGAATAGAACTGCTCCTCATACAAATAAGTCTCATTGAATTCACTTTTGATACCCAGAACTGATATTGCATCATCGATCTGTAATTAATATAGGCTGTTTAGGCAAACAATGTTATGGCATATAGGAAAGGTAACAGTAGAAATATTTCTACGATTCAGAAACGCACGTAAGTCGAGAGTAAGACTCGTCTAAGAATACGTCAAAACTGTTAGATATAATAACACGAGTGTTTTAAGATCATCGTCATATTATAGTAGCATGATCTTACAAAGTTCTAAAAGGTATGTAGAATATGATATCACGCTTATTCTTCAAATCAAATGGTATTTTAGTCATGAGTTGGCAAAAGGCACAGTTGTGTTTTGGGACGTTTGTTACAAAGTACATATACAAATTTTATATAATCCATTACTTACGTGTTTCTCGTCAGGCATATCATCAAACGGCGCAAGAGCATAACCAAATCGGAATTCACATTGTAGTAATATAACATAGAATGGCTTCACTAATTTTATTGCCATTTCCGTGTAAGGAAGATCATCTGTAAAGGTATTTTTATCAAAATATCTATTGACTTGGCAGTCACAATAATTTTATTGTGAAGTTCTTTTAAGATGTAATAATTTTCAACAGTTCAAACATGAGTACGAAATGAAAGTCTTACATGATTATATTCTAAAGTATTGATTGTAGGTAGGTTTTTTAAACATTGGATCAGGATATGTTAGGATCAGGCAGATCTGTGGCCGAGCTAGGGAAGTGTCAAATCTTACCAGCTGCCTAAAAAGGGACTTTATTTGTCTGGTGGGCTTGGCGTCTACATACTAATTCACTATATATATATATATGAAACTTACGATAAAAATCTAAGTTGGTAACGATCCGAAATCTCCCAGAGGTATTCGTAGAAATGAATAAAGCGCTAAAATCATTCGATGTCTCCATAAAGAGCGCAGTTCTATTCCAATCAACTGGTGGTGTTAAATTCAATTCTGTGCGGAAGCGATCTACCAACTGAAATACACTTTGCATTTATAAACTGTAAAAATATGTCATAATATATGCTGTGCGTGTTTATTTGTTAAATTCTTCAATTCAACCGGGATCTGTTCAACCAGTCTACAGCACAAATCCCCATTATCAAAGAAGCACCTACTAAATGCTATCTCCGACACTACCCCACAAAAACAATAAAACTTGGCGATTAAAAAGAGTGGCGGAGAGTTTATTGCCTGTTCTTCTCGTCTGTTCTACGCCCTTGATTTAAGAACTGGCAGTAAATGTAAAATTAGAAGCATTTAATGTATATTTCTTTTTTTGACGTTCATAAGTGTACATTGTGTTACCTATATGAATAAATGATTTTTTTTGACTACCGACATCTTATGTTCGCAGAGTCAGTTTACAGCAGCGATACTATACCTAACGTATTTAATATTATTACTTTTTTCGGCATTATCGTATTGACTTAATACTGAAAAGTGACTGATGATCCCTTTGTTTTTGTGAATAAAATAAAGTATCAATATCTTAGTATAGAGGTTTATAAAATTCTGACTTGTCTTATCTTATAGATGACGTCATGAATGTCTTATTAATGGTGTTTAATTTTGTTTTCCTGAATCTGTGTGATGAAAAACGCAGTCATCATTACAATACACAGTATGAGACTTCGTTCGTCTCATATCTTAAGGCCAGCAGCTAAAGCCCTCCGACTCAAACCTGTTTTTGCATCTGCTTTATAAAAAACTTAAAGTGATGAGTTTTGTTACCTTCTTCCAAACCATTAGGTATATTATTTTGCTTTGAATCGAATCCAGTAATTAAATCAATTACGCTACAACCTTTTTAGGCCTGTGACGTGTGACGTGTACTTTACTAAATAATTTTATATCTTTATAAACTTTATATAAAAAGAATCTGGCGCTACAGCCTTCTGTGCCTGACGCACGCTTTAGATTTTTTGGGTCTAAGGCAAGTCGGTTTCCTCACGATGTTTTCCTTCACCGTTCGAGCTTATATTAAATGCGCAGATAGAAAGAAAATCCATTGGTGCACATCTGGGGATCGAACCTACGAACTCAGGGATGAGCGTCGCACGCTGAAGCCACTAACTAGGCCAACACGGCTCTGAATCGAATCCAAGCCCAGTCAAAAAATGGGTAAAAATACTGGAATATATATAAATACACTTTTAGGCAGGCTTCAGATTATATATATGATGGTAATATAGAAGATGGTAATATATAACTGTTTCGTGATCTATGTTTTTTCTAATAAGGGTTTCATCTACTTTTGGGAAACGCATGCCGGTTTCCACAAGATATTTTCTTTAACCGTACGAACTGCGTACCTACTTTAGATGACCAAATAATGTGAATTTAGTTAATTAAATAAAAAAAATACGTACAACAGGATATGGGACACTAAACCTAAACATATGCAGCGGTTCCTTTGCAGCATTCCAGAAGTAAAAAGTCTTCCAGTCCACATCAATCAGAACCAGAGGATCAAACGTGTAATTCGCCAATAACTCCTCACAACTTGTGGAATTTTGAAAACGTTTCTTATATATCTCCGACAAATTCTCCACCACAGTTGAATTATCGACTAATGGGGCCATAGAGGAAGCAAGACTTAATAATGAACTCGCTATTACTATTTGATACATATTAGCAAAAATCAACGTCTGTTGACACGCCTTTCAATTTATACAATGTCTGTCATGTCGAAAAGAAATTGTTGTAAAAAACAATTGTTTATTTTTATAACAGTATTGTATTGTTTACAGTATGACTTTCCTCTGAAGTATGAGAAAGATGTATTCTGTTATATTCGGACCAATTTCTGTATGAAATGTTAAACTATCTGATTATAAAACAATGTTGACCAGAGATGTTGATTGTTTTGCTTGAACTGTATTTATTTATATCATCACGCCTTTTCCCCGAAGGGTTAGGCATAGTCGACGGATCTCTTACTACGGTCCTGATGTACCTCTCTCGATTCATCACCTTTCATTCACCATACATGGTCGTCGATTATGGTTAACTTGTTAACTCTAGTAACTCCTGGATATGTCCAGGTGAGTACAACAAGGTGTACCCTACCAGAGTTTCCAATTCATCCGTTCTACATGGTGTGATTTGGTGTTCAAAATGAATATATAAATCTAATTAATATATAAATGAAACACAATATATTTCGAATTAATTTTATTAAACTTAATTATACAGCAAACTTTCTGGCCCCAAAAAAATATAGCATGCCTTAAATATTTAAACAGATCTCATCTACTGACGTGCTGCAACAAACTTGCTATTGTTAGAACAACATCCTATGATATTACAGTAAACTCTTCGTTTTTATTACTTTCTTTAGTGCAGACTGGGAATCCATCTCCCAGGTCAAGGCCAGCTACTAAAGCCTCGATCTCCGACCTATTGGGCGGATTATTTGATCTCGCACCTAGTGATGCGATGCCTTGGTTGCAGTCCACGATCAGCAGGTACTTGCCTTCGTTTAGCAGCTTAAATTGAAACTTAATAAGGGTTACTCCTTTTCGTATCGGTACAAGACCTGGAAGAAGATTAGAATGGCGTTTTAGCTGTTTCACTACTAGGGGTATATGTATATTATATGATCCATTTTATAATACATTATGACTCGTTTTTGTTTACTTTACTGCTAAGCTTTACCTGTCGAACTTGTTAGTAAATATACATTTTGTAATTTTCAACTTACCATAACTACAATTTTTTAAATCTAAATACTAACTTGAACTCCGAACCATATTCGGAACACCGACGAAACTTCCAGCAGGACCCTGGTCAGCGAAGAGCAGCATCTCGTGCTTCGATGGTCCCACGTACAAACTGAGAGTTGCCGCTTCCCAAGATGGCTGCTGTTCTAAGTACTCTCCCATTTCTGACCAAACGCGGTTTATTGTCTGGAAGAAATCATCAGATATCACCATGATTACAATAAACAGTTATAATTTTCTTTGAATTAAATTAGTCAAATATAGTATAAAGGCCGTTACCGTCAAGGGATCCATAGTGATTTATGATTTATAAAAATGAATTTGATTCTTTATTTATCATTTAAAATGTATATACATTGAAATTATTAATTATGATTGGAATTTAAATTTAAGGATTATTAATATATTTAGTTTTTTCAGTGCATACACCTATTATGTAATAATTAATCATACGATGTACTTGTTTAATATTGAATTTCAATATTATTAATGAATAATATGGCTATAATAATAATAGTATAAAGAAGTTAAATTATAATAAAATCATAGCCAATATTGATATTAAAGTTATTTGAATCGAGGATTTCTATGATTTAGTTGGGGATTAGTCTTGTGTCTGTGGTTTTCTCATTATACTTAGTTTCCTTATAAATGGCAAGTATTAAAGCGTTTATACAATTGGTGCACAGTTGGGACTCGTACTCACGACCTCCGGATTGAGAGTAAGTTTAACCACTAGGCCAATAGAGGGTGGTATGAGGTAAAAACTGTTTCATGATTATTTGCCAATTAATTTATTTTATTTATTAACACTTCGTGACAGTAATATAATCAAATTTACATAATTAATTTAAAAGGCAATTGGCGGCGATGTCGCATTCGAGCGATCCCTTCCAGACAACCAATGTGAAAAAAATTTAGTTAAGGTAGTCAAGAAGAAGGTAAGAAGTGCAAAAATACATAATACATATAGTCGTTTAGGCAAAACTAAAACAGGAACAAAAAACTAAACTAAAAAACGACATGAAAAATAACACATGCACACGAATCACGATAATTTTAGATCAGTCTCACGTCAGTTAGTACTAAAGTTAGGGATACGATGTTGACATGCAATGTTAGTACAGTAGAGATTTAAAGGAAGATAAAGAAGAGCGAAGGAATACGGACAGGGAGAGAATTTCATAGCCACACTGCAGATCTTATAGGCAAGTAAAGGATTCCAATATTATATGCAAGTAGGTGATCAGCCTTTGGGGCCCGACACACGCCGTCGACTTATTGGTTCCAAGGCGCGGTATCCTTCACCGTTCGAGCGAATGTTCAATGCGCAGATAGAAAGAAAGTTCATTGGTGAGCAGCCGGGGATCGAACCTACGACCTCAGGGACGAGAGTCGCACGCTGAAGCCACTAGGCTAATATTGCTTTAACTCAACAAATAAGTCATGAGGAAATAATTTTTTTTAAAGCAAAGGTTAGTGGCCAGTAACCTTTGCTTACTCATTCAAACATAGAGAAACTGTTATGAGGCGGAAAAAAAAATACCACATTGAAATTGACACTTCATACAGCTTCCCAATCCGTTAGAAATGTCTTTTCATAAAACTTTGCTAACTGACATTTTTCCGAGTCTTATTTTAATATAAATATGTTGGTACCTCAACATTAGCATTCTTGAACGTAAACTCGAAGCAAGTTATAACACCATCCAACTTCAAATTCCACGTATAAAATACTTTCCAAGGTTTCCCAACAACTAAATCCACATCAAAGAATGGCTGTTTCGCCACTCTCATACACATCTCTTTATTACGTCTGAAGAATTCATCCTTAACCCTTAGAGATTTCGAGATATTTGCTAATATTAAAATTATAATTAATTCACAAATTCGATTGAACAAATCCATGGTTACTGTCGCTACTGTGAAGTGAAGCAAGTTATAAAGCCGATGCATGGGAAATAAAGTTGTTTTTAAAGGATGTTTAGGTTTCAGCTCTTCTTAATAGGCCGTGAGAACAATGAGTGAACGACGCAAACGGTAGTGTACGGCTGGATATATAATTCATACGAATAAACCATTATTCGTATGAACAATGTATCTATGTAAACAATTGTATAAGAAAAAAAATCATTCATTGTACACTTTAAAAATTATATAATGAACTTATGTATGTACCTGAAGTTATGTATAAATATTTCTAAAAGATTACCCTAACAAACCTATTAAGACTTTTATCTAAAGTTATCGTTCTCTTTCGCCTAGGCTTAACGTACATTACATATGGAATATACCTGGAGGATTTTATTCGATGCCCGACTAAATACCGATTCACATAATGGATTATTATGTAAGAGATTTTCTCGATTCTTAGCCGTAAGAAATTTTAATATATTGAATGAGTGCGCTTTTAATATATTTTATTCTACTAAGGCAAAGAAATATGAATAAAAAACATAGAATTTATTACAAAAAACCTTGTACAGGTGCAATGCATTAAAGAGAAAAGTCAAAACAATTTTTCAAAAACACCAACCGTAAAATGATCAAAATTCGGTCATTTGTTTTATCGAGGGCGTGGTGATGCATATCTTCGGAATGAGTGGAATTGGTGGGCGGAATATCATCACGGTTATATGTATAGTTGGCTTATTTTTTATACACCAGAAGCCTTTTGGTTAGTTCTTTATTGGTCCAAAACCCTTTTAAGATGACAGTTTGGCCTAATCGTGTCGTAATTTCATCGTCAGTCAATAAATAAAATCGTGATCATATTAGATATTATCAATTATCTACTAATTAGGCATGTTCTTGGTTTCAGTTCAAGAAAGAAAAATTAGAAAGAAAACTGTTTTATTCAACTAAGAACTAAAAAGTGTTGTAATTGCAATAATTTTAATTATTGTTAAATTTATGTTCACCGTAATTGTCTTGCAATTAGAATATAGAGATATAGCTAATACTCTTAGAAAATGCATTATAGATGATGTTATGTACTTCAATAAATAAAAGTACGATAACGCTTTTAAAATGTCAACTTAATTTCTTATTGTAGTTAGTAATTTGGAATTTGTAATCTGTATTTTGAGGACTTTTGTTTTGTGATCCTAGTAATGTTTGTCTGCAACTTAGTGATTGTAAACATTGGGATGTTATTAACAGTAAAATAGTAGTAATTATTCATAGATCAAGCTATCTAAGTCTTTACAGCGACTCCTATGAGCTATATAACTTTCCTGAAGTTGTGGTTAATACGGTAATACAAGACATGGGCGAAAACCACTTATAGTAGTTATCTGGTAGATCAATACATATTATTTATGAGAAGGTGAGGCGGAGAATGGGCGGCAATGATTTATAGGACATGTTCTACCTGGTCATACGGGTTTGTTTGTTTGCAACTCGATAAAGTTTTAAAGGTTGGTATCAAGGCAGTGTTGGTATAGTGGCTCAAACCTGTGAGTCTTAACCCCGAGGTTATACGTTCGAATCACTACGACGATGAACATTTCTTCCTATATGCTCAAAAACAACAAGTGAAGAACAACATCATAAAGAAACCGTCATGCCTTAGGCTGAAATAGGCAGACATGGTGGATCACCTACATGACTTTCTGAGATTGAGGGTTGTTGCGAATTTTTTGCATTTGTAATTTACCGTCACATTTTTCGGTTACACGCCTTTTTTTTCTTGTCCCTACCACGGTTGATTAGAAGAGATTCTAAGCAATTAATAACAAAAATATATAATAACGTTAACAGTAATAATTCTATTACAATTAAAATTAAATTCTGTAATAATCTTAGTAGTAATAAGGTAAAATGAAATAATTGTTTTATTTTCGTATTCATGTCTATGATAATAAAAGCCTTTTGTTAAACTTTATCTAATTTAACTTTATTTAACCAATTTCTGTAAAGTTGCATATAGTAGATAATTTTTCGAAAAATAAGGTCATAAAGAAATTTCACTTCTTACTTGTGTAGTGTGTACACTAGTACACATTTTTTGTTATTTTTAAATTGTGTTGTGTAAACTTTAGCGTTTGAGCCCAGACTATGCGCAATACGCGTATGATAAAAGTAGAAGGATGTCAGACCCTAAAATCTAATGTGTCAGGCACAGAATACTGACCTTTGTTATACCTAATTATTTATAAAGAGGAAATGGTTCTATTTATATTTTAATACACTTTTTTTGGTAGTCTTTATTACTGAACGTCGTGCCTGTCTGGAAAAGCCCTAACCAATATGTCGACTTGCTGCCTCCACTCCACTCTGTCCTCAACTTGTCTCAGGGGATTCTTTATTGCCCATGTTGAGACCCATAATTGTCTAAATTTGTTCAGATCAACGGGTAGGTCGTAGATCGACTCCTCTGACTTCTCATGCCATCACTCCTGCATACCATTACCACATCGAGACTATTCGGTTCTCTCCTGGTATTTTGGCCAAAGTAGGCACCCGTTTGTTGACAGTCTTGTGTTGATTTTGTGGTTGGTTCAGAATGGACTGATTGAAATGTCAATCAATAAAAGTAATGTTATTTATATATATAATAGTTTATTTTAACATTGACTTAATACAGCTATCTGAGGCGACAACAATGAATATTGCCACGTATTATGAAAGCCAGAAATTGACCATTATTATAGAATGTAAATGGTACTCATTAATTTGACATTTTGTAAAAATGGTTGTACTACCTATATAACGTGTTTCAGTTAAACATTTTAGGGTTCTAATTTTATACCTGTCATAAATAAGTCGATGAAAGGTATCTTTTCGACGGTTCTATATAAATAGCTAGATTACTAAACCTAATCTAATAATCACTAACTAGTTCGACCTCACTTTCGCCACTTTTGCTTTCACAAAGTTTCCGAAACACTCGTAGCACCCTCTCATAATCTACCTGCAGTTATGTTCACCCCGAACATCTACTATCATACCTACAACCCTATCTCAACCTTGTACCTTAACTCCTTAAACAGTTCAGTCGAAAACACTCCTAAACACTCAAGCAATAAGTATAACAATAGTCTGTATGATTTTCCAAATAGAACGTTTTGTATTCAAGCAACATTTTCCCCACCAAAACATCTCGCGCCCTGCCTCATGCATTTAAATTGCTTCATTATCAAAAGACAGGGCTGTCGACTTTCTAGCTAAAGTTTTGTTTAAATAGTTGTATTTAATGATTAAGCCTTTGATTAAGTATCTTAGAGTATTGCAGAATTATTTAATAGGTATTTTTAATCCGGACTGGATCCAATTCCGGAATATTACTTTCTACAACAAGGCACATAACCGTAGTTTAGTTATGCACATGATATACATGAAGGTCCGGTGTTTGATCCACGGATGTTTGTTTATTATCCAGGTGGGATCAGTGTCCTGTGTCTCCTAACCGAGGACTGTTATTAGGAATGAAGGTAAAAATCAATGAAACCAACGTGAATTTTTGCCACGCCCAATGCATAATTTTATTTACTATATATTTACTTTTCCTTAAGGAACATATATAACATTTATCTATTTAAAAAAATCTGTAAAAGAAAGTTATATGCAATAGACTTTTTTTTGTTTCAGTATTTATGGCCAGATTAAGTAATATAAAGAACTGTTTATATTTTATACATAATTTTTTCTAAGTTTTCTGAATTTACGATATCGTTTATTAAAACCTAAACATAACATTCAAACATTTACAATTTTCTTAACCCAGATAGTAATAATGAAAAGAATTAAGATTTAAATAAATTTAAAAAGTTTGGTCACTGTGGTAGTGTACCTTTAACGCTGTCAGCATTTCCACGCTATATTGCGATACTTATTCATTGAGCGAGAAAAGCGCCAGCTCTGGGGTCACTACTATCTACCAGGTGCCAACTTAAATCTTTAATTGGCGCCTGTGCACTTGAACCCCACGGCCCAAGAGTCTCTACTCCAAAGGGAATAAAATCGAAGTTGAAGGAAAAACTCTTATCGGCTGCCTCAGCTGTTTTGCTTGTCTGAGGTTGGTGAGAAGGGGCTAACATGTCCATACAAGTAGTATCCCATACCAAAGCCCGTCCCAACTTCCAAGGGATCAACGTTTATATGTGTACAATATTAACACTAATAAAATATAAATAAAGGAAGATCTAAATTATAGATGTTGGGTGTAGAAGAACTGGCAAGATACACTCCGCAACTCTTTTAATGATACCTATTAAATTAGTTAACTTTTTTGGCAGCCCTACAGATGATAGGGAGGCTGCGTATCTGCCTGATAATTAGTCCCAGAGCGCCAGGCAACATTTTGCATGCTACCTACGTACCTTCTGCTGACCAGACCATAATTTTCGTTCTTGCTGAGGTTTTCTTCTATGCTTAAATCCGATTTATAATCTAAGTTCAGTACGCATCGAACATGATTTTGCTTTAAAGTCATATAGTAGGAGCAAACATGTATCAATATTTGAAGTGTGAAAAATTTGTATCTGTATCTGTATTAAACAGATATAGATGTCTCTATAATATACTTATTATATATAAGATATACATAGCTAGTGTATGTTTTTTACTTTGACACGACATAACCCGTTAAACTATAAAGTTGTAAGTTGATCCCAATGCACCTATAGTTATTTTGTGAATTTTTATACATATGAAATTGGCGTTTTGTATGGAAGGAACAAAAAGTAGATTTTTTTTAAAATAGTATATTGAATTAATCAAAGTATGTACCATTGCTATCTTGCACTTTTTCCATCTTAAAGGTAGTTTATTGATCCCTTTACTAAAAATATCATTCGAACGGGAATCAATAAAATCTTTGAACGCGGTTTCGACTGCCCCATGACAGTTGAAGTTTTAACTAGCAAGTTATCCAAATTTCGAAAAACGAATTCACGAGTAAATAGTTGTAAAAATTTAATTTGGAATGTCTAACCAATGAGGAGATATTTGAGGTCAAAGTGGCCAGTACGTCAATTTCATATGTAAGGACCTATATTTAAGGTTGATAGAACATAGAGTTTTTTTTTCATGAAAGGTCCTCACAAAAACCATAATATTGACTAATTATATGAATTACAATTAAGTATACAGTTAAAAAATATGTATTTCAGTCAGTCTACGTCAGAATATTTAAAATTATATGTTGGCGCTAGGCGTAAAACGTACTTTTACATTACGTACTAAATCAAATTTTATTGATGATTTATTTCCTTAAAGAAAAAACATACAAAAATTTATGTGACAGCGGCGAACACAAATTAGTCGCAATTTCTTCGTCCACCGAAACATCGTTATTTATTACAATAATATTATAATTATTGGCATATAATGTTAAGAGCAGTGTTGGCTTAGTGGCTTCATCGGGCGACTCTCATCCCTGAGGTCATAGGTTCTCCATCCCCGGCTGTGGACCAATGGACATTCTTTCTATGTGCGCATTTAACATTCGCTCGAACGGTGAAGGAAACATCGTGAGGAAACCGGCTTGCCTTAGAATCTAAAAGTCGACGGCGTGGCTCAGAAGGATGATCGCTTACTTGTCAATAAAATTTACAAATTATCATTAAACAGATACCTACAGAAACCTGAGGTCTAGACGTAAAAAGGTTGTAGTGCCACAGATTTATTTAATTATTTTTACAATGTTAAGGTAAAAGACAATCGGAAAGAATAGGAAGGATAGGAATTAGTTAAAAATAAACCACCAAAACTTTTTATACAAACTTTTTCTAATACATTAGGATATTGTATCTGTAGATAACGTTAAATTTAACGACACAATAATAATTAATGTGTAATTAATGATGTAATAGATGACATCTTTAAACGATCGAACATGACCAGAAAGAAATATCTCAGCCATACTTGTAACAATGTGACTGACCACTGCCATCTAGGAGGCAAATACAAAATAAACTGCAATTGTTCATTGAATTTTTATTAAAAATCGAAAAAGATAACGCCTTAAATAATTTTATATTATTTTAAATTATAAATACGGTAATCTTTTTGTGGTTTTGTTAAACCAATTAGTTAATTTGGTTAAAAGTTACTTACATTATTCGCAGACGACCTAATAATAGACCTAAGTTTTATAACAGAAAGAGTAAATGAAAATCTTTGTGCAAATCAAGGTATGTTTCAAACCATAGTAAATTCTATAGTACATATATAATAGAATACAAAACTTGACTTTAATAATTTGTCTATACTGTATAGGCCTAATCCGGTCTACATCCGGAGTTGGCTAAATAAAGTAATCCAATCAATTGATCTGTACATCCGATTCCAAAACCAATTAACATAAAGCCCATATTATATAAAAACTCTGCAGATGTCCATTTAAAACCAAACGGCCTTTTCCCGCCTATATTCACACATGAATGAATATGCTTATCCAACCAATCTTAAGGTGTCACATTACTATGTGCTATTGTTGCACCTTAGATGTGTTTACAAACAAAATAGGGGCTTGTCATAATCTGTTTTCGGATGCGCTGGCAACTTTGCGATTGTTTTTTTTTGCGGCTTAGCGAAGGTATAGATTTCGAATTTCGAATTTCGACGCCTCATTGTTACATTATCTGTATTGAATAAGTACTTAAGAAGGGTCGGTAAGCCTACGATAGTGTGTGGTCTCTGACAGTTGACATTTCTGATATTTCTATACGCTTCTAGAAATTTTACTTTCAATTGAATAATACATTTTAAGCTACGTTTTTTCCGCGTTCAAAGCGACCGCAACAGCTTGAGAAAGTGAATTCAATATTGTGGTTTCATTTACGATATTTGTAAAGGGTGTTAAAATGTAAAAACTATTTATTTTGAAATTTTTTACGGCTATTGTCTATGGTTTTGAAAGGGCTTAAATAAGTGCTTTGGGTTTTGCCAAGAAAATCAGTACTGAGGGTATTGTTATTGAAATTTTAATACTAACTTAAGTTTATTAGGTATCCATAATATATAATTGGTAATGACCAACATCTTGTAAACATTATTAAAAGATGGAGTTTCCTGCCAGATTTTCTCCTCTGATACACATCCTAGATTTGAAAAATGGGTAGTAAATGTAATATAGATAGTTTATTTTTTTAATATAAGTCCTTAATTGAACTTAGCTTGGTTTATTTAAGATAAAATTAGATTTTGTGACCGCCATGCAATTGTAAATATATTTATAAAAAGTTAGCAGTGTTGGCCTAGTGGCTCCATCATACGACTCTAATCCCTGAGGTCATACCGAATCACATCAGACCTAAAAAGGTAGCATCATTCATTTATTTACTTTTTTATATAACAACATACATGTACTTACACACAGCAGATTATTTTTAATATTTTTTTGTTACTGAGGCCTACATAAGAAATACAGCATTAGCTCGTACTATAATCTAAGTATCACAAATTATAGAATACATTTTACCGGATTAAAACAGCGTACCACGAAAATGTTACATATTTTTATTCATTAGCGGTAATAGGCTATGAGCAGTATGAAAAATAAAAAGTTGTAAATAAACATTAATTTATCACAAACTCAATAAAACGCTCAGTGTGAACGACGGATGTCGAAGTGATATGGGTGGAATTTTGCATTCTGCCTTGACGTCAGATGACGAAACTCAACTGCAGGTATTAATCCGAACAACTCCTCTGAACACTCTCCATGGTAAATATGGGATAAAATGCATAGACCGATATCTCTACGAAACGCCGATCAGCCGCTTGGAAACTGGTCGAATTGCTCTCGTTGATTACAGTCAAGTGGGTTTAATTTGAATTTTGAAAGGTTCATGTCAAATAGTCTATTACTACTACACAATGTGACAATTCAACTATTTCAAAGTGAGTCTTTACTCTCTGACATTCCAATTTATATTTTCGTTTCCGTCTACAAACTCATATTTGAAATTCGAAATATTAATTTCAATTCGAACACGAAAAAACAAACATCACCTTTATCAAGCGCATACAACAATTACACTACGCGAAACCTCAAGCATAAAATCTGTGATAAAATACTGAACTTATGCAAAATTATCTGTGCTGCTCAAACTTAAAAAAAAACTCTAATTCAACGCAATAAGATTCAAAGTCCCGTGTGTTTTTTATTTTGAACGCAATTCGTGTTGCGCTCAGTGGAGCATGAACGCTTGCGCGGGACACAAGGGGTCCCTTGGTTTATTTTTTCCTTAATCCAACCGGGATTAGGTTATAGCCCTTTTGATTGGCAGCCGACGTCAGGAGCACGTCTGGTGAGATTTTGATGCTTAGGGGTTTGCGTCTGCGAAAAGATATAGAAATGAGCTTTATCTCCGTACTATTTTTAATGTAGGTATTATACTTGGGCAAACGGAAACTTGTGTTATACTTAATCAGATTATATATTGTCATTAGTGGGCAAGATCTGAGGACCTGCGAGGTATTTCGAAATAATCATTAGGCATTTAGGTTAACGCATTGCGTGTTACAGGGTTTAATTCCTGGTAAATTATATGACCTTTGAGAAATACTAAATGAAAATGTAATATCCTTTATAAACTTGATGTGATCAAGAGGGGATCCAGGAAGGGGTATCTATTTGAAGAAGAAAAACAATCCAAATCGGTAATAATACGAAAAAACACATTCATACAACAGAGAAATAATAGTAGATAGTGACTGAACTTCTGATGCGAACGCTTCATCTTGTATATAAGATTCTTCCTAGAGGAAGTCGGACTTTGACTTTCAGTGTCTATCTATTGATCTCTATTATGTACAATAAAACTTTGTCAGTTCTTTGCTTGCACATACTCGTAATGGACAGTTGTTACGCGAAGAAATTGAACATGAACATTTATTGGGCCCTGTATGACCCGTAATACGGATACGAGGAACGCGTTTGACTTTGTTGGCATATAAGAAGATTGTTATTTAAAAAAAAACATTATTTTTATTACCGTTTTAATAATTTGCTTTAATAAGTAGCTCGACTAAGTAATTACCTAGCAGAGGTTATGTTCTATATAATAAATTTTAAAGGACGAAATTGATATCTCAAATTCGAAATTTGAATGTCCAGTGCGCGCTAGATCTTTTTATAGTTAGTACCTGTGCTATAATATCAGACCTACATGCTTAGTGACCTTCGGCAACAACACAGCTGTCAAATGAACTGTCAAATCGTACTCACGCGCTACCCGTCTTGTCTTGACACGGATTTTATGCAACTTGTCAAACCAGACCTGCTTTATTAGAATACGTAACACTAGTTAAAAAATAGTCTCAACCTGTTACTCCGTTTGATTTTTAGCCTTAATAATTGCAGTTATAATTTTCTTGATTATAGTATGCTATTAAAATTTAATTTCCTTCATCGTAAGGGCGAGTACAGGCGGGGATCGAACCTAAGAGCAGTTCAACGCGGACATAGTATACGTGCGCCGTTTTGATTTTAACCACGATCAAGTACTAGATTTCAAGAAATCTAACAGCCTAATCTAAACCTCAAACGAAATACTACTTTGAAGATATAGAAACTTAAATCGCCCTCGCAGAGTGGTTAATGGTCAAGTCAAATACGAAAGAACGAAAGGAAAGGTCCGTACTTGTAGTACGGACTTATGATTAAAGACAGAGTTAAAACGGAAGTGTGGACAATGGCACATCATAACAGTGACTTTTAACATATGGCCCTATAATCGCAGTTATCATCTTTGATAATATTTATGCGCACAGTGCGTAGAAATGTCGCGTTTAATACGCAGGTAAAATATTACTTCGAGCAGTCTTGGCATAGCGGCTTCATCGTGCGACTCTCATCCCTGTTGTCGTAGGTTCGATCCCCGGCTGTGTACCAATAGAATTTATTTCTATACGCATTAAATAAATTAAATGTTTAGTTTTTCTTTTAAATGATAGATACAATTTATGAATTATAGACTAAAAGTAAATATTAAGTCACTCAATTCCGCGACGTTTTCTCGTACAGTGAGTTCACTGATGGGAATCTTGTTCCCGGACGAAATGGCTTATTCTATATGATCGCGGGTTTGTATTTAAATTGTGAAGATTTGAATACAATGCGCTACCGAGATCGATCCCTTGACAACATGGGATGGGCGCACATTGTCTTCTTTGGGACTGGTCATTTGGAGGAAAATTGCCTATACAACACTTTGAACCACATCCCAGTATATTTCTCGGTAAATAGTAAGAGTCGATAGGCATGTCGTTTTTAAGTATTGCAAGCTTTTAAATCCTGCTTATACCTATGGTAACGTCAAAACGTTACAACTACTAAATTCATAACTTTTAATTATGGTTTTAAAACATACATTAATAATTATTCTATCTCTTGGTAGAACTACACAACAATGCCTATAACGATAATCCTACAATTAATTTTTATTAATGTTGTTTAGAATAATAAAACAAGCAGCTGTTCAAAACTTAGCCAGTGTATACAAATAGTACCTATAGTCTACTAGTAGGGATTATATTCGCTATCGCTCGCGTGAGTGGTGTCTAAGCTATCAAATAATTTCGCCTCTACAATCGACCAGTCGGTATCTTACTACTATAGTTCCGCGTCAAAACTACGTCCTCATTTATTGGATTAAAAGATAAAGGAAAAGAAGCCTACAGCGATGTTATCGCTTCCTTAAACTATAGAACTACAGTGTCATTCACCTTATCACAAAAACCTCTACGACCTCACACATTTGGGGGTAGTTTCCCGAAAACCACGGGGTTTCCTTAAAAAAATTCATTTAAATACAGTAGCCCAGGTGGGATCTGACAGTTGTTTTTTTAATTTTTATACGTTTAAAAAGCGAAGGTGTCACCGATCTTTATCAAACGGACGGGATTTAACGATGTCGTAAGGCGCAGCGCTGTCAATTTAACTTTTTTTTTCTCGTCAGGCCCGTCACATTGAATTAAGTAAATCTTTTTAGCTTAGTGACTGATCCGTGTGGGTGCCAGGACACGGATGGCAGACAGGCTAATGCTTAGTTTTAAGCCGTTTAAAAATCTAAAAATATCTGTCCGCATTTTTTGCCGGTTTACAAGTTTTTACGTGTTTTATGCGAGCGTTTATCTGTGGATCAGGTCTCGATTACAATAATAGATAACACATTTGATATTTCAGTTACATTAGTGATATCAAGACATCCTAAATTCTTGTTACTCCGATGAGTTTATGATTAAATTGCGAACAAATAATAATTACTTTGAATAACCATGTAGAAAGCTGTCTGGTAGAAACTGCTTTTAGAAGTTTCACCGCCCATCCTTTGTCTTCATTTATTATTATTTGTTATTCTCCTCTTTGTGTTATAGTGTAAAAATATAATTATCATTATTATAGATATCACAGCCTACAAGTTACAATGTAACCTTAAAATTGTAAATCTAACGAATAATTAGAAAATGTATATTTAAAATCAATGTATACGGAACAAGAATCACTTCTTATATAAACTAGCGTTTGTTAATGTAAACAAGCAATTAAAAGCACCCTCACAAGTGTCATTTAACAAAGAACGCTTTCATTGTGACCCTTTAAATGACAAATTGCGTTATCGAAAAAAATCTATTGAAATCATTTAAATTGAAGTTCTTTTATATATCTATTAAAAGTTGGCGGCGTTTTGTTCGTCATCGCTTACACGAAGATTTTCCACGTATAACATTTAGTATGTATCCATTCCTTTAGTATGTATGTCATATTTTTTAACGGAACATAATGATATAAAATAAAATATACAATTTATAAATATAGACAAAACGGATAATACATGTACGAATACTTTGCTGGTTGCAATTGATGACGGTCTTACCTACAGCTTGAACAACATAGTTTTTATTAACCAACTTAAAAAAGCCGAAGGACGTCATCAATTCGACATTTAATATTTTGTATCAGAGTTTTGTAACTTGATATTATCGCAATACATAAAAAAATATCCACAGAACAAATAACATTTTATTAATATTTTTGTTTTTATTTTCTGCCTTAAGAATAAGGCTTTGAAAAATCAATTAAATATATATAAAAAAGAAAATTCCTTAAAATACTATTTCAATGAAAATTTGTGATTATCTGATAATGTCGATAATTTCTAAATGCTGTACCTATATCATTACTGATAAAATTATGTTTTAACGTAATATCTATTCAATTGAACGCCTTATTAAGACAATTTATATGTTAAAGTATTTATTTAAAGTTTTCTATATATTTTAACAACAAATTTGGATAGTGACTGGCTGAATATGCGAACAGACGAACAAATAAATAATTGGTTGAATCAATTTTGGGACAGGGTATTCCCGTGTATTTAGCAAACATACAAAGATATTTTTGTTTCCTCTATACTATACAAGTGCCTTATAAGCCACTAAAATTACGAAAAAATGCAAGTATTATTGGAGATTTCATTATAATGCCCCCTAATCTCGGTAAATCTAATCATACATCATCCTCGGCGCATCTGTGTTGCTATCAAACGAGCATTTATAAAGTCGGCTATGTCGACCAACAACGCAGTTGGTGCCTTTGTCCCTAAACGATATGTAAGGATTCATATTTTGAATGGAAACGTAACGAAGACGCGATTTTGAAGTGGTTTTTTATGTTCTATGATTACACCTTTGAAACAAAAAAGGTTTTTTTAAAATTGTAGTTGTACTTCATATAGGTGTAGTATATTTATTATATTATGTGTCGTTCGTTCAAATACTATTTCGTATTTGATACCAAATATTTATTAATTGTAAGAATTCTAAATAACGAAGCAATTAGTCAATAATTACAGTAGGTCTTCCATTCTATCAGTTCTTTACACCCTAGAGATGAAGGAACTACAAATTTTATAAAATTTGAATGAATTTAAAGTATATTTACGTTGTAGTAAAATGGTGGACTGAGAAGCTCGTAGGGCAATATATACAATTTTTTTATATTCAATTTGATTTGATTACCTTCGAGAGCGATACACTGATTATAGCGGTTATACAACTTTGCTATACCATTTTTATACAACGATTTGTCTTTATCCTCAAAATAGGTTTTAGTTTCAGTGATTACCTCTTCATCAGCGAAAATTTTTTGTCCAGCTACTTCACAATTTAAATGATTTCGATTGATTTCTTTCTACAACACAATGTGTTTGTTAAGAGTAACAATTAAAACTTTCCATCATCTTTTTTCTTTTGGGTTTTAAATTGAACTTTATTATTTTGTTTGTAATATGTCAGCTGGTTTTCGAGGGTGCAACATATTGTTACGAAGACGGGTCGACTACAATGTTTCTAGATTTTTCCACTAGTTAGAGAACTTTTCAGCAGGCTGAAATATGATTTCTGACCGTTTCAGGAGAGGCTCAATCACATATTAGTTAATTGTAATTTCTATAATGTTACCCTAGTTTTCAGGAAGCCAGGAAGGAAGGAACACCTGTTCTAAAACTTTTTTTCAGTCGGTTTCAGAACATGTGTAGTCGAGTAGTGCAGTTTTCAGGAGACCCGTTTTCAGGCGTTTTCAGGCCTAGTTATACCCCTTTGGTGAAGGAATATTCTAGACCGAACTTTCTAGGTGTGAGACAAGGACGAAATGATACGAGAGAGAGAGAGAGAAGATCAGAACTTTCTCGAAACTAGACGAGCACTCTAGAACGCCGTACGACAAGGACGGAGCAACGTGCGAAAGAGACAAAGAGTGCGAACGTTCTAGAATTGTGCAATCGCTACTCAGTAGCAAGCCCGCCTAGAAAGTTCTCGAATATTGTTTAGAATTATTCCCAGGGATATATAAGCGAGCCGAAACGCGACTAGTCACTTAGTTTTGAATGCGATTACAAGAGCGAAACACCGAAGCGATAAAAGTGAATATAAGTGAATATAAGTGATAAAGTACTGTGTGAAGTGTGCATAAGTGAAGTAATAAGTGATTGTTTTTGTGTGCTATAAGTGCATTTCTGCTATTAATTTGTGCCCATAAATTCCTCATTTGATTTACCAATAAATAAACCCTTGAAGAAATCCACGGCATTTTCTATCCGATCCCCTAGCTCGTAACATTTTGGTGTCAGAAGTGGGATAGAAAAATGCCAATTACTCCAAGGGAGAATCAAGAGGAGTCTGTGGCAGAGTCTTCAGCTGCGGAGGGAGTGCAGACAAGGGCACAATCAGCACGCGACGCCGCCCGGCGACAAAGTTTCGATGCGAACCGCGGGATGGGTGAAAGTAACGATGGCAACATCCTCCTTGCTCTGCAGCAAATGATGGAAGCACAAGCACGCCGTCAAGAAGAACAAACACGACAAATGATGGAAGAGCAGGCACGCCGTCAGGAAGAACAGGCACGCCGTCAGGAAGAACAGGCACGCCGTCAGGAAGAACAGATACGCCAAATGATTGAAGAACAGGCACGCCGTCAGGAAGAACAGACACGCCAAATGATTGAAGAACAGACACGCCGGCAAGAAGAACAGGCATGCCGTCAGGAAGAACAGGCACGCCGTCAAGAAGAACAGGCACGCCGTCAGGAAGAACAGACAAAACAAATGATGGAAGAACAGGCACGCCGTCAAGACGAACATACACGCCAAATGATGGAAGAACAGGCTCAGACACGTCGCATGATAGAGGAGCAGGCATGACGTCAAGAGGAGCAGGCTCGCCGTATAGGAGAAAAACTTTGTGACCTGAAAATACAGGTAGATGAAAAGATCGAGAATTTGGAATCTAATATGGATTGTAAGCTATCCAAGCAGGATAAACGTATCCTTGGAATAGAAAATGAAATCCAATGCCTGAAGACCACTGGTGTTGTCACGACTGTTGCACCACCTGGATATCTGAAAGTGCCTCCCTTTGATGGTACATCTTCTTGGGGCGCGTACAAGCTGCAGTTTGAGACTGTAGCAGAGTCAAACGGGTGGACTGACGATCAAGCTGTTACCGCCCTTATTCTGGGACTGCGAGACGAAGCCCTCTCCATATTAGATACCAAGAAAGGTAAGGTGACGTTGAAGCAACTGCTAGATGCCCTGGAATCACGGTATGGAGACGCACATTTAGAGCACGTTTACAGGGCTCAATTGAAAGATAGAATACAGCAGACAAATGAAAGTTTGCAAAAATGGGGACTTGAAATAGAGAAGCTGGTAAGGAAGGCCTACGCATCCTCACCAGATGTTGCAGACAAGATGTTGGTTCAAGCTTTTGTCAACGGTATTCGAGACCGTGAAATTCGAATAGCTGTGAACCTTGGTCACCATAAGGAACTTAAGGATGCTCTAGCCCATGCGTTGGAGGTGGAGGCAATTCGGAAAGACCCTCAACCTTGCCGCATTAGGGCTATCACGGAAAAAGCTAATGGGCAACGAGGGCCAACCTGTTACACCTGTGGGGAAGTAGGGCACATGAGGTTTTCATGCCCTAAGAAAGACTTCCGAGGTGATGTGAAGGTTAGACGTGGGAATACCTTAGTTATCGAAGGAGAAGTCAATGGCACTAAGTGTGATCTGACACTTGATACAGGAGCTTCACGAACAGTGATCAGATACCAGCTTTTGAAGACATTTTATAAAAGCCCTTCTAGAGGAATTGTACAGCTTGTTACGGCAACAGGTCAGCGCATAACCGACCGGGGAGAAGGTATCGCAACCTTCAAGATTGGTGGAAGTTTATACAGACACAAGGTTGTTCTTGCCGACATAGTAGATGACTGCATAATCGGATTAGACTTCATGAAGTATTATAAGTGTAAGATAGATCTGGAAAAGGGAATGTTCAAGTGTGGAGAGCAGGAAGTTTGTTTTAAAGGCAACTCTTCAAAAAGTGGTTATGACGCCTGTAGAGTAATCAATGTGGACGGACAGGCTAGTAATCAACAAGAGTGGAACGCAGTTCGAACAGTTCTGGATAACTATAAGGAAGCCCTGTCAATACTTCTATCAAACGCAGAGGTACAATTAAAGAAATTTTCTGACATGTTATCTACTCATGAAAGAGAGCTAAGGAGTTCAGATGATGTGTCTCAAGGACCGTGCGATAAAGTTAACGAAGAGGATGGAAGGGATAATGAACCAGTGAGGATACTAAGAACGGATACGATTAGTCCAGATTGGTGTGGTAAATTAATTCAGGAAGAGCAACATCAAGATTCTGACATTAAACCAATTCTGGACTGGATGAAATCTTCAGCTGTCAAGCCACAATGGTGTAAAGTTGCATCAACAAGTACCACTACTAAGAGTTACTGGGCTCAATGGGATAGTTTAGTTCTACATAATGGAGTGTTATGTCGCAAATTGAAAAATGCTCAAGGCGATCATTTGCAGTTTGTTGTGCCAAGATTCAAGGTTCGCGACATATTAGAAATGTGTCATAGTGACTTGTCTAGTGGACATTTAGGAGTAAAACGGACTCTTATGAAGGTTAAGGAAATGTTTTATTGGATACATTATCGTGAAGATGTAGAAGACTGGATCAAGAAATGTAGAGCTTGTGCAGCTGTTAAGGATCCGCAGACTCGATGGGAAAAGATAATGGCCACCTATAAAGGGAGTAATGATGCTCGGGACGAGCATGTCTAAGGAGGGGGTAGTGTTACGAAGACGGGTCGACTACAATGTTTCTAGATTTTTCCACTAGTTAGAGAACTTTTCAGCAGGCTGAAATATGATTTCTGACCGTTTCAGGAGAGGCTCAATCACATATTAGTTAATTGTAATTTCTATAATGTTACCCTAGTTTTCAGGAAGCTGAAACATTTTTTCAGTCAGTTTCAGAACATGTGTAGTCGAGTGGTGCAGTTTTCAGGAGACCCGTTTTCAGGCGTTTTCAGGCCTAGTTATACCCCTTTGATGAAGGAATATTCTAGACCGAACTTTCTAGGTGTGAGACAAGGACGAAATGATACGAGAGAGAGAGAGAGAAGATCAGAACTTTCTCGAAACTAGACGAGCACTCTAGAACGCCGTACGACAAGGACGGAGCAACGTGCGAAAGAGACAAAGAGTGCGAACGTTCTAGAATTGTGCAATCGCTACTCAGTAGCAAGCCCGCCTAGAAAGTTCTCGAATATTGTTTAGAAATATTCCCAGGGATATATAAGCGAGCCGAAACGCGACTACTCACTTAGTTTTGAATGCGATTACAAGAGCGAAACACCGAAGCGATAAAAGTGAATATAAGTGAATATAAGTGATAAAGTACTGTGTGAAGTGTGCATAAGTGAAGTAATAAGTGATTGTTTTTGTGTGCTATAAGTGCATTTCTGCTATTAATTTGTGCCCATAAATTCCTCATTTGATTTACCAATAAATAAACCCTTGAAGAAATCCACGGCATTTTCTATCCGATCCCCTAGCTCGTAACAATATAATAATAGTAATTATTAGAATAACGCCACTGCGCCTACTTTAAGGCCGTATGTTTTCAAAGTACTTGACGCTAAGGGATTTAGGGAATTAAATGACAATTTTAACGTGTTACCATTTGGCAAGCTTTGGGATGATAATTTATTGCTTATAAAATATGTATAAACAAAATATAAATATTATTGCTATGTAAGGTACATATTTAGTGTTTGAAGATATAATTAAAAACAAAACAGTTTGATTTATTTTTTATATATGTTAAAAAAGTCTCTCAAATTATCAGAAGTAGATAAAGTTTGAATTGTCAATCCAAATTTGAGTGAAATTCGAAGAAATTGCGATTAAAGAATGTCGGTCCTAATGAGTATTAGTTTGAACATTTCTACTTATTAAAAAACTCAATTCTTAAAGTAAATGTATAGTACTTTCTGTACTTGTGTAAGAAGCCATAAAAAGTACATAAAAGCGATAGCAAACGCGTCTAACGATATTGAAAAACTCTTTTATGTTTGCGGACTTATTTGGGGCAACCCTTCGATGAAAGGGGCACCCGTCAAAATAGTGTGTTAAAAAGACACCCATTGTGACACCACGGCTTCTTAACCCCAAACTAAATGGGTACAATTTGAAAGCCAAAATTATAATGGCGAGCTTTTGTTCGTTTAAATAGAATTGAGATTGAAAAATTGCATGTTTTTTTGTTGCTTTTTGCCAATTATAGAGCGTGATTGGTTTATAATTGACATGATTCGTATTTTTTTTCTAAATCAGTCGTCGAGAAACATTGGGGCCTTCGTTGTACATGACGGAATTTTATATGTATAGTGTTACGCAAAATATTACAAAAGAAATATTTTGTATCTTACACTGGCAATAGAAAAGCCTAGTGGCTGGAGCGTACAAACCTCATCCCTGAGATAGTAGGTTCGATCGTACGGTGATAAATACGTCATTAGCACATTGGCAAATAGCCAATGCCGCCTTAGGACACGTCAACAAAAAGTCGACGGACTGTGTCAAAAACAATGATCTTGAAACAGTCACAGAAATCTGATACCAAGGATAAGAAATCTGATACTAATGATTAAGATGGTCCCAGTTATTAATCTAATTAATCAAATTAATAATAATGCATTAATCAAAAGCCAAAATCGGAATTTATTTCGGGATTGGCCCAGTGGTCAAAACTATCCTAGTTTTCTCTGGGAAGAGCATCGATTTTTGACTATGTCATATATATATTGTAGCGCCACTTCTGTTTCTATATGTAATTACTGCAGTAGTAAACAAAGTCGTTTACTGCACTTGGTCAGTTAGATTAACCACGCAAAGTCAGTCGGTAATTGAACTATTTACCTAGACAGTTCTAGACGAGTTTCCGTTATAACTTTAAAATTAAATAAATATTTTATTGGATTTAAACCTGTTCATCAATTCGCGTTCTTTAGATGCTATTGTTCGGGAAGATAGCTTGCATGCCAGGGACGAAGACAATACTTCACCGAAACGAAAATATGTCTTCGAAAAGGTTTTTTGAAAAGCCCTGATACGACGAATTGCGCCTCCACACCACTCCCGCCTCAGCTTGTCTCAGTGCATTAGGAAGGTCTGACTTCTCCTGCCATCACTCCTCCATACCATTTTGTCGAGACTATTTTTTTCTATTTATTTAAATACTAGTAATCTAACAGCTAACATACACAATATATAACAAAACACTAACTCAATACAGAAAGCCAAAACAGATTACATATATTAACAATATATATGTAACAGAAAACAAGTATGTACATTTACAGACAAAATATATTAAAAAAAAAATTAAATCTAAAGAAAACTGAAATTTAAAATTTGAAACAGCAAATAATAATTCATATTTTAAATTACTCTTAAATTACTCTTACGCTTAAACAAAATCAGAGTCTTCCCGCCCCTTCTTCAAAAACTTCCTCACATATTCTATGGTGAGGTGAAAAAATATCAATATTCTCATAGTTTGTGTCATAGTTAGTAGATAAAACCCGAAACATTGGCGAATTATGTAGGTAATTCAATTTCGTACGAGGCACATGGAACAACTCTTATTCTTCTTCTTTCGAGTTCTCTTCTGGCAATTTGTGGCGACTTGTGGCGATCTTTAGTTGAGTGAGAGAGAATCGCTTCGTTATATTTCTATCTAATTGCTATTTACGATTACATTGTTTTTATATATTAGCGGACGCTAGGGATTCGTGAGCCACGATATCGCAGCGACTTCGAAGGTGCATGGATCTGGTTAGTGATGAGCCTTCTTAAGTTCTCGTGTCACTTTCACTCATGTATATCTTATTTATTATATATTTTATAAGTGTTTAATGGTCCTCATGTTAACATGTGTGATGTTTGTCAAATTAACTAGAAAACAATTCAATACGATTTTGCCTGTCATCAATACATATATATATAATAATATACTATAAACATATTTAACCTTGTGTTGAATGGGATTAATCCACAATTTAAAACATATCAATATCGTAACAGTTGGCCTCAATGTTCGCACATATACTTACCCTCCAGGGTGTGCTCACACGGAAAATGTTGCCAGTTGCTACAATTGTAATGTGCAATTAATGTTGGTACGAAATCACCTAATTTTTACCGCGTGGATAACGGCGTATAATCGCAAATATTTCATTGGCTAATCACAAAGAAACTTTTTAAAGTTAGAGTGCCTTGAAGAATTGTTGGAATTAGTTCATTGCATCTTTAGGTCAAAACTAATTGACTGGAAAAGTAAATATTTTTATGTCGAATGTGACAATGTCAAATAATACCTAATTTTAGTATATACAAAGACAATATAGATTATACTTAAAAAGGTCGCATCGTTTTAGCAGTTATCAGCTATCAACATAATTATTTAGTTTTTTTTATTTATTGGTTCTAAAACAATGTGTATGCATAAAATTATACAAGAAGACATCACAAATTTTACACACATACAACATCAATTATATTAGAAGCACGCAAGGAAAAAAATTAAATAATTTTGTAAGAATCATTTTGTTCAAAAGTAGATACATATTATTGATAGGATTACATTTTTAAATGAAATCTCTTTAAAACTTATATTTAATTTCATCATTATTCAGTGGGCCCATACAATCTTGGAGCGACAGCTTCATACATTAAATAAAAACTAACAGCGTACACACAACAAACATTGTCTCACGATGCAACAAATTCCCAATCCAGCGAATTGATATTCCATAATATTTGTATTTTATCTTAAACACACGCATTTGGATATCGTGAAAAGGATGAATGAATAATATTAATAATTATCTAAAACATCGAATACGATCTACAGTAGAGTAAACAAGTTCGAATATCAAAAATTATGAGGTTCTAAATTTAAACGTTGCGATCCCCTTCTGATTGGTCGCGAGATAAGGGGGGGTAGGGAGGTGTTATTGTTACCAAATCTGCCAGTATCGAGATAACGTTCGAAGGGTGCGGACGCCTGCAACATTCACAGATAAGCTGTAATGCGACGCTTCGTAGGGGAAATTAAAATTGACTTTTGGATTTAATCGTCAGAATTAAATAACCATTTTTCACACCTTTTTTAATGTAGTTGATGTAATGTTCACATTTTCTTGTTTAAATGCAAATGTTGCATACATATTTAATGAATTGCATAGCAAGTGACTTTTTGAACTAAGTTGTATGGTTATTTATTGAAGTAGTATTTACGTACACTAGTTAACCATTTTTATAGAACACAAATCAAAAGAAGAATGAGTAAGAATTCTTAGTTTAAATAAATTCGGAATTGATGTTCACTTGTTTGACAGTTTCTTTTAAATAAATTCAGTTATTCAATAGGTAATGGGGTGTGGTGGACGTATGCATCTGTTTCGACTACTTGTATTAAAAACTTATAATGCTGCTACAAAAATCACACAGGGAAATAAACCCAGGACTTCAGCGGTATACCACAGGTATTAAACGCCGCGAAGGCGACATGAAGACGGAAATTTTAAACGAATTATGGGTACATAATACAAAAGTTACTTCAAAACCAATTATTAAATTACAAAATAATTGAGAAACTTAAAAATCTAAAGTTTTTAATGGTCTCTCTTGAGCATATTCATATTTCTTATGTACAATTTTGTTTAATGATTTGTAGGCAGAAAATAAAGTACAATAATTGTTATTACATCTTATTTTTTGTAGCTTTTTTACTAAATTGTAATATCTCTTTTTAATAAAAAAAAATCTTCTAAATCTTCTGTGCATAAGTTCTAAACTCCTAATCGTCTAGACAGAATGATTTACATTATTGTATATTTTTTGAATGCAAGTCGTATGTACAAGACAACGCCTGTCGGCTTCTTTAGTTTTTTTTTATAGAATAGGAGGGCAAACGAGCTTACGAGACACCTACGGCAGTCATCGCAGCTATTTTAAGTAGGTGCGTTGCCGGCCTCTGAGGGAGGAGTATACTCTTACTTTGAACAATTGAAGCTTGTATCTCTCAGGGAAGACCCCCTGTATATATCCCATAAATACTTTTTTCGATAAAGTGTTTTATAAAATTTTATTTTATTTTTATAAAAATTGCCGTATAGTGTATGCTGCCTCATTTACAAGCCTCTGTCTATCCGTCAATCACAAAGTACTCAGACGAAAACAATCAATGATTGATTGATGATAGCTATGATACCTCATTCACTATTCTTGACCCTCGACCAAAAGGTGCCGAGTATCATCTACACTTTTTACTAGATCTGAACGATGTTATAATAGATCTGTACCGAAACGGTGTAAAAATATATATATGTTTCATAAACTAACTGTTTTAACACGTCGTTTTGTTACAAATGAAAATGCATTTTTTTAATGAAGTACTGTAATATTATTAAAATTTATACCTACATGTTTATTAAAGTCTCAGTGAAAAATAAAACAATATTCTATTTGAAATGGCCATCTTTGGCTTTTATACAGCCCTTTAATCTGTTTGTAACGAATCTAAGGATTTACGCTCTGTTTCCAAAGGACATTTCGTCACTGCTTGCTCCAAAGATTTTTAGGTGCAGAATCCTGCTGGAAAGTCCACAGTATATTGTTTAGAAGTGTATTGCTGAGAGGTTTCTCAACATGATCCAAGGCGCAGGATGACAACGTTGTACCTTTCCGACCACTTGAGCAGCTTCTTTAGAACTATGAGCGTATACTTTGTCATTTTCCTCATTATACTGTTCTTCAATTGTAATTAATAATGGACACGAATAAATATGGGAAATGGCGCAAAATGGAAAGGAGGTTTTAAAATAATATACGTGTTGCAAATTCAAAATAATTAAAAGTTGAAAAAACTAAAAGTTTAAAACTGTATTTATGGCCATACTACTTTTATACGTTTATAATAAAATATATCACTGGCGCTACAACCTTTCTAGGTCTGGGCCTCAGGTTTGTGTATTTGTTTCATGATTATTTGTCAATCTAATAGGCAAGTAGGTGTTCAGCCTCTATGCCTGACATACGCCGTTGACTTTTAGGGCCGAAATGATGGTTTTGCAAACAAGTATCGTTTTCGAATGCTCTAATTCTCACTGTGCGTCTGCGTGCTAAGTTCCTCTGAATCCTACCTACGTTATGAATCGCATATGGCTGATAGTCCTTCAAGAAAAAAGCATACCAATTGTTATAAGGCCGGCAACGTCTTTGCGAGCATTCTGGCAATGAGAGTGTCCATGGGAACTTATCACTTAACATCCAGAGACATCAAAATTATTATTATTATTATTTTTTATTTATTAGGGGGGCAAACCTGCGGAACGCCCAAAAAGGGCAGTCATCGCAGCCCATAGACACCCATTTTTAGTGGGTGCGTTGGCGGCCTTTGAGGGTGGAGTACGCTCGAATTTTGAAATGAAAATTAATGTTAAAAAAAGATACGTTAGGACATCTACAGTAGTCAGTAGCGGTATGTCTGGACTATTACTTACCTTAGGATCACAGGTCACAGGTCTTAAGTAGAACAGACACAAGATCTATCTATTAGGATAGAAACTATGCACCTGTGACCGAAAATAATGGCTATAAATGACCTTAATACGCCATTACCTACGCACCCCACACCATAAATCTAAAGCATTAAAACACCACCCATTAGGCAAAGGAATTGGCCTAAAATGCCTCAAACATGTGTCCAACTGCGACCTGTCATCGGGGTTGCCAGTACAATGCGGTACAATAGTTACGAATTATAATTTTTTCTGTTGGCAACACGGCGACAGACGCGCGCTGCGGGGCGCTACCACGCCTCCCCCTGTTGCCGATTTGTTTTGTGTTCATTCATATAAAGATTAATATTATATGTAGATGGTACAAAATATGACTGAACCTTTTGCTCAGCCCGCAAAAAAATCGGCATCGGAAAATCGGCAAATCTAAAGTCGAGTTCTGTTGCATAAAAAATGTAACTAGTTGGTACGGACATAAACAAAATGGCGCCAACCAACCAATTAATATTATACAACTTAATTTACCTTCTAAATTAAAACAGTTTTCGAATAAGTAAATTTTTTAGATTCATCTACAATCTAGAAGCCGGATCACACTCTAAATATTATTTAGTTGTTTATTTTATTACCCGGGAGCTATATGATCTCTATAGAGATCTACTCAATATCGAAAAACCTCCAGGCCGAGATTGATTTAATCTTATAAACCAATATAAAAATTAACCGGTGTTTATTTAGTTATATTTTGTATATGGCATATCTGATATATTTATTCTATGGCAACTATCAAGGCGTAGTATGAACCGCAGTAAGCAGGGGCTGATCAAGGACCATGTTTTGTACAATAATTAGCCCTCTTTACATTAATAACAACTTGCAGTGTTATATCTAATTATGGTTGTTATAATGATTGATATATTCTGTGACGTGTACCTTTTTACTAAATAATTTTATATCTTTATAAACTTTATATTAAAAAAATCTGGCGCTACAGCCTCCTGTGCCTGACACACGCCGTCAACATTTTGGGTCTAAGGCAAGCCGGTATATTCACGATGTTTCCCTTCACCGTTCGAGTGAAGTACGTGAGTTTAATGCAGAAAGAAAGTCCAGTGGAGCATAGCCGGGGATCGAACCTACTCAAGGATGAGTCGCACGCTAAAGCCACTGAGCCAACACTGCTCTTTATAAACTTCTGATAAAGTTTTTGTAATTCCTCTACGACAAATAATGAGGCTCTATCATTAAAAAAAGGAGATTATACATTTTTACTAGCTACTGTAACAGATTGGTTGGACTAAATTTATGGTTTTATCAAAGTCATACAATAAATACATAATAAATATTACGTTCACTACTATCGCCGATTTGCAAGACTTAATATTACAATGTTCTTTGATTTGTTGTATATTGAGTTTAATATATCATTCCTAGTTTACACAGTATACATTTCTGAACGCACGTATAAATATTTGACAATCAATAAATATATCAATCCGTTTTCATTACTGACATTATTCTAATTTTTTAAATCTAAAATGCGTTATTTTCCGAATTGAGGATATATATTGTCGATTCGAAACCTTTATATAAAGACGTTCATTTATTTGAGAGGAGAGTCTCCCGTACCGACAGGATAAACATCAAATGTTTTTTTCAGTAGGAAACCCATTAACATTTTGTATTGGAATTTTGTTGACAATTTTCCAGTTATTCTGCTATTCGGGACGGAGACAAAAAAAATCGATCCAGCCGTTTTCGAGTTATAAGTTTTTGAACAAACTCGAATTTGTTTTTTTTATATTAAGTATCATTCATTATAAGTATTCTCTGATCATTATGATATAAGAAAAGAGTCGTGACTAATTTTATATTGTATTTATAAATTGTCATCTTGCATGTATTTGGTATGCACAGAATGTACGTATACTCGTAATTGTAACATATTTTTGACTAAAGTCCAATATTAGTATTATTATTAACAGCGTGTGAGCAATATCAATTATTTTCTGTCTACATATTAGGAAAACTAAATTTTTTAAAGTTGGGTCAAGTGAAGCTTTATTAAGCTCTACCAGCTTTATAAAGGTTTATTTGCCAAGATACTGGTACAGTGGTTAGTTCGATCAATTACAAATATGTGCACAATCATATATAAATAGTCATGAAAATATCATATAAATTTTTACAATGTGTTATTAAGAATATATATATAATGTCAGAGTTAAATTATTTACAATCGGTGTCAAATCTATGGTCCAAATACTCGCCTACGCTATAAAGGCACTTTGCATTTACACATTTAATCAACTTACCCCTTGAAAGATAGATAAGAAGATATTGCGATACATAATCAATGAGAAGTCCACCACCTTTGCCTGAAGTCACCGGTACTATCAACCAGGCGCCAACTTACGTAAATCTTGACTTAAATAAAAACGCTCTTCTCAAGATAAAGGGACCAAAATCAAAGATGGAGGAAAAACCTACACTAGCTTTGGTTTACATACATGTGTAGCAAATTATCCCGGGTACTGATAACATTAGACCCGTAATACATCTGTTATAATTTGCGTAACAGATAACAGCAGGGGATTGAGGACTCTTAAAAAAATTAAATTATCTGTAGTCGTACTTGAAGCTCTCGTAAATATTTGGAACAGATGAGCCGACGCACGCGCACCATACGTCGAGTGGTCACGCTTATCCGCCCCTTTTGGCGAAAATATGTTATTAAGTTGCTTGTAATTTTTTAATGGATAGGCTAAACCAGCAGGATATCGGCTGATTTAACGTTATTTCTGTAACCATAGACGAACTAAACTGGACCCAGTGGCGCTACAATTTATTTCGTGATCATTTTTTTCTTCTACTAGGTAAGTAAGTTATCAGCCTTCTGTACCTGAAACACAGCGGCGATTATTAGGGAAGCCAGTTTCCTCACAATGTTTCAGTCCCTGTGGTATTGAACCTGTCTGTAATGCTGGCAATATTTCCTCGCTATATTGCGATACTTATTCGTTTAGTATGGAGAGCACCAGCTCTGGAGTAACTGGTATCTAGCAGGCGCTTATTTAAATATTTACTTGGCGCCTATGCACTCGAACCTATCAGACCAAAAGTCTCTATTTCACAGGGATCAAAATTAAAGTTGAAAGTAAGACTCTAATATTGTTTCGTTTATTATTTTCCTCGGAAGTTAGACGGGGCTATCGTGACCATACAAGTACTATCCCATACTAAAAGGCCGGCCTTATAATATAAAAATATAAGGTTAAGGTGGGTGGACTCAGTTTCCACACTTAGACTCATAATTCAAAAGTCCTTGCAAATTTAGCCAGCCAAGCTCCTTCCAGAAGCACAGACGTCTCCTGGGCACTTCACAGGTTTCACGGAGCGATCTTATTGCTCCGAGGATTACTTTACGTTGTTTAGCCACAGCCACTCATTCCAGGACTACGTGGGTGACTGATTCCTCTGCGCTAAAACAGCCTCTGCACATGGTGCTGTCTGTCGCGCCTAGGACAAAAAGATGTTTATTAAGGAGACTATGACCCGTAATTGTCCATATCATTGTTTTGAGATTAGTTCTATTTAAGCTTAGAAGCCGCTTTGTCAATTGCGGGTTCACTGCTGGCAGAGTACTTTTGTACTGTTTGCAGTCCGCACTTCGCGACTATCGCTGATGTTGGAGTTCAGCGGATCTCTGGTGGAGCCAGCTTTGCACCAGCGAAGGCAAGGGGAGGAGCGGATACGGTCCAGCAAGCATTATTCCAGACCTCTTCTCTCAAGCTCGTCGGCAGCATCATTGGCGAGAGAACCACCGAGTCCATTTATCCACTGCAGTATCCCTGTTTGTCAGGGTTATGGCCTCCAGTGCTTCGTGACACTCCAGGATTCGTTTGCTGTTTGTCTTTTTGTTTATGAGCGCCATAAGCGTAGATGCACTGTTGGATTCGAACTTAATATAAAAGTCATTTATTCCTAACCAGCCAGACAATATGCCAGCGCCTGAGCCACAAGTGGTATTATTATTTTATGTAAAAAATAACATAATTCTTTAGCATAATAGTATTTTTTAGAAAATATAGCTTGTAATATATTCTGTAAATATAATAATGTATGTATGTATGATGTGGTTTATTTCAATAAATGAATATTTAAAGTATTCATTTTTAGATGCAAACTGAAAGAAACGTGCATTTTTATAAGGTTGAGCCTTTTAAAATAGTATCTCCTCGACAATGAATATTGAACAGGGGTTTTCAGATTAAGTATCAATTCGCTGAGCAAACACCGACTCGATTATGTCTGAATATACCGAATAAGCTCCGCTTAAACATTGACATACGATGACGACACGTAACTGAATACGGTCAGCAAATTAAAAAATAAATCAGTGGCGCTACAACCTTTTTAGGTCTAAGCCTCAGATTCTGTATCCGTTTCATGATCATGATCATTCAGGTGCCTAACACGCCGTCGACTTAAGTCTAAGGCAAGCCGGTGTCCTCACGATGTTTTCCTTCACCGTACGCGCGAATGTTAAATGCGCACATACAAGAAAAGTCCATTGGTGAACAACAAGGGATGAGAGTTGCACGCTGAAGCCACTAGGACAACACTGCTCACGGTCAGCACATTAGCTGTTAAAAATAGTTTAGTTTAGAAAACACTTTTTTACCGGATTGAAGCTATGTATTATTATATATATGTTATTATATAAACTGTTTTATATTCAACACCTTTTGTCTTCAGTCACCGTGACCACGCACGATGTAAAGCACGCGAAACGTCGGAAAATTTTTAAATTATGTAAAATAATAATAAGTATATAATACATAGCTTCAATTCGGTAAAAAAGTGTTTTCTTTACATGTCATTTAGTTTAGTTTGAAACACTATGTTTATTTATTAAACTATCATATATTCCTAAATCTACAGTATGTGTGATAATCTATATCTTATAAAATATATGACAATTTTGGTAAGCTTTATTGCTTATTGTTTACCATACATTTTATTTCTACTATATTTGATATTAAGTTTAGTTTGGAGGAAGGGCCAGGTTTTTAGTATAGATTACTCGTAGTAGGTACTTACGACAGCCCCGTCTCACTGCGGCAAATAAAATGACACATTAAAATGCCTTTTTTTAAGTTGATCAGCCCATTACCGAATTCAGCTCTGGTTATGTAGTCTTTATTCTGTTATATTCGCGAACAATTCGAATGAGAGGTGTTTGAAGTTCTGGGTTGGTTTTTACAGACGGAATTTGGAAAATTCTGCTGGTTTTGATCCTTTGGAATGAATAAGTGACGACAACGTTAATGTTCTGTAAAAGGTTCTGTATTTGTCCATTTAACAATTTGTGTAGAACGTGTTTCAATTGGTCATAAGGCAAACATTTTTGCGTATTATAGATTCATATAGATCATAGCAAACAAAACAAATATTATTTACTGCCTACGTACTCGAAACGATAACAGTTTTGCCGGGAAAGGAATCCAGGTCTTCCAGCTCCAGCCGTGCGTTGTGCGATCATATAATAATGTACTTTAAAACTACGAATTTTTGTACACAGGTAGGTATAATTGAAATTATCGTGATTTGTGTACCCTTTTCTTTTTACGATCGTTTTTAATATTTCACTGTTTACAATTGTTTTTATTGATTTGCACTTATGATAAAAAATGAGTGCATTTTTTTTTCTTAACGTTGCCGGCACGAGATCGCTCGAAAGTATAAGTGTATTTCTGTATAACTGCAACGAAATCTATTTAGATTATTTACTTAAATAATTCTCATAATAAGAAAAGTTGTCTCCTGTCACAGGACGTTGATACAAAGTAATGGGTATAAAACATGAGTTCAATGGCAGAGCTTGAGGATTTTAATTAAATATATAATTTAATATTTATCTTTGATTTCGTAATAATTTATTTTTATTAATAATAAACAGAGCTCTGTCTGCTCGCAATCGTACATTTCGCATACATTGGCGCATACTTAAGATAAGACTTTAGTTTTATTAGATGTACACGAGTTTTTTTTTATTTATTTAAAAATTGCACTATGTACCCAAATTCTTCAAATTACATTATTAAACTATTTTACAAAGCAATATTTGTTAGTTTCTCCTATTACTAATATATACACCCCATGTGATAACCACCACCCATAGACACTCACATTGCTTGCGAGTATGCTGACGCTGATTTGATATATAATTACTACGTCAATAAAATATTTTATTTTCAGGTTAGATCAAATGACTCCAGCATATATAAAAAGTAACCGATTACGTGCCCGTATGCTGACGGTACATAAATACCAGATATCTTATTGTTGGGTTAACAATCTGTATATTTTCTCGGAACCATTTTTTAACTGTATTTAAAATTCTAAATATACTTAAACAACAGCAGTAGTAAGAGAATATAATTATTTTTGTATGTATGTCATCTATGCTTTAAATACTAATAATAATTATAGTTCTGAGAACACAGACAAGGATTCGACTCCCCGCAAAACAACTATTATTTTGGACCAAAAGGCAAGCATTTGCTTATAAAACATAGTAAATAAAATATATATGTAGCAAATAAGTTCACCTAAGTAATTAAATGCTTTGAATAGTTTTAGGTGCGCTAAAATTAAATATAAACTTTAATATGCTACGCAAAATCTGCCCAAGTTTCTCGTCCTGATATATCAGTAAATTTTATCCCTATCTTATGTCATATTATCTAACATAAGTTAATAAAACAACTGAGAACATGAATAGGTACATAAAATGCGTAACCCGTGTTATGTTCTATAAACAAGAGAATTTTCCGCCATTTCTCCGCTCGTCGCAATGACATCGAGAGCCATCCTTAATCTATGAATACAAATGAGGCACCTCATTTCTATGCACAGGTCAAATTGCGTCCCCAATATCGTAATCGCAATTGTAAACCATTTTAAATCTAATGCATTTTAATAAGTATATAATAAATACTAAATAAGTAATAATAATAATAAATAGGTTTACTTTATTGTTAACTTAATTTCTTCGTCAATGGTACAGTCATAGCAAGCGTGACGGATGTCTTCCATGGAAGATGGGACACGATAGCCCTGTTTCACCACGTGGCGCGGCCGCACAGCAAGAGCAAAACCCGCTCAAATAAAAGAGACTCTAGGGCCATGGGTTTAAATGCACAGGCGTTAATTAAAGATTGAAGTTGGCGCCTGGTACATAGTGCCGGTGATCCGAGCGGCTGATTCTCTTGCTCACCGAATAAGTATCGCAATTCAGCTAGGTATTACTGACACAGGGCCAAACTTTTTAAGTTTATTTTTAAGAATTTTTATTCACTAACACTTAATGCCACAAAAATTAAGAATATAGTCACATACTAATAAAAATAAGTAAATAAAATAAAATACAATTTGGATACAAAATTACATTTAATCCAGAAATTACGGATAAATCTGTTATGTCAAATCCAACTCCGCCCCCACCACAAAGCCAATAATTACCATGAATGCCAATTTTTGACAGATTTCCCCAAAATCACTAACAAAGGAAACAATTCTTACGTCAAAAAAATCACTATAATTTCCTACCCCAACCAGAAAACTTAATCAGGATGTCGAAGCTCAGATCTCTGTTTCCGATACGGCATAGTCTATGGGCATAGTATATCGTTTGAACACAGATTATCCAATCAGTTAAGATAAAGGTTACGCTTTTTTATTAAAACCTCTATGGCGTTAAGCGACACAATTAGATAATTCGAATTTAGAACTTGTGTTGCCAGTGTAGGACTGATTTTCTTATATCTAGGGAAAATCGTAGATGCTTCTATAAAGCTGATTGTGATGTCGTGTGCAGGAGACGGACGCGTGTCGTACACGTGAACGAGATTAGACGGTGCATTCATGTCGCACGCATAAAAGAGTGGGGTTCGCGAAACGTCAATTGCGTACGGCTCGGCTTGGGGGTTCGAATTCGCTAAGCTAGGTTGGATTTAAATTATAAATTTGCTATACTAGCGCTTCTATTTGCATATCCCACGGGTGTCACGCGATCTCGGCCCTGTGCAACACCTTTACTATGATTTTTACAATAATATTGTTTAAATATTTGTTTATTTTAAAACGTAAATCTTCCGTAGATTGGTTTAACCACTGCATAGTTAGAACACAGAATAAATGTACTTACAAAACTTACTTTTTATACAAAACATTCACAGAAAAGTGTCCGTTCCACGCTCATTAAAAATTCTATTTGACGTATATTATTAAACACGGCGTAAAAAATAAATGAACAGTAAACAGTGGATAGCTGGTAAACACACTTGTGCATCGGACAAATAAATCAGGACTTGATCGGCAATGGCGGGGCGAAGTCTCCGGAGGCCTGTACATAGCTATATAAAGTCGTGGATGTGGTATTTTTGAAGCAGTATTGATTTCAATTATTTTGTTTTATTATATTTTCCAGAATTTTACTAAATGATATTTTAAAAATGTTATAAATAAAAACATTATTTAAATTAGAGAAGACAATATGCCTCCTATACATTTAATACTATTTTTAAACACAATATAATAATAATATAGCTCTTCTGTATGTGATTCTTGAACCCTGTAACGCACCTACGAATGTTTGAATGCTGTCCATAAGCCAAAGTCCATTGTTATGTCAACCGTGGACGTATGTCTACTTCTACTTTTAAATGACGGATAATACTATAATCTAGATAGGCTTATAAACAATTCTCTTATGTAATACCTACTATATCTATGCTATTGTTTATTCACTAGGTCACCCTTTGCTTTGCATTGGCATTTTTTAAAGTAGGTCGTGGGCAATGTACAATAAATACATTTAAGTCCAAATTAAAGATAGTATTTTAAAGAAATAAAAATAGCCTTTATTCGAGTACATAATCAGAATTACATTAAGTCCATGTTAATATGTTAAACATTAGTACACGACCTCCAAATGAGTGAAGGCCTCCTCCTAAATCTTCCACTATTCTCTCATCATCTCCATAATTTTCAAATCCTTACCACGCCATCTCAGCGTCCCAACTATAATTTTAAAGATTTTTTAAATACTATCAAGAAAACATGTGGTATATTACACCCAGTTTTTTTAAGTCGGTTAAAAATGCGCATCCAATACATACACATCGGAGTCCAAGTAGTGTTGAATGGTAGTCCCACGAGAGGAGGCCGTACGACGCATATTGCACTCATTTCATTATGTACATACGATTACTGCGATCGGGGACAATTTGTGTTTACACTTGTCCCCAGATTCCGGTTTGATTGTGTGCTACAAACTAATAAAATATAAGGGTTATAGGGATTCAAAATAATTAAATAAAATTATTTGGTATATATGTTAAAAACATATTTGCTTTTAAAATGCATACCTATATATCTAAATAATCATAATAATATTTTTTACAATGAATAAAGATTGCATTGTCTACGGTTTTAATTTTTAATGTTTAAAGAACTTTATTTCTCAGTACAAAAAAATCCCATTAGCCGTTCCAACTTCAGTCTACTAGGCTTAATGCCCTTTTGAACTGGTTAAACGCGCTAATATTACGAATTTTAGACGGTAATTGATTAAATAATTGCACACCCTCATACTTAATAGACTTCTTCAAATAGTTTGTACGCGGCTTCGGCAAGATAAGCTAACTTTTTACAGTAGATACTTATTATTATTATTTCGTATTTTCACATGTAGCACAAGATTAAAAATACAAAATGGAAATTAGTGCCCGAAAAGACTGGCTTGGTCTCATTAGCAGGTCATAAAACCTTTTAAAACAATATTACCGCTGCTTAGCTTATGAAATACGAGATTATATTTTTTTATTCTCCCATAGGGCCGGCTAAAGTCTTTCGACGTACTCTTTTTTTATTTCCGATTCCATTAAATTATAATTGAAGTGCCATAGAGAATCATTATACTATTACGACATTTAAAAAAATGTGTGCGTGTACTAGCGTACACACGTAAGAAGTGAAACTTCATAATGACTTTATTTTTCGAAAAATGATCTACTGTATGCAACTTTACAGAAATTGATTAAATAAAGTTTAATTAGATAAAGTTCAACAAAAGGCTTTTATTATCATAGACATGAATACCTTATTACAACTAAGATTATTACAGAATTTCATTAATTGTAATAGAATTATTACTATCATTGTTAGTGTTATTATATATTTTTGTTATTAATGGCTTAAAATCTCACGTCAAATCAAACGTGGATGGGTCAAGAAAAAGAAGACGCGTAACGGAAATATGTGACGCGTAACTGAAAATGTGACGGTATTTTTTTCCAACGACAATAAAAAAAATCACTTCAATAATCTCTAAATTTGAAAATGTCTAGAACTTAATTTCATTCGTTTCGTTTTCATGCTGATTTTCTTTTTAGCATTCCAAATTCGAATTCTAATATTGGCCAGTCGTAGTTTGAAGCATTTCCGTGTACGGCAGAGCCATCTAGCCGTCATGTAAAAGGAGTAGAATTTGTAACATGTATTATTTACAGTGGGCCCAGCTTAGTTACGCGGTTCACTGGGCCATAATAACTTCAGGGAATACTCGACGCGGAGCTACTGACACCCACTTACAATATATTCGACTCAATGACGTGCGACGTCTTATTTATATAAGAACTAGAAAAGCATACATTTAGGGAAAGATTTTGGAAATAATAATTAGAAATTAAAATTTGATGAAGCTCCTAATTAGTGTCCATTAGCTACGGAAACATAGTTTCAAAAATTCTTTAAACATTTGACATAAGTAAAAAAATTAATTAATCGCGACAATTTGTAAACTGTATTGTCTTTTGTTAACATAGCTTTTACACATTAAGAAAAGACTTTTTAAACGGATCGAAGCTATGTATTATTATAAACTTATAATTATTTATATAATTTTAAAATTTTCCAACCTTTCGTGTGCTTTACAGCGTCACGGTGTAAAATTATGTAAATAATTATAAGTTTATAATAATAATACATAACTCAATCCGTTTAAAAAGTCTTTTCTTAATTTGTAAATTGTCAATATTTTTACTAAATTTAATAATTTGATAAGTAGATTATTAACGTTATTATAGTTGTCATTTCAACATGTTATCTTGAACGAGAATTATAATTTTACATAATAAGGCAAAATTTTAGTAAGAGGTTGCTGCCAACCAATATTTAACACACGCAATATTTAAAAATGCTTGTCAGTATCAAATATTTTTTTATACTAAAAAAAAAAATATTGCCAGTAGAACATAGGTCCGCGAATATACACTGTAAAACCATTTTATATAGGAATAAAGAAAATAATAATAATAGAAAATATTTTTTTATTAATAAAATAAATATTATGGTACCTAGAGCAAAGTGGTGTAGGGTTAGAAAAAAGATAATCTCTTTATAAAACTTCGCATATGTTATGGTCGAAGTGGTAAGGCGCCGGTGTCTCCATCTATCATGTTTAGTGACACGTGTTCCGATTACGTTGCTGACGCTAACCTACCCACGTTGCAAAAAGTTATTTTGATAGTGTGAGTGAGGCGGCGGTGTCACCAAACATCAGGTAAGTTTAAAAATCAATTAATATCTATTATTTAATACTACAAAGAAATTAAGGCATATTACTAATATACATTTTACTTAAAAACAGTTTAATTTTTACGTTTAGGATATGGATTGATATATATTAGATCGAATTTGTACTAACTCATACGAGTAAATTTAGTAATATTATTATTTATTTAGATGAAGGGAGCCAGTTCGCTCGTCTATTTAGTGAAAACTTTAAATCATTTTAAGAGAGGAATATGGATTGTAATCACCATAACTAGTCAAAATTTACGAAAATGGATGAGAGAAAGTTCTTTCGCGTACCCATAGAGCTTATAATTAACGTTCATGGTAAAAGATTACTGCATTACTCCGTAGTTCGTACATTCGAAAATGTTACAGCGTTCGGATATAATTTGATAGCGCGGACAGGTGTGTCTTTGATGAGAACCCACTAAACCATTAATACTTAAACAATTAATAATAAAATCTTTTACGCTGTTTAACTAAGAGGCTAAATATAACGTAAATGTGGCTAAAGTAATGTAATATTTAGTCCTAGGAGGTCTTGTCTTTCGACGAAGGCCTCCTTTAAATTATTTCAATACTGGCGTTTTCTAGCGGGTCGTATCCATATTGGACCCTTAACCTTTTTTATATCGTCCTCCCGGCCCTCTTTCGTTTCCCACTTCGTGGGTACCACTCCGTTACGATTTTGTTCCATTTTTGCTTCTTTTCTCTCATCATACGACCCGTTCACGTTAGTTTTCGGTATGTAGTGTATACGTCTTTAAATTTTATTTTCAAATCAATGGCGCTACAATCTTTTTAGGTCTTAGCCTCAGATTTCTGTATCTGTTTCATGATCATTTGTTAAACTAATAGGCAAGTAGGTGATCAGCCTTCTGTCCCTGACGCACGCCGTCCATTTTTTGAGTCTAAGGCAAGCCAGTTTCCTCACGATGTTTTCCTTCACCGTTCGAGCTAATGTTGAATGCACATAGAAAGAAAATCCATTGGTGCACAGCCGAGGATCGAACCTACGACCTCAGGGATAAGAGTCGCACGCTGAAGCCAATAGGCCAACACTGCTGCAAAATTTTATTTTAGTATCGCTTAATTTTATTCTATCTTTTTTTTACTCGTGTTGTACTTCTTTCTACATTTATTCATAATGGTGACGTGTGATATATGTCTCAATTGGTGTATAGAGAAAAAACCTAAATCTATAAACAATATACTTATTTGCGATTGCCGCGAATAAAGCAAAGAATCAAACTAAGGATAGTTAAAACGAAAACAACTAGAAAATTGTAAGAATTAGAAAGGAGTCAGGTCGTCGCGTGCCTGCCATTCATTCTAACCACACGCATAGAACAGTCAGGCAAACAATTTTATTTAAAAAAAAATGCATACAGAAATGTATGATTAGAATTTTGAAGACATTCCCGTACCGCTATTTGACATATTGTAAATTTTAATGAATTTACTTATCATATTTTACTTTTTAGTGTGATATCTCTATTATTTCATATATAATTATTATGAAATAATAATTATATTCCTACCACATTCATGACACATATAGGCTTTAATTCAATTGGAAAATCTCTCAGAAAGCTAGAAATAACTCGCGTGAAACAAACCCTACCGTTACAGTATAACAGCCCCATTCAACGTATGTTTAAAATAAAAATATGTTTACTCATTATTAACAATACATTATAATGTGTAAGATTTTTTCTAAGATTAAAAAACACTTTTTTCTAAGCCTCAAGAAATGTTGAGTTTTGATTTATAAGTTTCATTCAAATACAATTGTCTACTCGACGGTACCTGACGTACGTCACTCGTGCGACGCGAGAAGCAGTGGTTAGCGGCAAGTTCGCGTGCGGTAGCGAGTTCGACTCCGATCGATATCACACTAACCTCACTAACCCGCTATTATCCTGTCAACTGCCTACAACAGCTGGAATTACTGTCATATTGAAAAAGAAATGTTTATGTTACTTAACTTCTGAATACTTTAATAAATAATTTAATAGCGGCCAATGTGGAAAATATAGAAAGTCTACCTGAAAATCATACTTCATATATCGTCAAGGACTCACGATCAAAATAGCTATGTTTATTATAATAAATAGATATGAATGCAAAATGAGGCTCATCATATAATGAAAATTGTTGGATAACTTTGATTCTATTTAAATTAAAAATCCGAGTTTAACCCCTTCTCATTAGCTAGGTTACGATAAATAATATATATTAATATATAATATTTATCGTTATTAAATACTATTATTAGCATCTGCATGCATGCATTGCTTTGCTGCTGTGAGAAGAATAATGTTTCGTTAAAACAAATAGATATATTCAATGCAGCAATATACTATGCATTAATTATATAAGAAGTTAAAATATTTAATTTCTCTTGTGAATATAAAACCAACCTTTGTCTAAAATAAATAAGTATCATTAACTCATTTGACGGATCCCTCAGGGCATGGGAAGTGCTAAACCAGTATGGCGCGACACAAGTTGTCCGTCTCCTTCACTCCTGTATTTTCCCGTTTTCTTTTTCACTCTCCCAAGCATCCTTACAACGGTCGGTACGTTTATTTTTCATTTCTAGGGGCGAAGAAAATAATTTTCCTTGAGCTTTGAACCCGCTCTGGGGAAAAATGAGAAATTTCGAAAACGTAATTGGATTTTCGATTAATCTCGTCGCCTCTCATTTATTTTGAGTGCGTGTTCAAGTATTGAGAGGGCTGTAGGTGTTATTTTAATAAATATATAGGTATGCAGGATAGGTATTTAATATACATAGAATGATATCTAGAACGGTAAGACGTAAAGAAAAAACAACGCATTAGAATCTTCCTTTAATTTGTTTACTTTGATGTTCTGTGTTAACGTTGTTCTTATTATAACGTACTTTTCGTGACCCTATTTCGCCATCCCCACTGCTAAACGTTTGTTTTTTGTTTAATTTATTAAATTATAATACTTTCCCTGGTACGAGGAGCATGGTGTACAGGATATCCTTCCGAGAATGTACCTGGATAATTTTTACGAACGGATAATTCAGCAACTTCAAGTGATAAATAAAAATGCAACACTTTCGACAAATTCTGGCTTTAGCAGCATTACCAGCCTCTGCAGTTCTAACAGCACGCGGCCACTCCGATATTTTCTGGTCTTGCACAGTGTTGTTATAGCTGTTGATAGTACGATATACGAACATACGGCTGATACCAAGCCTTTGAAGTGTCTGAAATATGACCGACGGCTCAATATCCTACTTTGTACAAGGCAATCACTGCAATTCTACTTTCTTTAACATCCCATATCATATTGTAATTTGATAATGAACACGAAAAATTATGTGAAATGACGCAAAATCGAAAGAAGTTTTTAAAATAATATACGTGTTCCAAATTCAAAATCATTAAAAAGTTGAAAAAAGAAAGTTTTCATGTAACAGGCTTTATGGCCTGACTAGTTACATTAATTCTTATATGTTAAATGTAGGGTACTCACTTAGAAAAAATAAGTTCCTATCTGTTTACCATAGTAAAGCTATAGACTATTTGGCCAGGTGGACCATATAACTAAAAGGTATTTTCGATAATCGAGGTTGATGTGTGAAACAAACAAATTAAGGGTGGAGGAAAGTTTCTTGCTAGTTCTTGCCCGTTGCTTTGGGTTGACAACAGATAATAAATCTAAATTAAGAGATATTTATTTTTTTGGCAGGTCAAGAGGTACGTACTCACATGAATAAATAATATTTTGGTTTATTACCTAATCTGTCACCGCAAGGAAATGTACGGAACTTCATCAATCATATGCGTAGGTACCTAATAGGCATAACCGTCATATACAGATACCGGCAAACTTCTTGAACATTAAACAAGGGAGTGGGAAAGTTTTTTGTATGATTTTCATGATATATCATAAACATTAAGTGATTTAGTACGATTTATTTTTTATAACATATTTCCTATCTTAAGAACATTCTTCATACATAAATAAAAATCTAAACAGTATCAAGATCATTTAATCCAATAAATTTTTATTTTCCTATTTGAAATGAGATTCCAGTAGAACTATAGCTGTTCAAATATTTTTAACCGACATCGAAAAAATCGAAGATTATTAATTCAACCAGTAATTTTTTTTGTATAGTTTACTTGAAATAATCTTCACCATGAATATAATTTTCCATTCATGATAATTTTACTTCTACCTGCTTTCATTGAATCACACCTACATACAAAATCCAGATTCCAATTTTTTTCTATACAACAGAGCATATGGAACAGCCCATGGACACCCATGTTAGTGGATGGGTTTGCTGGCTCTTAGAAGTGTATATTCTGTATTCAAAGCTTGGAGGTCGTGACTCCTAGAAAAGACCTCCACTAGAAGTCGATGCCAGAGCTCACTAAAGCTTGCAAGGTAAAGGAAATTAAATCAATAAACAAAAATTCTTAGAAACATATTCTTTTTGTTTTCATGACCAGACTTAATAAAACCACTCAAATCATTGTAAATATTTATTTCAAATACTATAAGTGCTTATGGTAACCAATGATACAATAAGACTCTCCAACATAAAATCTATAACTTATAGTCGTTATAATATCACCATATCTGCAAACCAGTTGCCAGCTAAGCCAAGTCTTTCGAAATTCTCAATCTTAAACTAAATACTATCTACATTAATTCTTATATGTAAAATGTAGGGTACTCACTTAGAAGTACATAACTTCCTATCCATATACCGGAGAGTTTAAGGCATTAGGCAAAAAGGTGGAACAGAAAAGGTATCTTCAGTTTTCAATTACAAGTGTAGCGAATTTATAATTATATTTTTATTGTAAAAAAAATAACTTTAAATAATGTTAACAATGATGTCAGGGTGATATCCAGACTCGTCCCATATGTCAAAAATATTTTAATGACATACATTTACATTATTGGTAGTAAGACTTATAGCTTAAACTGTTTTCAGTTTTTATAACATTTTAATTACACTTGTATTGTGTAGTAAGTTTTATCTGTGATTTTATATTACCCTCATCTGTCAGATTTTCAGATGTCATTATGTCAAATTTGTCTCATTATTTATAAACTGATTAACCAGCTAAGCCAGGAAGTTTGTTTAATTCTCCAACTGTCGAAATTTATAAATACACCAATTGATTACATATAATTTGTTTTGCCTAATCCTATCCTCCAACTAAGTACCCTTCACAGAAATCCCTAACTGTCTATACACAGAGGCACACAATACTTAACACCTATTCAGTCAATAACTTAAATATTCTTAAAATATATTTAAGTTATTGACAACAATAATACAGCTAGGTGTTGATGTTATAAACAACAAAATTTATTGATATTAAAAGTATTTTTTTTTTAATTTTCCTAAGTAGCCAAGTAATTTATCTAATGTGATATAATAAAGCAAGTGTTAAGGAATTTATGATGTTATAAAAAATTATAACTGGAGTCACTGCAATTAATTTAGTCTTATGAAAACGAAAATATTACACAGCACAGCTTTAATTTAATAACCATTGTGTCTTAAAGCTCCATTTTATATAGCTTAACAACTTACCCAATATCAAATGAAATTAAAAACTCAAAGTGGATGAAAAAATGAAATTAAGCTTATTAAATTAGTATGTAGTGAATACTTGTGGGATCATAAAAGTTTTCTCAAACAACAAAAAACTTCTGACAGTTGACACATTAATACTTGAAACTATTCGCCTAAGTAATAATAGGCGGTTGTGAGACCTAAACTGACCAGTCATTATACTATTTTACAAAATCTACTAACAATTGATTTTTAGTACAAAAATGCATTTAAATAAAATCATTGAAAGTTCCATTACATCAAAAGCTTTAATAGAATGTAAATGCATTTTATAAAATCAATTGTTTAGCCTCGATATATTAATATTTCTATTAAGCGACTAGAACTAAAAAACTAAAAGCAACTTAAAATTAGTCTATTTGGAGTAAACAATAAACATTACGTAAAGTCATACGCCACTCAAAACCAAATCTGCCTTCGATTCATAAATATATACATACATATATATAAATATTGTAAAGGTAATTAATACAGGTAAGCACTGGTTTTCACCAATTCAAAACAAACATGAGATTAGATCATTATACAAATATATGTATATAAATTATGTTGGTCATAATAATAGCTGTTTGATTTCCTATCAAATTTCAGGTGATGAAAACCAATGATGTAAGAACAAGATTCAGAGACATGTTTGTCTCACTATCTATCTCTATAACACTCTCATACATAGAAGTAAGTTCAAATTTTAGTGTAATGACAGGTACGGTTGCATCTAGATCATATAAACATTTTGTTAAAATTCTCCCATGGTTACTTTTACTTAATAGAAACTTAGACAAGACAGTAACGGCTTGGCTATATTAAATTATTCATGATGTCTCTGAATTTTATCCTAAAAGTACTCAAGCTAGACTGAGTTTTGAAGTTTTGACATAAAAACAAAAAGAAATAAAATATATATCAATGCAACAGCATGCAATAAAATTTATAGTTTTTTAACTAATTTGAAGATTGTGCTTTGAAAATGATGTGCTATGTTGGCACAAAGGTGTTCTAAAAATTTTATTGAGTTAAATCCAAAAAATAGTATTAAGATGTTTGATTATTAGTTGTTTTGATTTACCATGGATCAGGATTGATTAGGTTTTTTGTAGATGTGATTCATGACATCTTAATCCCAAGGGTGAAGATAAATTTGTCAAAAATATTCACACAATTTTAATTTTTACTGTGATAAATATTGATGATGATTTCCCGACAATAATGATATTGTTGGATATAAAAATACCTTATTTTGTAAAAAGATACTGCAAGTCATTTATAAATATGATATTCAAAGAGTTATAATAACTCAGTCAACATGCAAAAATATAACTTAAACCTTAGCAAAGATTTGCCTGAAATTAACCTAAACAGTAATTAGGATTTATGGATGAGTTAAAATGATACTATATTCAAATGATGACATTGTGGTATTACTAAAGAAACTTTAATCTGAACCCTAATAAAATAACACTCCTTTTTCCACCATTGCGTATACCGACTTAAACAGGGTCAAATACAAATAAACTGAGCTTAAAATTACCTTAAGGTACCATTTGGTTTCAACATTCATCACAGCACCCAAGTCACTATAAACGTGGACGACATGTGTGACGTCACATACACATCCCAAGTTTTAGGTTATCACTTATAACCAAAATTTTACAAGTCACTAATCACTTAAGCAGCTTCTTGCGTGTCTGCGGCGTCATTGATGACGTCATCTTTCGACGTGGTCTCGGCCACGTCCTCCTCGGATCAGGTGGCCCTTAACTCGACCAGTTTAACGTCCTTCACGTGCAAGTCATGCTTGGATTTGGCTGCGAATTTGATAACCGCCTGTGTTGAGACCAGTGGCACGTGTCGTAGGTCCAATCTGAAATAATTATAAAATATTTTAATATTATTTATACATAGAGCAGTCGTTGCCTAGTGGCTTATACGACCTGCATAACAATAAATATATTTTTTTCATTATATAATTTGAGTTTTTTGTCTTACTAACTTTTAACAGGATACTAATCAAATTGAATAGTTCTTACCGCTCAAGATTAGGGCAACGAGTAAGATGGTCCAATGCAGCCTCGGTCAGCAATCGACATCCGGCCAGAGATAATCGCCGAAGGCCGTGATGTGCCAACTGTGCTGCGCCAGCGTCAGTTAAACGTGCGCAGGACGACGCATCAAGTTCTACCAGCTTTGGTAAAGCCTGAAAAATAATATCGAAATATATCATTTATTTTAATCTCTAATGGGGCATTCGAAAATGACTTCAAAGATTTTAATGATTCCCGTCCGAATGGTATGGTAAAAGTGCCTAGATAGCAATGGTATATAAACAAATATATATATATATATATAAATAAAAAAAAACAATTTTGTTTTTCCCATACAAAACGCCATTTTATATGTAAGGACCGAATATTAGTTCGCATAAGCGCCACGCCGGTTCTCTTTTCGCACAGACTTCATACAATTTTATCTTCTTTCTTTACCTGCACAACATATCGCATAGCAACATCAGTTATATCAGTTCCCGGGAGCCGCAAGACCGCAAGTGCCGCCAATCGAGACGGCTCAGTCCCCGAACGGGCACCACCGCCTGGGCGCGAGTTTTCCGGTGGGGCTAAAATGCCCCGGAGTTTCGCGTCGTCAAGGGAACGCGCGAAAGATAGATCCAGTGAAGTTAAGGGTGGACACGAGCTGGATCGAAGCGCTAGGGCAGCCTCGGCAGGGGAACCAGCGAGAGACAATGATCGAAGGGCTGGGAGCCTTGCCAGTAACCTGAAATTATTTAAGTATTATGATGTGTAATAAATTTTGTGAATATAATTTATTACTAACAATGCTAGTATATCGTGCTAAGACCATGTTTCTCCTTCTGAACTGATTAAAAAAACTGTTTATGGTATGAAAGGTATGGTATGTTAGCTACTATATTATGTAATTTAGTTAATTTAATGAGGTTTTACTTCAAGCTAAATTTTATTTATACTTTACTATTACAATATCTATACTACTTACATTTTATACATTCTTTTAAAAATGTTTTTTTTTATTTGACCATTTTCGACACTATAAAATTAAACTATACTTATGATGTGACTTACCAGGCAAGTTGTCGTCGTGCTAAATGGCACCACTCAAGGCCTAAAGATAAGGGCTGTCTTCGTGCAATACCTGCTAACTGAGCGGCCGATACGCGCACTTGCACAAACGACATGCTACGCCATAGACATGGGTCCATCTGAAATATTTTGTATATTGTATTATCTATTGTTTGTCTATATCGTTATCTGGTAAATTTGCACAGAAATAAACGAAACAAAACATTTGCTTCAAAATGTATACATAAAATGCTTATAAAACAGCAAGTATATATAAGCTCCAAATTTGTCTTCTATGTAATGTACATAAAAAATAAATGATTGTTCGCAGAAAAAGTAAAATAGCTAGCTTTGTTCTCCCTTAAAACTTGCTTAACTAGAAGTATCCTCAACAATTATAATATTTTTTTAATCTATTTGACTAGATATATGGCGTTACCTAACCAGTAACTGAATTATATTTAACTGTGTTTTTTTTAACATTAGGGATACACCGCCTGTCGCCTTCCTTACTTATTAGTTTCCTGATAATGTCAAAAGCTCTTAAGAGCACATTTTATTTGTTACTCACCGAATATTCAGCCCAGGCCTTGCATACAAGCGCACAAGTGGCTAATTCATGCGGAGTGAGTTTTGCAAAGACACTCAACATCGCGTCACGATCCAGCCACGGAGTGCCAGCCAGGTTTGATATGGAGATCGGAGCTGGGCGAACCGGATATAAGGGTTTTTTTAGGGGCTGGAATTGAAAGATACAATTTAATATAAAATATGCCATATTTAAATAGATATTCAAATAGTATTTTTTTCTGTTATAAAACAGGGGCTAAACGGGCAGGTGGCTCACCTGATGTTAAGTGATACCGCCGCCCATGGCCACGAGCGAGCGCGTTGCCGGCCTTTCAAGAATTGGTACGCTCTTTTCTTGAAGGACCCTAAGTCGAATTGGTTCGGAAATACTTCAGTTTAGTTTCTTTTAGAACCTTTTCACGAAAGTAAAAGTGTTCAATTGATATTAAGGGTAGTTTAACCTGATTAAAAAAATCAATCTAGTCACATATATCAACTATTTCTGTAGCCCCATACGCCATACCTTAGCGGAGTGGTGAGTAAGCTGCAAAGCCAAATGCGCCCTCAAAGCTTGTTTCTTCGGTGCCTCATCTTCATCACTGGCTCGTCGCCTCTTGCTGTTTGGTTCCCAGTCCTCACCCCTATCAGCACTATCGCCTGCTTCTTTGACTTCATCGTCTTGTTTCACGTCTTAGAATAATAATATTTAGTTAGATATAGTACACATTGTATTTTAATTTATTTGACATTACTACATGATTTACTCTAAAAATTCTTATGAAGACGATTTAAAATATGTATGTATTTAAGTCCTATCAGTAATATGTATTTGTTTTTTTATATATATATTTTCTAATATAATATTATAAACTTTTTCATAACCTATATTATTAATTAATTATTGAATACATTAAACAATACGGAGTACCACTAGGAACCAGAAACTCTTTCGACACTCAAAAGGGCTAAATGTGTATAGACATTAACATTTTCATAAATATAAATAACTTAATAAATTTGATACTAATTAAGAAAAGTAGAATAAAAAGGAGAAAATTATATCTAAAGCCCTTCTGCAATTATCATCATCTTCAGAAGCGGCTTATTTTGTCAAAATCATATCATCAATCATATGTATTTATAACATACTAATATTAAAATTAAATTTTATAAAATTCAGGGAGGTACGAACCCATTTCAGTTTTAATTGGCATATCACCCTTATTCTCAGCATCAGAAGTGGCTTCAGCCTTCACCGACATTGATGACGGAGGAGGTAATTTATTCTGGAAAGTTTTGTAAAGTAGAAAATCAACAATAAGACAACTACTTACTAAAATGTAAATTAAATAAATAATATTATCACAACCGAGCTTTATAAGAAAATATAAAATATAGATAGAGAAACTAATAAAACTATTTATCTAACATAAAACTTTACTAATAAAAAATGTTTCATATCATCCAATATTTGTATTATATTTCAGTTAAAAAATCTGAGAATTGCACCGGAACCATTTTCTAGTTTCATCACTAAAACCTATTGACTAACTGATGACTATGACTGTGATAGTAATAATGATATTTATTGACTAAATTTTCTTAAATTGTAGTTGCATTTATAAAATTGTGTTAATGTGTTTTTTATAATATTATAGTGGAACCAACAGACATTGTGCTGTTCACACTTCTTAAACAAAAAAAACATAATTGTAAATCTAAACCATTCTCGAAAACACTTGAACACAAACTTCATTAATATCGGTTCAATCGTTTAGGAGTTAGAGAGAGATGCACAGAAGATTTATTTATGTAAAGATAAATTACTGTAATTTAAGTACTCACTTGTAAATTCTGACTGAGTTGGCTGGCGTCAGAGCTAACACTCATACGACGAAGATCAGAAGATTTCTGACGGGCACGGAAATGGCGCGGCTGAAATTAGAATTTAAATAGCTATATTTAGTATATCCTTTACTCTATGACATCTATACTTAAATTTATCATTCAATTTTGAATCTTTTGTTTTACCGGGAATGAAATTAGACAATTCGTGTTGGTTGAAGCCATTTAGCCAAGCCGGCTATTCTACTCATAGAAAATGAAAATTTACTTCAAGCCTTTGACTTTTTACAAGGTTGAAATATAAACACAATTGCATATTGCCATTTATTTTTAAATGTCTAATTAAATCTACTTTATAAATAACATAGGTAGGCGAACTTTTCTTGAGCCCGCAAATATTCATACAAACCTTGTAGTCATGGTTAAGTCCCATAGTTGTACAAGTGGGACACTCCCAGGAGTTAGGCAAGTCTTCATTTAACTGTCCTCCAGCAGGCACACAGGTTTCATGTACTATGCTGTAGCATACTGAGCATTCACGAAGTAATGATGGACCGTTGCGACCTGCAAAACAATATTTATTACTTTATATTAATAAAGATACGTCAATATTAATTCAAATTCTAATAGGAATTTTTGTTTCCATTTTATTTTTATGAATCTGAAATCAGATGCTTACATCTAAGTTCAGGAAACTAAAAAAATTTTGTATGAAAAACAGCCCTCTATGGACGAATTTGGAACTTAACAAAACCACATCCATGCTTGTTTCAAATAGAATATGTAACTAAAAATTGTATGGAATTTCAATGCGTCTAAAGCTGGAAACGTTAAGTTAGTAGTAAGATATCTTAATCATAAAAGAGCAATAATTATAAAATTGTAAATTTGTCTCATAAATAGGGATATCAATCTAAATTCTAACCAAATAAATTGGTCCTAATTTAAAGTAATTAATTGACATATATACCAGAGTTTCCTTTAGCCTGGGGGGCGACCGGAGTTTGCATCCATCCATCCAAGTGACAAACCGCACAAGATGCTGTGACAGGCAACATCGGCTGGAAACCAAAAATTAAGTAAATCAATTATAGATTGTTTAGATTTGTTCATCCGGTTGTCACAAATATAAATGATTATCTTAATATTTATAAATCCCCTGTTACGATGTTTGTCCGCGATGGACTCCTAAACTACTTAACCGATTTTCAATTAAATTGGCACACCGTGAGCAGTCTGGTCCAACTTAAGAGATAGGATAGCTAAGATCTTTAATTATAGTCGAAATTTTATTTTATTGCAAATTATTTGTTTATAATTAATTGACAGTCACAATCTGTTAACTCCAAAAGATTCTAACAGATGTCGATACTTTTCAACTGGATTGAGTAAGTAATCAATAGATGGCACTGCTATGGTAAACCGACAAACGTGTCATATAAGCTACAATTCAATATCATGATTACCACGTGTTATTGAGGCTAAAGTATAAATTCAATTTATTTTGTAGTAAACGAAATACCGTGAAATTCAATTATTTCAATTATATATAATTATTTTTGGTGTTAGCATAGCCAACCACGTGTTACTTAGACCGAAGTGTAAATCAAATTCAAATTATAGTGACGATAATACAGTGAAATTATTCTTTCGTGTCACGGTATTAAGGCTAACTAAAACCACATTAATGAGAAACGAAGTTCGCGGGGGCAGCTAGTATTATATAAATATCAAAATCAGTTATCTGGAGCTTGTAAGAATAAAATATTTGTCATCAAAAATAATTGTATATATACCTGTAAGCACTGCCTCATAACACAAGTCTGCTTAGCTCTTCCCATTCCTCCGAATTTGACCATATCATGACAGAACACACATTCACCGCAGTCTGTACGCTGACAGGCTTCACATTTCTTACACCTGAAAATATGTTATATATCTTATTTTTATTGTTTCCGTAATAAAATATGTGTTTGTAAAAATTATAAAAATATACATTTAAAAGCCAAATGATGTTAAGAAGTCTATTACAATTTTAACAAAAACATTAACCATTTTAAGTTTGCTAAATTATTTCCTAATCAAATAAAAATATTGTACTTAAAAATTTTGCATTGACAATATATAGATTTAAAAAACCCTTACATGTAATGTACTAATTAGTTAAAAAAATTGTACCTGGTTCGTCGTCGCCTAGGTGCGTTATTGGCATGTTCGGGACGTGGTCTGGCGGGACCACCGCGATGCCCACCACGCCCTCTACCGCCACCCCACTGGCGAATCCTTTCACCGCCAGCATCATCTGGACCTATGAAAAAAATATTTTAACCTGTCAGCCAATAAAATATAAACTACGTAAAAGAAATCAATATTTCACTCACATATATATTTATTTGTATCAATGATACTATTATAATAGTAGAGTATAATTCCGACTAAATTAATAACATTCTCACCCCCATGGAAATATAATAGTTGAATAGAATAGAACCGTGACCGTCACAGATAAATCGAATCGAGGATGACTTGTTAATAATGTCTTCGCTAGTCTATGTCTAATCCTAATCCTAACACTGGCTTGGAGTTTAATTTCGTCGGTGATTGGATTTGTTCTAAATATAATGGTGTTGTATGTAATTAACACTTAAAAATTTGAAATTGTTAACGTGTTTATAGACATGGTACGTCACAAGGACGTGCGACGCCATCTTGCCTAGAGATGCGTTTTGGCGGGTTGTTGAAATTATGATTGTTTAATTTGAAATTTTAAAGCCCATACTTAAAAATATTTAAATAACAATTTGTATTTTATATAGTTATTAATAATTTATCTGAAATGGTTTATAAAATCTTGTAAAAAGTAAATTACAAAGGTGTCAGTACACTTAGATGTATAACTCAAATGTTATGGCAGATATGTTGTTAATAACTAACCTTTCAATATGGGCTGTCCAGTAATCGCAAGTTGTTGTTTATCATGACAATGTTGTTCCACCAAGGTACGCACATCCCGAACTAATGCTATGGGATCGCTGAGTAATTCGGGGACTGATTTACGTGCGGCAGGCAATTGATGCAGATATAGTACTATTTCCTGTAAAAAAAAAATTATGCATTAATTTTGGTTTACTAGACTAGACGACTACTTATCATAGGATAAGACAATGGAATGAAAATCGTTGCAGGAGACGAAACGATTTTGTAAATAACGTCGAAATAATTTTGACAATAACTAAATATGATAAAATATCCTAAATATTAGAAAAAAGTCTATATAATGGCAATGGCTATGGCTTCAATCCGGTAAAAAAGTGTTTTCTTTAAATGTGTAGCTATGTTAACAAAAGACAATACAATTTTAGTTAAAATGTTTTCTTTAAATTGTAGATTTCCATTACATTGAAGATGTAGGTTTACCTACTCATGTGGTTATTGCTTCGAGTGATAAAATCTTTTCTACATAATTTCTAAATAAACTAAAAACAAGAAGCATTTTAGATAAACATTTTAATGTATGGTGTATTTCAAACACATTAATTCTGTTACCTTTAATCCGTGCAGCTCATTTTGAGTAAGATGTATATGATCCTTAGGAGCAGTTGGAGGTGGGTTTTGACCCTCAGGAGCAAGATGAGACCGTCCGAGTAACGCACACACATAGCGATCTAACACATACCACAGCATTTCCGTAAAAAATGGATAACGGAACTTTTGCGGCACCTGGAATAATAAATAAATTATATTTCTTTATTCTTGAATAATGCAGTTGAAGTTGACACATGACAATTACTGAATTTAAACGGAATATTAGCGGTTCATTGATTTGCATGTATATAGTTAATAATTAAGGCAATATCTCTTAATAACCTTAAACCGTCGTAAGTAAAGCTTTCTATGCCAACCTAAAACAATTATTGTTTCTCTAGCATTCAAACTGAAGCCTTCTGGATTATATGGTATAGTATTCCCATAAAACAATGGGTCTAGACTAAATGAGCTATATTTCGTATTTGTGTAATTTCACAATCTTACCTTAGTAACATCTTCAACTTGGGCGATTTTAAGTTGTTTTTCAATACCAAACTGATGAAGGAAGTTACCCCCGAAGACCAAAGAGTCACTTGGCGTGTATACAGCGTGTATCCAACCAGTGGGTATGAAGAATGTATGCCCCGCTTGTAACTAAAATGATAAAACCAAAAATTAGTTTTGTTGGTTTAAAAAACAAAGCAAGATTATTTTTGTTTTTACTTACATGGACCCGTATACACTTTTCAACTGTGTCACCAAAGAAGACATCAGATTGTTTTCCAGACAACACCCACTTCTCATACAATTGAAGGTTGCGTTCTGTCGGTGGAATTAGCCAGAATACTTTTGCACCTGTAAAAGCGAAGATTACATATTTAATTATCATTTGTACTGAGAAGCCAACTGTAATTTTTGTGTATGTTGCTGCTTTGAAGGAAATTAATAATGTAAGGACCATATTCTAATTCGTATCTCGGATAACAAGCTCATGTTGAGCTCTGTAAAATATGTCAAACTTCAAACAGAAAAAATGGTTTAACAAGATCTGTAACTAAATTTAGGTTTGATGGAAATTCTAGTATACCGTTTCATAAAATAAGTCACTAAACGAATATTAATTAATAAAAGGAACAGATATTGCTTATATTTGGTAGAGATATAAAAATACTAACCTCGCAGTATATGATACCAAACAGATGTTCCGCCAAAGTCAATGTGGAAGTCCGTGTAACAGCCCTTCACTGACATCAGACAATACTTTTGTACTTTAGGATACATCATGTCGTCCAAGGCGTTTGTTGACTCCGTCTGAAATTATTTATTTTTAATTAAAACAATCTATCCCCCCTGCGGTTTTGGCCGTTATATATGTACGGCATGGTATTATAATAGATAATAGTCCTCAGTCTTTTTCTTCATTAATAAATACTACCAGCACAAGAAATAACAATTTAAACCCATATTTTTTTTATGTAGTTCCATGGACACTTACAGACCAATCATGTCAGAAAGCTCGCAAGTGTGTTGCTGGCCTTTTAAGAAATTGTACACACTTTTCTTGAAGGACTCTTAGAATCAAGTCGAATTGGTTAGGAAATAACTCGACGGTTAGTTTCTGCGATTCTCTCGACATTGAGGGAAACTCTAGTAAGGATATAACTTGTTCCCTTTTTACAACATTTATTTCATTTTTATTTATTTATAACCACAATACAAGAACAACTTATCGCTTATCGCTTTCAAGCGATCTCTTTCAGGCAACCACTGTGAATTAATTTAAATTTTTTTTTACTGAATTAGATAAGGTTCGCAAGAAGTGCAAAAATACGTATTACATATAGTTATTAAGACAAAACTAAACAGGAACCAAAAAACATTTACTTTTGATACTCCGCTGCCATTGATCTTAGCGAGATATAATCGTGATTAAAAATGCTTTATGATATTATAAGCTTTTATCGCTTTATTTTAAAAGCGATCCACTAGTTTTTGCTTGTACCTATTTCAGACAAGAAATATTTCCTCTCTCTATAATATAAGAGTTTAGATAATAATGTGTGGGTGACTACGGCAGCTCATAGACAACATATGATGGATGGTTAACCGGCGTTTGAAAAGCTGGTAATAAAATAACTTTGAGAAAAAAAATACATAAAAGCGACATGTGTATAATGTTGTTGTGATCTTGAGTACTACGCATTTAAAAACAACGATATTTATTGCGTTATTTACATAAATTTATATTTCAAGGTCTTTTCAGGAATCGTGGTCAGCGAGAGTTTTGTCTCTATAATGGTTTCAGGCGAGACCATATGCAAATGATTTATGCAATTCCTTTTACCCAACACCGGAATACTTCAATTTGATAACAAATGTAATAATTTGTAACATATACGGCTACATGGTGTGTTTAATGCATGTATTATTCAGAGTTCCCGAAGTCGATTCCCGTCAATCATCATTGTTTCATGTAGGTTAACTGATGGCTGTGTGAGCCACATTTAGACCTTATAAACATTATTTTTTTCATAAACAGTCAAATATTTATTTCTATTCAAATACATAAAATTGGAATACAGCTCGGACAGCATACGGATTCCGTTGTAGATACTTTTTTCAACTCTAGCATTATGTTATCTAAATTATTTTTAATTGAATTTTTTTCACGTTTAAGAATTTCAAAAAAATATTAAAGGTCGATCTTTTTGCCATTATATTTTTATCAGGAATCAAACCCAGAATTATAATAAGCTGCAAGGATCCAACCGTCTAAACATTGGAATAAATTACTTTTTATGTCTGTTACAAGTTGGGTTTTTTCTTACCCCAATTAAATAATCAAAAACGACTCAAAGGATGGCCAATGACCCATAACCTACCTGTTGGTCCTTCAAATGTCTCGGCCATACAGTCTCGACCCAGTCAATAAGGCGTACTATACGGGGAGCCTGTACATAGTTCTCGAGACGCGTGTGAGAAAACTCTAGGGAAATCACATTCAAAAGACGCTCTTTGTTTGGGTCGTCATAGTAGCGTTGCCAGTCCTGAAATAAAAAGGAAAAATATAGGCATTTATAATGATGGATAACACATTGTTAAGTAAATAAAATGGTGAATATACCGTCTGATATTAAAGTTGTTTACTGCAATATTGCATTTACATTCTATATTTGGAATATCCTTAGCTTAAGATGAGTATATAAGTGCCACGAACTACACATAACATGTAAAATTGTTATGGGATTTTATTCTCCAACTATGATTACCATATGCCTTAGACAGATATTTCGGGCAGGTATGACATGTTACCCATAATTATTTAACATTTTTTTTATTGTTTTCTTGATGAGAGAGTTTGGTTGTCTATGATATTTGCATAATCAAGTGTCAAACATTACTACAGACATCCTTGGCAGGTGTGACATGCTAACCATAATTCTTTAACCACGATGGAAAGCGTGATTTAACATAATTTAATTGTTATTAGTTGCGATGGCGAGACACGCCTGCCAAAATATTTCTGTTTTCGTCGCAGATAAGTATTATAGCACAGGGTTACTACAGGGTTAGGTAATATGTCAAGTCTAGTTTCCATAGATTAACGCATAAGCAGAGTACGACCTAATTTAACAATTCTCTTAAAAAATGGTATTTGAAAAGATCCATCTTCCTTTTTCCTAAATTTTTGACAGAAACATTTTTGACCAAAAACAAACTTACCCTATAATAAGACCATCAAAGTCTGCACAAATTACCATCATTATAATGGATGAACTAAAGATATTGTATATATATATTTATGTCATCCATTATGACGTTGGTTCATAAACAAAAACCAAACCTACATGTCTACTATGAAAACTATGTACAGACATATACCTTGACTGCGAATACTTCAAACATTTAAATATATTTCCTATATTTAGGGAAATCTTTTATAGACGTTATATACACACGAAAAAGTGTTTCAATACAAAAAACCAACCTGTCTCATAACTAAATGTATTAATTTCCATAAGTAGATATTTAATGGTGCTTTACTAAACTTGCAAAAACCATACAAATACAATATGTTTTGGACTTATGAACAAATTTTTCTTTAATAAAAATAGACATGACATGTTACCAAATTATCGACCCTAGTATAAGTCGACCGGTGACCAGGTCTACTATAAATTATGCGAAATGTCGGGACACCATGATATACCTATTTAAATTTAAGTAATGTTTATTTAAGTGTCGGTTTATTTGCAACAAATAAATTTTAAATTAAAAAAATTAAATATTAAAAAGCGTAAGTTACGCCGCCCAAACTACGAGTTCATAAATGCAAAAGTCCGAATTGTAAGCAAGGTTATTTCTCAAGGAAAGGGTGTAAAACAAAACATGAATCCATACCGTGGAGTGTTCTTTTAATTAGCCAACGGCATATTTTATGAGATTTAAATTTACACTGAAATGATCGTTCTTTGGGCATGTATCTGAATTTTCTGTATATTCTAATTGTATGTATTTTGTAAGCTTAGGATTACATAAACTAATAATGTAAAACGATCGTAAATAAATAAATCAATTTTGACTTTATAAATATGGACAATTGCGTCGTATACCTTCATAGTCATTTCGATATTCTTCTGTGTATTTACATCCATAACGTCGAGGAGGCGTCGCGATCCAACGCACATGCGTACATCGTTCACTGTAAAATTGCTTGTCGGCACTCTGCGAACAGACACCAAAGTGAGACTACGTCGCCTCTTGCTCAAACTTTGTTAGGCACGAATAAAGGTATTACAAGCGGCAACGAACACTGGTTTTATCCAGTTTAAACAATTAGGTTAAGATACAAAATTATGCTTTCACCTTCAACTGAATTTGTATAGCTCAATAGAAATCATTCAAAAGAGTTCTTATATTTTTGAGTAAAGTTTCGGTTGATGCATTCAATACAGCACTGTAAATGTTTTAGGTAGACAGAAAATATAAATTTGTATTTCTCCGCTATTTATATTAATATTATAGATATGGTGATTTATGAACCGATTGTAATATTCTATATATAAAAATGCTTTTACAGTCATTTGCCCTTTGTAGAAAATAAAATGTAAATGCTTTTACAGGTGCAAGTTATGCATAGTTGAAATATTGATCGTTGCTTGACGAATTGTCGACGTAGGGCATGAAACTGTCGCAAGTCGCAACAACAAAGTGCGCTAAAAGCCATCTAATTTCTTTGTTTTCAATGCAAATGAACTTAATACGAAATTTTAACGGCACAAGCCAAGGTTAGTAATAATATCGTAATTTATTAACGATATCAATTTAAATAATTCTAATGTTTAAGTAGCTAATGAGCTTCATATTATTTACATTGCTTCCACTTCTAAAAAAATGTATTTGCCATTAATCTTGCTTATATGCGATCATTAATTTTAAATTCAAATTTAAATGTATATAAATACTTTAAAACAGAATATTATTTAAATGAGAGGTATGCATTTGTAACTACCACAGAGATATGTGCTCTTACTAATATTTGTTTATTGTTTTAGGATAGCAATTCGATTCAAAGTAGAGACTTACTAAAACAGACGCCCATGTCAAAAATTTCGTTTTTGACATACTAACAAAGGCACTGAAAAACTACAACCTACACGCCAGCTCTCAACGTAAGCCCCTACATACAGTCCTGTTGATAGCTTTTCAGTGCAAAGTTCCAAGCGTGGGTGGTTGAGTGGGAGTAAGATGTAATAGACACAAAGGTTTGCTAGTAATAAATAGGTACACTAGGTATGTTATAGTCTAGTGCGAATTGTGAAGTTACCTCTGTCCACCAACGAATTACAAGGTTATTTAAACTGTTATTATAAGGAAAACTTAAGATTTGACCTACATGAATATAATGTCAAATTCGAGGTTTTTAATTCGTAAATCATCCCCAGAATTATTACGGATTTGAAAGTACAACTACATAGTACTGATCTTGGTTAGGTTAGATACTGGAGAATCTTTTAATTCACTTTAATAAAAGGAGTATATATGGTTTAAATTTTCTGAGTTCAGAAAATGTTCGACAGTCCGTGATAAGAATATTTGTCAAATGGCCTATCTTTAAATCAATGACCGTAGACCATTTTGTGTTTTACCGCCCGTTGCCTAAGTTGAGGTGTTTGATTAGTATATTCATGCAACAGTATTAAATAAATAAACACTTTGGCAATAGAACCCGTAATGACAAAATATTAGAGATGTTAGGACGTCATAACATTTTGATAATAAATCTATAACACTATGCCGCTTTAGCGGTTAAAGTGTAACACACCTCCGCATTAATAAACGATGCTATTTAAGATATTTCCCCAGTGCCATATTATTGTCTCAATGCAGAGAATTATGACGTTATGTAATGTGTTTAGCTCACTGAATACTAACAGTAATTTTGTAGCTTTAGATTGTTCTACAGTGTAAGAGACATTGATATCTCTTTTAACCCAATTTCTCGATTTCTTTCAACCCAAAACAAATATTGTTTAGAGTATGGAACTCTGAACTAGGTTTCACTATTGCAAAATAAGCCACAGAAGTGGTTGTTGAAAGAGTATTTAGGAATTATACTACAATTCCTAGAGTAATTGAGTAGGAATTTATACTTTTACAACAATAGTACATTGGATGATTATAAATTTGGAACACACATTTATAATAAACATAGACAACAAAAGAACATGTAACCTAATTTAAGCGTCAAATAATAAACAATTGAAGCCATTTGAATCTCTGACATTTAATTTGTCCACCAATAGTGCAACAAACACAAAAACAAAAAGGAAAACAAGGATCCTTATGGGAGGTTATTCAATGGTATTCTTTATTTGACACTTTATTGATATGTCATAAACTCATAACTTAGTAATTGATTTAAGTTTCTACATGTGTAAGTCAAAAAGATGATCAAAAATCAAAATCAAATGTAAAGTCAACAACATCAACACAGTCATCAACATTTTACACTTAGATATCATTAAGTATTGATAATAAAGTTTAAATAAATTGCCAATCTAATCTATTATTATAGACTTAACAATAATACATACCTTAGGCCTAATCCTGCTTTATCTTTGAACAGAAGCGGAGTTGTGAATCCATGCTTTTGGAGATATGTTATGGTTAGATCAGAGCCCTGCATATCCAAAACATCCCCGGAATGTTCAAATCTTGAACTATCCAGTTTATCAGCCAGGGAAAATCCCCGGCCACCCTCGGCTTCATCATCACCAAGGGCCCACTCATCAGAATAAAGTTTTCGCTGCTTGCGTTCACGCTATATAAAAGGATATCCCATTATGTTATTGTGTGATAACTGAATAAATATTCTTCTAGAAGTATTAGTAATACTAATTTCATGAAGTAAACTTTTAGTTTCTACTTTCTAGCAAGAATGTGCTTGCGTACAAATAAAATTTGAAGAGTAAGCATTCATATGGATCATTATTAAGGGCCACTCAAGGCCAAGTAGAGCAAGTTTATTGAATATAGAAATAAATGGGAAAGGATAGTTTTGCGATCTAACTTTCGTACACGGCGCTTCGCCTTCGTAAATAACAAAGAGTTTATTCATGCGGTAAAACAAGTTTTCAATAAAATTGTAATCAGTCATCGACAAATGTTACAATGTTTTTGCCAAGAGTCTTGTGTCCGATATGTAATTGTGCAAAAGATCATACAGTCTTAAACTAGATTACGGAGCGAGTCGCAGGTTTACTTCGTACTTTCATAGTTCGGACTCGACGTGTGGTCGACGTACGACGTACGGCGCACGCCCCAGGCCGCCTGCTAAAAGCGAGGAAACGCCTTCGTCCCTACCAGATGCCTGCTCAGTTTGCTGAAATGAGGACGTCGATGCCGCTCACAGCATAACGCGCATTGGCATATTATTCGCAATGCCGCGATCTCCTAAGCTATTATAGATTTTGACACCCATCCGCATGCGCGAATGCATACGGCCGCCGCGTTTTGATCTCGTAACGTGATCGCAAAAACTCCTTCGGTTAATCCGGAGCGAAATTAATGATTTCTAAATAAAGTCTCCTTGCATCATTTTATTAATCACTCTCTGACTTACATAAATCGATACACAATGCAGCGATGCACCATTTCGTGTTTACGTGATCCCAGATAAAGCCACCATGGCGTCACCCGGGACTAAATACGTAAAAACTAACAATAAAAACTTACCAGCTGTCGTGGAACTTGCTTCTTATTATTTGGCAGTGTTTCCGACATGTTTATATAAGCCAGAAACACTGCACCACAAAATGAACACTATTTTACGTAAATATTTTACACGGAGCACGAGAAAAAGCAACGCAATCCACCATTTGCCACACACGTCACTGCTGGCAACAACGAAAAAACTGATCATTCCGGCTACGTTCTGTAGGTTGGCACTTCTTGCAGTATGTGATTGGCTTATTGCGACCGAATTATAAGAAGCGGGAAACTCAAAAGATAAATATATTTGGTTAATTTTCCGCTGAATGTGAGTAAATCAAAAGTTATAGAAATGTTGTACGTAACAATGATTATTTTTATTTGTTACCCAGGTTAAATCGTTCATACCAAGTAGATTATCAAAATAATGGTAATATTAAAGTTCCTTTATAATGTACCAATGTAATGTAATTCGTTTAGTTTATATAAATTAAGGTTAGTTTAGAAAATGAAATATACATTAAGTGAGCATATTTTGATAAAAATTATAATTGACTTATTAAAGATTTTGAGACTAATTTTCTATGATTATTGTCTATTGTCTATTCATGGGTGATGAGTATGATTTGTGTGTTTTATTATGCTAAAAGCCTTTAAGAGCAATACAAAAGTACATTGATTTAGGCGACATCTCGTGGGGATTTTATGTAAATAACATTTTACATTCAATCATAAATTACAAATTCTAATTACTACTAATGTAGTAGTTTTGATGATGACCTTCCTAATAACTTACGTGTAATTAGCAAATGTCATTTTAATTTCGGAATCAATTAAGTCAAAATCTATAGAATAAATTACCTATTCTATATTAACCATTAGTTAAAACTATGCAATGTTTTCGTTTGTAGACCGTAAATATTACATAGCTTGTTGTAAAAGGCCGAATACGTATGTGGATTACGTACATGTTTGAATTACTAACACATATGGACAACTAATAGTAAAAAAACTGAGGATTTTTGAATACATTCATTCATTCACACCTTAATATGATTATATGCTCATTGTACCTTCAGTGTTGGATTAGACAGTCTCATAGAAGAGGAATGGAATTGCCTCTACTTTGGATTAAGATATACCCACGAACTATATTAGGCTATTATACAGAGCCTCGGGACTACCGTATGTCAACATATATTGGATTTGGCCCACGGAAGTCTTACTTAGTCCTAAATTGCGATTCTGAATATAATCCTGTGCGCGACTTTCAACTCGGGTGATATATTTAAAACCCGGCTGTGCCATAGATTAACAATGTGAGGCACAAAATACTGTTTACCTTCTGTTACCTTTGTCTATAAAAATAATGAAACTGTATATGTAATCTGAAGCCAAGACCAATGTGACGTTGTTATTATTATGACATAGAAATAAAATCAAAGAACATTCTAAGAAGCTTTTCAATCACTGGCGCCTGCTTAAATTATATGGAATTCTCGTAGTTATTCTAAATTGCTCTTTTGTTTTTTAATTCAATCAGTATCCAGCCAATTGTTTTTTCTATGTTTATATTGTTCAGTCTCGGCTCGCACAGATGGATTTTTATTTTATTAAATATGTGAAAGTTACACTTTTTTGTATAAATTGATAACTTCTATAAAACTGTAGTATATCAGTTTGGTCTATTGTTAATAGTTTTCGATATAATGTTTTTTATGATTTTTTTGTCACCTTATCTAAGTTTTAAATGAATCCCTAACATACTTTAAGATATAAAATAATTTAAATAAATAAAAATAATATATTTTGCCGCAAGTGTCGCAAAAGGAATACAAGAAGTGCAGTTATTTTTGTAATACTAGTACTAACTGCTTTAATAAACTTCTGTTCGTAGTTAATACTTATACATGTGATCATTTATTTACCCTTTCGTTATAACAGCTGAAAAAAACAAAAAATCCGTTCAAATATATTTACTAAGTAATAAAATAATTGTACCCATAATTAATTATCACAGATAACTAAGATTATTAATTAATATGTTCAACAATTAATTCACAATAGTTTTTGGAACAATATAGCGTACTTATTAAAAATTAAATCCTCAAATTAATTGAATAATACTTTAAAACTGGATCGTCTATCATGAATTCACTGTCCCTCATTCCATTGTGCTCCATAAACTCCGTGTCTCGTTGCAGCCAATCTAAATACAGCCTTAAGTATCGGTCATCAGGTTCCAAATCCGTATGTCCCAAGCACAGCATTCTATATGCATCCTCGCCGTACTTCCCTATGCCGCATAAGTCGCTTGCCCGCCGCCATTTTGACGAGACAAACTGATAACTCAATTTCCAAATGATTTGACCACGTTTCCGTAGGCCTAATTTATCGAAGTATCTCCCTAAAGATGTCGGGTTATCATTTAATACGTGATACGGTGTTGGGTAATTCTCAAAAAAGTTTTTTATATACGGTAGAGCCATCTTCCCGGATGTCTTTGTAAGGAATATTGTGACAATCAGCATTGCCCACGGGTTCTGAGAGAATTCCTCTTCGATAATGTAATGTGGTGATTGGGGCATTATCCTTGGGGTTATGTTGAAGAAAGGGCATATATTCATAGGATCCGGTTCTTGTATTGTTAGCTGTGATAAGCTCAGCCCATCTGTTTCGGAATCTATTGAAGTCTGACCTTCTTGAGAGCTCAGGGACGTGTCTGTACTGGAACTTAAATCGAAAAATGTGCTGATGCAATTCAGATCGTTCACCATTTTCTGAAACAGATATTACGATATTAACCAATAGGATTCTTATTAGAAACATATATTTTAAAATACTCGCTAGTAGCATTTGCACCGGCTTCGTGCGTATTGGCCATTGACCACAAGAGCATTGACACATTGTGAATATTATCACAGTTTTTGCCTTACAATTAATTATATGAGTAATACCATAAATGAAAATTATCCTGCCGGAAAAATATTTTAAGGATTTTTTTAAAATAATTCGTTTTATAAATTACCTACCTGCCTGTTTAGGGTAGGGACAAAGGTCAAGATGTTAATTTATAATACGTATAGTTTAAAATCAACAGAACTATCCACAAAATATTGCTACTTGCTTTGTTACAGTTGATTTTAATGAGTCTGTCTATAGACAAGTACCTCTTCTAAATGTTCAAATCGTCAAAATTAATACAATCACGTCCATGAATTGTATGAAAAATATATTTTCGGTGTCTTTTCCGGACGCTTAAAGCCAAATATTTATGTATGAATATATGTATTAGACAAATATTTTCAATAGATGTAGGCGTATATTTTGAAGTTAATTATCAATCTTTCCACGCTGTTTTAGGTGTTCGTTCGGATTTGTTTACGATGAACTTTGACATAGATTTTTTCCTTAATGTCACGAAAAGAGAGACTATATTATAGCTATCTAGTTGATAACTTGCAATATAATATTTAACGGTAGATTAAACATTTTATTTCTAAAGTAGGGCGAAACTTACCTACAACTTATTTTTATAATTGATAAGTGACACACAAGCAAATTCTTCTTTAAATCAGTCTCTAAGTAGGGATAGTACTAATAATAATAACAATGTTAATACTGTAGCTTAAATACAAACACACATACGAAACAAGACATTAACAGTAGGTAGGTATGTAATAAAAATAATAATATTCTGTATTTATATGGACACTGGTAAAAGCCTCTTCCAAATCGTTCCACAATTTTCAATTTTTTGCTGTCTCTAACCAACTTTCTTACCAAGCGTAAGTACTATGCTAAGGTAAAGTTATTTAAAACTACGTAAATACGTAACTGAATGTTTGTGGACGACTCTACCCTATGCTTACAGCATAGATGACTAGATACATATGGTGACTTTTACCTTATCGAATAACGACATTTAATTTGCTACATAGCTCTTTGTGTAAGTTTAAGAGCTGCTACTATATGTAAAAAAGAGGACGCTCACCAGATATCTGGGAAAATTTAATAAAAGAGATAGTGGGAAAATAATGGAAAATAGTAGCGAAGATAAGAGACAAATGCCTTCACTCCGTCGGATGTCGTTCACTAATATTAAATACAATAATAACATAAACTTAATGTAATTTTGAGCTATTCCTTAGATATGGAACTTATTCCTCAACTAGCCAAACTGTATTATTTTTGATACCTCAAGAAACAGTACATTTGATGGCGTGTCCACAATCGCGGATTAACCAGCAAATTTGAGAACTGTTTTTTTAGTTACCTCATAGAATTCAAAACATTTCTGCCTGACCGTTTTTTGATGTTTTACAAAATGAAATCTACACCAAATTTTCCCGATAACTTTCCTCTCTCACTTGTTAAAGTATATTCGGTGTAACAAACTTCCATATTCTAGAATAAACCAGCTAGTTCACCGCTCTCCAACCAGTCATCGACTTCTGCGCCCTCAACTCACACTTTGTATAAGTGAAAGAAGAAATTGCAGTGTCTAGTTCGATCCTCCTCCTCCCATACATGTCAGTTCTACAACTTGCATGTACTAACTGGTTCTCTGGAGGCAGCGAACTGGATGATTTGTAATTATTTTACGTGCAATTCAACAAAATTGTTGGATTGTAAAAAAATCTAGTACATGATAATTGTAGAGGCAAGGGCGGCAAAAACTTCACAGCCCATACCTTGAAAATTTGTAAATACACCACTGGTGTCAAACACAAACAAAGTCACAGATCACAACAGTGTGTCAATGTCATTGAAGTTCCCAGAACTCCATACACTACTGACTACCATTATCCTTCAAGTCGGTACCTACGAAACAAATAACTACCAAGACGTTTATATGGCCGATTTATAAGCTACAACGCAAACACTTTAGCATAAACCACACATTATTAGTGTAATTGCACATATTTCCTACAACTTCAAGGTGGTTAAGATCTCCGGAAGTTATTTGTAAACGACATTATACTCTATTTTTATATTGCTATTCTTTAGATAAATTGTCTCTCCAATAAGATATTATATGTTACAATCCTAACTTAACACTAATAAGTAGTTTAAAACTAACTAAAAATAATAATTCTTAACAGAATAAAGTATCCAATAACATTACCTACAGTCTCTATCAAGGTGAAACATATACTGACTTAAAGAATTTAGATTTGTTGTTGTGTGACAAATGTCTATGCATATAATAAATCTTTACCAAGTGGCAAACATGCAAGAGGCTCACTTGATATGACACCATGGACACTAACAATGCCACAAGGCTAGTAAGTCTATTGCTGGCCTTTTAAGAATTGGAGGACTCTTCTTATTGTTGGGAGTGTTGGGAGTCTTCGGAGTGTTTTAAAAAACACTGAGTTGTGGATCGAAAGGGAATTCTTAATTATTAATACCAATATGCTGTGTGATGTAGGTAAAAGTATAGAATTTGGACCAAAATTTGTTTAAAAAGCAAAGAAATAAAGCCAATCTTATTTTACTTGAGTCTATTATTCTGTCCTTGAACTGGCCTTGACGATTCTCGGGAAAACTGTGTTTTTCTTATTTAATAGATTTTTACTTAAACTTGAATTTTTTTTTGTGTGTTTTGTTGTGTACTTTTCAGTCACCGTGACCACACACACTGAAAAGTACGCGAAACGTCGGAAAAAAAATTAAATTTAGAATTATGTAAATAACTATGAGTTTTAAAAATATTACATAGCTTTAATCCGTTCAAAAAGTGTTTTTCATAACTTAACTTATTATTATGACATTATGCTAAATAATATATGACTTTATGATAATTTATATGAATTAATATGCATGCCTATTTTGTATGGCTGATTGTGTGGATTTTCATAGTTAATCAATCTAAATGTACTTTCTTTGCAAATAAACGAGTTATTGTTATAATGGTAGTACATATTTGTAAAAAAAAAATGTTTATTATGGAACATAAGATACAAGTATCACTTATTCCACGTCATTAAATTTAAATAAGTAGACATCCCTACTCATCGGCGAAGAAGACGGAGGATGTAGGCCCAGAGAAAAAACCGGCGTAAAAAAAACTCTCGGTACTCTTTTAAAATAGCAAACAAAACTTATTTTAAAACATATATAGCAAAGTAATTAAAAGTAGCTTGTCTAGCACAAGTCCCAGGCCCTTTTATCAACTAGATAATCGTTAACTTTGTAGCAAGCCTTTTTACAAAGCTTTTCTTTAATTTCTTAAATTTATTAAAAGGCAGAAATAAAAGAGCCTCCGGGATTTTATTCAAGAAGAGTATCCTTATCCTAACGAATAAGGTATCAAATTTTTAGAGCAGTGTTGGCCAAGTGGCTTCAGCGCTTCCTGAGGTCGTAGGTTTGACCCCCGGGTGTGCAACAATGGACTTTATTTCTTAACATTCGCTTAACTTCTGAACTCGGCTTGCTTTAGACCCAAAAAGTCACTGATCTGACTGATCACCTATTATGAAACATATACATACATCTGAGGCCTAAAAAGCTGCCACTATTTTTTTTAGGTTATTTATTTTATTAGCGATTTGTTATTGCAAATTGAGTAGGTGCACTCAAATTATACACAGAAACGATTAATATATTCTATAGTTTTTTTTCTAAATTAATTTTTTTTCGTAGATAAGTGTATAATGGCCAAGTTTTATATATAAGAAATCCGTAAAAACGGTGTTGAAAGTAGTTATTTGTATCTACGGTATTATATAAATGTGCCTTATCTAAGCTAGTAATTTGGAGTCATATACGTTTCTTTATATATTCTAAAAAATCTTTATTTATTCGATGTATCGAAAGACATGTTTAAACGTCACTTCATAGAAGCATATAGGTAATAAGAAACTGTGAAATTGCGCCACTGACATATGAATTTTAATTGAAATGTTTTTCAAACATGTAACCTCAGGGCTATTCTTTGTTTAAACTGTACTCATAATAAACTGAAAGAATTTCAATGCGAGAATGACAAGAACATGTACATCATACAATTTTAATTTACGAATAGACCTATACTAAAATACAACAGAAACTTAAGTCTAGTTTCTAGACCTGCCAAACCATTGATTACTTCACAATGTTCAAGCAGACTGTGATTTTAGATTCATTTTGGTATAAAAACCTCTGAAGCATAACTTCATTTGCCTAGAGTTAGGCAAAATTATAATCTATGATCTGTTCTGTTATCTATGATATTATTCACTAACAAACACTATACTTTATAATGTTGTTAGTATTGTTTATGAAGCCTGTAAGCTACATAAATGGGGCATTGTAAAGGACGCATAATCTGTGTATGTAAGCAAGACCTTTTTTCGCACTTCTCTGCTGAATTCATTTAAGAATAGGTTAAAACAACTATTGATGTCCTAAGCCTTACTTATTATAGCTACTAGTATGTTTGTCGTACTCCTGATTTATAAATTTTGTATTGTATTGTCTACTTAAATAACATTCTACTGTCATGTTTTGCTTTGTATCTTATTGTTGATATATCCCATGTGTTAATTTTATGTTTTATTTATTTTTTTACTTTTATTGTATAAAGATTTATCTGTTTTGTTTCCTAAATAAATAAATAAGACGTGACCATTCGAATCAGATTTCTTACCTAATCATTACTTTTATTTGTGGATGCCTAATAGTAAATGATAACCTATTATAATGGGAAATACTAATAGGTAACGTGATTATAAATTATAATTAAAACTTTAATTAAGGGTTTTCCCAATTCCATAACATTTAAGTGGGGATGTATGAATGTTAATCGATATTTTTGACTAGTGCTATATATTGCTGTGTAACACAGTAAATAAAAAATAATGTACAGTTTACCTAATAAAAATCGTAACATTAATTATTTGTCTTTTAAATATTGATAAGTCACCAAATAAATAATAATATAATTTATTTAAAATAGAATCCTAAATTGATATAAAGCTTTATTTATAAGGCTTTATTTGATAATGAGGAAATAATTTACGTAAAGAATTTAACTCTATTGAAACCCTTAAGTTTTTCCCCTGCGTTCTTTATAACCGTATACGGCATATATACAAATCGTATATAGAATCATTTGAAAACTAAACCTGACATTTACATAATAATAATAGCAAAATTAGATATTAGTATCTACTGTCCGCTAGCCAATTGCAAATGCAAATAGCTATCAGGTGTGCTCACAGCTGGCAGACAATACACCGTTTATATTAATCCCCTATGCTTCATTGTTAATTTTTCTCATACTAATTACGACAGTGTACGAAGAAATTAAAATCCGTCGCCGCTTTCGTCTGTTTAGGTTGAGTTATCGGTGAAGCAACACGTGTTTCGCGCTTCTCACGAGAAAAACACCGTAATGTTGAACACTTTGTGGCGAAAATCAAAACATTTTATCGGATATCGTGCGAGTTTATAGTTTGCTTGAATTGTGTGTTTGTGGTCGCAGTATTCATTGGTTGCGTGTTTAATATGGATTCGTGCCTAGGACTTCATTATGGTGAGTAGAAATCTTAAAAATTGTCATAAATAATAGAGCTATACTCGTGCGTCTTGATCGTAGTAAATTTTGAATTCGTTTAAAATACTAGTTCTATTAGTTTGATGATCATACTCGTTTATGCTAGAAGGGCCTTCAGATATAGTAAAGTTTATATCCGGCATTATATATCGAGAAATTTAAATAATTGGTACTTGTCAGTAGTTGCAAAACGAACAAGTTTTTTTCATTCATAATAACACAGTAACATTACGAAAATAAAATTTGTCACGCTTTACAGCTAAATTGTTTCTTGTGTTTCTTGTAGATATAGAACTATTGTAGATATGTAAACACATTGAATAACTAATATGAATAAGGATCACTTGTTGGAAATAAAGTCGTATATTACCGTCATTATTTAAGTTTTATTATTGTTTATGTTAAAGAACAGTCTCAAAGTACATACAAATTATTATTAGGTCCTTACATATGAAATTGGCGTTTTGTCGTACTGGCCACTTTGACCTCAAATACCTCCTCTTTGGTTAGGAATTTCAAATTCAAATTTGTTCAGCTATTTACTCATGTATTTGTGCTTCGATGACCGTCATTCATTTGTTTTTTTCTTCTGTTTTTCACTCATTTTACAAAATGGAAAACTTAAAGTATCGCATTATTTACGAGTACGAGTTCCGCCGTGGCACTAGTCCTGCGGAAACGACTCGAAGGGTGAATGATGTGTATGGCGGTCATGTTGCAAAAGAAAACACAGTTCGTTTTTGGTTCCAACGTTTTCGTTCTGGAAATTTCGACCTGCAGAACAAGCCCCGTGGACGGCCTGAGACCCAAGTTGATAATGAAGTATTGAAGGCTATTGTGGAAGCTGCAGGCTGCGGTGTTAGTGATAAAACTGTTTTAATTCACTTGAAGCAAATTGGGAACATTAAAAAGCTTGAAAGGTGGGTACCTCACGAATTGACTGAAGCAAACCGGCAAACGCGCGTCGACTGCTGCGTTACATTACTGAACCGGCACAATAATGAAGGTATTTTAAACCGAATCATTACCTGTGATGAAAAATGGATTCTTTACGATAATCGGAAGCGCTCAGCGCAATGGTTGGATCCTGGCCAGCCAGCCAAATCCTGCCCCAAGCGAAAATTAACCCCAAAAAAGTTACTTGTAAGCGTTTGGTGGACTAGTGCCGGTATTGTTCATTGCAGTTTTCTCAAATCTGGCCAGACTACTACGGCTGATGTCTATTGTCAGCAATTGCAAACCATGATGGAAAAGCTAGCGGCTAAACGACTTAGGCTAGTCAATCGCTCCACGCCACTGCTACTTCACGACAACGCTAGACCACACACTGCACAACAGACGGCTACCAAATTAGAAGAGCTTCAATTGGAATTTCTAAGACATCCTCCGTACTCCCCGGACCTTGCTCCACAGATTACCATTTTTTTCGAAATTTGGACAACTTCTTGCAAGGAAAAAATTTAACTCTGATGGGGCAGTCCAAATCGCCTTCACAGATTTTATTGATTCCCGTCCGATTGGTTTTTTTAATAAAGGGATCAATGAACTACATATGAGATGGCAAAAGTGCATAGAAAACAATGGTTCATACTTTGATTAATTAAATATATTATATTTAAAAATATTCGACTTTTTGTTCCTCCCATACAAAACGCCAATTTCATATGTAAGGACCTAATATAAATCTAAATAAGGTATGAATCCGAGATAATTAAGTGCTGATGTAGAAATCGACTCCTTGCTTTAAAAATCCGTGGCCCACAACTATGAGCCTCGACTATATACTGTACATTCCACTAAATTTTTCAATCATATACCTTTAATGAATATTCATGTCTCATTTTTCATGAGGTATCACATCATCAGGTGAGCCTCCTATCCGTTTTACCCCTGTTCTATAAAAAAATTAAATAGTTTTTTTTTATATAAGCCCCCTGTAACGGGATGCTCATGCTATGGTCAGTCGTATTGCTGGAAGACTCACAAGTGCGTTTAAACTTATTTTTAATATATTTCCAAATTGATACAGAGATAACATTCAATAGATTTGAGGGTTAACTACGCTTTTAAAGAACGTGTTTAATGATTTGCAAAGTGATAACAACAAGAAACAAACACAACACGTACTACACCATTATAACTGAAATGGCTACATACATTTTTATATTATGTAAATATGTTAAGTGAGACCGCCGCTCATGGACACTCACATTGCAAGAAGACTCGCAAGTGCGTTGCCGGCCTTTTAAGAACTGGTACGCTCTTTTCTTAAAGGACCGGTGTCTATAATGGGATAATGGGATTTTAGCCTTCATATAAAATTATTTATGTCCATCGTATTTTGTTAATCGTTTATTTTAGTACATATATAATAAGCGCTTGAAAATATTATATTTACTGTAAACTCGAGACTGGTCGACCATAATTCAAGTTTTTACTGAGTTTCGTGTTGTTTTTGCCTGCGGATACTATGACGCAATGTTGCTTCGTAAGCATTTTTTAATCTCATTCGTAGTTCATAATACTAACGAATATTCGTTATGTATCTAGTTCATATATACATATTAAGTTTCTCATGTAAATAAAATACATTTTTTGTAATGCACAATAAAGTTCTTTAAGCATTATATTTTGAATTAACTATATTTTCTGTAAAGTCAAAGTCAAAAATAATTTAATCATATAGGTAACACAATGTACACTTATGAACGTCAATAAAATAGAAATATACATTAAATGCTTCTAATTATACATTTACTGCCAGTCCTCAATCAAGGGCGTAGAACGGAAGAGAAGGACTGGCAATAAACTAAAAATTTAGGGAGAGACACAACCGATGCACTGGCAACACAGAAAATGCTATTCGCGGTGCCTGCTGCCCGGCTGAATGAGCGGTTACCACCTTTTTGCCTATTACAACAGCAAAATTATATACATATTAACATTTAAATGATAGCAAGATTGAGGCGGAGGCGAATATATAGCACAGTTTTTCCCGTGGTATACGTTACCTCAAGAGACTATTATGAATGATGACGAGTTTAGATAAAACGTATATCTATGTATAATAGATCACAGCAATTTGTGCTAATTAACTCCTGGGGTCAGCCATTAGAGATTGATACGGGTCAATTTATATAAAAACTGTATTGTACGAGGAGACAAAAACGACACGCGGCACGTCAGGACATCATTATTTTATTTCAAAGTTAATATTGCTATGACTTTAGTTCGTATTTAAACTGAAGTATACCTACTCCTGTAATTCGTAAACTTACTTTAATGATTTATTGAGTGTATAAAACATTATTTTATTCAGGCGCTCCCGCTGACATTGCGTGGAGATTATAAGCATATGACTATATGGCTAAGGTATTTTAACATTTACGGGAGTCATTGTTCGTGCCAAGTTGTAGACTTTGAGCGTTCTGAATCATGCCCAGTGCAAACAGTCAGATGCGATTACAATTATACTCTGTAGAGATAAAGTATTTACTAAAATATTTATAATTATATTTATGTACAAAGCAGTACATAAATATAAAAAAACTAAATCGGGCGAATTTAAGTAACAACTACTAAACGCTCATAGATACGTTGAGGCTTTAGTTCGATTATCAATTAGTTATTTATTTGCGTATGATTTATAACATTATAAGAGCCGTGTTAGCCTCACAGTTCGAGTTCTGTGTTAGAATGTCGGCTGTCACAGGTATTTATTTCTGTACGACTTTTTGAATCGTAGAAGAATTGTCTATTAAAATGATTAAAGAGATACAGATATCTATTAGGTTTAAAGAATTGCAGCTCTCTGGATTATTATTTCTTGTACCTTAATCATATCGATGATAATTATTTTGTATAGTTCGATGTTCGATGTTTCTGTTCGTAAAGCTAATCATTTTTAACATGACAAGCGAGGTCAAATTATTACACAAACAAACATCTTATTAATGTTGCCTATACTTATACATCCTTGAATATTTTAAATAAACTAAATTGTCAAATATTTTATGTGACATCCTTATCTAACACAATTTAAATTATGTAAATTACAAGTAAAAAGATCGTTTTTAAATATTTTTTATCAGTCATTAGCAAACAATATTAACAAAAAGTTCTACATTTTGTCTAGACTTTGTGTGAATACGTTCCTGACTTATTCGTGATTATTGTGCGACCATAGTGTTCCTGGCATAACCCACATATAGGTAATAAAAATAAGCTTGACATTGAAATTTCCTATAGGATATGTATGATAAGGCATTTCGAAAATATTAATATTAAAAACTCTACTAGAAACGTCGTAATAATTTCACAGAATGCAAGCAATTCAATATTAAACTTGTTATATACATGTGTAGGAAATTGCAGACAATTGAAATATTTTTACGTGAGTATTGAAATTAATAAAGGCAAGTATTTCTAGCCATAACACGCCACTCAATTTGACACAACCAGGTACATACTCGATGCTGCTGGCAACATAGAAATAGAATAAGTTGGGAGCCCGTATCATCGTCCGTTGTTAAGGCTGGTTTGCCTTCAGCTGAAGTATTTCCGAACCAATTAATCTTAGGGTGCTTGAAGAAAAAAACGTATCAACTACCAATTCTTAAAACCGGCAATGAACTCGCAAGTCCGCTTGCTCCTTGTTTTATAAAAAAAAACTCAAAAATTTATTTCTTTTTTCTATAACTGTCATGCTAAGTCTTAGAGCTAATCAAATGTTTAGTAGGTACGTATATATATATATTTTGGTCATTCGAGAACGTTTCGATTTATAACCCCTTATTGAATACAAAAACAAGTTAATTAATACAAGCGCTACGAAAGATATTTAAGATCCAATTTTGATATTAAAAAATATAACATAAGTCTATCGCTAAAACGTGATTTAGTCAATACCAATAAAAGTCAAACGTTTGTAGCTATCACAATATTTATTGCGAAAACGTGATAACAATTTTAATAAAATACAACATTTGTGAAATACCATAGCAATAATCTAATGATTTTTTTATTACTGCGAAAGTGTAAACATACAAAAGGTGTAGTTTTTTCGTATATAATTATGTATTTCACAACAAAATTCAAAATCAGAATGACAGAAATATTTTTACAATTCCCGTAAGGACCACGTAACCAATAGAAAATTCAGTAATTCTAAATTTTCTGGCAATGTAGCTATAAGCTAAGAAACACACGGATAGAACACAATATTAACATCTCAATGTTAATTGAAGTTAGTAGTAAGCTTCCTCAATAGCCTAGTAAAAATAATAATACTTTATTTTTATAGTGTCAAACATTTTTCGAATTCCTGTTGTGTCAAGTATTTTTTGAATTTCATTAGCGACTCATTGCGACGAATTCAACATGGATATTCGTTTTCATATGTTAAATAATATCACATACCATGTTGTTCACTCCTAAGCCCTCACTTGGGTCTGACTATATAGGCCATGGCGATTAATAGGGCGCCAGATCATCATCTAAAAAATAGTAGAATACATTTAAGTTAATTAATGTACCGAACATCCATACGTTGTTAGAATATTTACATCTGAGTGCTTACGCAACGCTTTCTTACGAGAAAGTAAAACGTATCCGTCCACAGAATAAAAAGACATTTTAATTATAATGATTTTTGTATAACATATTCATTATAGCATCTTTGCTACTTAATTAAAAATACATATGATTAAATGCCGTAATACTGAAGTAAAACAAAACTATCAAACTGTCCTTTCAGAATCTAGCTTTAGTTATAAAACCCCGTAAATTGGTTTACTAGGTTATCTTTAAACCACATCAATATCAATTTATCTAAGGCGTCCTACTTTTTAGAAACATTGTTGATGACAGCACTCAAATGTGACACAACTTACAAAAAATTGCCATACATTCCATTTAAAAGACATTCTATAAATTATTCTTATTTTAAAATTTAACAGAATGAAGAATGAAACAGGTAAAGAAATCTGATTGGCCCTGGCGCCAATGATTTCTATCTATGATCTATTGGAACTAAGATGCGGCATAATATTGTAACACATGCAAAATTCATACCAGTATGTGAAGGTTATTAACCGGCTAATACAATTGAATAATTTGAATATGACGTCAGATACTTTTAAAATAATTAATCATGAAACATCATGAAATTTAATATAAATGTTAGATCAAATTTTAATCTAGTTTCAAGATTTGTCGAACCATTTTTGCGAAGAAGTTTGATTTTTTGGACCTAGACGATAATATGACTTGAGAAAAGTCATACGAATTAGAAAATGAACAGAAAAGGATATCTTTCTTTGTAAACACAGTTGCAGGAATATTTTAGTTTTTATATTACTTTTATCGAACGTTTTTGATAAGATTTTTAATGATTTAAATGCAAAGCTAATCGATGTAAGTGCATAACATTGCTATAATTAAAATTACACCTGTTGCACTCTCTATTGAATCGTTTCCAGGTACACGAACACTACATATATTTACCAGTTAGGTGATTTTTATGACTTTATCTATAAAGGGAGGTTACGTTCATAAAATATTGAAAGATAAACTAAAAGAATGAACATGTCAACGAGAGATGTAAAATTACGTTACAATTTTTCTATTTCTTTTTTAATAAACTTGTCTTTAAAAGAAACCTCTGTTGTTGTCTTATTCTCTTATTACCGTCTATCCCAACATTAGACTAATAAGCAATTTAAAAGTATACTAAAAAAGGTTTATAATATAGGAAATTGTCCAATAAAACTACTTACAGTTTCTATTAAGAGGAAGAAAGTCTATATAGTATTGGTAGTCTTTCTTGCAAATTATTCTCAAGCGGAAATATTAATCGTTTGATGTACCACAGTATAAACGACAGTTAATAGGATATCACAGATTATCTATGCTATAAACAATTTACCTAATTTAGCAAATTATGAAATGTCATCGTTCAAATTCACCACCGAGACTTAAATTACTTAAAATATTTTAATAACTATTAATTAATCTTACAGGCTCTAATTATCTCTTAAATTCTAATTAAAATTTAAAAAATTGCGTAACGAAAAGAGAATTAAGTGTAAAATTGCACTTAGTAACACTATGTATATTTGATGAGAATAGAATTATATTGGTGAACACATTTTGAATCAAATTGTCTATATGTTTGTACTTTTGTATATAAGTTATCATATTGGTGCAGTCTTACGTTAGAAAACATAAAAATACGTAATTAAATGTAGTTTTCTACGAAATCAGATTGATGATGACGACTCGGTCATCATCATAAATTAAAAATCTGAATTATTTAACCAGTTTGTGACATTTATTCGTTTGAAAAATTTACAAACAGATTATGTATCAACTACATAATTAATAAATTACATAACATACAATAATAGACATAAGCATGCCGATGTTTTTCTTCACTGTAAAAGCATGTGTTAAATACGCACATAAAAAGAAAAACCCATACGTCCTGTCAAGCCACTTGGCCACGACTCACCTTGTTATAAACTTGGCTTTTCTATTCGCATGAAAAATATCCCAGACTATTTTTACATCAATCAATACGACCAATATAAACTTTTGCGTAGGTATTACATCCCAGACTACACAACATTGCAGTTTTTATACTCACTATAATTGAATTGTTCAATATTTTTTGTACTAAGCCTTTTTGTAGAGTCAATAAATTGACCCGTAATTCTAAGGACGTATTTAGCAATGACGACACCAGAAAGGCTACCTCGACTTCGAGTAGCGATTTTTTCCCATACCAAAGCATGCAAAATTGAATTTAGTCGTAAGATAACGTACATTTTTAACATAGCCTCCAGGCCATTGGCAATAACAAATTCCTTAAAGGGTATTTTTTGCTAATATTATTAATACAAGAAAATGAACTCCATATATTTGTAGAAAAATAAATTAACGAAAAAGCAATTCCGGCCCATTAACACATTTTGAATTAAGTAGAAAAACATAATAAATGTTTATAAACAGGACTGTCAGTCGATCAATAGGTTTACAAAACAATGTTATTCCTGCTATTCGATAACTCTGTAGTCAAGTACTAATATTGATTTTTATCAATAACATAAGGTTTATACGTTTAGCACAACCCTGTTTTGAGAACAATTCAATGGGTGACTAAGAGATCAAATTGTTCTTTAGTAAAAATTAAAAAAAAAGTATTTATTCAGTATTGAAATGATAGCCTGAATTTTATTTGACTTATGTGTATAAAGGTCTTACATCTATTGGTTGGCTTTTATACCAACCACTTAAATATACAAATAAAATTTAATTAAATATACAAATAAATATTAAATTTTCTATAAACTAATAAACATCGTAACATTCACGACTAAATTAATGTATTATTGGTATCGTATAAATCAATAAAAATGTCCGATGTATATAAATTTATTATTGTGCTAGATCGAATGAATTATGCTATTCGATAGTAAGGTAGTATTTTTAAGAATATATTCAAAGGCTACCATAACAGCTTTATCGTTATTTAGCTGATACGCCTACAACATTCGTGTCATCGACCCAAGAAGTACACACATAGAAATCAACATTTTTTGCTACGAGCACCACTTTTTGCTGTCTATAATTCACATCCTGTTTTATCGTGATTATCTTAAGGTTTCCCTTATACAGATACTAAATCTTTCATCTGTGTCATTAGTAGTTTCTTTAAGCATAATTCGTAGGAATTTAAAAATGTTCGATCATGTAATTCTCATATATAATTTTAACCAAGTTCTACCGTGGAAAGTGGAAACATCATATGAAAGCCTTCGGGTATAACGCGGAAGCTCACGTTGAGTGCTTTTGTGCAACAATGCGAAAACGCGTCCCTGGTGCGGCAGGTGGGGGACACTAACATCTTGGAAATAATAGACAACAGGTTGGACTGTCCCTATCCGCAGTACTGTTCTGTGATCTCCGCAGAGTTAATAATTCTAAGACCGTAGCTTTTAAGTTATTATTGTCACCTTAATTAATTAATGAACGGTACCGTTCTGATATGTTATTATTATTGTATTGTATGTATGTTATCACTATTGTTAGTTACTTTTAATAATTGGCGATAAGCGATCAGGCTTACGAGCGTGACAAATTATTTCGGCAGACTCACAGCCTGCCCTGAAATTTATTGTTAAAAATATTTCGGAAAAATATTATTCGTCACTTAGATAATACAGAATTCTAATAGCAGAACTCATGGCCTAGTATTAATCTTAACATATAAAAATACAGAACAACCAATAATATTGGAGAAATAACACCCCCGGTATTATTTCGTTAAAATTCAATATTCTTTTTATAACATCATAATATAATAATAATATAATCACATCAAGATCTCTCATGCTTACAATTAAGGTGTTTGGGTATTCCCGTCGTGACTGAATTCTGATTGTATCGGAGAGATCGTCCCGACAGCAATTAATTAATAAATAAATTACATAATAACTTGTTGTGCACTAGACATAATTATGAATAACATATAATATGTTCAATATTATAGATCTTCAATATTATCTTTTTAGAAAAGAATAGAAGATAAAACAAGGCTGTTCCTTGACTCACTTGCTTTTAAAACAGTGCAATTAACACATTTTGACTGCCTCATGTCATTTGGCGATGTTTCATGACTTTAAATATACAATCGGAGAGCTATTAATATACCTAAAAAAAGAATAGAAACTGCAATAAACCACGCAAATTTCAGGAAATACTTCTACAAGTGATAAAATAATTATCTAACTTCACAAGAAATTAAATAGTTATTAGAAACTTTATACTAACAAGTTTCAAGTAACTAAGAAGCAACATGCCTATATAATTATGTCATCAATGGAGCCAATCTTAATTAGCGTTCATTATGAATGCTTCATCGCGAAAATTACTGCAATACCCAATGCTTTAAAATGATAATCTATTATTTATTTTAAATTTAACATTAGCAATATTCAATATTTTAACTTTTTAGTAATTGTTATGTGTTGAGTAAGAAGATATTTAAAGCTTGTTAATAACTATGTTCTTTAAAAGGAACCCTTTCCCAACTTTTGCAAAATTCAGAATGTTTTTCGAATCATTACCATATCTCTTTGCCACTACTACATACACTACTACACTGCTTTTGAACATAATTTTTATAGACAATTCACATTCTCATCTTTTAGTATACACAACTTTATTTACCCTTTTAAAAGTTTTATACCAAACCAATCTCAGGCACTTAAAACATTCTTTATAGAAACATCAAGTGACAAGTTTACTAGGTAATAGAAAGCAAAGATCTACTTTCAATTACCCTTAAGAGGGCATTTTATTCCTTTAGAGTGAATGGTTAATATTCTTTGACAATGTGAAGAGGAAGTAAATACATTAATGGATATGTTGCCTTAGGAAAGTTATACTTATTATTAAGTACAGTACTTAGTAAGTTCAATAGTTCGTAGGCAGTAGTTCAATGTTTTTTAAGTCTTATTAGATAATTGTGGAGTTAATACAAAAAATATTAATTAAGTGGTATTAAACATGTATTATTTTAAACCAAAATGTTTCTGATAATAAATATAAGATGAATACTATAATATTCATATACTTTTTTATGTTATAATGGAATACAGAAGGAAATCAAAGTATATAGTCGGAATATATTTAATAGTATTTTCGTTTTTTTTATACACTCAATGGAAATAATATGTTTGAGAATTAGTGTAAGAAGAAGCGGTAGGGATACGTTTTTTATTAGAAATGTATAGTTTCTTAAAAAATGTTGCTTCAAATAGAAAAGTGGCGTTGTAATGAGAATAAGATAAATAATAATAAATGGTAAACTTACTTACCCAATACAATAAATATTTAGCCCAAGAATAATCAATGTAACGATTCAGTAATAGCATATGTCGAATTAACAAAAAAATATTTAAGAATTTCAATACAATAACAATTTTACAATACTTTAATTATTGTTATATTTAAAAACAAACAATCACAGTTCGCAAATTGAGGTATAGACTAAAAATATGAATATCCTAGTCTGTATTCACATTTCAGAGTATATTTTACATAAGAATACCATAGCATATAAAATACAATACAACAAAAGCAAATAATTGTGGGATAGAAGACTATAAGTTATAACTTTCTTGTAATTTAATACTTAAGGCTACTACTAGTATAATAGACTACTCTTGACAACTACATACTACAAAAACCAGGTACCCAAGCCTTTAAATATGGGCAAGACTCGATTCATATAATAGTATTGACATACCACTAATACAATAAAATAGCGGCAGCGCTAGAACTAAGTAACCAGCAAATTAATAGTTTAACATTACGCAGAAATGAAATAACTCAACATTTCAAATAATTTTCATATACAATAAAATAATGTAATATCTATGTTATCAAAGCAAAATGGATATTATATGCCTGATCTATTTTTAGATATCGTAAATAAATGATGGTGCAGAGCTTAAGTGCGTGATGATGAATAACATTTATTATATTAATATATTTATTCAAGTAAACATTTAAGTTTAGGTAAACACAAATCTAATGGTGTCTTTTTATCCTTATTTTTTAGATCAGTTTGAGCTCCAGCATTTTTTAATAAAACAGCCACTCGTTCGCGGTCCTCTTCACATGCCAAATGGCTAAAAAAAACAGAAAAATTATTTTAAATAAAAGCCTTAACTCCTTGAAAACAAATAGTAATCCAAATTTATTTAAAATTAGATGATATTGTCCACTTACAGGGGTGAACATCCAGTTGAATCCTGGACATTAACATTAATTTGTGGTGAACTCAATAAAATTTCAACAATTTCTGTTCTACCCTGAGCTGCAGCCCTGTGAAGTGGAGTTGCACCTAACACATCAGCAGTATTAACATTGCTATCTGCATCAACCAGGAATTTTACAAGCTGAAAAAATTATTATCATTATTAATATTCTTACATGTATTTAGTATTGCAAAAAACATTATAACTTTTCTTATAACCAGACCAGATGATGTTATAACCTTTTAGACTTTAATTGTAAGTAAATTACCTCTTTATGTCCTTTAGATGAAGCATAATGTAAAGCTGTCTGATGCCGGTCTGTTTTATGGTTTACATTTGCTCCTTTACCAACAAGAAGTCTTACAACCTCAAACCTTCCAGCTGACGCAGATAGTACTAGAGGTGTAGAATTTGTATCATCCACAGGATCCACAGGAGAGCCTGTATCTATTAAATAATCTACTAAATTTTCATTACCTCCAAGAGATGCCCAATGAATTAGAAGGCGACTATTCTGTAATCAATATAGGTACTTTATTCAATACAATATTTAGAGATAGAGAGAGATATTTCTATAAAACAATACAAATTTCAAACTATTCTTACAGAATCCGGTGTTTCAATCAATTTTTTATTCAAATCAATTTTTACTTTCACTTGATTAAAGTCTCCCTTGTATGCCGTTTCATAAACTGAACCGATGGACATTTTGAATTTGATGGTGATTTGTACTTTGTAGCAAAACAATATTCTAATCTTACATAGGATAAGTAAACAACATCATGACTTGCAGTAGTAGTGAATAGTGATGGCATATGTCTCCATCATATGGCAGTTGCCAACTCTCGATTACAAAAGTGCGCTGAAATAACGAAAAAAGCGCTAGATTAAATAGTATTTTTATAATTAGTCGCGAAACATGACCTGAATCTTTTGTGAAGCTACGGCACTATTTCTTATTGCTTTTGAAACGCTGAAGCATCCCAGATTCTGCGTGATCCAGCGATAATACTGCTTAATTCGCATCAGTAATGATTGCGGCCGTCAACGTACAGCTATAACTTTGACAATGAACCATTAAAAGCGCGAAATAAGACTTCATATAGCTGATTTATATTTTGTTTTACTCTCATTTTCACATAATACTATAATTTGGTCCTAATATATCGTCCTGGTATAATTTGGTTTCTTGATGCCTTTTTAATTCTATTATAATGTATCTTCTTTCACAATCAATAATAATATTAAGATTTAATAGTTTTTAACTAGCTTATCCGATGGTATATATTATTTAGTATTTATAGTAGATAGATTGATAGATAGTATTTATAGTAGATTGATTGATAGATAGTATTTATTATTTTATTTCTATATTGTAATTTATAAATAAAAAATATGTTATACATGATCTAAATTTCATAGTTTAGTAAAGTAGTTAATGAGTAGTCATTATAATACAAGTTTATTAGGTTTATAGTTAAAAATAAGCACTATCTAATTGAAGTATTAAAGTTATTAAAATTTTCAGGTTGATTGTTCTTGGGGATGTACCTCATAATCTACGAACCAAAAATGTTGGAAGTTCCTGAAGCTACAAGCGACAACGTAAGTTAATTAAATAATTTAATGCAAATTTTAATGCAAATTTCTTCAATCAATCTGTTGTCATCGTCGTTGCTTGATTGGAAACATTCCTATACCTATTCTATCTCTTATATTTAGGAGATTCTTAATATACACTCTTCACAAACATAAATGCTATGCTTCGAGGGACATATCCATGTTGAGATACTGGTCATAGATATTGTTAAAATAATGTAACTCGGGTATTTATATAGATAATATATATCGTACGAGAATACAGGGATTATAGTCCAAACTCAACTGTAACAGGTTACAGGTTTATTATATTTTAAACAATTTTCATGCGTGCTGTAATTTCTTAAGCGCCTTAAATATTTAAAGAGCAATTATACAGGGTAGACCTAAGATTTTTAAAGATTACTCTCACTCTAATAAAATCATAAAAAAAATAGGCGTTATATCGGATACATTCCTTTCCATTCAATATTCTTTGCCTTGTGTCACTAATATATGCTTGTACAAATCTTTTCAACAATTTACTAATAAATTGTGGATCTGAATTAAAGCGGCCTACAAGAGTGGCTCAAGTGTACGACGCTTAACCCTGTAGAATGTGCGCTCATTTATCATTCTATGAAATAAAAAAAGATCGAAGAAACTATTGCAATTTACGGCCAAGACTCATATAGAGTTGTAGCGCCATTGGATTATTTATTATTATTATTAATTGTGTAATTTATATTACATTGCATTATTTACAGCCAAGACAGAACAATGAATGTAGAAACACTTCATGAAACATGTACAGAAACAAATATTTGTGATAATAAATATAGTAATACCGTTGTATCTTGTGGACTGTTTTCCCTCCATTCTCGTTGGTATGTTTATAACATAGATTTATTCAATTGCGCAATATAATGGAAGTGACTGACAGACATTTATAACAGTTTCGACTAAATTTCATATGCGCGGCAAACATCTTCAAGTTATTTTCTTTAAAAGCGACAAAGATAAAAGGTATTTGGTTTTTTTTTTATTAACAACTCTTAATGTAAAATATTACACAAATATAATATATTCTACAACCTTATAAATCCGAATATTTTTCTTTGTTATGTAGCGAAATTATTATAGACCACACCGGCCTAAGCCAGATATTTATTATTAGACTAGTTAGGTCTACTTATTTGTTTAATTGTCTATGACCGTCAGAAGAAGAAAAACCCAGAATTCTGAACTAAATACAATATTCTATTGCTCAAACAACAGCGTTATCATTGTACTAATTTTATTCACAAACAAAACGTTACACAGGGCTACCTCAAAATATGATTACATACTGTAGATAATAAATTTATTAACCGCTTGCCGCTAATTACTTACAGTTTTGACGCTTCTGTATGAAAAACCGAGAAAAATAATTTCCGTAATAAAAAAATATCAAGTAATGCTATAATGAACCATACCATAACTGTGGAATACCGAATATCGTATTGTGATAACAAAAGTAGGTACGTCAATCATAGTAAACGAAGGTATGCTAAAATAAAAAATGTGTCATTTGCACATTGTCTGTATTTATATTATACCTATGTACAGCCGAAAATACACGAATGGGAAGTATTAGTTGATGTCTGGTCACATTATAATCATAAAAAAAATTCAATATTTATACGGAAGTATTCCAAATTTGGTTTCGCGCCACATAAGTCTCTCTTCCTTTTTGCAGCCCTAGTGTAGGTCAGTGAGTTTTTTATTTTATAGCAAAACAGTTAGATACGATTCTCAACGCATGAAGGTATCATGTTAGTGTTTTAGTCATTAATACGTATCGTTAAAGTGCTATAAAATTTTAGGTGAGTTTACATTATTTTTGTCCCATTTATTTTCTTATAAAATAATTATTTATTTATTTAATCAGACAATCATAAGTCCATATTATTGTGTTAGATACAAAATTGTCCTAAATAACAGGTGTTTCAAAAGAATGTTTATTTATTTTAAAATTGTGTAAAATTGTTATGTGAAAATGTTAGACGACTTCTTGGTGCCTGAACTTTAAAACTTTCCCGGCTATATTCAAAGGACGTATTGGACACACGTCTCTGCCACGAGTGCGTGAAATTTTCTCAGGCAAATTGATCTCCAGGAGAGGTATCATAAATTGGCTTCCACGCAGTCCTGATTTATTTTGTACATGGATTTTTCTTATGGAGTTATCTTAAATTTAAAGCCGACTTTTCTAGCGGAATTGAAAGAAAATATCCGCCACGAAATGGCAGCCATTACTGAGTCCACCTGCCGAGCCATCATATGTAATATTATTGTTTGATTAAATAAGTGCCGCGAACGCAGTTCTACATTTGGACGGTATTAAGAAATACATTCCCAAAATGTGTACTTAACATAAACGCTTTTTTGATACACAATTTTTTTAAATCGATCATATAAATATGAACTTTCTTTTGAGACACCTTGCATTATAGTAGTAGCATAACTTTTAGGTAAATTAAAAAAAAAATTACAGTCAAAATCTGTTAAAACGACATCGACTACTCATATTTGGTCGTAAAGATCGATAGTCGTAACAGCCGATGACAGTTGTTATTTAGTATCTAATATAATTCAGCCGGGACCATTGATTTTGGTCAATAACCAGTATGTTGCTCTAATTTATGTGGTCGTGTTCTTTGACTGTTATCATAAATTCACACTCGCACATCACCGCAACAAAACCACACACACAGCTCTTTTACCATGCTGCCTGCATGGTATGTGCCTGTCTGAAATGGCCCATGTAAGGGCAATCCAGCCTTCCCGCTATTACAGCCAGCTTGCTGTTAGGGCACGCTCCCTACTAGAGATACAGCACGCTTGCGCCTCGTAGCGTAAAAACAGATCAACATAGTCCTTTTCTATTTTCATTTGTTTTATGAGTTTAAATCTACAATAAAGGTAGTTGAATTATTTATGGTTAAGACATTTTCATGCAATTAACACCTCGGTAAGGATAAACAGTATTACAAATACTTCCTTAGAAATTAATTGACTAAATTATGTAGAAAATCATTTTTTTAATAACCCTCAATACTCGCTTTATATTTTGTACAATTAACATAATTGGGCCTTTGTACACGTTTTGATACCGAAAACATTTGATTATTCGCATAATTAAAGACGATTGTCCTGCACCGGCATTCTGTAACTTTCAATAGCGATACCCACGATTCGATGATATTGCGCGATACCAAAGTTCCGACGCCAGCGATAGTTTGTAAACAATTTTATAGAATCTGGATACAAAACTTGGTGAAGTTCCTTTGCTATTGGAAGTAATCTACTACTACTACTATAAAATACATGACCTTTTGAATGATTTTTGTGTTAAATAAATAAATTTGAACCCATAACAATTAATCAAATTACTTGTTTCTACGGACACGCATACTAACATTTATGTTAAAAATCCATTATATAAATTCTTACAGCAGGAAAAAGGAATCCTTTGCGCGGTTTTTACAAGGACATGATATGAATTTTAAATTCTTATTGGCATTATAGTATTTCAACATCACAAAAATTTAAGGATGTTGAAGACGGTGAAACCCCGTTTTCTCATAAATTGCAGGTGTTCGGGACATTTCTTAATCATATATTTAAATAGTATAGTATCAGACGACAGACATTTAATTCTTCCTCAATTCCGATTATTATGAAAAGCATAAAGGTGATATCAAAGGTAAATCATAGATGGTGATTCGTGTGCTCTGTAGCCACCCCACTAAAGCGAGTTATTGATTCGAAATGTTTAACCAGTCACTTAGTTAATTTAAAATAACCCTACGACAATGTGAAATCTCTTCACCTGTAATATCACTAATTAAATTTACATTATGTACTGATATTATCCATATTATGAAATGAAGATAGAAATCTTGACAAAATACACGAAATCCATGCATGTATGTTGCAGTAAAATTGTATGACGGAAAATATAGGAATCAGATATAAGTATAGTTATTACATATAATAATCCTTGATTGTAAGTACCTAATGATAACTCACACACGATCATAAAATAAATATTTTTTATTGTTTCTCGAAAACACATTTTATTACTGTTAAAATATAATAATAATATTCTTAGTATTAGTACATTAATACTGTCCTGTCCACAATTTGTGAAATTTATTTTGACACGGATTTAGAAATGCACGCGTATTAAAGTTAATTTGGGTGTTAAAGAGTTGAAATGGAATAAAGTTAAAACTATTGCCATAATATTAAAAAAAGAATTGAATAACAGCAACGAGGAAAGTAGTAACATTATTAATTTACCACAGATAACACTCTTCTAACCTTATTTTAACAGCATTAATGTTTTAACACGCTTCGTACACTCACTCGAAGTACTTAAATATCAGTATCATATTATAGTATTAAATGAATTGAAATCGCAAGTCTTCCGACAAATGTTAATAAAAGAATTTCAAAGGCCGGCAAGCACTCGCCCTCTGGCATTGAGATCGTTTATGGTTGTGGTATCACTTAACATTAGGTGAGCCTCCTGCCCGATTCAAAAAAAACACGGAAGCCAAAGTAATCTATACTCAATTTACCAATAAACAGTAAACTTAAATCTTCAAAAATAATTTTACAGTTGTAATTAATAATTCATTATTTAATTTTAAAAAGTGCTCCCTGTTTAATATTGGTCTGAATAAAGGTCTGGCCGCACATCCAAAATGGACAAATGGCATAATAAAATTGCATCAAAATATTGTGTTTTAGTATTCTATAGATAATTAAGATAAATAACAATGTGGTTTCCCGTGATGTACATGTACATTTATAGCTGTTAAGTCGTAATCGTTTATCTTCATAAACGCTGCTCTGCCAAGTCATTAGTAGTTAGTACACTTTTTTCGCCAGCAGCGAAAAGTTGTGTCTATAATTTTTAGCTCCAATTTTCGCGCGCTTCTTGTGTCAACCAAAAAAGTTTAAGGTTGTATATATAAAAAATGTGATTGTAATTTGGTGATTTTAATAATGGATAAAGAAAGTAAAGCTGTTCAAAAGGTTTGTATATTTACAGTTTTTAAACAATATGTTTATATGTTAATTATCTGTATAAAAACGAAGTGAAAAAATTTCATACCTAAATTGTAATTACACTATGTCATCAAACAAAAATCTTAAAAAAAATAATATTATCTCACTGTCTTTTATTTATTCTGCGTGTTTAAATAGAGTTGTTGTTGAATTAGATTTAATCATATTGTAAACAAAAACTTCAGTTGCATACATTTAAAAGTTCGAGGAAGAAGAAGAATGAGGTGTGTTTTATCTATATTAAAAAAAATCATTACATCCAAAAATCCATAACAAATAATCCTTTCTTACATATAAAATACAATTAACATAAAAATTAGCTAAGGCTTAACTCGGGTTACTTAGTATCTACTTAACTTTACTTTTAAATACGTTTATATATCCATGAAACATTCTAACATTACGTTGAAGACACGGATTTTTTTGACTGTGTAAACACAAAGTGTGTTATTAACACAATTCAAAAATAGTTATTGATTTTTTTCTATTTATAGTAATTTTTGTAACGAGGCAAATAGGTAAGATGTAAGTCCCTTGTCAGTAGTTATTTTTTATATACTAATCAAGAGTTGAAATGATGTCGAATAAAATAAATTTCTCAAGGATACATTTATAGTGATATCTGTTTTCGGCAATGTTAAAATGTGCTTTAAATTCTTACGTTTGAAAGTGCTTCCATCTTTGGGTGTAGTGGGCTATGGAAATAAAACCTATATTGTATTAATAAGTCTATTTCTAAGAAAAAAACTGAAATAATAATACGATGAATATGGAACTACAATTGCCCTTGTTATATATTCTGTTTCCAATTATTATATGTGAATAAAATTAATTTCATTTTGACATTTAATAAAAAAAATTGGTTTGATAAATTATATTTCTTGATAGCTGTGTATTCTGCTATTAAATCATCTAGAATTTTAGATTTAATAGTCTTTACGCAGGCCGCGGCATGGCGGTAATGCGATCTACTGTAATTCTTATTTGCTTTATCATTTCATTAATTCACAAAAATATATATTTTACATTTTCTTATAAAGTATCAAGATACATCTGTGGTCATAGATCAGACAATGATAAGTTCATATTTTTTGCTGCTTAATATATCGAGTGTTTCATATTGTAATAGTGCTTTCTAGATTTATTAATAATTAAATTGATGGTCCTGTAATTCTGACCATTCTGAGTATTTATGGCCACAGTCTGCCCATAAATACTGTTACAGAGTAAAGTTCTTTCGATTTTGCGCCATTTCACATACTTTTTCGTGTTCACTATCAATATATTATTTTCACTACAATACAAAGTGGGTATGGAGCCGTCGGTCATATACCAGAAGGCTTGGTATCAGCCGTATGTTCGTATATCGTACTATGAACAGATAGAACAACACTTCGTCTGTCAGAGACCAGTAAAGAACAGGGCGGCCACGTGCTGTCAGAACTACAAATGTTAATGCTGTTAAAGCCAGAATTCCTCGAAACCCCATTAGGAAGAAAACAATCTTATCGCGAGAAATGAAATCTTCATAAAAAATGACAAAGTGACGCTCACTGTTCTAAAAAAGCTGCTCAACTGGTGGGAAAGGTACAGCGTGGTCATCATCCTGCGTCAGTGATGGTTTGGTGGGGCGTGTCTTATTACTTACTTACTCCTTGAGTCAGAAAACTACATTTTTGTGAAAAAGCAGTGAAAACTTCAGCCAAAGTCTATCAAGATACAGTTCGATTATGTTACTAATGTGTCGACTACGAACTACCCAAAGCCTGACTTGAAACCAACGTTCTGGACTTTATAAGAGCAGAAGAAACATCTAGCCCAGAACTCAACAGAATATTTTCTGCTGTGACTTTCATAAATATGTAGATTGTAGATATATATATATACCTAGACGTATTGTCTTACAAAAAAAGATAATTTAGAATTGCTGCGTACCTCAAATCCTGCATCCTCCTCGGTTCTTTTTCCGTACCGATTCTAAGAGTATATTTAAAAAAAGAATATTACGAGAAGCATAGTATATTATGTGTATACTTTTTAAGTATAGTGTAATTTATAAACGGAGTTTCTTATGATGATCTTATTTACTTTCTATAATATAAACCGAATACTCACTACAGACCTTACATTTTACATCACTAATACAGGCTTTAGAGAAAGATTCAGACTTTGAATATTGTTGGCAGAAATGAGAGAAAAGTTCAGGCTCGTCCCTGAAGAAGGGAAAGACCCTTACTACTTTACCAGTCAAAACTATAACCTATTGAATATATGTATTTGCTATTTATAAACATATAACTATTCAAATATATAGGAAATATATAATAATACTTATTTACTACGTCGAGGCAAATAACCAGTACAGTAGTTACAGTACAGGTTTATAGATTGAAGCTCGAGTCGACAACTTGTGCTACGTCTACATATTCTAAGGCCTTTTAGGAAGAAATTTTAGGTCTTTTACACAGCTAATACAGTATTCACACTAATGTTACATATATGAATAAAGGAACAAGTTCTCAGGCCTTTTAATAACCACTGTAGGACAATAGCGATGACGATGGAATCATACTTTGAGGCCAACCAACCTTGACGTAGCTTTGAATATGAAAAACTGTCATTTAGCTAATAGTTTAGCCATTGACTTGACTTTAAATATGGGTTACATTAAAGTTAAATCGTCACCACAACCGACAAAATTTATACATTAACAAAATAGACATTATTAAACCCACAATACATTTAGATTAATAATGTTTTTAATTTGTATATTTGATATATTTCCTCACTCGATGTTAAGTGACACCGGCGAAGGCGAGCCTTCTAGTAGTGTCCATAGGTATCATTTAACACCAGGTGAGCCTCCGATCCGTTTACCCCGTGGTATATAAAAAAAGTTTGATTGGACATTGTCAGTAGGCTCATATAGCCTTTGTAGAATTGGTACACTCGTTTGAAAGGCCCTTGATGAAAGAACATGTGTTAAATGTAAACGTTCGTTTCTATACATTGATAACTTTTAAGATTTCAGATTGACCTGTATGTTATATTCTTGGAATTGGCTTTCAAGCTGACTTTAATAAGGGTATTTATGTCCTCAATTTCCCGAAAACTAAGTCATATATATCATATCAGTCATATCTTTATGGCGACCTAATTTCTGGATACGATATGTATTATTATAAGGCATATAATACCTGTTTATTAAATTGAAATATAAACTTTATTACATTGATATATAAACATTATTAAATTGATATATAAACTTTATTAAATTGAGATATAAACTTTATTAAATTGAGATATAAACTTAATTAACCTGAGATATAAACTTTATTAATTTGAGATATATTTTTATAACCTTAGATATAAACTTTATCAACTTGAGATATAAACTTTATTAACTAGCCCTAATGATTTTCGAGTCTTAGTCATATCGGTTACGTTGTTTTCCTTCAGCGTACCAACAAGTGTTAATTGCGCACATATATATAATACGTTGCACTACTTGCGTTAAAAACGCTAAACAGCTCTTCATACGTAATCTGCCACTCTAAATTAATTAAATATTCCCAGATATCTGAAGCCAGTTTCGTCACAAGCATAGAGGAGGCTGCACGGATAGACCAATGCACACAGACGCCGCCCAGCGGCAAAGTGAAGGCTAAGCTGCAAAGATTCAACACCAGTGACCACATTTACGATAGACATAGGCCATATAGAACAAAGCAAGAACTGCGACCGAAGAGTTTGGGACTGTGCGAGTCATATCCGTTCTTTGGGAAACCACCGAGCTATGACGGGAGTCACGTTAAGTAAGTGTTTGGGTATTAAATACTAATCTCTTCTCTCTTTAAAATCCAAATGGGGCGGCAACATCAAAATATCCTATTTCTATTTTTTTTCATTAGGAACCAGGTGGTATTGGTTAAACATGAGTATGAAAGATTCAGATACTTGCACATGCGCCGGTACTCTTTAACTCTCAATAGCGCTCCTGTCTTAAATATCGAGTTTTTGTACCATGCGATCCGAAGGCTACGGGAGAACTACATCGAAATTGCATACAAAAACGTATGGATCGGTATTGCTATTGGAGGTTATATAGTACCAGGTCTCATCATCTGTAGTCGTGTCTCATCATAGCTTAAGTATGAAGGAATGGAAATGCACTTGTGCCTGCGCACACACTTGTACTTTTCCGTGTACATGGCCAGTCTACGGAACATTCGAACATTGCGTAGGAGTCTCTAAGATATCGAGTACATATAAAAAATGACACCTTTTTAATTTTGAAGTCTATTATTTTACGCCCACGAATCTGACGTACAATTCTACATAAAAATAATAATTTTATATTAAACTAAATCAGTTTTTACCGCTGATTTAATTACCTTGTTCGCCTCTGTCCAATTGTTTATGGTGTGATGAAAGGAGGCAGAGAGTAGAGAATGCGCGGGGAAAGTGAAGTGGAATACTCGGAAGTCAAAACTATAGTGATCCTTCAATTAGAAAATTGTCTCCAAAAATAATATTTAAGATCCGCGAAGACAATAGTCTTCTAGTTCCCGCTACCCTGCGGCGTCTTCTTTTGTGATTGGGCAGCACCATGGACAGCGGATTAGACGGCTCCAGTTTTATGGATGGCTCTTTCTAGTTACACAGGGCTTTCAGCTACAAAAACTTTCTTTAGAACAGTGTACTAAGACTGCTAAAGTACCCACAATATTCTACCATTTTCATATGACCACATGACAGAAGAGAGGTGTTCTTTTTTTATAATGCAGGAGGCTAATAGGTAGGAGAATCATCTGATGTTAAGTGATACCGCCGCCCATGGACACGCGCACTGCTAGAAGGAATTGGAACGCTCTTTTCTTGAAGGACCCTAAGTCGAAGTGGTTCGGAAAAACTTCAGTGGGCAGGTGGTTCCACATATAGGTGGTGTGCGGCAAAAATTGCCTTAAGAATAGCTCAGTTGTCGGACCTTGATGTTGACGATGACGATGCAAAATTATTGCCCGGCCAGTGTAAAGAGTATCCCCAGTGCTGTCGTCCGCATAACAATGAATGTTGCAAAGTCGTATTATTATATCATTGATATGTCGGGGATAGGACACAGCCTTGTGGGCCCAACATTCACGGGTTTAAGGACGGAACATGCTCCGTCGATGATGATTAACCTTGATGCTCCGATTAGCGAGAAAGCTGGAAATCCAGTAGCATAATTTCTTGGGGAGTTAGGCTGGAGGCTTCTAGAGCAGTGCTCTGTGCCACATCCGACCGATGGCTTTCGTTATGTCCAAACTTATCGCCAGCGAGAGGAGCAATGAGGAGGCTCATTGGAATCAATTGTCTCTGCCCACCTATGTGTAAGGTATACAAGGAGGTCACCAGCTGAGCGACCACTCAAAAGCCGTACAGATAATCCTGTGGCCCTCTAGATTAGGTTAGGTTTGAGACAGCTGGTCTATGTATTTTACTCATTTTAAATTATTAAACATTTGTTTGCGGGTTTGTGTTTCGTTTTAAATAATATCACTAAACACTAGACTATTTATTTTATTGTCTATTATAATACGACTTATAATAAGTAATAAAAACATTATTTATATGTAGTACACAATGGGTTAAGTCATAAGATAATAAGAGTAGGCTAATGCCGATAGAATTTTAGGCCACAATTTAAAATCAAATAAGTGTTATTAACGACAACGACAACGAAATAGGTAATTATTGTTATCTGGCCTTCCCACTACTAGCCCAAGTCGACCCTAATTCATATATTTTAGTTTTACAAAGCTATAAATATCAGGGCCTGCTGCGGTTTGAATTATAATTGATCCATTTATTTAGGATAGCTAACATCACGTAAGTCTCGACTTGAAGGGTGAGGTGAGGTTCGTGAAAGTGACTCCTGTATGTCCTGTAACATTCAATACATTAAGTGCGATGGTCGGACTAAGCGTGTGTGAGTGTGGTCAAAGACAATTTTGTAAACATTAAAAAGATATATAAAATTCGTTGTGTGTTTGTGTATAACTTTCATACAAAATTAGTTTTGGATTATCTATATACTACTGTTAAGGCAATTTGACTATGCCCAGGAGTTCAAAACGCATTTCCACCTCGCTAACAAAGTTCATACCACTGCATGATAGCAACAGCAATAATAACTTAATAATATTAAATTATTCCTAGTATAAGTAATTATTCATAATCGTGACAGTAGTGAATAGTAAAATCAACGAAGTATTAAGTACTTCAAGTATTTCCTAGTACATACTAACTACTAATTATATCGTTTCATATAATTATACATTTCACACTATTATTTCCAAGGTTGCTCAAAAATGACAATTACAGATCTACAATGTACTATTGTGAGTTTATTATTACATTAGATCATACAATGTATTCAATACCCTATCAATTTCAGTAAATATGACTTACCATAATTATCACTTGTAAAGGATCAAGTATCTCTGGTCAGCGTCTAATAAAATATAGAACTGCATATCATGAGGTACTTACCCTGTTTGAATATTAAAAATACTTAACGAAACTTTTTATTCTATCTCTACTGCCTCAACAGCACCTCCAAGCAATTTTCCCATTTTTAATGTATTTGTTGGCGACGAAAACGTATTGAGATATAAAACTTATGAAATAACGGCTAATTTTTTCAGTAGATTAAAGCCGACTACCGAAAGCCCGACAATATCAGTGACCGCTCCCCACAGCCTCGAATACGATTGTACCAAAGGCAGTATAACACCCAATGGAAGTATAACACCCAATATGGCCAGCAAATCTGCGGCGACTGTACTGCTAAGCCCTGGTTACATGCCATGCCAGTGCAATCAGTCCATCAGAGTAAGTATTACAAATATTTATCACACGAAATATCTCCGGTGTTAAATTACTTTTGCCGCTTAACTTGGCAAGATTTTACATATGGGCCTCTTACGACAGGTTCCTTCCATATCTAATACGTTATTCAGTAATCAGTCTAGTTGAACGAAGTTTTTAAAGATAATATGACAGATGTAGACTTTAGCTAAAACAGTGCTAAACCAAAATAAATAAATCAATAGCGCTACAACCTTTTTCGGTCTGGGCCTCAGATTTCTGTATTTGTTTCATGATAATTTGTTGATCTAATAGGCAAATAGGTGTTCAGCCACCTGTGCCTGACACACGCCGTCGCCTTTATTGGTTAAAGGCAAGCCGGTTTCCTAACAATGTTTCCCTTCACCATTCGAGCGAAAGATAAACAGTGTATCAAGACTTTTTTATGTACTATGAATTAGGAGGTAGTTTCTACAAAGTCAGAGTATATTTATATAAATATGAGTTTCAAAGGGAAGACAGTACACTTTAACCTCACTAAAACGCGGTTAATTGTCCCAATTATTATTAAGACACTGTTATGAACCGTTATATTTATAATTATATAAAAAAAATTATGCTTAAAAGACGGATTATATTTCTTCGAGATAAGCAAGTGAAAATCTTTATTATTATTTAGAGTGTAAGCGAAGTGGCCCTTGCGATGCCTGGAAATAACTGGAACGATGAGGCACTAGCGCCTGGTTCGCCAGACGGATTGTCCTGGCGAAGACTACATATGTCCAGAGCAAAACTGAAAGCCACAGCCACGACGTCCGAATTGTTGTCTGGTATGATAAAATGTTAATACTGATAATATACATAGCACAAGTTAATTTTTGTTGGCGCCGTAGTGCCTTTTTAAAGAAACTTATTTGTAAATTTAGTTTCATAGAATATATATTATTTATAGGATTACATATCCTTAAGACTGTTAAAAATAAATGATTTCGCATAAAAATATTGAATATCACGTACATGAAAAAATAATTAGTAGGTAAGATATTTAGTAAACGAATACTAAAAACTTATCTTTTTCCATTAAATGTCAATAGTTACAAAATGTGGGTAGTGTAAAAAGATTTTATCATTTTGCGTCCCGTAACAAAAAGCGGTCACAAAGTTATATATTGTTTCAATACACAAAGGCGTCTCGAAGCAAATTTTTATAAACTTTTTATTTATTGAATTGATAATGGATATTATTTACCATAATTAATACGAACGGCGCTTTATTTATTTTAATCTGATTAGTATTTATAGATATAGTTTTAAAATGTTTATATATAAATAGAAATCCAACGGAATTTTCAAAATCTTTTGTATCTACTATTTAGGTATCATTTGCATCTTCATCGTAACAAAACATTATAAGCAAGTACATGATCAGATTTCTGAAACACACGATTCCTTCTTCTGACTGATTTCCACATGAAGATTGTGTGAATTACGCTCAAGAAAATAAAATTTAGAGTCACTCTCTCGAGCGCTATTTAATATAAATTTTATTGAAAGAAAACATTTATAACCGGAAGCTATGTATTATTATAAACTTATAATTATTTTACATAATTTTAAAATTTTCCTACGTTTCGCGTGCTTTACAGCGTGCGTGGTCACGATGACCGATAAAGTAACGCACAAAATACATAGCTTCAATCCGGTTAAAAAGTGTTTTCTTTCAATGTGTAAAAGCTATGTTAACATATAAATTTATATATAAACAACAACACTATAAATTTAATGATTTTGCTAATCTTGACTAAAGTTGTCGTCGCTACAACGCATTTCTCATTTCCAGGTTTCGCAATGGTAGCAATGGTGGAACTACAAATAAACGAACCGACCAATGTCCCAGAGTGGCTATTCGTTATGTTCGCGGTGTGTACAACAGTATTAGTTGCTGTACACATCTTCGCTTTGATGATATCCACGTATCTATTACCCAATATCGATGCAGTGAGCAAAATGGAGCCAGGATGTCCCTCAAGGGCACTCCGGGAGTCACCGCACGAACGAATGAGGGGTTTCATTGAGCTGGCTTGGGCGTTTAGTACAGTTTTAGGTAAGATTTTTTGCTAGACATGATCAGCCCCATACTCTGTACCAGACCGAGATATAAATAGCCATAGTGGTAATGAATGAATAAGATTTATATACACAAGCAAATACCAGAATATTTTTTTCAACTCCAAAAACAAGGTAAGGTATTGTAGATATACTAAGTTTCACAAGTTTGATATCAACCATATACGTGTTAAAATACATCTAAATATCATAGGTTCAAAAATGGCTATGACAACCACTAAAAACATATTAAACCAATAAACATTACGACTACGTTAAGTAGACATAATAAACGCAAGTGTGTAATAAAGTGCGAGTCATAATTTGTTTGTATACGTTGTAATGTAAATATCACCTTCTAAAACCGTTAAATAGCTAAAACAGTTAAAATCCGAAATATTTCATTAGTTTAGTTTCTTTATTGTTTATTAGCTATTGCCCCGTGACAGTTGCGTGGCAGCAGGATATTGTTTCCGTTTAAAAAAATATAATTGTTCTAATAATGTTAGTAAATAGTAAAAATACCGGAATCTATTTAAACTGTTTGGCTGTCGTAAGCAATAATATTCCAGTGGTTCTTTAACTCCTAACTCTTAAATACATGCGCTTCTTGTAATCATTTAATACAAGTAGGTAATCAGACTTCTGTCTGACATATGTCATCGATTTTCGCCGTAGGAACAAGTGCAAGTAGCATCAACCACCAACATTCCATAAGTGCACAGCAATGATTAGAATTAGTATACCCTTGGTGTGTAAGCTATATTGGTAACCTTTGCCTAATCTAATACGCGAGGTAATCAAAGGGAAGGCTGATAAGTATAACAAGCGGGTAAAAGAGTATTTTAAGTTCCTGTATAACAGAATGCACGACCTCAAGGATGACCGTCGCTTCCACCTCGCATCTTGTTATCCTACGTTTGTTCTATGAAATATCGTCAATTGATTAATAATGTGTATTTTCAGGTCTCTTCCTGTTTCTGGTGGAAATAGCTATTCTCTGTTGGGTTAAATTTTGGGACTATTCGTTCGCAGCCGCCACCGCAGCCACTGTTATTGTTATACCAGGTAAAATGTACATCAAATATTTTCCTAACTATAGTCGCAAGGGGGTCGGGGGTGAGTGACGTGTCGATCGCGTGATTGGTAAATTAGTTGACGTTTCTGTCCCGCGCTGTGGACGATGCGCAAACTTTCCCCCACTCCCTTGTTTAATGCTCAAAAAGATTGCCGGTATCTGTAAAAATGCACAGACTCAGGGTTGAGAGCCGCGCGCCTAGTCAGTAGGTATAAGTTTAATAGACACACACACACACACAAACAGACAGACTATACTTTGGACCTGAGAAATAGTTACTAAAAAAATTTGTAAAAATAGCCGACATCTGACATTAAATTATTTAAATTTGTAATTTTTTTGACGGATTTCTTACGGTTTATCGATCTTCATACGTAACTGAATTATGTTTTGATTCCAGTTTTAATAGTCTTCGTGGCATTCGCGATACACTTCTACCATTCCCTGGTTGTGCAGAAATGCGAAACCTCCGTCCAAGACATAAAACAGCTGGAAAATATGAAAAGAGACCTCGACACTGCCACTGTTAAGGTAAACATGTACCCCTGAAGACATTGATGTGATTTTCGAGATTTTTTAAATGTATAAAAAAATTCGCTAAGTTTTTTTAAATAAAATGTTTGAACCCTAACAGCTGTTACAAATCAATTAATAACTTATGTATGCAGCTAAGATTAACTACCATCAATGGGTTTCAAAGATTTTATATAGATGCGTTATGAAGTTTTGGACATTTTTAGAAGATGGCTCTTAAAAACTTCTGTATATGACTCGATAAATGATAAAACAACGACAAAACGAATATTTATAATCTCTTGGTTAAGTTTTATTTAATATTCAACAAATGAACACTAGAGTGCGTCTACATAAATTCATACATTGAGCTAGTTTAAAAACTAAATTAAAAGTATATTTTTTTTAAACAAGTGAGTGGTGCTTGTCAACAACTTATTATGAGTGTGACCATGTCTTATAATTCGCCAAATATCATACTTAATGAAACTTAGTTTTACGCGTCACTATTGATATTTTTGTATAAATTTGTCGTATTATCTTTTTAATACTTAAATAAACTCATGATACTGTACTTTTTACCATAATTTAGAACAATTTTGTGCCGGCCACATTTATTAAGCTCCAAACATATCATAGCTCTAAACAGTCTACAAATTGAAGGACGCTCTCTAGTGTTTTATAAATATATTTTTAGGTGTTACAGAGCTTGATGGTTCTGATTATTGTATAATAACTTACTTATATGTTCAAAAATGGGCGGTTTCTTGCCCTGTATGACTGTCCATATTGTGATAAGTATTTTAGTTAAAAAAGGACCAATGTAATAAAATTCCCTATCAGTATTCATATTGATAAGAATTAATTTAATTGTGATAGGACAATTTTAACTTAATAAAATATTTTCTATAAAGGTTTTTGTTTTCTTCATATCATTTCATTACATAACGACGAGCAACTTCGCATTTCGAGATTTTTGTAATAAGCATTCAGCCAGACAAAGGTCTATTTCAATGTGCAGTAACCGCACAAATTAAAGTATTGTAAATTTCCAATACTTTTTTTAGAAAAAGAATCATTTATTGTGACTTTCTTTATTACTTATAGACAAAAATAAGGCAGAAATGGATCTTACATACCTAATATAACAAGAATACAAAATTATTAATTATTTACACAATTACACTTAAACTTTAAAAATTACATATTGTAAGAATTTCTAAGACATAAAACCATTATTAATTAAATATATTAGATTTTCAACATTAAAAACTGTAGACAACTCAATGAGGGGTACAAATATCAAAGATGATTTTTTTTCTGATCTTTCCCAGTCTTAAAGTAAGGCAAAATCTGAAACTACTTTATAGCATTATACAAATGATATCCTTTCAATCAATTTTATTTTAGGCTGAAAAATTATGTTTAATAATCTGGGCTATACTGGTATTATCAAATATTTTTGGGTATTTTCTGTTTCAAATTTTGCCTAGTTAAGAGGTATCTTATTTAATTACTTACAGTTTTATATGTTGATTTTTGTAGCGGTTATTTCTACTTTGTATTACAACTAGACTTTATTTGACAATTAAAAAGATAACCTGAATGCAAATGTTATCAGGAACTAAGATAAACAGTAAATTACTTCTTTAAATAACATGAAATATTTATTTTATATGAGTATAATATGAGGCAATACATGTAAATTTTCTACATATTGTCACTAAAGAACATGTCATATTGTTGGAAATATTGATCAAACCATATCAATTTTCAATCATCAATATTTATTGAAAAATTTTATATTTAAAAAATAATGATAGTTTGTTACTTTACTACTATTGACTAAAATATACCATACAAATCAGTTCTTACTATTACAACAACTTACAAAGATCACATTTCAACCTCCATTCCTGATGGTTCCGGTGGAACAAGAACACCATTTCTTCTTCTGAATTCTTCATCTTGTTCTGATTTCTCGTCATCTGTTTTAACTTTAATGATTTCTTCACGAGGCTTCCAAACCACTAGGGACATTTGGGGTTTTTGGATGCTGTAATTTTTTTTTATATTCTTTAGTTGATGATTTAAGGTGAGGTTTGCTTATTATAATACACTATTTGAAAACCTAGCACAATATATAATAATAATATTATTAAGAATATTTAGTATGTGAAAAATATTTTTTATTCAAAATTCATTCAGGTTTCTTATGGTCTTAAATCACAGACTAACATTGTTGAAAATACAGCCGCTTATTTTCATTTAAAGTACCTTTCAATTAGGGTTGGGGGTAACAAAGGCTCATCTTTCAACTTCTTAACATCCTCGGAGAGCACAATTCTGTGTCCTTTTAATCTTTCAGAGATAGATACAGGGTCTACAGCCAGTTCCATAACATCTTCAGATGCCAGTGAATGCTGTGTGTAATCAGCCGATATGTGAAGACTGTTGAAATGGGCTGCCATTTTTTCCTCTGTTATTAATTGCTTTGAAGGTCTAAAAGATAGAGATTTTTTTACCGGATTAAAGCTATTTGTATTATTATTATAAACTTCTAATTATTTACATAATTTTAAATTTTCTGACGTTTCGCGTGCCTTATAGCGTGCGTGGTCACGGTGACAACGTTATAAGTTTATAATAATACAAATAGCTTTAATCCGGTAAAAAAATTGTTTTTTTTCAGGTGTTAACCAAAGACAATACTATAGGTCTAAAAGATGATCAATAATAGTAGTATCAAAAAAAAATAAGTATCCACGAAAATAGGATTAATTAGAATAATATAAGAGAAAATAGATAGCATTTACTTACATTACGGGTTCCAAATCTGTACTTTTTCTCTTACAATGTAAGAGTGGTTTATCCATTTGTGCTGTAAAGTGGACAAGGTTAGGAGGAGATTGCAAGCTCCATGGTAGGCTTTGAACGTTCCACGGTGTTCCCGTGGGGACTGGCATAGTGTGCGCATCTTGTCCTGGCAATCCACGATGGGAATCGGGATATTGCACTGAGGAAGCAAGAGCTTGTTGAGCAAACATTTGCGTCGCCAGTTCATCCGACTGATTATACTGATATGCAGCGTATCCATAAATATCCATTTCAATTATTTCTCAATTCAATTGCATACAATTATATATAAGGGTCGCGTAGAAAACAATAGTAATTGGGGATAGCTTTTCTAGCACAATAAACAAATCTGATTTATTCCAAACTCAGATTGACACATGACACCTCGAAATTTCTATGTTTTGAAGGCACCGAGCAAATAGAGTTGCTATATTTTAATACTTATGATCAACTATTGCTGTAGAAAACTCTAAGTGTACAATCTGTTAACAACTCAACATGTCGAACACATCAATTAAAAATAAGCTTGGAAACGATTTTAAATCTATAATTTTAGTAATATCGAATATATTCTAATAAGATTTCTGTGTTTTTACATATATGAAATATTTCCTTTTTAATATGGCAACATTTTGAATTCTGCCAACCCATTTAGAAACTGTCAATTATCAAAATTAGTCTAGTGAAATGAGAAATTTCTAGAATCTATGAAATTAAAATTTGGTTCAGCAAGAGAAAAAAGGTAATAATTTCCTTAAATAGAGTGCTAAAATTAAGTTAAATATAAACTAAATCAATTCCATGTACTCTGAGGAGTAGTAATTACTTGACTGAGTGTCAACCTGTGTTGAGACTTGACACTAAAATTTGTAATTATTATGGCATTTACCTAAGAGTTTTGACATTTACATAATTTTACATCAATACAATTTTGTCTTCGATAAATTCGGTGGAAAGCACTCAGTGAAAACTGAGCGATTATTTATTTTTAAAACACATAGGTTTGAGGGGTATCACATAATAAACATGTATTTAGGAACACAATCAAACTGAAACCCTCTTTTATCCTTGTTGCCGACTTAATTAGTTGCTCAAGCCACAAACCAGAGGACTTGTTTTATAATGACGCTGTGTACACTATAGTCTTTAACTTGTGCATTCAGCAATGGGTTTGGATTTCGACGTCTTAGAATTCTGTAAGAAGTTACGACAAAATAGGCCTCCTCCTTACCAATGTCCGTTAGAGAAATGTGACAAAGTGTATAAAAGTTTATGTGGTTTGCAATATCACTTGGTCAATTACGATCATGACAATCCGACACCGGCAACGCCTACAGTTCCACACCATAGAAAGAAAGGCAGATTTAAAGCGGCAGTTCCTACCGGAGATATAGCTTTACAAAGTCCACCAAAAGAAGCATTAACATTTGCTGAAGCACAGAAAGTAGTACAATTTGAAATTGATGGTAAAATTAGTAGAATTCCTATTGATCACCCTGTAGCAGTAATTTCGCTTGAAGAATGGGAGAAAAGAAATTCGGAGTTGGAAAAGCCATTGCCATTTGTTGAGCCACCCAAGGAACCACATGTTCAGTTGCCAGAAGCTAGCTTCAAGGTAAAGCTTGTTCTAAAGCTTGTTGCACTTATTCAAACTAGGATCTATGAGGAATTTGCCTGCCTTAAACTTTTTCAACTTTTGTATTTATCATTAAGTAAAAAAATCATCTATATTTTTATACTCTTGATGATAATTGTCTTGTTCATACATTATTTTTATGCAGCTTATTCCTGACTATAATGAAAGAGTTTGCGATGCCCCACCACGTCCAAATGCCTACATCCGTTTCATTGAAAAATCTGCTGAAGAGCTTGATGGAGAAGTGGAGTATGATGTGGATGAGGAAGATACTGCATGGCTTGCAATAATCAATAAAACAAGAATCAAGCAGGGCTTGACTGTAGTTTCAGTTGACACATTGGAATTGCTAATGGATAGATTGGAGAAGGAATCATATTTTCAAGTTAGTTTATTATTGCTTCTGTTGCTATATAACCTAGGTTAGATCCTGGATTTGAGTGTCATCCATAAATGTGTATTACAGTTGAGACTATTGAATATAAAGGTGTCCATAACAATAGTCATGTTCTGAGTTATATTTAAATTCTTATCTCAATAACAAGAACTTGAAATCTAAATATTTCTACCTATGTGAGCATTAATAAAAAAATGATACAGAAAATAACAATAAAAATTTCTATGCAGCAAACAAAGCACTAAGTCTGACTACCATATGTTAAAAATGTATGGTTTTTTTCATAAAAGAGTTATAGATCTCTTTAAATCTTGTTTCTGAATCTTACTCTTAATCTACAATTTAAAAGAATATTCACATGTAGAACTGGTAATATAAAGTTAAATCCATGAATTAAAAAAAACATATTTAGTCTCCTATTCTTATTATTGTCATCAGGCTTCACAAAATGGACAGCAAACAGCTGCAACAGTTGATGAAGATGCTGTATGCTGTATTTGTATGGATGGAGAGTGTCAAAATACAAATGTTATTCTTTTCTGTGACATGTGCAACTTAGCAGTTCATCAGGATTGTTATGGGGTAGGTGTAAGAATTGAAAAATAACAGTTACCTGGTTAATAAGTTCTTGAAAATATTAATTATAGTAAAATTAAATAAAGCAACCTTATTGCTATAGTGTATTATTTGTTTTTTTTATGTTGGTTGATATTGACTGCGTAATTGCTTAACTTTTTTCTAGGTTCATAGGTACTATAAAATAATATGTCTAAATTATTTCAACATTTCAGGTTCCCTATATCCCAGAGGGCCAGTGGCTCTGTCGAAGATGTCTACAATCACCATCCCGACTTGTAAACTGTGTTTTATGCCCAAACACTGGAGGTTTAATTTTCTAAAATTTACTTATACATGTTTCTAAAATCTAATAAGAATTTATGAGAACAATCTCTTACATAGAACTCTATAATACGCACCTATTGAGAGTCTACGTGTAGAAACTGAGTCCACTAACTAATTTCCAATAGAATTCTATAAATGAATTATTTTTTATGAAATGTAATCTTTGAATACCTGTTAAGTCAATTGTCAACTTTTAGGAGCATTTAAGCAAACTGACCAAAGCACTTGGGCTCATGTGGTCTGTGCTCTTTGGATCCCGGAAGTGAGATTTGCTAACACAGTTTTCTTAGAACCTATCGGTAAGTTAAACAATAATTTACAACAATATAAAAAGGTTTTGATTAAACATTTTCTAAAACTATAGCTGTCAGCTGTGTTAAGTTGCGTCTAGGCGTAACAGAAGTACCCATGATTTCTCTGATTATGCATTTGTATTTCCACTATGTGTGTGTTTCCAATACCTGTGTACTATAAAAAAAAAATTAAGAAAACATACAGAAGTTTGGTTCTAGGGCTGTAGCGCCGCTAGGTTTTGTGTTATGGAATATTAATAAAAATCGCTATAAGCCTTTATGGGTCTTGGCCTCAGATTGCATCCGTTTCCTCGATCATTTTTATAGACAAGGAGGTGATCAGACTTCTGCGTCTGAGACATGCAAGTTTCCTCACAATGTTTCCCATCACCGTTCTAATTGTGCACGTGGAAAGACAATTCTAGTGGCGCATAGGCGTGATTCGACCCCGCGATTTTATGGATGATGTCGCACGCTTAGGTGTTGTTGTCACACTGTTGTCCTGCTATCGTAGGATATTATTGTAAGTCAAAGGTCTTTCAGATTCGATAGAGACAATACCACCTGCCCGATGGAAGCTACAATGTATGGTTTGCAAACAGCGAGGCGTAGGCGCCTGTATACAATGTCATAGGAGCAATTGTTATAGTGCTTTTCATGTTACATGTGCACAACAAGCCGGGTAAGGAACACTAATGTACTACACTAGAACACTAGTCTTACTTTAAACATTAGCTATTTGGGTTGACCTAAAAGTTGTAAACACAAGGTCATGAAATACCAAAAAAAATAGATATAAAGGATATTAGTATGCTTGAAAGGGTTCAAAGAAAACCCACGAATATGGCCAGAGCACTTAGGAACAAACCTTGTAATAAACGTTTGAAAGTATAAATGTTACTGATTTAGGAAGTAGGCGATTAAGAGGAAATCTCATTGAAACCTATAAAATCCTCACTGGCCACTATAATGTTCCAGGAATTGAGAATCTCTATATTTTAAGTGAAAATACACATTTGAGGGGTAGTTCTGGAATAGGCTTCCGGAAAGTGTAATTAGTGCACCCTCTTTGAACTCTTTTAAAAATAGGTTGGATAGTTTCTCCAAATCTCCAAATGCGCGCGCATCAGCTTATTAAGCTGCTAGTGTGTTTATGTACATAATAATAATAATAATATTTGGCAGTCTTAATATATATATAGTGTAAACTGTTTATAACGAATTTCAAAGGACGGGCATTTCTTTTCGTTATATGGAGGGAAGGTAAAAAATATCAAATTTAACCAATTACAATAATTTATAATTTTATTGGTATCAATAGGTAAATTATTCTAAACACATATATTCTGTTTCCTGACGTGTTTTGCTATGCCAATATTTGTTCTGTATTTTTTTGAGTATGTTGTGCATGACTTGGGATGTGGTGGAATGATCTTCATGAAACAATAAGATTTCTACATAGTGTTAATGCAATTACAAAAAATTAGGCGACATTGCTGTTTATGACCTCAGATGTCTTTCTTAGAACATAGAATAGTTATAATATATAAAAACTGTATAATTGTTAATAATAATTATTGATATCGTTTTTCAAAATTATTAATTGTACAATTATACAATAGTTTACAACTGTTACATAGGTGTTAAACACGAATAAAATTATGACAAATATATTTTTATTTCAGTTTATATATGAAAATGGAAGCGGCGGGTACAGGAAGAGATCCAAGTCAACCCGTACAAGTTGCCAAAATGGCGTATTGTGACGCTCACACTCCTGCGCATATTCTACAGGTAAGAATTTTATTTCAAAAATGCATTTTTATTTATTTTGTCTATGATTGGTTGTTTGCCTGAAAAATATTATATTCTAGCTACCAGACCACCCAATTATCTTCTAAAGTACAATTTTCTGTTTTGTAATACTTTGTATATAAATAATGTCTGCCTGTCTTTATATTCAATACAAGTTAACGATGTAAAAAAAATATCCTAAAAAGTATTTAATCACTTTTAAAATAATTTAACTTTAAGGAACGTCGTGCAGCTGAATCAGAATGTGACTCCAAATCAAATGATTTATCAGCGATCCGACAAAAAGGTCGCGATAAAATCAAACAGGTAAGGTTTTTATTATAATCCCAATCGCATATGTAATTTTATGTTTAGGACTCGCTATGGTAAAGGAAAATCTCGTTCATGACATCAACAATAAACAAATCTGGAAGACAGATCTCAAGCTAAAACCGAGAGTTGTACTGTTTTTAATCGGACACATACACAGTTTTAAGTTGTACACAAGATGCATACTTATAAAACGCTTTTTTTTTAGAATTTCAATAGTTCTCATGTCAATTTTACACGTGTATATTTTCTATTAAATATTTTCATAAGTATGAATCATTGATGTATATTCTTGTTGTAAAAACCTCTTAGGCACGAAGAGTCCTAGCGTTGAAACGCACATGGGCACCAGTGGTGCTAGTGCCAACGTTACCAGCGGAGCGTGTGGCGGAGATAGCGCAACTAGCTGACGGGCCACCGGCGGCTCGGGCTCAGCTTATGAAGCGATTGTTGGCGTATTGGACCTTGAAGAGACATAGTAGGAATGGCGTACCCTTGTTAAGACGGCTGCAGAGTTTGACCAGTCACCATGGTAAGTACTTATCGATTCAAAAATACCAACTCCGAGTGGAAAGTTTACTAGATATTTGGTAGTATAAATAATATAGTGTTATTCAGAGTAATCCGTGTAGAAATCAGTTGTAAATATTAATTTATCAAGATATCGATAATTATCGGCGGGATACGATTAAGATCTCTACCTGTACCGGTTGCTTCCATTTTCATCTCTCTATGGGTCGGTATTATCTGAGAATCTTGATAGATTTTCCTCCATTTTCTTATGTGTATAATTTTAAGGAAGAGTGTTAGACTTGATCAGTCCACGCGATCTTTCTTTCGGTATTGCCAATCACGACGAGCTTCTCTAGGTTCTTGTTGCCTCTATTATTGTGTGACCAAAGTATGAAACGATGCTCTGTCGGCATATAATTGTTTAATAAGGTGCTAGATAAGGATCGATGCATTAGTGCTAGTCAAATAGCTCATTGGAGGTGTATGTTTGTTTAGTCTCATAAGATCTTTATACCAAGCAATACGAGTTATAAATATTATTTAAAAAAAATATATTTCGAAAAAAGATTTTTTTTATGTAATAGGAGGCAAACGGGCAGGAGGCTCATCTGATGTTAAATGATACCGCCGCCCATGGACACTCACATTGCCAGAAGGCTCGCAAGTGCGTTGCCGGCTTTTCAAGAATTGGTACGCTCTTTTCTTGAAGGACCCTAAGTCGAATTGGTTCGAAAATACTTTAGTGGGCAGCTGGTTCCACATAGTAGTGGTGCATGGCAAAAGCCTTAGAAAACGCTCAGTTGTGGAACGACGTCGAGGTGATACGGATGGTATTTTGTATTTTGCCTTGACGTCCGATAATGAAACTCAGCTGCGGGTATTAGACCGAACAACTCTTCTGAACATTCCGCATGGTAAATGTGGTAGAAGATGCGTAGAGACCCTACATCTCTAGGCAACGCCAAGTGATCAAGCCACACGGAAAGTGATTGGTCGTCGACCATTCGAATCGCTCTTCGTTGAATACGGTCAAGGGGAAAGAGCTGGTACTGAGGAGCTCCCGCCCAGAATCTAAACAACAACATCTCTTTAACAATTTAAAATATATTACTATATTTGTGAAACCACATGTCAGTAAAGGTATTTTCGTGCACTTACAACTCAGGAGCGTCCTTCAGAGGCCGGTATCATATCTGTAAAGTTTACCACTTTATTTGAATTGCCCGTTTGTTTGGCTTCATAAAAATGTGTTGTAACAGCTTAAACCTTTACAGGTACAAGAGGAATCCAAGATGGTACAGTAAACGTCAGAGAGTTGTGCAATCAACTTAAGTATTGGCAGAGGATACGACAAGATCTGGAAAGAGCCAGGTGCGTTTTTTTATATTTATTTCATAATTGACTGCTTAACATAAGACATATGTACAACAAATACAGAACAGACGTGAAGGTGCATGCTCAACAGTTACTTGAGAAGTAAAACGTATGTAGACCGAATATTTACTAGATTTCGTAGAGCATCATCAAAATGGTGAATAATACTGGTCTAAATAAGAACCTTGGAGAAAACCAGATGAGGCAGACTTATCTATCGAAGACTACCGCGGATACCGTATTTCCCTATTTTGCAAAAAGAAAATGTGATAATTTCCTTAATAATTTCTTTTATTCAATATTATGAAACACAGATTAAAAACTTAATTTTTTAAATATTCTTTTGCGAATTTCGTGCGTAAAAGGGAACGTCTCATGCCCATCAATTACTTGGAAACTAAAACGTATATAGCTTGATCGATTCTTTACAAGATTTCGTAGAGCATCCATAAAATGGTGAATAATAGAGGTCTTAGATGAGAACCTTGGGGGACTCCAGTTGAGGGAAATATTAGTGCGGATAATTAAAGGCTGCAATTTGTGTTCAACCCCTAATGTATGAACGTAGCTTTTAATTAAAAAAAAACAGGTTAATAACTTGTGTATAAAACTTTTTTTAAAGATTGCTTTGCGAATTGGTGCGTAAACGTGAGCGTCTCAAAGCAGAGTACACACGTGTCTGGGAAAGATGCGTGCTACACACACTTCGGCCTGATCGTGCAGCGTTACATAAGTTATTACGACAATTGCGCCAAAGAGATGCCAGTGATATATTTACTGAGCCTGTTGATTTGAATGAGGTTAGTTTTTTCTAATATGATAAATAAATATATTAAAGAGAATATAGTATTCACTTTATTACTATGTAAATTGTCTCTTCACTGAGACATTGAACATTACCTATCACACAACATAACATACAATCTAGCCTAAATTAAGACTCATAAATAATTTACTAAAAAGTATATCTAAAGAAAACACTTTTTTACCGGATTGAAGCTATGTAAACTTATAATTATTTTACATAATTTTAAATTTCTCCCGACGTTTCGCGTGCTTTATATTAAAACCCTAAGACAAACTATACCGCGAAATTTATAAATATATAAAAAATAATAAATGACACCGTGAGTCATTTCGGCCAAAACCTGTCATCTTTTGGGCGATATCAACTCCGAGGAAATAAATACAGATAATACAACTTTCTCTACAGCTGTGATACTTTTGACATTCAACACCTTTTGTTTGCAGTCACCGTGACCACGCACGCTGTAAAGCACATACATAGCTTCAATCCGTTAAAAAAGTGTTTTCTTTAAATGTGTAAAATCTATGTTAACAAAAGACTAAGTATATCTAACATAAGGAAGTGTCCAATAACATTTTTATAGTCTCTATTAAGGGAAACACTAAGACAAAGGGAAAGAATACATTTTTTCACTTACCACTATTTTGCGCTAAAAATTAACGTGCACTGACTAATTCAAACGCTTTTCTCATATTCAATCTCACTAGGCCCGCAGTGTCAAGAATTTGAATGGTACAATTTAAAATCGAAAAATATAACATAAAATTTTATAATATTTTATACATAGTCGTAGACATAGAAACAATGTAGAAAAAGTCATTAAAAAGTTATGATATTTTGTTTTAAATTCCATAACTTAACAACGACTATTTAATTCAAATATTGTCGTATATTTTTTATACAACATTTTTACAGGTCCCAGACTACAGTACTGTGGTAAAGCATCCAATGGATTTAAGTACGATGGGAAAGAAACTCGACAAGGGACAATACAAGACCATAGATGATGTAGAAACAGACTTCCAACTCATGATAGATAATTGTCTAACATACAATAATAAGGACACTGTGTTCTATAAGTAAGTTATTTTATTTTAATTCTTGCTTTGCGATATTAATCGAATGGTAGGTTAAACGTAAAATCTTTGTTAAGCTGTTGTGTTCGAACTTTTGAAGCGCATATTTTCAGTCTTTAACCAAAAAACCTAATTTACATATAATTTTTTGCCTATTTGTTTCTTCATATGTAATTTTTGACTTCTTGTACTAATCTTATTTATAATAGCGTAAAAAATAAAGCGATAAAACCTCGCAATTTTTGCAACGGAGTGTATAAATAAACAAACTTGATACTAATTATACAACTGTGCACTCCTAGTGCTATCTCTAGGCCGCACGAGAAGATTTACTTGATGTAAAGGTATCAAGTATAATTTCTTAACATTTTCTATTGGCAGTTACTGATTTTTATTAATCTTTTTAAATAGAGCGGGTGTGAAAATGCGTGAACAATGCAAGTCGATATTTCGGCAAGCGCGTCGCGATGTACGTGAAGCTGGTATGCCGGAGTTGGCTGGAAGTGGTGACGCGGAGGAGTCCTCGGATACGAGGTTAAGCCCCAGAAGAAGACAAAGTTGTGATTCGCGCCGTACAAGGCCAAGTAGCAGTGATAGCGAGCATACAGCTGGTATGTGTCTACTCCCATCGAGTTATAAATTTGTGGGTTAATAATAAAAAAAATGAAAAGTAACCAACATTTTGAGTAAGCCAGCGGTGTTTCGTTCAATTATAATAACTATTCATTTCAATATATTTCCGTTTATTTAATTTATCTGAACAACCGCACTAGTATACATAATTTTAAGTGACGATTGAAGTTCAATTCTCAGCGAAACATTATTTCATTTTCTTATTTTCATCTGATCTTCTTGTCCGAAAAAAAATAAATTAAAAATTCAGTTATTTTACAAATAATAAAAATATTTTATATGTATCACATTTTCGATCTTGTCTATTAAATAAAAAAATCAGTGGCGCTACAACTTTTTTAAAGTCTGGGCCTCAGATTTTTGTACCTGTCTCATGATCGTTTGTTTATCTAATAGGCAAGTAGGTGATCAGCCTTCTGTGCCTGACACACACCGTCGACTTTTTTTGGGTCTAAGGCAAGCCGGTTTCCTCACGATGATTTCCTTCACCGTTCGAGCGAATGTTAAATGCGCACATAGAAAGAAAGTCCATTGGTGCACAGCCAGGGATCGAACCTACGACCTCAAGGACGAGAGTAGCACGCTGAAGCCACTAGGCCAACACTGCTCAATATATATGTTATTATTAACGTTTCATAAATTCTTCTCTCATATATCCAAAATATTTCTAGTATTGTATTAAAAACCTGTATTTCAGATACACGCAGTGAACGCGGCGCTTCTGTTGCTCGCAGTGAAAAGAGAGCCACCACACCAGTACGCTCTGATGATGATGATACGGTAAATATAAATAAAATATGTTCCGACCGTTCCTGAGGTTACGGTTTAAGATATTTATTTCTTATTAAGAACATTACAAAATTCACTTACATAAGAAAATATACTAATACTATAATACGATGCTTATTAAAAAATACAAGAGCTGGCAAGACAGAAGACTTATTATATAAATACAGCAATTACAAACTTTTTAACAGTTACACAACACATAAAAGACCACTAGTCAAAGTCAAAGTCAAAATAACTTTATTCATATAGGTAAACAAGACCACTTAGGAACGTCAGAAAATAAGGTTAATTAATTGTAAATTTACATTTACTACCAGTTTGCAAGTCAAGGGCGTAGAGCGGGCAAGAAGAACTGGCAAGAAACTTTCCGCCACTCTTTTTTAACGCTAAGTTTTGAGTCATACAAATTGTTTGAACTGGAGCATATCAATGCCAAAGATTAGGATCATTTAAGTATTCGTCAAATTTATGAAAATCTTTATTAATTAATTTAAGTTTAAATTTATTTAGTGATAATTCTCTAATTTCGCTGGAGAGTTTGTTGTAAAAACATATACAATATAAGGAGTGGATTATCTTTTGAAGCAAGATACAAGAATACAAATAACCATGAATAAAAGATAGTAGTTTAAGAATTTATGAGTATATTTTTTTATAAAATTTATATCTATTTGAAGTTACAGAGTATGGGATAGATGAAATAACTAAAATTTCAAATTAATTAATATAAAAAGTTAAGCATATGAGCATTCAACAATACATCATTTGAGACGCACAGGCTCACAGGCTCACGCACTACACGCAGCTTATTTGCGTGCACGTACATACGCGCGAAACGTGCAGTTTTCGCGATTACGAGCGAGTAAGGGATATGGTTACACATTACACGTTAATGGACTTCTTTAAGAGACCTTTTGTAGCGTGAACTGGCAAGATCTGCGTTTTGTATCGATGAAATCAAAACGATTTTAAAAAAGGGTTTAAATTTATATTTACTATAGTTAAATATTTAAGAATTTTTATTATCATCATGTACATAGTTTTTTAGATATTCGAATCTTTGTTTTTGTAAATATTCAATTGTTTCTCTATTTTGTATTTTATGTTTTTTTGAAGTAAAACTTCTCAGCGTTGTAAAAAAATATACCGTCACATTTTTCCGTTACGCGCGATCTTTTTCTTGTCCCTACCACGGTTGATTCGAAGAGATTTGAAGCCATTAGTAACAGAAAATATAATAACGATAACAATGATAGTAATAATTCTATTACAATTAATGAAATTCTGTAATAATCTTAGTAGTAATAAGGTAAAATGAAATAATTGTATTATTTGTATTCATGTCTATGATAATAACAGCCTTTTGTTAAACTTTATCTTATTTAACTTTTTTAACCAATTTCTGTAAAGTTGCATACAGTTGACCATTTTTCGAAAAATAAGGTCATAAAGAAGTTTCACTTCTTACGTGTGTACACTAGTACACGCATACATTTTTTTTTAAATATTGTAATAATGTGATACTCCTCTTGCATAGCACTATGAATAAATATATTATACAGCGAAATCGTTTCAGTAGTTTCTGAGATATAGACATGTATAATAGGTACTTAGGTTAATATCTCTATATAATAAGGTTTTTTGAAACCTGTATCTACTTGTAGTAGACGGAATTGTTGTTTCAGCGTGATGACTCACCAATAGTGAAGAATAAGGTTAACAAGAACTGGTGGCGAGGGAGGGGCAGGGGAAGAGGAAGGCGTGGCCGCAGAGGAAGGGGGAGACCATCACTATCTGCCGTAGAGCGGCTGCAAGAAGCTGGTTCGTATTATGGTCCCACAATTCCTAAATTTTATTATTCAGAAAAGCGCTTTCTAAACATTTTTTACGGGTAAATTAAGCACTTTAAAGTTATGTTTTCATTCAATAAATTAGTGGACTGTAATTAAGCTGTGATATATTATTATTAAGTCTTTATTGCTGACACCTAGTATAATTTACATAAACATATGTTTTAGTTAAATAACCTAACTTAATCTAATACATCAGATGTGCCGGTTTTTGGTGATCGACGTTTCCTGTGATACAAAGGCCTCTTCCAGCTGATTGGAATTGCCATTATGTTCTAATGTTATCACTTCTTGTCCAATTTGTTCCTCCTATTCTCTATATATTGTCTGCAAATGTCTTGCTCTGTCTTCCTCTTTTCCTTTTTCCTCCTATTGTCCCTTTCCATCTCCTCATGTAATATTTTTTGCCAATTTCAAACTGCTGTCTTTCGTCATGTTCCCGGTCAATGTGCACAATCTGGCTCTTTTAGTAAATTTTAATTTTGTTATCCACCATTAGCCCTTACTAAATTTTGCCAATCCCCATTCCAATCCATCTTCTTCTCTAATTCATATAAAACACTGTGTGAAATAATTTAAAATAAATGTAATTATTGTCTTTGGATAGCCCAAGCGCTACAGTTTTCAGTATCAAAATCCTTAATTCGATAATGTAAGTAATGTGTTACATTATCGAATGCTTTGTAGAAATCTTAGAAAATATAATAACGATAACAATGATTACTATCAATTCAATTCAATTAATTCTATTACAATTAATGAAATTCTGTAATAATCTTAGTAGTAATAAGGTAAAATGAATTATTTGTATTATTTATAAAATACTATTTACGTTTTTTAGATACAGCTACGTCGGACTCGGAAACTCCAATCATCAGTAAGAAAGTGGAAAGGACACAAAAACTGGTGACGCCAGACAAATCACCAACAAAAGTACCAGAACCTGTCACGCCTAGTTCAGGTAATTTATCCGAATAAAAAAAAAATGAGCTTGACCTGTATATTTAGACTTTGAAACATGTATGAAAATTTAAGTGTATGTATGTCCATAAATTTCTCATAATAATGTTATTATTCACCTGTGGTATTTGGAGTCGGTTAATTGTTTAAGTTATTTTAATGAATAGTTATAAATAAAAAAAGCTTAAATATAATGGCGGCCAGTAAATTGAGAAACATTTTTCGTGTGTGTGTTTTTTGAAAATATTTATTTTCAACCGTGTTATTGGCGCCAAATAATGCTACCACAGATTAGAAATAATAAGAAGAAAAATTTAAATATGTATGTAACCGTAGAAATTGGTAACAAACATTTCAATGAATAAAATAATCATTGTTTTTTATTCAAACGTATAAACTGCCAAATAAAGCTACTACAGATAAGTGAAAAATTGAATATGTCAAAACCATAGAAATTGTGACATAAATTTCCAAAAATTGAATAATTTGATTTATTTTTTATTCTGATGCCAAATACAGCTAACACAGATTAGTGACATTTGGAATGTGTCATAAACCATTAAAATACTTGTTTATTTTTTTTTTATTCAAACGTATAAGTGAAGCCAAATAAGTTTGCTACAGATTAGTACGAGTAGTTGCCGAAACTAGATACATTTAAATAATTTTAAATAAATAATTCACAGGTTTGGGTCTTTTAGGTGGTCTTCGGAAGCCAACGTTGCTTGTGCCGCCTTCAACAATCACGACACCACCACGAAGCTTTGGTGCTGATGGTAACTCCATTATAAATCTAAAACATCTGTACCGCGAGATGGGATTGAACCTATTTATGACTTCAATACCAGATCGTGTTATTTCAACAACTATTGACGTTTCGCGTTTCTTTCGCGTGATGTTGTTTATAATATTAAATCTATAAATATAATATTTAATTTCATACATTGCGTTATCTTAATTTGTAAGCTATAAAAATCCCTTTTTCGTTTATTAAAAACACGCTTTATCAATTAATAAAAAAAAAAATTCTACCAAATGGACCTTATATACAATTAATAGAATGAGACAAAAGATTATTTCAGAAAATTCCCAATTTTCCCTAAAACTCAGTTTTATTGCATCTGATAAACTTTATAGTGTTTAGAACTGAATTAGACTGTTTATGAATAATTACATATGTTATAGCAACGTTGCCTACATTGTCAGCCAGCCTGGGACGCACACCGGAGCCGAGAAAAAAGGGGCGTGGTCGACCTCGGAAACAGGACAAGGAGAAGCCCACTTCGCCAGATTTGTTTAGGTAAACATTCCTCTGTATCGAATTAGTATAAATTTACAAAATATTACGATTTTAAGATTGCTTTAAAAATGTATTTAAGCTAACTCTTTAGAAATTACTTTATTGTTTAAAATATTTATTTATTTTCATTTGAGGGGCCGTTCAAATGTTACTTAAGCAGATTTACTACAATTTATCAAACATAAACGTTTTAATTTTTTGTAGGAATCCATGAAATTGCGTTTCGTTTCCAAGCATAGACAATATATTGTGTAAAAAGAGTTAATAATTACTGTTGACGTAATCACCAAATAAGAAATAATTGAACGTGGTCTACTTAACAAAATAAAGATTATTTTTACTTGTTACTGGTTTCTAAATAAATAAAAAAACTACAGGTCATCGCTCACGGGCGACAGTAAGACCCCAGTACCGGCCTCATTTCTGCAATACCGTGGACCTCCTGGGGAAGTTGGATCTGACAGCGATCTGGCCTTATCCAGGTGAACACTGATGTTCCTCATATATTTCGAAATGTCTTGTTATAAATGCTATGATTCTCCTAATCCGAAGAAATATTGTTTTGAATTTAACTAATCGCGTATTCTTAGTAAATATAAGCTAAATCTATAACAAACCTTTTTCATAGAAACATCCTCGGCTGTCTTTATTTGTTTCTCAGTCGGTAGGTCATTCTTGTCCTCATTCTGTTTAGTGGACTTTTTTTTGTTTGTGACCATGAGAATTTCACGTTGTTTTCCTTCACTGTAAACTGTTGATCGAGTGGAATACACCTACAAGAGCAGTGTCACTAGGATCAGGGAGTCAAAACTCCACCTACCATGTTATATCCGCCACTAGTCTGGGTGTCAGAACCCTACTTTGCATGTTATGTCCCTCTACAATTATTTTTATTAATAATTAAAATATGTATCAGGTCATCGAGTAGTAGTTCGGTGTGGTCACAGTCGTGTTCGTCGTGTACGCACTATGACGACGAGAACGCGTCCGATCGTACGTGCTCGCTATCTTCGTCTGATGCTGAAGGGTGAGTTTTGCGCTTCATATCAATAAATCGCAGTATTGAATATTAAAAGTATTATATATTGTGTGTATATAGCATTATATTTCTGTTAGTTTTCACACCAAGTGACCAAAATCCCTTTACATTGTATTATGAGTAATGAGACATAAAGAGACAGAAAAAAAATCAACATTTCGTCTCGCCATAAAAATATAAAGATTTTTGCTTTTTTGTAAAAACTTAAATTCTATAGTTCAAGCTGCAATGACACATTGGAATCTAACGTCGAAGGGAGCTCGGACAAACGGCGTCCCGCGAGACGGACGAGAAATGCCGAATCGGAACGGGAAACGCCTACTACTCCGCAAAAAGTAATTAAAAACATTTAATAGATGTGGGTATAACATTGTAATTAAAACAAAATCATATAGAATTACTAGACTATAGAAAAAATATGTTTAAATTTATACTTGTGTCAGATATCAGATTTGTATGTATGTATTAAATTTAAAAAGAAAAGTATTTAAATTAATATTAGATATTTTTTATTATTTTGATCAAATTTAAATAATCTGAATTTATAACTAGGGTCGTGGCACCAGGTCTACTACCTCAAAGACGCCGTTAAAGACATCAACCACAGATGTAATAATGGAACCACTGCAACTTGTATGGGCTAAATGCAGGTGTGTGTTTTTTGCTTTATTATTTAATCACTATTTAATAATACAATAGAGAACCTAAATTTATTATGCATAAGTGTTTAAATTCCATTTTGTTTTCCAATAAATATCTAAAATAAGAGTACTAACCTACACTTAACCTATCAAAATGTTATATAAATCTTTATTTTCAGAGGCTACCCATGGTACCCTGCATTAATCATTGATCCAAAAATGCCAAAAGGTTTTATTTATAATGGTGTCCCACTCCCTGTACCGCCACAAGATGTTCTTAACCTGAAGAAAAACTATTCTCATGAACCAATTCTCTACCTTGTATTATTCTTTGACGTTAAAAGAACTTGGCAATGGCTTCCTCCAAATAAATTAGAGCTTCTAGGCATTGATAAAGCAGTGGATCAAGCAAAAATGGTTGAATCAAGAAAACCAACCGAGAGGAAAGCCGTGAAAAAGGCCTTTGGTGATGCCATGCAATTCAGGAAACAGGTGGACGGAGAGAAATGACAAAGGTTTAGGAGGCAAAGGCCTAATTACAAGTTTAGCTTTGGAATGTTCTCAAATATGAAGATCAAGACGCCTAACACTACTGATAGCAGTAGTGATTAGATTATTTGAAATATCCGTTACTTGAAGTAACAGTGTTAGTATTACAATATGGAATCTTTGTAATAAGTAACCAACTTCGCTTTATTATGTATTTTGTGTGGTAAACTTAAAATTTGTTATTGAACAAATTTGATACACTGGTTTACAGTGTCAGTGATCAGAAATCAATGGAATTAAAAAAATAATAAAGCATAAAATGTACATATTTTAAGGCTTATAGCCTACTGTAGAAATTGAGTCTGTTTAAAACTCTTGTATTGTTAATTTAGCCTCAGTTTGCAGCATATTTAGTGGAATTAGGATACACAATATGTGCGTTTCAATCAGCTAGTGTTGGGGTAAATTTGGCATAGCAGAGCTATGATTGCATTGTAAGATTTCTCTTAGTATTTATGAATGTGTTTGTGAATGATAATAAACTTTGTAATAAATGTTCTTTTACACACTTATTTTGTGAATTTTCCTCTTTATTAATAATACAAGCTGGACAAACAATTGATGAAAAAAGGCAAAGATTTTCATGATCTTTGATATCATGTCATTGTTTTAATAATAAGAATAAATTGTTTATTTCCTAAGATAGTGGTACAATTAGATTGATCCACTACAAATATTTGCAAAAAATGCTTTGATAGGTGTGTTTATACCTGATACAATCTTAAAAAAAAAACTGTTAGATTCATAATTCTATTTACTCATTCTAGTATTTTACTATAATTCTAAAATTGCTTTATTTAATTATAGTGTTTGTCCCAGTTAAAAAGTTGGCCAGGTGTAGGCCTCACAGTTGCAGCTGTCCTTGCTTCTCTGAAAGTAAAAAGCTTGCACAGTCAATTAAAAGTAATATGACAAGGTACTTTTTTATGTATTTACATATGAAATTTTTCTGTTTTGTTTTAACATAAAAAAATTTAAGAGGTCTGAGAAATATGTTCTATTTATCATATTACACTTCCTTTAGTCACTTTGTAAAATGGATAGTAAATAAATCTCCAAATACATAATTATTTATTGTTGGAGACTATAGTCCTTCCTTTAAATTTAAATACTCTAATAAATGAATCAATCAGTTGATCAAAGATTTTTTACCCTTTTTCTGCTCCAGTTGTTATCAATTTAGTAGATATTTCAAGTGGTGGTGCTACTTCTCTTCGTCCATCACGGGAACAGTAGTAATTGTGTGAATGTCTAGAATGTTGAAATATATATGCTATCAGGATGTATTTTTATCTTCCGATGTTTGTCACAACTGCACTACCTACTTCACTTTTATTATTATTTTGGTTTATCATAAAAATTCATAAAGCATTAGTTAATGTTAAATTATAATTTTAAACCATATTATGAATATCTTTTAATATCAATGGCAGACTATTGTATAACAGTATCAGCTATAGTTATCAGCCTTATTTCTTCTGATTAACATAAATGTATAGAACATATTATTACTATATATTTAATCAATGATATACCAACTTGTGTGAGACTCCATCAGGAATTTGTGGAGGTGGCTGAGTTCGAGCTGCAAGAAACGGCTCGAACCTCAATGCATTCGTATGTTTTCTCTTAAATTAAAAATAATTTTGTAACAAGAGGACAATTAAAATTATTACATAATAACAAACCAAAACAACGCTACTTACGCCGAGAAGATAATTTCTAAACGCTTGCATAAAGGGCGAAAGATCACGCGGTGGCACCTTTACCATTTTTGCTGCTTTTATTTACTAATTTTCGACTCGTGTTACTTTTCAGTTTTACAGTTAGAGATTTTCATGAGGCGAGGATAGGTTGGTATTTGGTAAATATGTTACAGCTGTGAAACGGACAGTTATCACTGTCAATTTGAGAACTGACAGCCGACAGCACGTTGATCATAAAAATGTTAAGATTTGTTCATAAAGGTTAAATGTATTCCACAACGTTTCTCTCCTCTGGGAAATGTACATTTTTCTAGAATTAAGCATATATATAAATATTACATCATGACTTTATATTTTATTCTTTGCGTGGTTGCACGTAATTCATAGAAAGTAATAAATTTTGAGTTATTAATTTAAGCCTTGAATATTGATATTGTATTATGTAATATGGCTTACTTGACAGTAAACAAAAAAGTGTTTTGGTAGTCGTCTGTACAGCATAGCTTTAAAAAGCGTTATGAATTAAAATTACTTGTATATAATCATTATTAATTTATCAAGAAAATACTTAATAATATCGATTTTTATACGTCATGGATGACACAAAAGGCGATGACCTAGCATGCTTGTAAATATTTCTTTGTCTGTCTAATACTAATACTGTCTTGAAATTCAATTTTGTTGTTGTTTTTGATAGAAATATTGTCCATTTGTGTAAATTCTTAATAATATATTATAATAAACACGTAAAAATGTGACGTTTTAAGTTGACGAAATTATTAATGTTAAATTTTAATTTATAAAGCAAATTCTTAGCAGAATTAAATATGACAATGTTTTTCGTTATACGGTACTAAAGCTGTTTTATGAAAAACGAAGATATTCATTTCCACAGAGTCCAGAGTACACAGGGTTCGTTTGACTTGGTTGGCTTCTACAAGGGCTTTAGGATTATTAGTAGACATAATCCGCCATCATATAGTTCATAAAATTATGTTGTTATAAGAATGAATTGAGTAATTCCATAAAAATAAATTCTCAATAAATAAAAATTGCCTCAACAAAATTACTTTTCGAGAGGCGTGATCCACTAACGCCAAACGAATTCGTATGGAAATGGTCACGTGACAAAGCGTGATTCATGTAATTTCCAAATTCGCTAAGCGTTAGTGAAAAATACACGCTTGTTGAAAAGTATGTTTGTTTAGCGCTAGGTCTCGCTTGTCCCAAAGTCTGGCTGGTTAAATTATTAGTGCGTAGCTCTATTTTACAAACTATTAAGTTTCTTTGGCTTAAATCTTAATCATGCTCGACTTATCCCGCTATGATTGTGTTTTTTTATTAAGCATTCTAAAATATTTGTTAACAATTACTATTTGTACCTAAGTAATCTGAAATAAGTGTAAAATTATAAGAAAATACTTTCCAAAGTAAAGGAGGATATAATTTTTTTTTAAATAAAATTATTTCTTGTTTTATTTAACATAATTTATAAATAAATTTATATTACAATGTTGTTATCAAATAATTTTTATTCTAAGACGTCTTAATATTCTATGGTAACCGTTTTCGTCTTGAGGTATTCATTCAAAGCATCCTGACCTAAAACACAAAAGTAATAAAATTAATACGTATTTCAAGACAGGCTCGGCAAACTTTATGGACATTTGACAGTTATTGAAACTAGTCTTTTCCTTAGTATTTCGTAAACACGAATTAATTATTTCTTTAGAATCCTCTACCTTTTAATAAGAGGTGTTAAAAAGGATATGATTTATTTCGTTAATTATATTTGGATCCATATCCCTCCCCTAACTTACCAAGATCCTTTCCAAAACCGGATTGTTTAAAGCCGCCAAAAGGTGCAGCCACATCTGTCTTATTATAGGTGTTAATAAAAACGGTTCCAGCGTCTATTTTTTCTGCAAACTGCATAGCTCTGGAGACGTCTTTTGTAAATACGCCACTAGCCAGACCATACTCTGTGTTATTTGCTCTACGAATAACTTCGTCCATGTTTCTGAAAAGATATCAAGACATACATTTTGCTGTTTATAATACTTAAATGCTAAGATAAATAATAATAATAATAATCTTTTGCATAGCTTTGTTTCGTTTATGTCATGGCTCAACCATAGCATTGACCGGCAAATTAATTTTTAAATTAAAAGGTCGGCAACGCACTTGTGAGCCTTTTGGCATTGAGTGTCCATGGATGGCGGTGTCACTTAATATCAGGTTAACCTCCTGCCCATTTGCCTGTTCCATATAAAAAAATACCACTTTATAATTTGGATAACCATTTGCGGAGAAAGGAAGTTGCTGCATATCCTCCGACTTAAACGGATGATCCTTAACTAGTGACTAGCCGAAAGCCTTAGTGGCTAAGGTTGAGAAGCTATATATATATATCCTTAGCGGTCGGAATAACATCAGCGCGATTTAAGTTATGATGTCATAATACTCAGTTTGTAGGTGTCGCTACATCTTTACTAAGACCGGTCATATCGTATAAACGTCAACGTAAATACAGTCAATAGTTGTCTATAAAGTTTTCATTTGAATGAATCGCATGCTACTTACTTGCTATTAAAGTTGCTGATAATCATAATAGGACCGAACGATTCCTCTTTCGCTATCCACATGTCATCTGTGACATTAGTAAAGATTGTTGGTTCAAAGAAGAAGCCTGGTCGGTCTACTCTTTTACCGCCGTATACTAATTTAGCGCCCTCTTTTACGCCTCGTTCACAGAACTGAAATAGATTTTATCAAACTTATTTTTGCAAGCATGAACCACTAATTATAGAAATCATCATTGCCCAGATTTAGAATCTTAGCGCAAGCTATGGCCCGCCAGAAGTCATTCCGATTTTGACATACGGGAGTCACCTCAGTCTCGTTTAATTTCACCCTTAATTAGTGCGTTACGTTGAGGAATTCAAGAATCATAGCAGAACTTTTGTATTGTACAATACCTCAATCAATTTGTCCATGTGTGCCTTGTGGTTTTGGGGGCCATGGGCTGTTCCTCTATTAAGTGGGTCCCCAATACTCATCTTCTTAGTTTCTACTACAACTCTTCTAACAAACTCATCATGTATGGACTCCTCGACAAATAGACGACCGGCTGCTATGCAATTTTCCCCTTTATTGAAGAATACTGATGCCATACCCTAAGAAAATGAATACAGTTATGATACTGAGTTATTTATTAAGTTATTCTTATAAATTATTTTGAGCACGTAGTGGAAGTGTGCTGGGCCCACAACCACGTATAGTGGAATGTTTTACTGTGCAGTAGGAGAGTTGAAGATTGGAGAAATTCAGGAGAAACAGTAAACAATGAAGAAAAAAATTATAACAACGCAAATATTTCGTACAAGTGCTTTCTTTTCTCTAGCTTTCGCAAGACATCGAACTCTCGTTATAGCATTAAAAAATAAATAGAAACCGTTACGAAAGTCATATTATATACAAAAGAGGTTACAACATTTTTTATTTTAACAAAATTAAGCTGCAATAGGGTTCGAGGAAGATAGCATTTACTACGAAATTTCACCGTCAAAAATTTAATTTTTATGAATAAGATTTGATAGATTTGTTCTGTTCAGAGTTCTAGGTTCTACTAGTAAACGGAAATAATTATATTTAATGCAGTATCTATAATTATCACGAACAAAATCTTTTTTGTAACAGTAACAATTATTAAAAAAGCGAGACAGAAATCCTCATCCATGTTTGGGGCTAACATATTTATGTCTTTTATTATATATTTTTTTAAATCGCCTACGGTTATTGTACATTTTGAGCTTTTTTAAATGTATCCATAAATTTCCATTTAGTCACGTTGACTCTTGCTTTAACCAAGTGAGCATTTGAAATGCGACGCGTCAGTAAAAGATACTCACATTCCTAACAGCCTTATCCATGTCACAGTCTTCAAATATCACGAGTGGTGACTTTCCACCCAGCTCTAACGACACCTTTTTCATATTGGACGCTGCGCAGGATTTCATTATAGTTTGACCTGGAATATACGTCATTGTTAAAACATAATTGGATTTATCTGTCCTTTTAATGTAATTTTTATCAATTATAGGAAAGGCATTCTGTTAGCACTCGACTTCACTTCTGTTTTTAAAGTTATGTTTGTGCCTGTCCTCTGCTCTATATTCGAGAGCACATATTGATTCTGATTTGTGTATTTTTTTTCTGTGCGGCTTTTTATAAAGCTTTCTTCCTATAAAATGAAATAAGAAAATAATTTAATTTTTATCCTTGTAATTCACTACTACATAAACATGCTCATGGATATTAACTCCAGTACTGAGGGACCTCTTAATTATTAACATACAACTTCATAGAGCAGACATATATTTTCTGAGGTGCTTTCATTAATGATTTTTAAACCCTGAAGACGATCCACCCATTATGTAAATCAACCGGAAACATTTATTGTTTCACCAGTAATCAAATTAGTAACGGAGTCAGTTAAATCAAAAGATAAACTATGCACTTACCAATTGCAGTACTACCGGTGAACCCAAGTTTCCTAACAAGTGGATGGTCAGCCAGAGCCTGACCACAGACCGTGCCACTTCCTGGGAGAATATTCACTACACCACGAGGCACGCCGGCGCGTACGCATAGTTCAGCGAATTTGAGAGCGGTAAGTGGACAAACCTAGGGGAAAATAATATACATACCTATAATAATGTGCATTCGATTTAGTTTTCACGAAGTAATGATAATAATAATCTTAGGGTACAACAACCCTACATGGGTCTTAACCTCGGGTTGAATGCACTTTTGTTACTAATTTTATTTTATAGACAAGTACCGATCAGATTTCCATGCCTACAAATGAGTTGTTGAGTTGGAGACAACGCCATTAGTCGAAGGATAAAAACATTTATTTAATTAAAACACATACATATAAAAAAAGAAACACAAACATAATCATTTTAATCAAAAATGGGCCTAGTTCAGCTTTGGGTTGCAGTCACCAGCAACACTGATTTTCAGTGGACCAATACTATCTTGGATTGAGCTTTACACACTGAACAAAATGACAATTTACAAAAATTAACAATTATATTAAAAAAAGGATAAAACAGAATGTTCATGCTTAAGCCATTAGGCTAATCTAAAATTAAGTAATACTGTAATGTAAATCAGGTTAGTTAGAGTATATAAAAAGATGGAAGGAGTAATAGCAATATAAAACCGATTGCGTCTCAAACATAAATACAACATAAGTATATAGCCAAATTAAATTTCCATAAAAATAGAGAATTTCCATTACAATAGTAAAAGAATTTTACTTTCAATGTCATGAACACTATAACTAAATGAATCTGTCTCGCATGTATTCCGAGTGTGCTATATTTTGTCACCAAATTACAATAAATACCTAAAAAAATTTACCTTTATTTTCCTTTTTTTTAAAGACCGAGACTAAACATACGCGTTTTGGCTTCACATTTCTGCATATTTTTTTTCTTTAAATAAAGTAGGTGATCAGCCCTCAGTCACAAGTTACGTCCTTTACTTCCAACTTAATAATTATGCAACACTTGAACTTGAAGCAGCAAAATATATATTTGTGTATAACCAGAGATCCTTTTAAGAATGTAAAACATAACAAAATTTTAAAAAAAACTTACCGCTGCAGGCTTCATAACAACGGTGTTGCCAGCCGCCAAGCATGCTGCCATTTTCCACGAAAGCATCATGAGCGGGTAATTCCATGGGGTAATAAGCGCACAGACACCTATTGGTTCCTTCTTCGTTAAAGTCAAATTTCTATTGGGTCTGGCATGATTAATGGGGATAGAAGACCCTTGAATTTTGTCACACCAGCCCGCGTAATATCTCCAGGTTTCAATGGACATTCCGACGTGAGTCTTGAGGGCTAACGTGTATACTGCACCTGAGTCAATCGATTCTATTGTGGCTAGTTCTTCTTTATGTTGCTCCATAAGGTCTGCTAACCTGAAAATTATTAATAGTTTACGATTTAAGTGAATTCTGTCACAAGGTAACATGTTTATTTGGGTTATTTTCTTGTCTACAAGCTGTTAAATATGAAACTCCATAAATACTACGTCATGCGTAAGGTGACGCATGTTTTGGTAGTTTTATTACATTCTATTTAGTTTTAATTAATTTAGTAATAAAACTAAATAAAATTAAGATACTATTTTTCAAAGATTTATCATCTTTGAAAAATAGTATCTTTACAGAGCAAGAAAAAGGAAAGAAAAAAAGAATACAAATGTTTACTTACTTAAATAAAATTTGTCCACGTTCCCTGGCGCTGATCTTCGACCATTCCCCTTCTTCAAATGCCTTTTTCGCAGCCTTTACAGCTTTATCAACATCAGTTTTGGACGCACTCTGCACTTTGCATATAACTGTCTCGTCACTTGGATTAATCAATGTTAAAGTTTTTCCACTATCGGAATCAACAAACTGTCCATCAATGAACAATTGTGTTGCGAATTTTATTTTCATTTTATTAACTTCCATTTCAACAGCTTCGTACTTAATTTCTTGATTACTCGAATCTCCTCTTGTTTTTAAAATTGCTATCATGTAAAACTCTTCAAACGTTGTGTTCATATAAATATCTTCGTTTTGTAGTTCTATATTAACTAAATCTTTGATTTCTTCTACTAATCTAACAACATCCATGGATCCTGCTCCTGAGTCGAAGAAATCCGTGTCATTGTCTATGTCGATTCTAAGTATTGCTTTCCAAATATTTCTAGCGTTCTCAACGAATTGCTTTTCTTCGTCAGTTAACTCTAGCGATACTTTGTTTTCATTAGCTTTATAAAAATTTTGCGCGTTGATCATCTTTCCGTTAACTTTTAGTCTTTGTATATTTAACTGAAAAATTTCCACATGTTTAGAATTAAGAAAATATTTTATTTATGCTTAAAAATATGTTTGAACTGTTGAATCACCTTGGACGAATGTTTCAGGTACATATTAAAGTTTATATAATCGTTACGTTAAATTAAGATTAATTTTCTTATTAAGTCAATTCTTTTGATTGTATCTCTACTTTTATTTGCCATTTATTAAGCATATAACTCATACTCACATCATCATTCTTCATCTTCATTCCTAAATCTACACATGATATCAACTATCAATTCTACATACCTTTACACCATCGTTTGCTGTAATCAGCAAACCACCATCATGTATCACAGCCGGTTTCATTAATCCAGGTATAATAATAACATCTCCCTCTGCTTCATATTCGCCTTCCCATAGAGAAGAGCCAAAGAACTTGATCTCAATATTTTCATTTTCACTGTCTTTGGTTTGTGGTTTAATGAAAGTGGTGGCTCCTGGAGACGAATCAAGTCCTCTAATAAAGTTGTGTAGGGCTACACCACCTTTGGACCAATCGATCTGTAATATGATTTATGTTAAATTGCTTAGTTTAAAGGGTAGGTACGTCAAGGACCAATCGTTCTTTAAGTATTTTGGCAAATAAAACAGTTTAGTGGGTTTTATTTGGTTTGGAAGCTGATGAAATAATTCAATCTGTCTTTAAAAATCCAGCAAATGAATATAAAGTAATATACGTTTCTTATACAAATATGAATGTTTAAAGAAAACTTATGTAATTAAAATAATTATGTTTTACTAATTCAGCGTGGCATAGCAATAATTATAAACTGGTACCTGATGCGTCTCCGCCTTAAATAATGCTGGATCATACGTAGCTCCCTCATCCGTTTGACTAATTTTAGGTGCTGTACCATTTGCTACCATATTTACCGATTCAGATAAAGCCTTAATACCTGTAAAAATATTAGTAATATAACAATAATTATAAAAGATATAAAAAAAATTGATACATAAATAACAGAGAAAATTCTGAATTAAATCCTGTAACTCGTAATGATGTTAAACGGAACCATATCAATTTTGATGGCTAATTTATTGTATAAGTAAACTTACCTTCGGGATACAAATATTTATTATAAATTGTATCAACAGTGTCATCAATAGTACATGGAAAACTTTTTTGCAGTAAAATTGGTCCTGTATCTAAACCGTCATCCGCCCAGAATATGGAAAGACCACAAGTTGTGTCGCCTTCTATAAGGGTCCTATAAATAATAAAATAGTAAAGCCATTGCCGTTTGAAATAAATCACGTTAAATATTAAGAAATAACTTGTGTTGTATGTAAGTATGTTCTTAATGGAATAAAAGTTTACTGATGTTCAGAAAGTTACTTTTTCATATCATTGTAAGACTTAACAAAATGTTTTTCATCGTAGCTAAGTTTGCTTACCAATTCACGGATGAAGCTCCTCTATGTCTCGGGAGGATACTAGGGTGGTAGCAAATACTTTGGTACTGGGGGTAGAGAATCACTTCCATGGGGATAAATTGAGTACAGAATGGTAACACGTTCAAATCTGCTTCTACCTGAAAATAATAATACAAGAATTTACGGATGAAAAAAATACGAATGAGACAATTGCCGAATCGTAAAATAAATCATTTTATAAATATGTTAGCTTACATTTAACATATATTGTTTCTATAATAACGATATCACTAAAAAAATTTTAAATCTCTTTGGATATTTTCATACTAAGCATCAAGATGTCGAAGAACTGTCGAGTCATTTAGCATAAGTAATAGTGAGACACGGGAGCTGTGTTGGTTAAAAGAGAACGTAATGACAAGAGAAGAATGTAGAACGAATTAATGAGAAACGATTAGCAGGTAAGATATACAAGGGTACTGTGGATGGTGAAGTCGGGTTGAGTAGGCCTTGTCGTGCATATGACCAATTCCAGGAGGTACTAGAGAAGGGACAAGAGAAACCATCATAACCAAGCATGCATGGTGAATGTCATGAAAGAGGATTAAGAGTGAGGTCAGCATCGTAGCGGTGGAGATCCGTGGTCTTAGCCTACGCCTTCGGGAAAATTCACGACCTCAAAACTCAGAACGTTTCTCTTTACGCTCAGTCTCTACAACAGTAGGTACGCATTGTTCGAATTATATCGTTTATGCATCACTTCTTCATGGAAAAGGTTTAGGTATGTGGTATAACATAATATTATATATGTCTTATTCTTATATAATTTAATAAAAAGTGCCAAGTAATGGTGACGAAGACGTTACTTATTTATAGCATATTTACGCCAAATTTAAATATTATTATATAACTAAATGCAAATCATTGTCATTCATGATCAAATTCTTCGAAGGCATTATTACTGCATCACAAATCAAATTGGAAGAACGTATTTACTCCTGTTCTAGTTACGGAGGTTTCTTCAATCTTTGCTAATGTAATGGTGAAATTTTAAAGTTGTTGTTGTAGAATAATTTATACTTACACTTAAAGGAAATTTAAACAGAACGAAATTCGTTGTGGCATTTTTTTCTTATAATTTATATTTGTATATTCTCGATGTTAATCGAACCATTTCAGACGCACTTACGTGCCTTCTGTCAAGCCATGGGCGGCGGTTTCACTTAACATCAGATAAGGCTCCTGCCTGTTTGGCTCCTATTACATTGAAAAGACTAGCGTCTTGTAATTAGTTCCTTGTATAATAAAGTAAACAAAATGAGGAAGACAAAAATAAGAAATTGAATTTAATAAAATACATAAAAATGTTCTTTCCGTAATGCTTTAGCGACATTTATATAATGGTAAGTGTAAATAAAACCAACGACATTACATGAAATATTAGTTGCACAATACACAAATTTTTGCGATAATAAATAGAAAAGATCTTCTAAGAGATTTGGTAAATATAGTCATAAGAAAAAATATTGGTTACATTGAATTGTTTGAAAAACGACCTTTGATGATTGTAAATGTCATGAATTAGTTTGATGAAAACCATTAATAAAGTTAATGTCAAGTTGTTCTATTGATATCTTTTATTTTGCTGCCCTATATTATTTTTATGCCTAATGTATTTTAATTTACCGTACTTACATAATATATACAAAACAGAATAGAACTATACAAAAATATCTAATAATAAATGTTTGCGAAATTTGGGCTCTTCCCCATGGGCCGTAAATGGCCGTAAATGGCCATAAATGGAACCACGAACATACATCGTTCAAATAAATTTCAGTTCTAACTATTTTAGGTTCGGTGAAGTATGTTACTTAAATCCTGCAACACTCATTGTATTAAGGCTATATTTTGATTGCCGCAGAATAAATGTTAATTTTTAAAATTATGTTTTACAAAGCATAAGGAACTAAGTGTAATGTAGCTAGTAAATACTTAAAAACGCGCGAAAATGTTATTTACGGAAGACGCGAAAGTTTACAATATTTAATTACTGTTAACTTTATACAATTAACAATACGTTATTTCATTAAAGAACGAATTAAGAAAGCCTCTGAATAAAAAAATATGTTTCCCCTTTTTTTATTATTAAGAAAAAATACCAGATCGATTCATCTAAATATAGATCCACAGATATTTAACAACAGACGCACAAAATTTTCCCAATCTTAAATTGTTTACAGCTTTATTATACATCTGTTAAATTACTTGACTATTGGGAGTCCATATGAGGTGAGTAGATATCATTTAAACTGTCACGCAGCGAGCGGTCTGATAAGTATGGGTTATCAATCTAGTACGTGGTACTGTTCGTAAACTCTTGTTCTTATTTAATGAAATATTCTTTTACCTATTATGAACAGTTTAATATATTTTACAATTATTTCTAGTTAATTTAATTGTTTGTCGATATCGAATTAAAATTGTATAAGTAAGAATTCACAAAGTAGTTGTACAATATTGTGACACTCTATATAATACGTAATTCCGTATAAAAACTTAAGAATGTACATTACATTCCTAGTACTATATGTGTAATAAATCATTTGAAATATTTCAATGAGATACAAGATCTTCTATAAATGAATATTATTATCATAAGAAATCATTGAAGGTAAGTTGTAAATAAGATCTTTTAGTTATTAGTTCTATATAATATAGAGGCTATTTTTTCTGTTCCCATATCATTAACGGATATTAATACTAATCGGTCGGCTAAGGCAATGCCTATAAGAGTGAATAAAGAGTAATAATATATTTGAGCATAAACATTGCATACAAATATCGGGAAGAAATCGAAATTATGCATACGGCATACGCCGTTTGCATAGGATAATGTCAAATGTAAGTACACAATAAGCCATAAAAATAGATACCAGTGTTAGATTTCAAACACAATACACACTAATGGCTGAAATTTTAAGCCGGTAATAAACAACACTTTCTACACAGATTAAGTAACTTAACGATAGCTAAAGAGTAAAAACTTACAGATTTGTATTCTTCTAGAACTTCCGGTATAACTTTGCCTTTGATTCTCCAACTTTTGTATTTGAATACTGGTATTCCATTTTGTGACGCGATGGTTGCTAAAAATAATTTTATTTGAATATTTATACATAACTTATAATAGACAATCCTTGCTCGTTTGCATAAATTCTTTTACTAGTACCGTAGTATAATGATATATTTTGACAAAATATGTCAATTGTTTTCGGTACCGTTTAGTATATTCGCTTATAATTTTGTAACGCAAAGCACTCAATTTAATTTACAAACTTTGTCAAGTGTAACATACGCATTTTATGTAAAAACAACAAAAGTAAATATTCTAAGCAAATAATAGTATGCGAACATTTATTATATTTCAACGTATATTATTGAGGTTAAATATTATCGCAAGACATGTAATCTAAATTTCAGGAAATACTATTCGATCTAATTTATACTTTGTATATTATCAGCATTACTATTAATAATTAAACTTATGCTTATTATGTATGCCCTATATTTTAATCAATGTCTTATTAATGTATTACTTAACCAGTTGTAATCATGAAATGAGTTAAATTTAACAACAATGTTAGCAAAACAATATTTGACATTTGATGGGGATGCGATTAAAGTTGAGGAAACTTAAAACATATGTTTAGATTTAAAATACTTACCCAAAGGATCCTCTCTGTTTCCTTTATCTAAGACAGTGAATACACCGACGACTTGATGTCCATCCTTTAAAAGTAATTTAAAAACTTCCGCCGCGAACGTACTTTGTCCAATAATTGCAATCCGAAGCGATTTCTTTGGCGCCTAAAAATAAAAAATAAAAACCAGCAACATAAGCTAATATATAATAAACAACAACAAGTTTAAAATAGAATGTTTTCACAACAATATAATTTAAATTGAATATTACCTCATTAGGCACAGCAACGGGTGGCATCTTTGAGTAGGTAATATTCGCCCGATCGCGTTTACGACTGTGCTCTAACTAACACGAAGTTATGATCTCCTTCCTTTATAAAGAAAAAATAGTAGGTTCATTGCGTCCTTGACTTTGCTATTTCGTCATTGTTTTGATTGTCAACCGAAATAATTTGATAGATTTGAACCATGAACTTGAAGACTGTAAACAGTTAAACAGTTAAGGCAAACGAAATAAAAACCTCCAGCATAAAGTCTTAAATTATCAGTAGTCCGATCCTTCTCTAGTAGTTTAAGTGTGTTTATTTATTGATTGATTAGTGCCAATTTATATTCATAAGTCTAGCTTAATCTGTGTTATGTCAGATGATTTGAAATCCTATTAAAAACATATTTTAATCTATTGGTAACGTACACTTATGAACATATCAATATAAAAAAGGCAAATCGAAACTTACATATAAATGACTTATTTGTATTTTTTTTAAATTTCGTATCGCTACATTACTATTTATAGTATTAATATACGCATACTTCATTAAATGTAGATTCATCATACATTTTAGTACTTACTTGTGCCTTTACTTACTACAAATCCATTATAAGTTTTGTGAAAGGGAAGTTATCCCTGCCCTTATCAAAACTTTTATCAACAAAAATATTCCGGTTTCTTAACCCTAATTTGCAAAGCGGTAAATTCCGAATAACATAAATAAAAACTAAAATATGACATATAACCAGTTCAAAGCGGTTCTGTGCCGTTCATCGAACGAGTTCAGATAGTTCAAGAAAGCCGGCCTATCATTATGAACGGGGACTCGACTCGCAAAGTCGTTAACATGATAAAGGCCAATTTTATTTCTAAGTTATTAACCTACGTGAAAAGTATGCCGGTTATTTCCTATATTAGCGATTACAAATATTGAAAATTATTCATAAAATTTATAAACAAAATTGACAATCATAATTGCACTATCTCTCAATTTGTATTTACAAGTGCTCAATTAGTAATAGGAAAAAAAAATATTTTTAATGAAAAATCTGTGTGACATATGAGTTTAATAAATTGTCGCCTAAACGTAATTTATATTCCCTGATTACCTGTATTTTTCACCACTGTATATTCTGTCACACAGTTGACTATAGAAATGGTTCGTCCTTAAAATGTAATAATGAACTCTCGACTAATTATGAATATATTTTTTTAAAGTTCATAGACATAGACATAACATTTATTACTAACAAAACACACATAGAAACATATAAAATAACAATAATCAAAAAATAAAAATATTAAAAAAAAAGAATAATAATAGGGAGATAACAATTTTTTTAAAGAAAAAGGTTTAATTGTGTAATGCGTGTGTGCTGTGGTTGTAATTGGCCCTGGCTCAGCATTATGCTGAGCAGCAGGGTTGTTCCACAGCGCTGGTCATTCTGCCAGAGACCACAGCAGCTAGTTTGTGCCTCAGTCGCAAATAAGAATCTATTACTCAGTAGAAACAAATAATAATAATAGTAAAAGTTAGCAGTGTAAGCAAAGAAGAAAAAAAAAGTAAATAAAATAAAATAAAAAATAAGAATCAGTGTTAAGAAGTAGATAAATAAATATATTTGGGCGGATTAAAAACTATATTACGTGATATTTTTGTTGAGTAGTAGATGTTTTTTTTTATAATTGCGACGAAAATTTGATTTGAGTTGAATAATTTTCAACGGAGGACGGATATTATTCCAACATTTTGTCGCGCTATGTTTAAAACTCCCACGAAATGAAGCCGTCCGATGCTGGGGAATGGCGAGCTCCTGAGTACAACGCCTCACTTTATTCCTGTTGCCATTACTACGCCAAAGGAGCTTTTTGTAAATATATTCAGGTTGTTTAGTATATACTACATCAAATAACAAACAAGTTGCAGTTCATAATTCAAATATTACGATACGAGATATAAAAATGTCATTTATTTTATATTAAAATAATAATATAGAATTTATTAAAATATAAATTGCTTTCGTAAGACCTAAATACGTCATATTCTAGTTATTATTTAAACAATACGGTTTGCGTACCCTGTGTACTATAAAGAGGGCTATTTATTATCTTTCTAAATTATTAATCTATGTATTATATCACTAAACTCAGCAGGTGGCATGTTACATTGTAACAAGCATAGAATAATTAATCGACTTGTGTAATTAACGATATCATAATCTTGCCTAACGTTGAGAAATTCCCCGAGAATTTACAAATTATTTATTGGCAATACTGTTTGAAGCCAGTTCAATCTGGTTACATCGAGAGGCGATACTGACAATCACTTGACCCATGACATAAAGAAATATTGTTTATTCCACTCTTATCTCGCATTATGTTTGACTAGTGGAAAAAGTTCTTGATCACCATTCATTTGTTTTTGTTAAACATTAAATAACTTCGGACATATGTGTCATGCTCCAAACGAAGGCCCTCGTCTATAACTAATATGCTAATTTGGAACAATAATAATGATAGGCTAGGCTAGGTCTATTTTAAACGTGTAAAAATCTAGTCCTCTTAGAAGTACATTATGTATAAGGTTAAATAACCAAAATGAATATTGTATCTCAAAGTTTCGTTGCCTATTGTATGTTTACAACATTTAGAACGTTAGTACAAAATGTAATGTTTTTGAGTCAAATAAAGTAATATAATTTTTATTTATTATAATTTTTATAATAATCGTTTATTTTCCAAGTTAGTGGTACAGTGGTTAGATCGATCAACTACAAATATCCGCACAATCAGCCATATATAAATAGGCATGCAAATGTCTTATTAATTTTTACAATATCATATAATAAGAATAAGTGTAAGATCAGATTAGCCTTAGGAGAAAAAAAATCGTGAGGAAGCTTTTGGCGCCATCTATCATTTCTATAGTGTACTTCAATCTCATTTCACATTTTGCTAATAAAATAACACCAACGTTTTTGGAAACTGTACGTATTGTTGCAAGATCTTTTATAATATGTTAATAATGAAGGGACTACACTGTCTGATAAATTGGGATTTTATATTATTCAGTTTGTCCAATAAGTTAATGTTTATAGTCCATTTAGGGTATATATTGTAAGAAATTTTCAGCATCTGTAGAATTTCTTCTTTCAATAAAGGGTTATGCTTTGATTTATGACAAATTCGGGGAAAAAGTTTCGATTTTTTAAAGAAAATTCACAATTTTACATTTAACTAAAGCATGTAGGTACCATTTTATTCGATAACTTTTTGCCATCTTTTAGGTAGGGACGTCATTGCTATAGGTTATGGCTGCTCTCTCGTGATGTTAACCTGACACTACCTAAAGAAATCTGAAGAGAGATGGAAATCTGAAGGTGCAACGTCAGGACTATACGGCGGATGCATTAACACCTCCTAGCTAAGCTTTCTAAATTGTTGCTGAGTGGCTAAAGAAGTGAGAGGTCTAGCGTTATCATGATGAAAAACCACACCCCTTCTGTTGATTAATTCCGGCCGCAAATAAAACGATTTTTTATGCAGAATGTCACATCTCTAATAACCGATAGAAAAGTAAAAAATGTACGGTTTCTTTACGAATTTCAATACATTACACAAAATTTTAAATAATTTTCTTTAATACTTAGACGCAACTTCGGCAGCAAAAATCACTTGGAGGTAGGGAGGTTCCAATTCGGGCCACGGTTTCTAATCTTAAAACTTTAACCATGAATATCTCCATAACCATGAGGTTCCACAGGGTGGGATGGCACAGGGGGGTAGCCCTCAACCCTCTCCATCCCCCCTCCTCCTAAAACCTCAAATATCGATGGTCCATATTCATACATACTATAATGCGAAAAGACTTTTTCCCCAACCTAATATTAAAGTTGTCTTAACTATCCTGTCTGCTTTGCCTTTATATAGCTATTGTGATTCAATTGTTAGTAATTGGTTTAAAAAAGACACGGAAAAGACATATTATGTCGTGAGAGCTAGTTTTAATTTTAATAAAATCAGATAGAGGAAAATCCGTGTAAGTCCTTACTTATGAAACTGGCGTTTTGTCGTACTTTAACCTCATTTTCTCCTCATTCATTCATTCAAATGCATTTGTTTTTCGAAAACCAAATGAATTATGGTTTTCCAGTTTTAATTTTTTTCTTCGCGTTCCAACGTTTTCGTTCTGGAAATTTCGACCTGCAGAACAAGCCGTGGAGATGAAAGTTGATAACGAAGAATTGAAGGCTATTGTGAACGCGGATCCATCACAGAATATGTCTGAGTTAGCTGTATTTTTAATATATGATTTATTCTATTTCATTTATATTTGCTCTCACATATGACACATGTTAAAACGTGGACAAACAAACACTTACGAAATATAGAGAGTAGTAAACGTAGAGAACTTCACAAGGCGCAATGCCAGATCCATGGAATTTCCTCGAGAAAATCGTGTAGCCCGCGATATCGAGAATAAAACTCATTGGAGTGTTTGCTGTTACCGGTTATTGGAATTTACGGAGGGCTCCCTCGGACAAGACAGGTCTTGTGTTGGTGTCTTGTATGGTGTATGTTAATAAGTTGGTCAGTGTCATAAAATGCGCCAGTCCTGTAACTACATATGGAAATCTCAGCCACCACGCAAAATCTAGCCTAGTTACGTGCATTTATCTTACTCATATTAGAGTAAGATTCAGTTTAGATTTAGGGGTAGGTACTTTAGTATGTCAGAAAGGTATTGAATTTTGACACATGTCAAAAATATAACGTATTATAAATAAAATACGCATACGTAGGACAATAGAAGTAATAAAAATTGATGGAAGATATGTGAAAACGTATTGAACCCCTACAAAAGTCTCGACAACGGATCTTATCCTAAGCATGGGAGCAAGAAGTCTGCAATAAAATATAAGTCATTGATTCAATCTAACTGTTTCGGAAAAAAATCGATTCTCAGTATTGGACTTATCTACGCATTTAACACTAGCTAACCGGTATTCCTTAGACCAAAAAAAAACAAATGATCACGAAACAGATGACCAGACCTTAAAAAGTTGTGGCGGAATGGTTTTTGTTTGAAAGAATTTCGGTGCTCTTGCATTACGGGGCCGTTGCAATGATGCAAAGAGACAGCTTAGATTACATTATCAACACACAACTCAATAATTGTGTTTGTTTTAAATTCTTATAAATACCATTGTTTCAGAACAATGCAAGTTCTAGTCATTCCGTTGAACCAGTGACATAGACTCAGTTAACACATAATTCTTGATTGACACAGTGATGGGTCTTTTTGATTTAGTGATGGTTTTGATTTTATTATTTTCTCTACTGATAGAGGTATCTTCATATAATATAACAATTAAATTTCCAATGTGGTGCACTTTTACCTTTCGTAAATGCACTTATAACTTAAATCTCCGTTTTGATCTCTTCTAAGTAAGTTAACTTTCGTTTCCTTTTGAGGTTTAATGAAAACTAATAATATCATCAGGGGTTTATAATCCTTTATGAGTTTGATCTTTTTAATTTATTTATCATAAAATTTATAAACAATGAAATTATTAATTATGATTGGAATTTAAATTTAAGGATTATTAATAGTAATATTTTACTTTTTAATGCATCCACATATTACGGTATAATTAATCAAATGATATAATTGTTTAAAATTTATTATTCATTATGGAAATAAATAGGCTATAATAATAATATTCATCATCAGGGCTGGTAACTTTATATCATAACTTTGTATCAAATGATTATTTGACCTACAAATTTGAAGGATGAAGGTCAAAATACCTATATAATTTGTTGTTGTATTTACATCTATACTAATCAGCTCGAACAGCTCTTGGAGTACGAGACCGTATTGGTACTATAACTCAAATACTTTACTGTTATCTTGTTATTTTCTTTATTTCTTTGTAAGATAACTTCGATCGTAACGAAAGAGTAACAGTTTCTATTGCTTTAATATAATGCTATTGAAGAAGCAAGAAATGCTTTGAAATTTAATAACTAAATACACAACAATGCTGACAATATAACGATGGGTTTTTTGCCTTAACAAATTTGTTTTAATGCCTTCTTGATATATTAATTAACTTATTTATTATCTATTTTTAATTTATTTGATTACATAATGAAATATCAATTTATAAAAACCCAATAGATCAAAATATTTTTTCACAAGTTACTACATTCATTTATCTCGAATTAAAATACTGTCATAATTTAACGATATATCTTTTATTTCTAAGTCTAAACATACCCTGATCGTTCTAGAAGGTTTTTCTTACAGATAACATTATCAGAACTACCCAACTTAGAATCGATGGACGAAGTACCATTATCCAAGTCGTTAGGATTTTCTGGTAAGCGCCTCGGTCGGACATTGGACGATGTCCATTTGGGTAAAGAATTCAACGACCTGTATCAAGAAATGATGAAGGCCAGTCAAGAAGTCGAAAAGCACGATGTCGATGAATATTCTGACTTAACTAGACTGAAAGGTGAAACATATTTTAACTCTAATTCTACCGTAATATAGCCAGTTATAGCAACAATCTAACAGGTAAATTAACTAATGTCGTTTTCTTTATTTCTTTAATCAATAGTGTATTTAAAAAAAGTGCCGTGTTATAACACTTATGTTCAGTGTTCACAAAGGTTGTATCTTTTGTATCTTATTGGTACTGAACGTATTCGCTAAATAAATGAAGAGGTATATTATTTAGTTTGACGAAAGAGGTACTACAGTTAAAAGAGTGTATTGATTTGTGATAATTTTAACTATCAAGTTTTATAAACAAAAGACAAGAATTCAAGAATTGTTATGGCAAGTTTTTTCATAGGATGGATGCTATATGATATATAGTATATATATATATATATATATATTTCTGTACGCGGCTGAATCGTGAGCCTTGCGAGATGTGGAAAGGCAGAAAATAGATGCTCTGGAAATGTGGTACTGGAGGAGAATGCTTGGGGTTTGGTAGACTGAGTTTCGCACAAACGTCTCGGTACTTCAAGAACTCGGTATTAAGCAGCGTCTGTTTTCAACAGTACAATCTCGAATCCCATTCATCGGATACTTATCTCGGCGTGATCAGTCCAAAGAACGCCTTGTCATCCAGGGCAAGGTGGAAGGCACTAGACCGCGCGGCAGGTCCCCTACGCGTTGGACTGATCAGATCAAGTCTGTCGTAGGAGGTTCAACGAGTGAAAAAAGTAGCAGGATGACTTCTAATAGGCAATGATGGCGTAACGTCGTGAAGCGCATCACATCTGCCCCTTCTAATACCACTACCACATAGCGATCACGACCGCTCTGCCAAGAGTGTACCGGAAAGGAAGAGGATGCTATAGATGCACCCTGTCTATAGAAGGCATAAAGTGAAAACTTATTCCTGACGTATTTATCAAATTTTATAAAAAAGTGAATTTATTCAAGTCTCTTTATAGCAATCCATTATAGATTAGTTTATGATATATTTGTCTAGCTAATGGAAAGTGCCAAAAGTAGCAGTGGATTTGTGCATATATTTACCAAATAAAGTAGGAATTAACTACGAACTATTTCTTAAAAATTCTTTAATAATTTGCTATATATGTTTACACAAGACTTACACTAACTGCACTCACACTGCTAAATTTTACTACTAAGTTTTATTTACATTATTTTTCTTTTTTTGCGACTGAGGCGCATACTAGCTGTTGTGGTCTCTAGCAGAATGAACAGCGCTGTGGAACAGTCTGCGCCTCAGCATTATGCTGAGCTAGGGCCAGTTACAACCACACACGCGCATTACTCACTTTAAACATACCTTGTTCTTTAAACGAAAAAGAATATGTTATTTTTTTCTAATTATTATTTTTTGTGTTTCTCTGTGTGTGTTTCATTAGTTATAAATGTTACGTCTATGTTTCTGAATGCTGAAGAGTCTTCAAATATTAAAAACAATTTTTTAAATGATAAACATTTAACAATTAAAATATAAAGCCAAGTAAACCAATACTTATGTTTCTCTTTGCGCCTGATTGATTATTATACTTACGTCTTCAATAGTAGGTAATATGTTTAATTTTTCAAACAAACAGTTTTAACATATAGGATTAGCTGATCGAAGACGCTCCATAATGGCATCACCAGCGGGTAAAAGGCGTGCCCGATCTCAAGCTATACGACGAGAAAAACTCAATAGTCAGAGCCTACGGAGTCACTTGGAACATTCTAGACAAAATAACAACCTAGACAGTGTATGAAATTCTAATTGCAATTTTTATAACTTTTATTTTTGTTTAATTTTAATTTCTGTGATACTAATTTAATTTCTATTTGTATATTTAAATAAAGTCTTAAATTGTTCTCAGTATTATGAAAAGTTGTAAAATGAAAAAAAAACCTCTAAGTTATGGTTTAAAAATAGTTTTATTTCTTATTTATACTTCTATTCTATTCTATTTATACTTCTTTTCTCTGTTTGTTTGGTTAGAATATACACCATATGCAACAAACAGGTAGGGTCGATTGGAGCCAGAGCTACAATAATATTACGTGGGTTACACAGAAAATGTTTAGAACTGGCCAGTTAGAAACATTGCTAATAAAAACTTTTTGAATTTCAATTTTAGAACTCTTTGGGAACCTAATGCTGAAGCATATTATATTGCATTAATTTGTCATTAGTTTTTGTGAATTGGCGGCAAATCTAAAACTCTTCTTACACCTGAAAATGAACCTAACGCGAGAAAATTTTCGGTCAATGATTTATTATAACTTTCGTTGTGAGCTTAGTCAATAACAAAGCTATGATAGGCTGCGATAAGCATTTCTTAATGAAGCCCCATCTCATGCCACTATTTACAATTGGTTTAATGAGTTTAAGCGTGGACGTCCTTTAATAGCGACTACTGAAGACAACATCAGTGCTGTGCAACGCATGATAGAGGAAGATGAGACAGTGACCTATCAGCAGATACGGGCAAGCCTAGGCATTGGTATGAGTGAAGTTCAAAAAATATTACACATAACATTTAGGCATCAGGAAGCTTTTTACCAGATGGATTCCCCATACTTTAACCAAAGTCAAAGTCAAAAAACAATTATTCATATAACACAGTGTACACTTATGAACGTCAATAAAAATAAATGTACACTAAATACTTCTACACTAAATACTTCTACTAATTTTACATTTACTGCAAGTTCTCAAATCAAGGGCAGAAAACAGAAAAGAAGAACTGGCAATAAACTCTCCGCCACTCTTTTTAATCGCCAAGTTTTTTCTGTATTACACAACTTTTGTGAGGAGCCGCAGCCATTACGACATGTTCCACGTGACATCTTAAGTATTTAATAATAATAAAATAAATTAAATCTATCAGCAGGGCATGGTAAAATAGAAGCACGCACTCACGCATTCTCGTGAGAACAACACGCAAATACGTAGTCGAAATAACTAATATCCCGCATTCCGCATACACGAATTCAAGTACGACCATTCACCACAAGTAGCACCCGTTCACGAGAATCACGCATGGCCCGCCATCGGCCCCCTCGCCATATTTTAGGGAGAGAGACAACCCGACGCATCGACGTCGACGACCAGAAACACCTTCGCATGGACTGGCCAGCGAAGCGAAGCGTTTTGTCGCCAAATGTTAGATAAGTTTAACGGCGGTGACTCAAATGCTGTATATTTGACATCATCACAATTGATGAAAGTTAGATATATTGCTACGAACCCGAAACCAAAAGACAATCAGCTCAGTGGGTGTTTCCTTTCGAGGATCGGCTAGCCAAGGTAAAGAAAGGAAGAAGTCAAAGAAAAAAGAGGATTGGCTCATTCTATGGTCGGAAAGGTCATTTCGCGACAGTTGTGCCAGAAGATTGAAGGACAGTTACTGCAGACTGGTATGTCAATCGCTGTTTGCCTGTTGCCTTAAAAAAAATTTCGACACCAGCGCCCTCGAAGCAGGATCCTCCTTCAGCACGACAATGCTTCAGCGCACTCCGCGTAAGGGACTGTTGAACATTCGACTATGGGGTCGTGGGATGGGATGGTGTCGAGATAATGAGTCATCCGCCATACAGTCCTGACCTGGCGCCCAGCTACTTTCATTTTATTCTCAATAACTCTATTTAAAGATAAAATTCGAGATATTCGCTTTTTAAGCCCTGAAATGCGGTGAAAGCGTACGAAAATGCCATAGAAGAGACCCCTAAGAAAGAATGGGCCAACAGTTTTTCTTAGTGGTTCCATCGAATGCGACGATGTGTAGAGAGGAATGGCGATTATTACTAAAAAACAAAAGTATTGGCAACTTTCTACATTAAGTCATTTTCCATTTTCCAAACATTTTCAGTGTTACCTAGGAATTACAAAAAAGACAATCTATGTAAAAACAATTAACGTAACACCGACATGTATCGCATACCTTCAGATGTATAATGTTTTCTATATTGTATAATAAATAGCTGTAGGAATAAGCAAATAAATAAATAAATGAGACGAGATAAATGTGATAAAACTACGGGCCAATCAGTCTTATGTTATATATATATTTAGTCTTTTCTAAAATAATACTATTTCGAATCACAGAGCTTTCAAGAAATATGTTTTTTTTAATTTTACGAAAATATAAGTAATACCCTAAAATATACTATCTAACATTCGTTGACTACAATAAAGCAGGTCACCTGGTTTTATTTGTAGAATGCTCATAAAAATTAAAACAAATGCTATAACAACTTGCAGAATTCAGCGGGGTTGCAGGACTCTCAATGAGACATTTTTTTATAATATATTAAGTTGTAGATATGAAGTGCAACGTAACTTGGAGCAGCTTTTAGCACCAACATACACAAGAGGTAGGAAGAAGTATTTCTAATACATGAAAAAGGTTTGGTCTCTTAGTGAGATAATGATATGTCCATAAAGCTTAAGAGAAATAGTCTAAGATGCGGCTGCAGGATTAGTGCGTTCATCGGTTATTTGCTAAAAAGCATTTTTTTAATGTAAGCAAGTTGCCTATCAAATTTTGGTATTAAATTTATTAATTACCCGGTGGTTGAGAACACTAACATCGACGATTGCGCAAGCTTAAAAGCGTCGCACAGCCGGCAATCGCTATCCTCGTCTGACAAATGATGTTACGCGTTAACTCTCTTTCAATCTTCCTTAAATATTTATCATCTTTAACAGCCAGCAACCCTTATTTGCGGCCAGATTTAAATAAGCAGCCTTATATGATAAATAAGCTTCAATTTGATATATAAATGAACGTTATAAACGAATTAATGTGTCTAAATCATACCTGCCGCACCTTTTTAACATATTTATGTAAATTGCCGTGATGTAGACGATGTTTTATTTAAATCACAAGTGAACGAAATGTTTTCCTATAAATCAATTAAAAATACTAGCCGCAATTTTTTTTAAGGCAACTTGGTACATATATATTCTCCTAATTATAAATATACGTAAATATTTGGTTTTTAGCAAATTACCGATGAATGCACTAATCCTGCAGCCGGATCTCATACTAAAATATTTACAACTCATGTACCATGCGGCTGCCAAACTGAAGAAGATCAATAGAAGCATTATTAAAATTTAATACAATGATGAAAAATGACATGTAAAACACTGAAATAGTTATGCGACACATGACACACTAAACTCATAACAGTATTAAGGCTTATTTCATTCAAACATTATATATATAACAAGAGTTTCATATACATAATTTGGTCTGCTCAGTTGCAACACCACATTTTTAAGATTGCAAAGATGATATTAAAAATGGGGTATGTGGCTAACTCGGCACAATAACGTATTTGCGTCAAAGTGAGCGCTTCATAGATAAGGAGCTATCGGAATATTTATTAGAAAGAGACTCGACTTGTAGGTGCCACGTAACAGAATAAGAAGGCACCTTAGTGACACTGACTTATTGGAGATAGCACTGTATTTAAAAATATATATATTACTTATTTATTCCGGTATTGTGTAAAGTACCTAAAGTAAAAGCGGAGTAGATAAGAAAGATTATCACATAGCAATAATGAAGTAATAAAAAGCTTGCTAAACACAAATTGTCAGGCGCATAAATTTGAATCAACGCACATAATACTTGTACAATATTTGTAAATTTTTTTGTTGATTTGTATATTGTTTTTACTCTTCTTTAAATTTAGATGCGATCAGATTTGCATTCAATATGTAGATTTTGTAAACAACATCATGGTGTAAGTCATACGATGTTGCTTATAGAGTACCTAGTTCAAAGTTCAGTCGAAGATTCTAGAGAATTTTTAATCCACAATATGAACAAATGATTCGGAGATAGATTGTTATTAAGATTTTTAATAGATGTCTAGTCTACATTTAGTGTTAATTTTCAAGTATCATGTTTTCAACAATATCAATAACAAGAAGTGATACAAGACCGGGTTTCAGATTTCTGTATCTTTTTCTTGGTAGGCAAGTAGATGTATTATCATTCTATATATCTCTCTCTCTCTCTTTAATCGGCAGCTCATGTCTGCGAGTCCTGGTCACTGACGAAGCATCTAGAGCAGACTATCTGTTTCCACCGGTTTCTGTCCAGCCTCTCTTACGACAGTGTACATATTTTTGTGGACGATGAGTCTTTGGTTGATGGGTGAATCTGGTTGGTGAACGGCCACGTAATCTTTTGCGTTCTGTGTTACCAACAACGATCAGTTGAGTGTTCACTTCTGTTTCACCAAAAAGTTTTCTCTCACCGTGTGAGTGTAATTATCGCGTATATAGAGAAATATATTGACAGTCCGGGTTCAATGCTCGACCCCAAGGCTGCATTCACAACAGTTGCAGTCACAACAAAGACGGTGGATACGGGACTTCACATAAAGTGCTATACTTTGTAAAATTAACATTTATTTTGCATACATCTGCGTAGGGACATCCCCTCGCTTGACTGATTTGTTTCCATTGAGTCACCATATTATTTTTCTGTGTAAGTTGTTATTTTTTCATTTATCAATGTTAGATAGATGTACATTGGTCAATGTTAGATATATGAAATAGTTAATCAATATTACACTATTAATCTAAATAGCATGATTTTTCTAGTTTCGTGTGCATCCCAGTTCGGGAAGATGTTCGAGACATTTTGTAACAATTCGTAAACAACTAAACGAGTCAAATGACCAACTATTGCACATGCGCACTTGTAGATTCATGAGAATATGTTTCATAAAGATGTTTAGAGTTAAATTAAATAAATAATAAAAGCAAACACAATGGATTCCCTGTACCAAACTAAAAAATCTAATCTACTAAATCCATAAAGAAATATAAATGATATAGGATAATTCCGGTCCCATTAAGGGATTATGGAACTGAAAGCTGAAGGAAAATAAAACTTTTTTAACATAGAGAACGCGTTTTGGTCAAAGCTTATCGATGTCCAGTTGAGTATTCTGATAAACGAGCTAGGTCTGGATATACATAGTTGGTCCTCTCACACTTTAAAATCGATTGATGTTTAGTTTTTAGTAAAAAAAAATATTAGTAAATGTTTTGTTTAATATTTGCTCATCCTCTTCGTGTATGGCATATCCGCCTACAAGTGCTTGTCACATTGAAAATTGTATTTTATTTATCTTGTAACAATGTAGCAGCCTTGGCAAGCTTTTATCAATAAAAAAAAATATATAAAATACCAAAATATTCATTAAAATTTCCTACTTTTTAAATATATAAATCATTGTATTATCTCTTCATTCCATAATTTGTTCAGTGAGAATGTAAAAATGTTGCGCCTTACGGAACATCCAATATACAGAACGCTATTAATAAACATAAAAAATACGCCTAGTGTTATAGTTCGATTAGTTTTTCACACGGGATATTTAAAAATCTTATACGATAATTCCTTAATAAAACAATTCACAAACATTATAAGATTTACATTTTAAACATTAAAAAACAAAAAGATTTTTCTTTTAAAGATAAGTTATCCGTCAATTTCTCTTATCGTGAGAGACATTGGACAAAGGTTGGTTACGTTTATTGCTGTTTGCTATATAAAACGATTGATAGATAAAATTATCAGTGCGTAAAAGTGTCTTCAAGAAAATGAGACTATTAATTATATTCACGGGGCTGTTGCATATTTCTATACAGGTATTTTTATATTATATTACCTATTTTATTAATTTTATCATTAATGCGGTAAAAATTGCTATAGGTAATTTTAAATTATTAATGATTCATTTAATTATATTATTTTGCATTAAAAATCTCTCTAAGTCTGTTAATTTTGTCATTTTAATTATATAGCCAGCTTATGGTGATACAATAAATAAAAAAAAACATATAACATACTAGAATAATACAATAAAATATACTAATAATATATATACAAAGTTATAATTAAAAATTTACTTCAGAAATTTAAATTGTTGTAACTTCAAAGCCAAATCAGTAAAACTTTAATAAAGTCTTTCGCTAACCACGATTGTTGAAACTCGAAACATCGAATTATATAATATCGCATTTATATCCGCTGAAGTCTAATTTAGATACAATAGTTAAGAATAGTTTATTGACGTACGTATTCAATTTAATCAGCCAATAAAATATGATAATCATATTTGTAATTTGCAAGTACAGTGAAATTTATCTTATTCCAAAGTATAATTTGGGTTAGTAGTTAGTACATATACCAAACATCGCAAATTAATCTTTAAATCTTTTAAGTGATTCTGAACCTTCATAGCAAAGTATTATGATTTTAATTCGGTCGCATTTCTTGTGCATTTGACCTGCTATGTAAAATAGTACCTAAATTTAATTGAGCAAGGTTTATCTTCATTTAATTTAAGCTATAAACCTCTTTGTTGGATCGACGCCACGGTGTTTACGACTGCGAAGCTCATATATTATATGAATAGAAAATGAAAAAAGCACATTACTATTTTTAAAATTATTATAACGTTCGTTAGAAATTGTTAAAATATTTGAATTGTATATATCATTTGTATTTTGGTATTCTCAGGAACAAAGTAATCCTTCTTTATATTAAATTATTAGTTTTTACGACATTCATTAATATTATCTGTATATCATAAAACAAGTGTGTGATTATTAACAAGCAGACTTTAGTACACAAATATCCTTCAATGGAACCAGTGCATATCGTGATGTTTCCAACGTGTTTGTAAATTATAACTCTATCTCTCTAAATATAAGTTTCAAATTAGATAACAGTGTTAAAGTGTTTCTGACTATGAAATTATTTATATTCTTGTGTCTCGTAATTGGAAGCGAACAGGTGATATACGTATACCAGTGCTTGCTTACAGTGCTCAATACAATCAAAACCTATTATACCGACATCGAACTGACTACTCATATTTGGTCGTAAAAACTGATAGTCGTAACAGCCGATGACGTTGTTATTAAGTAGGGATTTTTTTATATCGATTTTGGTCAATATAGCCCGTATGTTCTTCTAAACGATGTCATCGGATAGAAAAACAACAAATAAAACCGACGAAATAATGAAATGAATTTTATTTAATGTGTGTTTGTTAGTTATAGACCTCTTAACACGATAAAACGATGATTCATAAGAATAACTGAGTAACAATCGAACATTTTCCTTCTTCATAATAATAGATTTTTGTAATAAGTTACAGGCATTACAGCCTGCAACGAGAAGCAAATTACTGTTAAATATTGGTAGATCTGGGAAACGATCAATCATACAAAATAAAAATTAGTATAGTTCTAATGTATAGAAAAATAGAAATATATTTGAATGATACACTTACACCAAAAAGAATTGATGATTTTTACATTTTCTCGTGCATTTTTTGAGTTTTTGTTAAAAAAAATCGTCTTCTTCTCGTCATCTTTCTTACTCAAGCTATTATTTGAAAAGATACGGCTCGATTCGTGTGACACAGAAAATTCAGTAACTACATTTCAATGTAAATTTTCACTCTTTATTTCGTTTGGTTTTGTGATGACTATAGATGGATTTGTTTGAAGAATTATCGTTGACATCATTACTGATTTCAACGCTTATTATTATGATTAAATCTTTATTAGTTAATCCATACAATAATTGTTTAGTTCGTTAGTTTAGTTTAAATTTCTTAATAAAAGTTTTAGTTGTGTTAGTGTAAGTTCTAAAAATGAGAGTTAGTTTTGTTAGTGTTCTAGTATTTGTATATGTAGTAGGCCCAGTCCATTTTCTGTTTCAAGTGTCCATATTTTATCCCGCGCTCCAGATATATCCTATATGTGTATAGGCCTGCCCATTTACATTTAAGTATTAGAGTGTGTAGGTTTTCTTTTATTACGAATCTCAACATTTCTTGTTTTGTTTATTCTTCTTAACTTCAAGATGCTTTTTCGATTGCATGCTGGAAAGACATGTAGTGTTGTGTTGAACGTAGCATACTCAATAAATTTTTAATTGCTAAGTTTTAAGGAGAAATTATAAGTCCAGCCGCAGAATTATTATTTGGCCACGTGGTCTAACTTTAAATTTTATAACTTAGCAACGGCAAAATAAATTAGCCTATAATAAACTAATTTGTCTATTTTACAATGCCAACTAAATATTTTAAAATCAACATCAAATAAATATCAACGGTTATTTTTATTTGTCTTTCTGATTTATACCTTGCCATGAAATTTACTAACTCAGCCACGGATTTTACAACTCATCAACATTTTTCGCTTTACAGCTTCAATACAAGCTCCTCAATTTGTAATCGTTCGGGCTTCAATAGACAACATCATATATTATAACTTAGCTCGTAAAATAATAATTCATATTCTTTTTTCGTGAAAATAGCCTCTGTACCTACGATTTGGCGCGAGTGCGAGAGATGACAGCGACTGGCCATTTGCACCAATTAGAGCGCGCCATTCGATTCATGCAAGGTGTAGTCTACACCTTACCCGTGTTTGTTTTGATTATTACCGTTCGTGCGTTTATGAGTTACGAGTTTATTGCAATTGTTTGATCTATAATTAAATTAAAGTTTTCTCTAAGTTTTAATTAGTTATGACATCTCAAAACAATAACGAAGTACCTTTGTACTGTTCTGACGAAGAATCGCTAGAAGAAGGTTAGCTGTCGAAAAGAAAGCGAGGTGAATCTAAGAGCTGGATATTTCAAATAAAATTTTCAAGTTTTAGCTCCGCTAAAGCAGCTGTGAGTGCAGAGAATACGTGGGCAATACGCACTACACACAATACCATGGACGGGAAGAAACGGTTTTACAGATGCAACAAAGTAACACGTAAAGGGGTACAGTGTGCTGCAGAAAGATATTTGCTATTTGAGGCGGATACAGAGGCAGTGTTACTTTATCGTACAGATTGCCAGCATGACCATGATTCTATTATGAGCAACTACGATTATGGTATTTGCAACGAAACCAAATCTGAAATCAACAAACTGTATGAGCTCCACCTAAAGCCGAAATCAATCTTGGAGTGTTTGAAAAAAAGCTCTGAACTTAAAGTACCTACAAAACGGCAGCTTTATAATTATTTAGCAGATCGCCGGCGCATCTAATATGGACCTTCTATTGTGTGAACACACTAACGTGCCAGAAAACGAGAACGAGGTTTTTGTGATGTTATATTTTGTGATTCACCTAGTTTTCGCATCGTATTATCAATAAAGAACTTGTTAAAACTATGTATTGCCGCTGACATTTTGCATGCAACATATAAGTTAATTTGGCAGGGGTATCCGGTATTGATGGCAGAGGAAATGGTTAATAGTTGGTCACAACAAGCAACAGAAGAAACCTTCGCGAGTCAACCTGAACTGCAGTTACTTGATTGGACAGCAGGTTATCAATGGGCCAAAACTGATACCAAAATAAGAATTGTACAATCAACACCAGCCAGCAACACATACGTAATTCCATGCAAAGACTCGTTGAAGAATTATCAAGCTGAGAAAGAATTTGAGCATTTTGACGAATATAAAAAAGTTTTTTTTTCATTTTGGAAAGTAACTCTACCAAACAATCAGACTGACTGGATTACTGGTTGCTGTGATTGTCCAGACTTCTATCGCAAGTACATCTGCAAGCATGTGGTGGACCTTGCAATCAGACTGAAATTCGTAACAGCGCCATTAGAGGCAAAGGTACAACCGCTTGGAATGAAAAGAAAGCGTGGAAGGCCAACTAAGGCGCGAGCCGCATTTATAATTCAATAATGTTTTTTTTTTCACTTTTGATTACGTTACTATACGCGTATCTCACCTTTGGTTATTATATTATATTTTAATACACAGATTATTATAAGAAAAACAAAATATTTTATTTTATATTCCCTCAATAGTTCTTAGGTAAATAGTGGCTTTAATATACAATTTCATGATAATTTTAGGTAAACTTGAGGATCCATGAATGTAGCATAAGTTACATTTTAAACTTACTGAGTTATAAAATTTGAAGCTAATAGAATAAGTTTTAAGGTGCCATATATTAATATTTTAGAAGTTTGTTACTTGATTGCATGTCACAAATTTAGATGCTAAAAAATAACCACCATGCTGCCGTTATATTCAGAGTGGCTTACATAGAATATAATATTGGCTAACATAATATTATTTAGACGCGCGTATATTGTGGCTGACTTAGTAATTTAGAAGGCAACTTAAATTTTCAGACGCAAATAATGCTATTAAAAAGAAGCTTGTTTAAATACTACCCAGTTTTAAGTCATTCCAATTGTTTAAACTGGAGGAAATCAATCCCAAGGATAAGAATCATTTAAATATTAGTCAAGTTTATAAAAGAGCTTTATTGATTAATTTACGTTTAACGAGAGTTTTGAATTTATTCAGTGATACTTCTTTAATTTCGCTAGAGAGTTTGTTATAAAAACGAATACAATTTTATATAAGGAGTGGTTTATTTTCTGGAGCCTGGAGCCATACGCTTAAATAAGTTCTCTTTCGAGTATTTAATGGTGAAAGTCACCATTTGTTTTAAAGTTGCCTATATTCAAGAATATATTGACCAGATAGTATCATAATATTTAATTCCTTAAACTTATTCCGTACCGACTCTTTTGGGGAAACAAACAATTTAAGTCAAAGCAGTCGTTGTGTATGATTGTGAAATTTGAAAATTTTAGCCACAATCAAACGCAGCTTTGATTTTGGCTTTTACATTCTCAATCACCAGTAACTTCACAGTTCACATAACTAACGAATAAGGTTTTCGATTTTGGCTACAAAGCCAAAGTTATTTTAACAATAAAATAAAACAAAATATGCTTGATTTTTAAATGAGTAAGTTATAAAACAAAAACTAATTCGTAACTAACTAACTGAAATTGGTAAATTTGGCATTTCATCAAATGAAGGTAAACATAATGTTTTCATCTGTTTGGTGCCCTTAAGGGTATTTTCAAAAGCCCTTACAGTTAGGTAATGCAAACCTGATCTAAGTATCTAGAAGTAATTCTGGAAATAACTCTTCATTCCCACTGCGAAAGCTAATAAATATATTTCGTGATATACGGATTTATTAAAATGTATTAAAATCACGAAATATATTTATTAGCTTATAAATAATTTGTTACTAAATAATAGGAACAGTTGCTATAATTTTTTTAAATAATATCCGTACCTTAATTAACCTAATAAACACGTCTTAGTTCTCATCGTGTTTTAGTTTTTAGAATTAAATTGGTTTACGAAAACTACACGAGATCTCGCGAGATTTTAAAAACTAATCCCGAATCGACTCGCGATTGCATGCTCTACTTCAAATGTTACGCAAATTCCAAAACTAAAAAAAAAAATAGTGTATTTAATACAAAACATAATTGTCAATACAGCACTATTCATACACCGTCTTCTTTTTCGTTATTTATATATTTAACATTAAGATATTACAACTACTTTCCGCGAATAATTGCCATTAATTCTTAATGTAGCGTTTATTTGTTAATAATTAATGATTCCCAGAAATCTACACCAGAGGATAGCAGCTATGTCGCTGCTGTGGTTGAGTTTGAAGTCTTTGCCAACACGGATACAAATGTTCAAAATTATGTTCAATTGATAAAAGATGCAGCTGCACAGGTAATGGACTAAATGTATTTGTTGTTAAAAATAGCTTTATGATGAAAGGCAAATTCCTTCGTTGGAACATACCTGATAAGTTTCATCCACGACGCCGTAGAGTGTATTACAAAGAGTGTATATTTTAACATACAATTTAATGTAAATTAATAATTTATTTTATATTTTGTGTAGGTAAATAAAACAATAAATCGTGATTATACTTTACACTGTATCTAATGTGAAAATCTTTGCTAATAGTTTATATTGTTTTCTTAAATTAAACCTAACTCAAAAATAATAGTTTCCTAACAGATACATAAGCATATAATAAATAAACCGTTTATTTAAAAAAAGGTACATTTATATTATTTATAAAAATCCTTGCAATCAGCCATATAAATAGGCATACAAGTGTCATATAAATTTTCATAATCTTGCCTTTAAAAATGTTATCATCTGGACATCAATATTATTAATCAATTTACTGTTATGTTGGTCTGTCATCTGTCTCAAATTATGGTGTACCCCATGTTGTTCCAATTTTTGGCAAATATCTAACCTAATCTGTGCCTTATATATTCCAATATCATAAGTTATGATTTCGCGTAATGACACAGTTGACTCACGCGATAGTGTAAATGTATTGTTAAATTGACATGACATTAATTATATGCATTAGCATTCACATACATCATGTTTTGATGTTATCTATATCTCACAAGGTTTTATTGCTTTACAGAATGCCGACATCATAGTATTTCCGGAAATGACGTTGAATAGAAGACAAAGTCAAAGCATATCTGTCCCAATATATGGTTTGCTAAAGGAGTACCCCATTCCTGCTATAAACCCAGATTTGTACAATGATGTAGGTATTTTTAATGTGTTAATCTGAATAATAATTCAATGCCGCTTTAAGCCTCAATGAGTAAGATAAGATTCAGAGGCGAACCATATAACGAATTATGGTTTTTAAAATCCAAAATTTTGGACAGGGCAGTCATACATTAAAACATCATTTCTGCGAACTGTAGACCAACGCTTTAGAGCCGGGTTTCAAGTGTCAAAAATTTATAGAATTCAAACCCAGAGGGACTGCTTTTCAGGAAGAAAGTATAATTCATATTTTTTTTCGATGTCCATCCGACAGCGATTTTAGCTTCAAAATAGCCTATAAATTGCAATACGTATTTGTATTTGCGATGCGGCATAGACTTTCGGGTCACTAGACGGTTTTAATAAACTTAGAGAGCGTTCTACGACGACGTAAGTAAGTACTTTTCTAATTAAATTGTATGAACTCATAAGTAGTTATGGACATCCAGAGAAGTTTACGTAAAATAATATGCACGTATTTTGTTTAGATATTAGTCACATTATCTTCAGCGGCCCGTGAAAATGCGATCTACGTAGTAATAAATATCCAGGAGGTAATGAACTGCGAGGACGCCCCGGGTGAAGAGTGCCCTGAGAAGAAAACGTACTATTTCAATACAAATGTAGTACTCAACAGAGAGGGAGCAGTTATTGATAGGTAATCTTTGAGAGACCAGTTGTGAGCGCCCACGGCAAAATTTGAGAATCTAATCTCCAGGCGTTAATCACTGCGTCACGGCGGCAGTCAATTTGAAGATTAATGACGATGATCATCTAAGTAGTAAAATTGAACTAATTTCAGATACCGTAAGATTAATTTGTTCGGAGAATACACACGCACGCCAGCACTGAAGCCTGACTTGGGAGACTTTACAACGGACTTCGGAGTTCGATTTGGCCACTTCATCTGTTTCGACCTGATGTTCCAGATCCCAGCTATTCAGACGCCTCAAAAACTGAACATTACGAATATTATATTCCCAACTATGTGGTTCTCAGAAATGCCATATCTTACAGGTACTAATTGTTTACTTAGACATGTCGCTTATCATTAATTGTATCTTGATAAGAATAATACTAATATGAATGTATGAGGAATACAAAAAAAATTAATAGTTAAATAGAAAAATTGAAATCACAAACATCGGCATGTTTATACCGGGTCAAGTTACTCAACGATTTTTCAAATGTTTGAAATGAAAAGTTGACATGGCGTCGACACTGTACTGATTCAAGTAAAAATTTGTCTGCTTTTTAACCTTTTAATTAAGCAACCAAGACAATATTCCTAAAAAGATAAAATTTAAGTCGTTAATATTTTTTATTGAATCTAATGTCTGCAACTACTAGGACTAGGATTTATATATAAATAGTACAGCGGCAGCCATATTAGAAGCGATCTCTGCCAGGTTACGTTATATCCCATATGTGTTTTGTTAATATTACCAATCTTTAATTACAGCGGTCGAAATTCAACAGGGTTACGCTGCGCAGATGAATGTAAATTTCCTCGCAGCTGGTGCAAACAACGTTAGAGTCGGAAGCACAGGTAAAATCTGTTAATTTTAAAATCCTTAAGTCTTCACACAATATATATGTATAGTGGAATCACGATAACTCAATTATCAAGTGAACGGCAAAAAATCGAGTTCAAGAGTTTTCACTTAACAAGAACCTCGAGATACATATGATTTAACTGCTGAAATTTCCAAGTAAGTGTATTTTTCGATTTGTAGAGACGAATTTGAATAACAATTCATCTTAAGCTTTGTATATGTATATATTTTATGAATGTATTTATTCATTGCACGTGTACAAGACAAAAACACTATATTAGAAGCGACGAACCCAAACATTTTCAATTTTATTGCTATTTCGGGGAATTAAAAGTAATATTCCGGCGTCCATGCCTCGGTTTGTCTCTCTCCGTAAAATATGGCGAGGGTTCCGATGGCTGGTCATGCGTCATACTCGTGAACGGGTGCTACTTGTGGTGACTGGTCGTACTTGAAATCGTGTATGCGGAATGCGGGATATTAGTTATTTCGAATACGTATTTGCGGGTTTCCTCGAGAATGTAAGTGCGTGCTCCTACTTCACCATGCCACCTGCTGGTAGAGGACAAATCTTTGTTTTTAATTTATTTTATTATGATTAATTACTTAGGATGTCATGTGGAACATGGTGTTATGTTTGCAGGTCCTTACAAACGTTGTGTAAAACAAAAACTTGGCGGTTAAAAAGAGTGACGGAAGGTTTATTGCCAGTTCTCTTCCGTACTACGCCCTTGATTTGAGAACTGGCAGTAAATTTAAAATTAGAAGCATTTTATATACATTTCTGTTCTTCATTCATAAGTATATTTTACTAAGTACGACGAGACTTTCCTTTTTGAAATTCGAGTTATAGAGTATAAATATGTATTATCAATAATTCGTAAGGAAATAACATTTTGTTCGAGTTACATAGTTTAAATAATTCGAGATACCGCATAATTAGCGATTCAGCGGAAGGCAATGACAATTTTTTTAGACGTACTGAAGATTTTGACTTAACGAGTACAGGTTATCGAGATTCCACTAATACTTACAATATAAAGATTATTTCGAACTTTGCATTTGTACTACTTACTTTTTAGCCAAAATTCTTCATTTTCCAGGATCAGGCATCTACTCTGGTAAGGCAGGAGCCCTTATAAGCCTCATGGCAGGAGCTCCTACCACACGTTTAATGGTTGCGAGAGTTCCAAAAGTTCCTGGACAGGTATTAAGATTTTACTACTCATAAAGCTTGTTTAGATTTCCTTTGAAAACAAATTTGTGCAACTGTGTTTGAAAGGGATTTTATGCATTTTCATTGATGGATACAGCACGAGATGATATGATGGGTGCATTCTGAATCAATAAGAGTTAAGGCTTTAAAGAAAAAAGCGTACTGGTCTCCATAGGCTGTGGTATGGTAGCAAGAGATTGCTCGTTCACCCCCAGTGCTATTTAAAACTACCACTGTCGTGGAATCTAAGGAAACGACTTATATTTGGCACGTTTAGTATTAGTAACAGCATAATTATAACTTGTTTTTTATGTGATATAATAATTTCAGCTTGGTCGTGGCAATGTAGTTAGGTTAAATTATTTTATACTGATATATATTCTGTCCTTAAAGTGACATCTGCGCTCGTACTCTATAATTTCTAATAGCGATGGCGATTGCGATAAGTGCTTCCTGTTTCGAAATTGTATACAAAAATGTGTGAACAGGTATAGCTGTCGGTATTAGCGGTTACTGCCGCCGCAGGTATGCCTAAAATTATTATGATGTGCTAGTTTCTGTTGTAAATTATCTTACTCTATCCGGTATCACGACAGTGTATGTCGTGTTGGCCTAGTGGCTTCAGCATGCGAATCTCATCCCCGAGGTCGTAGGTTCGATCCCCGGCTGTGCAACAATAGATTTTTTTTCTATGTGCGCATAACATTAGCTCGAACGGTAATGGAAAACATCGTGCGTAAACTAGCTTGTCTTAGACTCAAAAAGTCGACTGCGTGCGACAGGCACAGAAGGCTGATCACCTACTTGCCTATTCGATTAACAAATGATCATGAAACAGATACAGCATCTGATGCCATACCTAAAATGTTTGTAACGCTATTGATTTTTTTTATCCGTAATCACGGTGTATAATTAAGTTTGAAACATTTTTAGGTAACAGAGTCCTACCCTGGGCCGATATATGACGACCCATCAACACATGACAATCTCTTCCTTAAGAGCGATCCATCCTTATCGGCTCACACAAGCCAGCTACTAGTACCAGGGTACCAATCTTTCGTACTGTCAAGTGGGGAAACAATTTGCAATTTCAGAGTCAATTTAACTCAAACGAATGATACGGTGAGTAATTTTGTTTTTTGGGAATTTACTGGGAATTGCATGACGTAAAGTTTCCCGCTTGATTTAATTTAATCAAATATCTAAGTAAACATTCAAATCGTAAGTAAAGAACAGTTTTGTACCGTATTTTCTATCTTATTAAATTGATTAATTATAATAAAAACGCCCAATCAGCTAATAAAAATGGCCATAATCACCTTCCCCGTACACTATACTATGGTTAATTATTATATGACGACTACCATTGCCGTTTTCTGATGATATCTTTCGATGCAGTGAAAATGTAAATTTACACAAAAAATTGATAATTGGAAGTTTATAATCCATTTAATCGATGCTTATATCTACTTTCTTAAGGTTTTAATGATCGACTACTGCATATATCACTTTGAGCCTGAAATGTAGGCTAAATTTTAAGACAAAAAACAGGTCTCTAAAAAGCATCTTGATGTCTAAGACGAAAATTCGTCTGGAAACCGTGACACACATGACATATTCTACGTATCTCAAGTATTGATGATAAAACATTGCCAAAAATTATTAATTTCACAAACCCGCTCTTAATTGAAGCCAGTCTTGAAGCCTAACAGGCTTAGTTGTATTCATAATTACGATGAAGAAGTTTTAGCTTTAAAAACAACATAATGCAATTTTAAATTATAATATAAAGAATATCCTTGTATCTTTGATGAAATAGTGCATGCTCATTGTAAGTGACTTACTGAATGCGAACTAACTTAACTATTAAGTGCTTTTAACTTAGTGTTTGATTACGGGTAAGTAAATGCATGTTTATACTTAATCCAGATCATTTTACATACTCATTCTTATATATTGTATTGAGGTTGACAAAGTAAAAAACTCAAACTAAAATATTTGCGCTGCTTTATAAATTTTCCTTATATATTTTATTTTGTCAACCTCATAATCAAGCTACCGTTTTAATATCATTGCATCTTCTTTGGGACATAATGAAAAACTTTTACAGTTGTTTGAAGATAAAATCAGTTCACTAATGACTAGTTATTTCAGAGTTTGAAGTATCGTGCGTTTATACACGATGGATTTAACATATACGGAGACATTCGCCACATACGAGTTGCTTCATGTTCTATTGTTTCGTGTTCATCTGATAATCCAAAAGACTGTCCATACAGGTAATCGCCATATAAATCTCCATTAATCAGGAATTTATATCTAAATGATTTAAGATAAAAAAAGACTGACACATTACTTGAAATTGATTAAGATGACAAAAGCTATGAAGTTGTCGTCAAAGTAAAAAATAGTAGTTATAAATTAACAATTAAGTGAAAAGATTAAAGAACAAGAGAAAGTTTATCTAAGACTTACTCATGGGGCTATTCACATTTTAAGTAAAACTATTAATTTGTTACAGATTTAAGAAAGATGAGAAGAAAATACAATTTGAAGAATTAAGTATAGACATTTTATCACATCCTCTTGATTATAACACAACGCTTAAATGTGATGACGTAGAATACTTTGGATTCTCATTAAGAGACAATAAGTTTCCTCTTAACCCAGCGAATTATACATTTACGAAACATGAAGATGAAAAAGCCAGTTTTTCATTTAAAATAAACGCAGCACAGAACAATTTAGTAACATTTGCAATATGGGGTAGAATTTATGATGAAGATAAAGTTTTTCCCCACGAAATAACTAATAGTGATGTCAATAACTATATTAATATTGAAAATATTATTTTTGGTTTGGACAATGTTAATGCAGATTTGTAAACATGTATTAACATACAACCCAATACATAATTTCACTACAGCTCAAGAGCGCATTTTATAAAATTGTCTATAATCAAGATTTTTAAGTTTGTATAAATAAATGTATCGTAAAATTACGTATAAACTTATTTCCTTATTTATAAAAACTGGGACAGTCAAGCTTACACTGTTTTAAAAAAGTGTTCATGTGTTTCTTCCAATTTATCATGTACGCATGCAGATATACAAAAAATTACTCGTATAAAAGTAGCTAGACTTTTTCGTCTTTGACTTCTATGAAACACTTGACAAATTTAAAATAACTAATATTTTAATATCGCTATATCTAATAGTTTTAAACAGTATAATCGTTACGATTACTGTTTACATTACTAGACTTAGAACCATCCTTAACTTACTTGACTTCATGTCCTATAAGCCATAGATGGGGCAGAGGGCGTCCACAGTAAGTTTTCAGCGCATTCGGTCTTAAGCCTCGTATTTTACCTCGCTCCAAGTCTTTCCGGCTCTCTTTGCCTCATCTGCAACTGTCAGGTTTGCCTGGGCCGGCCACGCTTCCACTTTCCCTGCGGGTTCCAATTAAGCACCTGCATGGGAATTTGATTGGGATCACTTGTAAGTTGTATGGCGTATTCAATATAAAAATGCCTAGGATACTGCCACGCTTTTGAAGTACTGACTTGTGTTTGGGCTTTTGGGTGATCTGTTGGATAAAAAACGGCATCACTTAAACGCAGATTGCGAGGAACAGCATCCTCAGTACAATAGATGACAATTCTCAGTCGCAAATTGTTAAGCAGTTCGTTATTTTATGAGCCATTGTTTCTTTTACGTGGGTGTACCTATATCTATGAAATGTTATTATTGAAATTTGTCTAAGTTTTATATTTGGTCTATAGTAGTGTATTGTTTTGTCTGTATTAAAGTACAACTATACATTTCTAGAATTGTTTTAGGGATAATAAACATATATTATAGGGAACGGTTTCAGATGTATTATAAATCCTTATTATTCATATGTATTATAAATATTATATATTCATGAAAAAGAATGGAACTTTAAAACCAGCAACATATTCGTGTTTGACAATTAAACGGTAACACTTGCGTAAAATAATAACATGAACAGCCATTGTTCTGCACCACCAGCGTTACAAAGAAACCAGACAGTAACGACGTGCGCGTGGACGGGCAGGTTCAATTAACATGTTAATTAATTATCTGACTTGTGTTTATTGTTTTTTTAGTTATACAAATATCGAGCTGGTGTCTTAGGTGGTGTCCGAACATTCGATGGTGTTGCGAGCGGCGGGTCTATGTCCTGCTGTATTTTTGCATGCACTGGAGACACTATAGACACTTGCGCGAAAAGGTAGTTTTTAATTTGTTCTTGATAAATGTTTGTTTAAATTGAATTCATGTGCCAATAGAATCAAAGAGGTTTTTTATGTTAAGAGTTATGATGATAAGAATTAAAAATAAATGAGTTGCGCTTAAACTTTTTAGGTCTAGGCCTCAGATATCTGTATCTGTTTCCTGATCGTTTGTCAGTTTAATAGGCAAGTAGGCATATATCAGGCTGTCGACTTTTTGGGTCTCAGACCGGTCTAAGCTAAGCTAAGTTTCCTCACGATGTTTTTTTTCACCGTTCGAGCGAATGTTAAATCCGCACATGGACAGAAAGTCCATGGGTATACAGCCGGGATCAAGCCTACGACCGCAGGGATAAGATTCACATGCTGAAGCCACTTTAAAATTCTGATGAAATTTTGTAATATTTAGATATGTAGGCCTTCTCCGTTTGAAGCGAGCACTCGTTTGAGGTCATTTGCGCACCTGGAAAGTAAAGTTTGTTGATTCATGACGGAATTTGACCATGAGGCTATTACAACAAATACAATACGACTTTATTGTTTTTTAGGTTCGATAAATACACACCAAACTCGCTGGCGACATTCGAAGAGTTGAGTATCTTCGCGTTCCTTACACCCCCGAAGCGTAACGAAGAACTGCAAGTCGACAACATTGCTTACTTCCCAGTATCTTTACAACCGACCTTGTTACCACTAGAAGTTAATGATTATTCTTTAGAAATCACGTCACTCTTTGGAGTAGTGGACATTTATAATTATACTCTTCTGAGAAAGGATATTGCGTTGTATTCTTTCGGTATTTTTGGAAGGGCCTTTGAAAAGGACGACCAAGAACCGTCACCTCCATGGGTGGAGGAGGAGGCTGCTACTCCATCACCGGATGACGATGCCGTCCCAGGATCAGCAACAACTTTGCATACAGTATACTTGTTAGTCGTTTTTATATTTGCGGTTGCCATTGTGTAATGTAATACATATTAACTATACTACTATATGATATATTTGTCAATAAGCTAAAATTTGTTTTAATATATTTTAGTTAAATAAATCCCGCCGGACGCATTTATCTATTTGCCTACGTAATTAATTTGTCTTCGGTAATGATATACACATTATGTTATTTTTAATAAATAGTATTAAAATAATATATGTTTTTTTCTATTTATAATATAACATAGTTGAATTTCGGTGCAGTGTACAACCAAAGGTGAATCTTAATTTAAAATATTAAAATGATGAGATGATGAGATGTTCGAGTCTATTCGTAACAATTTGTAAACAACCGACGAGTCAAATGACTGTTCCCACGATGCTAAATGAGGATTGCAAAACTTAGATTATAATAAGAAAAAAATGTTATATAATGTTAACCTTTTCATCGGTGGGGGGAGGGGCTATCGATTTTCAAAAATGTAAAAAAAAACTGTGCCATAGACATACTCGACCGCATCAGGTATTGATAGCATCAATGTCCTACGTATTTCTTGTAATGTACGTATGTTAATTTGATTGTTTGCATGGTGGGGGTGGTCTTACTTAAGGATGGATGCGATGCAAATTCGCGGCCGTTATTAGCCAAATAAAATCGGCTAATCTGATAATTAAAAAAATATATTTTTAAAACCTTAATTGATTGATAAGCTCAGGAAATAGCAAAAAGTGTAAGCACGTTTCTGTGAATATGTTTCATAAAAATGTTTAGTTTAAATATATACCAAATTACAAAATCTAATCTACTAAATCCAGAAATAACATACATGATTTAGAATAATTTCAGTCTCATTAAGGGATTATGGAAAAAACAACATTATTATAGTTGAAAAAACTGTATCTATAAACGAATAACCTGGATTTTTAATAATTTAAATTGAAAATAAAACCTAAAAACAACAAGACGTTTTTGAAAAATAAATATTCATTAAAATTCCCTATTTCTTAAAGATATATATAATTGTATTATCCCTTCTTTCTTTAATTTGATCAGTGAGAATATCGATGTAAAACTGTCCCGCCTTAAGGAACTTCCAATATATTGAATGCTATTAATACACATAAAAAAATACGGCTAGTATTATAGCTCGATTAGATTTTTACACGGGATATTTAAAAATCCTTTCCTTAATACAACAACTCACAGACATTATGAGATTTAATAGTTAAACATTAAAAAACAAAAAGATTTTTTTAAAATAAATTATTTGTCAATTTCTCTTATCGTGAGAGATATTGGACAAAGGTTGCTTACGTTTATTGCTGTTTGCTATATAAAACGATTGATAGATAAAATTATCAGTGCGTAAAAGTGTCTTCAAGAAAATGAGACTATTAATTATATTCACGGGGCTGTTGCATATTTCTATACAGGTATTTTTATATTATATTACCACAACTTATTGCTGATAAATTAAATTATTAATATAATTGCTAAATAATTGACTGTGAGTTGTCTAATTTTTATCATTAATGTGGTAAAAATTACTATAGGTAATTTTAACTTATTAATGTTAAATAAAATAATATTTTTTTCCATTTAAATTGTCTTTATCGGTTAGTTGTGTAATTTAAACATATAGCTAATTTTAACTTATTAATGATAAATTTAATTATATTATTTTGCAATTAAAATCTCTTAAGTCTGTTAGTTATGTAATTTTAATCATATGGCCAGCTTATGGTGATAAAAAACATATTCAAGAATTATAATGGAAAAAAATTACTTCAGAAATTTAAATCTATGTAAATACAATTTAAAGCCTGTTTAGATTTCATTTGAAGATTGACCAACTGCTGACACTGCTCACGTGTGTTCCAAATCTTATCAGCTGAAGAGTATTTCTTTAATTATATTTTATATATTTATCAATTGCTGACACGACTCACGTGTGTTCCAAAATGTTAATAGCTAAAGGTGCGCAATACACCAACAGCTAGGTGTAAATAGTATTTAAGATATTATCTTTGAACAATGAATCAGATTTGAATATTGCTCTGTCGTATTCATTTCTCGCATCCTCTCAAAGTGGCGAAAACTACTTCAAGTCCTTAATTATCGTGGTGAGCCTGCCCGATAACTTTGAGATAATCTCGTAGGGCTCCCTCTGTTACCTTAGGTCTCTTGGTGCAGACATACCGTACTTTTTTATATTTTCACTATTTATGTTTTAGGGTACGTCTATAGGTCTTAGGGATCCGTAGGGTTTTTAGGTTCTTACATCTCTCTCATATATTTAGTTAACAATGTACAGCTTGCTCATGCATACACTACTATTAAGATACTCCTGATATTTAATACATATAAAGTTTAAACACACATTGCACAGTTCACTAGCTAGCAAGCTGTACATTGGTCCTTCGAGTAAAAAAAAATAACTACGCGGTTCCTCCCTTTCCTCGTAGGGATTGACGCTTGATTGACCCACAATTGCATTAGTTTGTTGTGATCTTGATTGAGTACGTAATTGTACTTAGTTGTATTCTGTTATAAAGCACTCTTGCGGTAGCGGATCGGTCACTGGCCTTCCACCAGCAAATCTCACCAGTGTATTGAGAAGGCGCATATTCCGTACTAAGAGCAGTACGCGCAGTACTTAGTTTAGTAGAAGATATTTTGAAGAAAAGAAGACTTACATTAAAGACGAAATGGATATATACAAGAAATTAGTACATTTTTACAAAGTCAGGAGAGTGAAAAGACAATTAAATACAGACAAAAAGACAGTATTGGCACTATTCATATATACAGATATGGGTAATTAGTGCATTGATAAGAAAGATGATGGTAAAAATGCAATTTACAAAAAGAAGTAGAAATTCAAGACCATATAATATACTACACTTATAGTTCACGATGTCGTAACGACAAAGATATAAATAAAAAAAATATATACATATTACAAAGACTTGAAAGAACGACTTCTACAAACACTTGATGCAATAAACGTATGCAGAAAGTACAATTATGCTCACGCAAGATATATAGACACATATATACGTTATATATTTTTTACATACATATAGTAGACCCATTGTTTAATTTTAACTCCAAACGAAGGTGTACCGTAGCAAAGCTATAATTTAACGATTAACGTTAAACTATTAAGTAAACTAAAGAAAAATTGTTTTATGTCGCGAAAATTGGTTCGGCTCTGAAACCACCGACGACGGTGAAGATCCTTTCAGGACTTTGCTTTAGAGACCTGTCACGAATGGTCCCTGCGACTACGCGAATACCAGATGTGGATGGTCATAAACCCGCTTTGTTGGACATTCTGCTGACCTCACATCTGGAGACCTATCGAGTCTCTGTTGACCCGCTATTGAGTTCTTCGGATCATTGTGGGGTCCGGAGTACTGTGTCTACTACGCGCCCTGCTCGGCCCCGTTTTACGGGTTGTCGTCGTATTTGGCACTATCGGCCAGCAGTTTGGGATAGGATGCGCTCTTTCTTTACGTCTTACCCTTGGGGGCCTATGTGCTTTTCATCGGAAGCTCCAGATTCCGTCGCTGAATGTATCGCCGAATATAATATCGCAATATATAATAATAAATACACGAACTATAATAAAATGTTTTCATTTTGGTTTTTATTTGAATATTTACTAATTTAGAGATTTGTACAACATTAATGAACGTTAGTAAAATTAATTATTTTCATAATAACGGATAACAGGCGTCGACATGAAGACAGGTGAAGACGAGGTACCAACACAACAGCCGGGTCTACGGTCATTGAACGCGAGTGAAGATTCCAACTGGGGCCACAACCTCCTTCCACAACGCAGCGCAACGCGCATGCTGTACCAGCTTTGCAGACTTTGTGAGGCGCCAGTATGTTCAGATTTCATTTGAACATTGACTAACTGCTGACACGGCTCACACACGTGAGCCACAATGTTAAAAGCTAAAGGTGCGCAATCAACCAACAGCTCACTAAAATAATATCATGTAAAATGATATATAGGTGTAAGTAGATAGAATTTAAGATATAGTCTTTGAACAATAAATCAGATTTTAATATTGCTCTGTCGTATTCATTTCTCGCTTCCTCTCAAAGTGGCGAAGACTACATCAATCCCTTAATTATTGTGGTGAGCCTGTCCGATAGCTTTGAGATAATCCCGACTCCTCGAACGTTTGATCCTACCCGTAGGGCTCCGTCTGTTACCTTGGGTCTCTTGGTGCAGACATCCCATTCTTATTTATATATTCACTATTTATGTGTTAGGGTACATCTGTAGGGCTTAGGAATCCATCTCCCCTTCTCATATATTTAGTTATCTAGTGCAGCTTGCTCATACATACATTACATATACTATGCAGATAGTCATTCAATACATAAAGTAAGTTAATAAAGTTTAAACACACATTTCTTAGTTCACTAGCTAGCAAGCTGTACAAAGCCAAATCAGTAGAGCATTAAAAAAGTCTTCGCTAATCACGATTGTTGAAACTCAAAACATCGAATTATGTAATTTCGCATTATATCCGGTGAAGTCTAATTTAGATAAAATATTTAATAATAATTTATTAACGTACGTACGTATTAATGGTATTAAATTTAATCAGCCAATAAAATATGATAATCATATTTGTAATTTGCAAGTACAGTGAAATTGATTTTAAGCCAAAGTATAATTAGTACATATGCCAAACATCGCAAATTAATCTTTAAACCTTTTTAAAAGATTCTGAACCTTTATGACAAAGTCCTATGATTTTAAATTGGTCGCATTTCTTGTGCATTTGACCTGCTATGTAAAATAGTAGCTAAATTTAATTGAGCAAGGTTTATCTTTATTTAATTTAAGCTTTAAACGTCTTCGTTGGATCGACGGCACGGTGATTACGACTGCGAAGCTCATATATTATACGAATTAAAAAGGCACGTTACGATTATTTTCTTTTGTCATCCATCTCTTTACAGTAGGCCCAGTCCGTTAGCAGTTTCATATTGTATCCCGCGCTCTAGATATATCCTATATGTATACAGACCAGACCATTTCCATTTAAGCCTTAGAGCGTACATGGTTGGTAGGTTGTAACTTGTAGGTGCTCTCGGCGTCGGGCGCTCGACCAGATAAGACGTGTTGTCGGTTAAGTGCTGCAAGCGAGTGTGCGTGATATAATATTCCGTTGAGTACGCGTATTAGTGAGTGGTTTTAAAATGTCAGTAGGCGTTAACTACCGTCATTTGTTAATGAAGGCGAATTAGTTGAAACAATATTGTTGTTTTATTTATGTTTATCACACAATTGTTTAAAATGGAAGACTTCCAAATGAGTGATGGGTCCCGAAAGAAGTCTTGTCTACCTTCCGGGGAGATACCAGGTACATGAAGCATTAAAAGCGACACCATGCATTATACCGGAATCAGAGGTACAGGAAGATTTGGGTGGAGGAAATAAAGTAACTATCCGAAAGATTGGCGTGATTGCTTTAAAAACGGGAACCACAAAATAAAAGTATGTAAAGGAAATGAAAGTGGCAGCGAGGGATATCAAACAATTAGCTGAATATCTTCCTGTACAAAATCAATCGGAAAAAGTCATTCTCCTGAAGGCGAAGTATACTCGTGTAAAGATGCGCTGGGAGGAATCCAAGAAAGAGATAGAGATGTTTTGGGTAACACAATTATCCATTTCCACTACTTTTGTAACTCATGACGTTTCTGACACCGCGCGTTGGACTAAAGTTAAAACTAAGTCGAACTAACTGAAATAGGTAAATTTGCCGTTTCATCAAATGAAGGTAAAAAACATGTATCATCTGTTTGGTGCCCTTACAGTTAGGTAATACAAACCCGATCTAAGTATATCTGGAAATAACTCTTCTGCGAAATCTAATAATAAATATATTTCGTGATTTATTATAAATAATTTGTTAGTAAATAATAGGAACAGTTACTATAAATATTTTTAAAAATAATATCCGTATCTTAATTACCTAATTAACACGTCTTACTCTTCATCGTGTGCTAGTTTTAGACTTAAGCATTTGGTTTTCGAAACCTACGCGAGATCACGCGAGATTTTCATAACTCATTAGTTCGTATATTAGTATTATTATTAGTATCATGGCATTCCACGAGATCTCGAATGAACAGTCGACTTGTGATTGCATTATCTACTTAAAATGGTATGCAAATTCCAAAACCAAAATTGTTAGTTTTTGTATTTAATACAAAAACTAATTGTCAATACGGCACTATTCACACAACGTCTTCTTTTTTATTTATAATTGCCATTAATTCTTATAGCATTTATTTGTTAATAATTAATGATTCCCAGAAATCTACACCAGAGGATAGCAGCTATGTCGCTGCTGTGGTTGAGTTTGAAGTCTTTGCCAACACGGATACAAATGTTCAAAATTATGTTCAATTGATAAAAGATGCAGCTTCACAGGTAATGGACTAAATGTATTTGTTGTTGAAAATAGGTTTATGACGAAAGGCAAATTCCTTTATTGGAACATACGTGATAATTTTCATTCACGACGCTGTAGAGTGACAATGGGAGCGTTCAAGTATTACGTCACGCAATTTTAGGAGATTCTTAAACCCCTCCCCCTCATGAAACGCCGCCGTAACGTTTTCTATATCCAATAGCAAAACGTTTCGTGACCACCCCCAGTGACTCTTTATCCCTAATACAATAAGTAAAGTAAAGTACTGTAAAGTACTGAAAGTGGAAAATAATATTAACAATAACGCGTAAATCAATCTCCGCCCCGCATCGTGACTTTTTATAAGAGGACCCCCCCCCCCAAATGTTCCGTAATACTTGAACGCTTCCTAAACCATCGGTAAGACTGATCAAATTTATTTTAAATTTTATATTGGTAAATAAAACACTAAGTCGTGATCATAATGTACATGTACTGTAATGTCTTACTTTAAAAGACAAAATCTTTGCCAATAGTGAAAAAAACTAGCTAACTATATTGTTTTCTTAAATTTAACTCAAAATAATTATTTCATAGCTGTTTTATACATGAGTTTTTAATAAATAATAAATAAACCGTTTATTTGCAAAGGAAGCGGTACATTTAGATAGATTACTTATTAAAATCTGGACTATGTTATTCCATTTTTGGAAAATATCTACCCTAATTTGTGCCTTATATATTCCAATATTATAGTTATGATTTCGCGTAATAAAACAGTAGACTCACGCGATAGTGTAAATGTATTGTTAAATTGACATGACATTAATTATATGCATTAGCATTCACACGCATCATGTTTTGATGTTATCTTTAAGGTATCTCACAAGGTTTTATTGCTTTACAGAATGCCGACATCATAGTATTTCCGGAAATGACGTTGAATAGAAGACAAAGTCAAAGCATATCTGTCCCAATATATGGTTTGCTAAAGGAGTACCCCATTCCTGCTATAAACCCAGATTTGTACAATGATGTAGGTATTTATAATGTGTTAATCTGAATAACAATTCCATGCCGCTTTAAGCCTCTTATCAGGAAAAAAGTATAATTAATGATTTTATTCGATGTCCAACGTCTGACAGCGATTTTAGCTTCAAAATAGCCTATAGTTAGTACAATAGTTGCAATACATAGTTGTATATCCAATGCAGCATAGACTTTCGAGTCAATAGACGGTTTTAAAAACTTTACAATCAGGAACCTTTCCTAATAAAATTGTATAAACATATGCATGTATTTTGTTTAGATATTAGTCACATTATCTTCAGCGGCCCGTGAAAATGCGATCTACGTAGTAATAAATATCCAGGAGGTAATGAACTGCGAGGACGCCCCGGGTGAAGAGTGCCCTGAAAAGAAAACGTACTATTTCAATACAAATGTAGTACTCAACAGAGAGGGAGCAGTTATTGATAGGTAATCATTAAAAATCCTGCCCGTTGCTCCTGAGCAACCAAGCAATTATTTTTTTTTACTAAAACATTTCTGAATCCTTAATTATGGCAATATAATTTAGGAAATAGGCGATGATTATTCCTCACTTGTTTGTTAATAAAAACCAATCAATATCCTGTATAGATAAAATACCGCATAGCATCACATTTATGCGTTTCCTTCATAATGTTTTAAAAAAATTCCTCCGTTCCCCAAACCAGTTGTGAACGCCCATGCTAAATCTGAGAATCTAATCTCCGGGCGATAAATACGGCGGCAGTCAATTCGAAGATTGAAGACGATGACCTCGATCATCTAAATAGTAAAATTAAACTAATTTCAGATACCGTAAAATTAATTTGTTCGGAGAATACATACGCACGCCAGGACTAAAGCATGACTTAGGAGACTTTACAACGGACTTCGGCGTTCGATTTGGCCACTTCATCTGTTTCGACCTGATATTCCAGATCCCAGCTATTCAGACGCCTCAAAAACTGAACATTACGAATATTATATTCCCAACTATGTGGTTCTCAGAGATGCCATATCTTACAGGTATTATTTTTTTACTTAGACATAACTTATCATTAATTGTATGTTGATAAGAATAATACTAATATGAATGCATGAGGAATACATAAATAATGTTGAAATCACAAGCATCTGCCTGTTTATAGCGGGTACTTGAACCGACTCAACGATTTTTTAAATGTTTGAAATGAAAAGCAGACATAGCGGCGACACTGTACTGATTCAAGACAAAAAATTGTCTGCTTTTTCAATGTTTTTATTAAGCCAAGACAATATTCATAATAAGTTAAAATTTTAGTCTTTAAAAAATTTATTGAATCTAATGACTGCAAATATTTTTAAGAAAAAAGGACTAGGATTTATATATAAATAGTACAGCGACAGCCATATTAGAAGCAATCTCTGCCAGGCTACCCAAATGTATTATATCCTCCGTTCCACTACTATATGTGTTTTGTTAATATTACCAATCTTTAATTACAGCTGTCGAAATTCAACAGAGTTACGCTGCGCAAATGAATGTAAATTTCCTCGCAGCTGGTGCAAACAACGTTAGATCCGGAAGCACAGGTAAAATCTGTTAATTTTAAAAATCTTAAGTCTTCACACAAAATATATATAAAGTGGAATCTCGATAACTCGAATATCAAGTGAATGGAAATAAATCGGGTTAACGAGTTTTCTTAACGAACTTGTTAAGTCGAAAACGAGATTCGAGATACATATGATTTAACTACTGAAATTACCAAGTAAGTGTATTTTTCGATTTGTAGAGTCGAATTTGAATAAAAATTCAACTTAAGCTTTGTATATATATATATTATGAATGTATTTATTCATTTCACGTGTACATGACGAAATAATATATTAGAAGCCCCGAACTCAAACATTCATTTTGGATTATATTGCTATTATTTCGGGGAATTCCAAGTAAGACGTCATTATATTTTAATAACTACGAAGGAGACTCTCCTTTTTAAAATTCGACTTATAGAGTATAAATATGTGTTATCAATACTTCGTAGGGAAATAACATTTTGTTCAAGTTACAAAGTTTAAATAATTCGAGATATTTAGGGGTTCGCAGAGGAGAACGCTTCACTTACTACAATAAACTTAATATTTCGATCCTTGCATTTGTGCCACTTAATTTTTAACCAAAATACCTAATTTTCAGGCTCAGGCATCTATTCTGGCAAGGCAGGAGCCCTTATAAGTCTCATGGCAGGAGCTCCTACCACACGTTTAATGGTCGCGAGAGTTCCAAAAGTTCCTGGACAGGTATTAAGACTTTACTACTTATAAAGCTTGATTAGATTTACTTTGAAAACCAATTTGTGCAACTGTATTTGATAGGGATTTTATGGAATTTTCAATGATGGATACAGCAAATTTCAACCACGGTATATATGACACCACATGGGTGCTTCTGAATCGATCTGAGTTAGAGCTTTAAAGAAAAGAGCGTACTGGTCTCCAAAGGCTGTGGTATCCTTCTCTTGCTTCTTTACCCCCAGTGTTATACAAAATGTAATTTAAAACTACCGTTGACGGGGAATCTAAGGAAATGACTTATTTTTGGCACGTATAGTCGTAGTAATAGCATATTTTTAACTGGTTTTTTGTGTGGTATAATAATTAAAGCTTGCTCGTGGCAGTGTAGTTAGGTTAAATTATTTTATACTGAGAGATATACTGTCCTTAAAATGACATCTGCGCCTGTACTCTATAATTTCTAATAGCGATGGCGATTGCGATTAGTGCTACGTGTATCCAAATTGTATACAAAAATCTGTAAACCGGTATTGCTATCGGTATTAGAGGTTACTGCCGCCACAGCAATGCCTAAAAAAATTATGACGTGTGAGTTTCTGTTATAAATTATATTATAATATGCGGTATCACGGTGTCTGATTAAGTTTGAAATATTTTTAGGTAACAGCGTCCTACCCTGGGCCGATATATGATGACCCATCAATATTTGACAATCTCTTCCTTCAGAACGATCCATCCTTATCGGCTCACACAAGCCAGTTACTAGTACCAGGGTACCAATCTTTCGTGCTGTCAAGTGGGGAAACAATTTGCAATTTCAGAGTTAATTTAACTCAAACGAATGATACGGTGAGTAATTTTGTTTTTTCGGAATTTACTGTGAATCACATGACATGAATAGGTTTCCCGCTTAATTTAATTTTTTTTTACTTTAATCGACATATCTAAGTAAACATTTGAATCATAAGTAAAGAACAGTTTTGTACCGTATTTTCTATAAAATTAAATTAATTAATTATTTATAATAAAACCGCACAATCAGCCAATAAAAATGGCCTTGAATATGAAATAGTCTCATTGACTTTTAAAATTCAATCACCTTCCCCGTGAAAGAATTACATTATACTACTTACTAGTTACATATTATAGGACGACTACATATTATATATAATACCATTGACGTTCTCTGATGATATCCTTCGATACAGAGAAAATGTAAATTTACACAAAAACATCGATAATAATTGGACGTTTATAAACCATTTTCTCGAAGCTTATATCTACTTTCTTAAGGTTTCAATGATTTACTACTTACATCACTTGGAGCCTGAAATGTAGGCTTAATTTTTAAGACATAAAAAAGCATCTTGATATCTAAGACGAAAGTTTGTCTGGAAACCGTGGCATGTATTGTACGTATTACAAGTATTCTTGATAAAACATTGACAAAAATTATTAATTTCATGAACCCGCTCTTAAATGAAGCCAGTCATGAAGCCTACATTAATAGGCTTGTTAGAGCTGAGCGGTATTCGTAATTACTATGATGCTATTGCGCCATATAGGAACACACAATTGACATTATACCTAGGAAATACTGAAAATTTTTAGAAAATGAAAAATGGCTTAATGTCGGAAATTGCCAATACTTTTATTGTTGTTCGAAGTAATATCCGATCCTCTTTAAATAAAAGTAAATTTTATCTATTTTATCTATATTTATTTATTCTTGGGATTAAATGAAAGTCTCAGGGCGCCAGGTCAGGACAGTATTGCGGATAACTCATTACCTGCCATAGTCAAGTAGAGTGCGCTGAAGCATTGTCGTGGTGAAGGAGGATCCTGCTCCAAGGGCGCTACTGTCGATTTATAAATATCAAGACAATAGGCAAACTGCGATTGACATACGGTAACTGTCCTTCCATCATTTAGCACAACTGTCGCAACATGACCTTGCCGACCAAAGAATGAGGCAATGATCTTTTTTCCTTCACTTCTTTCTTTCTTTACCTTAGTGGGCCGATCCTCGGAAACGGTTTCGGGTTCGTAGCAGTATATCCAGCTTTCATCACCTGTGACGATGTCAAATACAGCATTAGAGTCACCGCCGTTGAACTTATCTAACATTTTGCGACAGCAGTCCATGTAAAGTGTGTGTGTTTCTGGTCGTCGGTTAAAGTATGGTGAATCCATCTGGTACAAAGCTTCCTGACGCCTAAATGTTCGTGTAATATTTTTTGAACTTTCATACACATACCAATGTCTAGGCTTGCCTGTATCTGCTGATAGGTCTCTTATCTTCCTCTATCATGCGTCGCACAGCACTGATGTTATCGTCAGTAGTCGCTGTTAAAGGACGTCCATCACGCGGATCATCATTGAGATTGCTACGTCCACGCTTAAACTCTTTTAACCAATTGTAAATAGTGGCACGAGATGGGGCTTCATTAAAAAATGCTAATCGCAGCCTATCATAGCTTTGTTGTTGAGTAAGCCCACAACGAAAGTCATATTATTGAATTGTCAATATTGTTATTGTTAATATTATTAAATAATATTAGTTTGGTGCTTGTACCGGTAATCGTGGTGAGAAATGGCCATGGCTTAAACACATACTTTACTTTTATTTATTAATTATGCCCTGATACTTTATCCTCTGTAGGTGTTTCTTTTTTACTCTCCCAACCATCAGGCAGCCCTAATAGCCTGGAAGAAATCGCTTGTTAGCGATAAGGCCGCCTGTTGCCTAATAACTTATGTAACCTACTTACTTTTTGTTTTTTGTTTGTATAATTATGTACATTATGGTAACAAAGTATAAATAAATAATTACTTGACTACGAAGAAAATAGAATACAGAAATCGACAATTTATATACAACTATAAATCTCTAGAATTGTTTCAGGGATATATTTATAATCGGTACGGGTTCAAAGTATATACATATATAGAGTATAAAATTACAGTTTTCTGATGTATTATAAATGCTTATTATTATTATAAAATACCCTATCTTTATTAAAATAAATCGAACTTTAAAACCAGCAACATATTGCTTCGTGTTTGACAATCAAACAGTAACACTTGCGTATAAAATTTGCATGAACAGCCATTGTTCTCCGTCCAACCAGCGTTGGAGGTGTAAATCCCAAAAGCGAATGCTATTTGATATAGGCTATTGTAGCGCACAATCCAAAGATTGCAACATCGGCGTTATATAAATAATTGAAAAAACTTTTTAAAAATTATGTAAAGAAATGTCGCCGCCGCAGATAGAGTATTCTTACAAAGCTTTCGTTATACAACGTTTTACAAGAGGCATTCCTCGGTAACCATTTCTCAAATCATTTATTTGTTTTATTTATAACATCAATGATTAGTAATGATCAGAATTATTGATTGAAAGTATATATAGATAATTTTAGCAGTTCCGTTTAATATTTTATACAGATTAATCATTTAGGGCTCATATTATCCTAAAAGTAAGGTCCTCGCATAGACATTTTTTATATACATTTTGAAAATAAATATAGCCTATGTTACTTGGCGGTGATGTAGCATTCTATTTGTGAACGAATTTTAAAAATCGGACCAGTTCTTTCTGAATTTATTCGTTATTACAAATGATTCTTTTAATCATAAAATAAGTTCCAAATTCAAGTGTTTTGTTTTTTTATACATAATCTAAACATGTTTTAATTATTTAACAAAGAAACCACACAGTATTCCAGAACATGTCGTATATGCAGCAACTATAGTGAATAGTCCTTGCGCAGGTTCAATTAACATGTTAATTAATTCTCTGACTTGTGTTTGTTGTTTTTTTAGTTATACAAATATCGAGCTGGTGTCTTAGGTGGTGTCCGAACATTCGATGGTGATGCGAGCGGCGGGTCCTTGTCCTGCTGTATTTTTGCATGCACTGGAGACACCATTGACACTTGCGCGAAAAGGTAGTTTTTGTTTTGTTCATGATAATGGTTTGTTTAAATTGAATTCATGTGCCAATAGAATTAATGATTGTTTGTCAGTCTAATAGGCAAGTGGGTGGGCTGTGCCTGATAAAGTCGACGGACTTTTTGGGTCTAAGGCAGGTCTAAGCCGGTTTCCTTACGATGTTTTCCTACACCGTTCGAGCGAGCGAGCAAGTCCATTAGTACACAGCCGGGATCTAACCTATGACCTCAGGGATAAGATTCGCATGCTGAAGCCAGTTTAAGATTTTCCTTAATCTCTGGTGAAATTTTGTAATATTCAGATATGTAGGCTTCCTCCGTTAGAAGCGCCGAGCACTAGTTTGAGGTCATTTGCGCACCTGGAAAAGAAAGTTTGTTGGGTCACGACGGAATTTGATCAAAGCCTATTAAAACAAATACAGTACGACTTTTTTTGATTTTTAGGTTCGATAAATACACACCAAACTCGCTGGCGACATTCGAAGAGTTGAGTATCTTAGCGTCGCTTACACCCCCGAAACGTAACGAAGAACTGCAAGTCGACAACATTGTTTACTTCCCAGTATCTTTACAACCAACCTTGTTACCATTAGAAGTTAATGATTATTCTCTAGAAATCACGTCACTCTCAGCAGTAGTAGATATTTATAATTATACGCTTCTGAGAAAGGATATTGCGTTGTATTCTTTCGGTATTTTTGGACGAGCCTTTGAAAAGGACGACCAAGAACCGTCACCTCCATGGGTGGAGGAGGAGGCTGCTACTCCATCACCGGATGACGATGCCGTCCCAGGATCAGCAACAACTTTGCATACAGTATATTTGTTAGTCGTTTTTATATTTGCGGTTGCCATTGTGTAATGTAATACATATTAATCGAATTCTGAAAACTATACTTCTATATGATATATTTGTCAATGTGCTAAAATTTGTTTTAATATATTTTAGTTAAATAAATCCCGCCGGACGCATTTATCTATTTGCCTACGTAATTAATTTGTCTTCGGTAATGATATACACATTATGTTATTTTTAATAAATAGTATTAAAATAATATTTGTATTTTTCTATTTATAACTGATAGTTGGATTTCGGTGCAAAGTACAACTATAACCTGAAGCAGTAATATACAATCACAACGTTTATTTTAATTAACAATAAAACATATTAGAACCATGGCCATGACGTCTGCGTCTTCTAAAAGACAAAAAAAATGGGTAAAAAATCCCTTCCTGTATTAAAAAATAAACAAGCAGACAGTAGTATTTTTTGGTTTTTCTTTTATAAGTTAGGGTAATCAATTTGCGCCTAATATCTTTGCCTCAATCGGTCTTAAATCATGAGCGAGGCTTACATTAACCTACCAAGTAGGGTCAAGTGTTTTATATCATAGTTGCCGGGCACAGCCTTGGGGTTGAGTTGACAGTTTGGCCTTAGTTGTTGCCGGAGTTGAATCCGCTTTTTCCGATGTAAGTGACGCATATTAAAACATTTTGATAAATTGCCGGTGAGATAACCCGTTAATCTTTTACCTCAAGATACATTGAATTGCTCAAAACAATATGATATTCGTGATCGTATTGGCGGCCTGAGAGGTCGATAAGCGAAATTCTTCCATCACGGAAAATTCACGATGCGCTTCACTTTCTTGATATTAACATCTTTGATTCCGTTATCGCTACAGGTAAGTGTTTTTCTTATAAAACAGGTGTTTTTATAAAATTCTATACAAATTAAATTGTATTATTATATTTTTTTTACAAACACATATATAACTAGTCTAGCCATCAGTTCTGTTACTAATGAAAATGCATTTTTTTTAAGTTTTTAATTATTTCGCATTTTGAAAAGGTATACTATTATTTTAAAAACTTCTTTCAATTTTGCGCCATTCCAAACATTTGTTCTCGTTAGTTATCTAATAATACGTTAATTAAGTACAAAGACTGTATAAGCCAGAATTCGTCAAACCTAATTAGGAAGCAAAAGCAAAATCTTATTGCGAGAAACGAAAATTTCCACTAGGACTCTGTCGCGTATTAAACAAAACCTGAAGCTCGGTGTTTATCGGTAATGTATAGGACATACCCTCAATCAATCTCTAAAATTAAAGAGAGTTGATGGATCAAAACGCCTTCTTTCACCATGCGCAGGTAGGTAAAGCACAGAAATAACCTCTTTACCGATGAAAATATGTTCACGATTTAACAACACTACGATATGCAAAAAGATAAAATGTATGCTCACATCTCAAGTAGTCGGAAAGGTACAACGTGGTCATCATCGTCCGTCAGTGATGACGAGTTTCATGGGCGTGTCTTATGTAGGAGTCACAAAACTATTTTTTTCTGAAAAAAGAGTGAAAACTTCAGCCATGGTGTTAAGATGTCTTGGGTCATGTTGTGAAACCTCTCAGTATAGTAAGTATATTACATACTTTACCTTGGACTTTCCAGCAAGATTCTGCACCTGCTCACAAGGCACGAACTACCCAAGGCTGGCTTGAAACCAACTTTCCGAACTTCATAAGAGCTGAAGACTGGCCCTCATCTAGCCCAGCCCTCGACACTATAGACTTGGCTTGCTCTAAACTTCACGCCGACATTGAGTCTCTCAAAGACTCTTTGGAGCAAGCAGTGGCGAAATTTCCCTTGGAAACAGCGCGTTAATCCATAGATTCGTGGGCCAACAGGTTAAAGGCCTGAAATGTAGCCATTTCGAATAGAATATTGTTTTATTTTTCGCTGAGACTTCATTATGTAGGTATATATTTTAATAATGTTACATAATTAAATTTGAAAAAAAAGAATGCATTTTCATTTGTAAAAAAACTTATGGCTAGACTAGGTATAAACGAGGACATCAAGATACATTACGTTTTATGATTTCTTTAGTAAATTACAGTTATTAAAGAAATGAAGACTTTGTAAATATAAGATAACATATTCTTAAACAAAGTAAAATCTGTTATACTATTCTATAATATCATTTACAAAAACAAAATTTGCAAATTACTATGACAAACTATTCGTCACCCACGAAATGTAATTACAAAAATTTCGGTTTGAAAGACTATTAAATTAATTAAATGAATACGATAGACGAATAGACGATTAATTCCTAGGTAACACTGAAAATGTTTAGAAAATGAAATACGGCTTAATGTACAAAATTTGCCATTAGTTCTTGGGAATAAATGAAAGTCGCAGGGAGCCAGTTCAGGACTGTATGGTGGATGACTCATTATCTCGACACCTGCCATAGTCACATATTCAACAGAAGTATTGTCGTGGTGAAGGAGAAGCTGCCTCGAGGGTGCTGCTGTCCATTTTTCCAAGCCAAAAAGCGATTGACATACCAATATATCCAGCTTTCATCACCTGTGACAATGTCAAATACAGCATTTGAGTCACCGTCGTTGAAATTATCTAACATTTGGCGACACCAGTCCGTGCGAAGGTGTTTCTGGTCGTCAGTTAAAGTATGGGGATTCCATCTGGTACAAAGCTGATGCCTAAATATTCGTGTAATTTTGAACTTGACTCATACCAATGCCTAGGCTTGCCCGTATCTGCTCTGGTCACTCTCTTATCTTCCTCTATCATGCGTCACACATCACTAATGTTATCTTCAGTAGTCGCTGTTAAAGGACGTCCCTCACGCGGATCATCATTGAGATGGCTACGTCCACGCTGAAACTCTTTTAACCAATTGTAAATAGTGGCACGACATGGGGCTTCATTAAGAAATGTAAATCGCTGCCTATCATAGCTTTGTTGTTGAGTAAACCCACAACGAAAGTCATAATAAATCATTGGCAGAAAATTTTCTCGCGTTAGGTCCATTTTCACGAGTAACAAGAGTTTTAGATTTGCCGCCAATTCACAAAAACAAAAAACAAATGAATGCAATACCTACATTACTTTGGTAACCTAATGTAGGTTCTAAAATTAAAATTCAAAAAAGTTGTCATTAGCAATGTTTCTAGCTGGCTAGTTCTAAACGTTTTGCAGTGTTACCCACGTTCCTGCATGTGTGATTCATCGTTGAACGCCGAGACAGAATTCGAACTCTATCACTTCGACGTAGTTCCACAACTGACCGTTTTTTAAGACGCCTTGTGAAGTATTTCCGATCCAATCTGCCTTAGAGACACGTTTTCCAATTCTTCACAGGCCGGCAACTCACGAGCCTTTTTAACGTAGTTGAGCATGGGCGGCAGAATCTCTTAACATCAGGTGAGCCTCCTGCCAGTTTGGCCTGTTCTATAGAAAATAAGACTATTATATAGTGGTGGTTACAAGATTTTATATACAATTTAAGAAATCAACACCTGAAGACCTAAGCTATGTGGCAGCAGTGGTTGAATACGAATTCAGTTGGGATGTACCCACCAATGTACAGAATTATCTAACTTTGATCCGGGATGCAGCTGCAAAGGTAAACAATAAGTATAATTATTATTTAAAATAAACAGCATTTGCTTAGTGGCAGCATGCGACTCTCATTCCTGAAGACATCCCATTCCATGTTCTATTCCCGGTTGTGCACCAATTACCTTCCTGTCCATGTGCGCAACTAAGACTCACGTGTACCGTACACAGGAAAACATCGTGAAGAAAACAGCATGTCTTAATTTCAAGTCTACGACATGTCAGACAGAAGTTTGATGACCCAGATATGAAATAAAAATGATTAAAAAAGCGGATGCAATCTGAGGCCACTGGATTATTATTACTTTAAAGTGGACATATATTATGAGCTATGTCAATATTTTTGTCTACGCGTGTATATCACGTCAAAAGATAAATTACAATTTTATTTCGAAGATTTAGATAACAATTCTTATTGACAATGCCACTTATAGATTTTATTTTATCAAAACTGGTATATATATATAGTTTATTAAAAAGTATATGAAATATACCTCAGACCAGTTTAATACCAGTTTATATATATTTATATAAATATATATATATATATATATATAACTTCGTCTCGCCTTAATGTGATTTAACTTAACCTGTCTTTTCAGTACATAAAAACATGGAACCTTTTGCTATGCTACCCCAGAGACTGTTCGGTTTTCCGGAATGAAAACTTAGGTTTTTCTGTGAATATTTCTCTATATCACCTGACAGTTCTAGTCATAATATTTAATTAACAAATAAAATATAGGGGTTGATATCTTTATCAACCCCTATATAAACATATAAACAAACCTTAATTTTCACCCCTCTACTTCTTAGTAGAGGGGTGAAAATTAAGGTTTGTTTGCTGTATCACAAAAAAACTTTTTTTTGGGGTGGACACCCCTTATCACTTAACGGTTTGAAATATAGACAGTAGCAGATTAATAGACTTAGTGAATATGTATAAAAAAAATCATAAGAATCGAGCCGTTTACGGAACATTGTGACACGAGAATTTTATATATCAGATATACCTAGGCATAACTATAACTTTATACGAATGTATATGTGACTATTTGATAATGCAGCGTATGCAAGCTTATTTAGTTATTTCTTAAGTCATATTTATATCACTTAACATCAGATGAGCCTACAGCCCGTTTGATGCCTGCTTTAAAAAAACATATTATTCTTTTGTATTGCATGTTATATATTTTTTTTATATAAATTTTCCAATATCCCCGACTCTTGTGGTGCAGGACCTTATTTTATACATATATTTTGTCCAAACATAGAAACATACATACACTAAGAAATTTACATATATATATCCATATATACAAGTATATATATATTACTACATATTTCTACTTAATATTCATGCGCTAGTGGGGGCCCGTCTCACCTCTGCTACGCTCTGGTTGCAGTGTACACATCTCATCACCTTACTGCAGAAATCTTCCAGTTGCGATCTGAAGTTTCTTAATATTTCGGGTAAATGCTAGGTTGTTACCTTTATATCGTTTTGTTGTTTGAGATCGCAACTGTCTGACTTGTATGTGAGTCGCACGTACGTGTGTATGTTACATTGTGATTTCATGAACCTTAGGATTAACTTTTACTTTTTATTTAGATTGATAATTGCATTTTTTTTAATTTGGCTATGCATTTGTTGCACCTTTACCATTTGTATTTAGTTTTTAATACTTACTAAGGTTGCCTGGGAGAGATCGCTTGTTAGCGTTAGAACCTCCCGTTGCATCTCTAATAATTTTTATAATTTGTTTTAATTTTTAATGTAAGGAAGTTTTAATAAACAATGAAATCACAATTATTTTACACTTTATAAAGAATGTGTTCACAGGACGCTGACGTGGTGGTATTCCCAGAGTTATGCTTAAACCCTGGTCAGGATCATTATGTGCCTATTCCTTTTAATGGCTTGTTGAAGGATGATCCAATACCAGCAATACGACCTTATTTATATCATGAGGTATGTCTAGAGTTTAGAAAAAAAAATACTGAAATCTTAAGGAAGATAGGGAAATCATTGAGTTGAATTTCCGTGGCTTCAATGGCATGGCGAAACCCAAGGGTCTATTTTTGGGTTAGTGTTGAGGAATGAGTTTGTAGTAAGCCTCTGCATAACAGAGCTTGAGTATAGGTCCAACGCTACTATAATTGCGCCACTACGTGGAAAAATAAAATGTAATAAAAATAAAAAAAATACCTATTTAAAAATGTACCAAATTCGAATAAAATTAAAAATAATTTACTCATGAAATACCTAGTTTCGTAGTCCACTAGGTGAATCTGTTACCATCGGTATTGATTCAAAGCAAGAAATATTTGTTCTGCATATTAACGACAAAATAACATACATTAATATTTTTCATATGTTCTTTAAGATCTTAGTAGCAATATCATCTGCTGCGCGTGAGAATGCGATCTACGTAGTTGTTAACATTCAAGAGACAATGAACTGTGAGGACGCCCCAGGCGAAGAATGTCCGGAAAAGAAGACCTATATTTTTAACGCTAACATCGTATTTGACAGACAAGGAGCAGTTATTAGTAGGTAAGTTATCCTTTAAAGTTCTAACAAACAAAAGATTTTAAACGACTTATGTATCAAGGGAAGCTGTAGTTGGAATCGTACTTTCTTGGATCAAAACTTTGTGGTTAATGAAACCCGCTCTGACGTATATTATTTAGTGGCGTTTAAATATTGTACAAGATATTTAAACTTACATAAAAATATTTGCGCGTTTAATGTCGCTTGTGTCTTAGGTAGAATTAAACTCTTATTGAAATGAAACTTCTATAAAAAAAAATACCGTCACATTTTTGGGTTATGCGCCCTATTTTTCTTGTCCCTACTACGGTTGAATCGAAGTGATTCGCCATTAATAACAAAAATATATAATAACGATAACAATGATAGTAATAATTCTATTACAATTAACTAAATTCTGTAATAATCTTAATAGTAATAAGGTAATATGAAATAATTGTATTATTTGTATTCATGTCTATGATAATAAAAGCCTTTTGTCAAACTTTATCTAATATAATTTTATTTAACCAATTTCTGTAAAATTGCACATAGTAGATCATTTTTCGAAAAATAAGGTCATAAAGAAGTTTCACTTCTTACGTGTGTACACTAGTAAACGCAAACATTTTTTTTTACTTATTTAAGATTATATCAAGATAAATTTTTAGTCCTGATAAAATTTAAAAATATCAAAGAGCACTTCAATGAGTGATTGAGAATTAATATTAATTAATTATTGATTTATAAGGTACAGCATGATTCTATAAATCTATTCAGATGTTATATAATAGATATATGAGGCGAGATAGGCGAGGTGATGTATTCTCAGCAGAATACGTGTTCGGAACCCGCTATATATTTATAATAATTGTAAAAAGAAATAGAAAGTCTCGGAGTGTTAAGCCAGTGAGGTCGTTTAAGGGATATTCAAATAAATGTTTCCTGAAACTAACGTTTAAAATATGAGGTTATAACTAACTTAAAATTAGGCGTAGTGAACAAAAAAACTTGACTTATTTAAGGGACCTTAAGACTGAGCGACTTCTGTTACCCAAAAAGAATATTATAAGTGTAGTCGACCGATTGGACACTATGGGCATGTTATATTATATATTATTACGAAGACGGGTCGAATGCAATGTTTCTAGATTTTTCCACTACTTAGAGAACTTTTCAGCAGGCTGTAATATGATTTCTGACCGTTTCAGGAGAGGGTTAATCACATATTAGAAAATTTTAATTTCCATAATGTTACCCTAGTTTTCAGGAAGCTGAAACCCTTTTTCGGTCAGTTTCAGAACATGTGTAGTCGATTGGTGCAGTTTTCAGGAGACACCTTTTCAGGCGTTTTCAGGCCTAGGTATACCCCTTTGATGAAGGAATATTCTAGACCGAACTTTCTAGGTGTGAGACAAGGACTAAATGATAAGAGAGAGAGAGAGAAGATCAGAACTTTCGCGAAACTAGACTGAGCACTCTAGAACTCCGTACGACAAGGACGGAGCAACGTGCGAAAGAGACAAAGAGTGCGGACGTTCTAGAATTGTGCAATCGCTACTCAGTAGCAAGCCCGCCTAGAAAGTTCTCGAATATTGTTTAGAATTATTCCCAGGGATATATAAGCGAGCCGAAACGCGACTAGTCGCCTTTAGTTTTGAATGCGATAACAAGAGCGAAACACCGAAGCGATAAAGTGCGAATAAAGTGAATATAAGTGATAAAGTACTGTGTGAAGAGTGCATAAGTGAAGTAATAAGTGATTGTTTTTGTGTGCTATAAGTGCATTTCTGCAATTAATTTGTGCCCATAAATTCCTCATTGATTTATCAAGAAATAAACCCTTGAATAAATCCACGGCATTTTCTATCCGTTCCCCTAGCTCGTAACAATATGATTGTGGGAAAAATTAAGGGGCCTTCAAGTGTGAGATGATTGCTATCATTTTGCGCGCTTCTAATTATTAATGATATACATATATATAATTATTCTGCTTCTAATTATTAACATAAGTTATATATTATGTTATATATCAAACTTGACTAATGTTAGGCTGCATAACACGCGTAAATTCAAATTTGTTTAATCAACTGGCTGAACATCTTTAAGGCCGCTAGTTAAAAGGCGCCGTTTAGTTAAAAGGCTAGGCTGTTAATTGAACGGCTGATTTATCTAGTTGGCTGCGACATATATATATGATTAAAATTACGGTAAAATTTCAGATACCGCAAAATGAATCTGTTCGGAGAGTATACTCGCACACCAGCATTAAAGCCAGACTTGGGCGAGTTCTCAACAGACTTTGGTGTTCGGTTTGGACATTTCATCTGCTTCGACCTGATGTTCCAGGTCCCGGCTGTGCAGACTCCACAGAAGCTTAACGTAACTGATATCATATACACTGGAATGTGGGTCTCAGAGTTACCCTATTTAACAGGTACAATATAAAAAGGCATATTTGTTTTTCGTACCGAAACAATGTTATAATAGATAATTTATTTTAATAGATAATTCCTACATCAGTAACGGCTTTGTACCTAATTATTAATAAGTAAGATCAAAAAAGCTTTATGTTTTAGTGGGAGAATCTTAAAATCTCCACATTCAGTCATTTATTATATTTCTAAGTCTTTAGATTGATGATTATTTTGAAATTAATTAATGATGAATAATAGACATAGTGTTGGCCTAGTGGTTTCAACGTGTGAATATCATGCCATCGTAGGTTCGATCCCCAATACACACCACTTTCTATTAGACTTTCTATTAGCACATTTAAGATGCTCGTGCGGTGAAGGAAAATATCAAGAGGTACCTGCATGCCTTAGACAGAAAAAGTCAACGGTGTGTCGACAGAAGGTTGATCTACGTGTCTATGACCACAGAACATAAATCTGAGGCCCAGACCTAAAAGGTTGTAGCACCATTGGTAGATATAATATCAATATTTCAGCTGTTCAGATTCAAGAGGCGTATGCGTATTCAATGAATGTGAACTTCATAGCATCTGGAGCCAATAATGTCACTGAGGGTGGAGCAGGTAAAGTATTTTAAGTCTAAAGAAGCCTTATTAATATATCGAGAAAGATTAAGAAGCCAACTTCAATTTTAGTTATTACATATAACATTTTTGAGATTTTGAATGATTCCTGAAAAGTTGATAAAACAAGTATTTTACGTTTTCTAAATTAACGAAGATAATTACCAGGATGACTAAATTAAGTTTCTTTATATCGACCTAAAATGAGCTGAAAAGTTCGTATGCTAACAAAGATTTATTTTATAGAATTTGATTTGAGTATACAATATAGTTATCTTCGAGAGCGATACAACGAGCTTAGCTTAGCTTTAATAAATTTTTTGTATACTATTTTTATAGTACAATTTGTCGTTAGCCTCAAAATATGTCATTTTCGGTGATTACATCATCATCAACGCAAATCTTCTGCACAGCGAGCATTCTCTTAAGGTGAAAAGAAAAAAGTCGCTGGGGTTGAATAGCTCAGAATCATCAATTCGTTGTTGAAGTAATACTTCTTTATTGGCGTTGGAAAAAAAATTACCATCACATTTTTCGGTTACGCGCTATCTTTTTCTTGTCCCTACCACGGTTGCTTCGAAGAGATTCGAAGCCATTAATAACAAAAATATATAAAAAACGATAACAATGAAAGTAATAATTCTATTACAATTAATGATATTCTGTAATAATCTTAGTAGTAATAAGGTAAAATGAAATAATTTTATTATTTGTTAAACTTTATCTTTATTTGACGAATTTCTGTAAAGTTGCTTACAGTAGATCATTTTTCGAAAAATAAAGTCAAAGAATTAATGATTTTTGACGGTGACGGTCACCGTGACCACGCACGCTGTAAAGCACGCGAAACGTCAGAATTTTTTTTAAATTATGTAAATAATTTATGTTTATAATAATAATACCTAGCTTTAATCCGTTTAAAAAGTGTTTTCTTAATATATAAAAGCTATGTTAACAAAAGACAATACTAAAAGTTCCTTCACTTAAAATATTACGACAGTGGTCAAATTGATACACGGTTAACTAAAAATTATATTTATTTAATACTAGTAGCGCCATCTATGTGTCAGCCTACGAACTTTCCAGTCCACCGATAAGCCGCCGGGACAAAGTATACTCAGCAGAGTGACCCTTGATATTGGTTCAGAATATTTAAAAAATATTAATGCATTCATACATTATCCTGCCTTGTAGGGTCTGGCATTTATTCTGGCAAGGCGGGTGCTTTAATAAGCTTCATGCCTGGTCTACCAACTACACGACTTCTGGTCACAAGAGTTCCTAAAGTTCCTGGACAGGTATTTCTTAAGACCTTATTTAAATAGTTAATGAAGTCAATACGATTCTACTACGACTACGAGTTTAATATGTAAAATATGGTCTGTATATATAGTATATTAGTCACCGTGACCACGCACGCTGTAAATCACGCGAAACGTCGGAAAATTTAAATTTAAAATTATGTAAAATTTGTTCTTTGATATTACTGAAACTTATAATTTTATATAAAAAAACAGTGTTGGCCTAGTGGCTTCAGCGTGCGACTCTCATCCCTGAGGTCGTAGGTTCGATCCCCGGCTGTGCACCAATGGATTTTATTTCTATGTGCCCATTTAACATTAGCTCGAACGGTGAAGGAAAACATCGTGAGGAAACCGGCTTGCCTTAGACCCAAAAAGTCGACGGTGTGTGTCAGGCACAGAAGGCTGATCAGCTACTTGCATATTCAATTCGCAAACGATCATTAAACAGATACAGAAATCTGAGGCCCAGACCTAAAAAAGTTTGTAGCGCCATTGATTTATTTTATAATTTGATAAATAGACGGTAAAAATTAACTCATACTGATATCTGTTACTCAAAAGTTCAAGGCCCTCAAAATCAGTTTCATACTCGAAGGGAGAAACATATTAAAATAATATAAAGTACTTTTTTCTAGGTACAATCCTATCCAGGACCAATATATAACGACCCGTCAGATCTAGACAATCTTCTAATTAATGGGGATCCATCAATGGCAGCCCACACAAGCCGGTTACTTGTACCCGGTTATCAGAGCTTCACACTTACAAGTGGGGACATAATGTGCTCTTTTGATATTAAACTGACGCAAACGGACAAGACGGTAAGGCGACGGCTACTTTAAGCAGTAAACATTCACCTTAATAGCTCTACGTAGTATCACTGTTCATACGTGTGTCACAAACAAATGGGATTTAGTATTAAAATATTTATTGAAGTATTTCCGAACCAATTACACTTATAGTCCTTTAAGAAAAGAGCGTTCAGCATGCCGCTCTCATTCCTGAGATCGTAGGTTCGATTCCCGGCTATGCCAATATTCGGCTATATCAATGGACTTTCTTTCTATGTACGCATTTAACATACGCTTTAACGGTGAAGGAAGTTATCTTGAGGAAACCGGCTTGCCTTAGCCTCAAAAGACGACGGTATGTCAAGCACAGGAGGCTGATCACCTACTTACCTATTAGATTAACAAATGATCATGAAACAGATACAGAAATCTGCCGCCCAGACATAAAAAGGTTGTAGCGCCACTGATTTTTTATTACTTAACATCAGGTGAGCCTCCAGCCCGTTGGACCCGGTTCTATAAAAGTAACAAAAATATTTTAAAATCTCAGTGTGACACTGTAACCGTAAGGCACTGAAGTCATAGTAGAACTCCCAGTAACATAATAATAATGCTAGCACTAAATAAATCAGATAATAAAAAAAAATATAAAGACTTAAACTTAGTGAAGTAATAAAAGTAGTATAAAACTTTAGAAACATCATACCTAGTAATCGCTTTTTGACAGATTGTATGCTTAGTCATGGAAGATTTTTCCAATATCTATATTAAAATGAATTGCTGTTCGTTTGTTTGATCTTGATATATTTGTTTGTTTTTGGATGTTCAGAGAAGGTTTGAATGTTGAGCGACTTAAATAATAAAAAATAATAATTTAATTTTTCAATAAAATACGTTTCTTCTTCTACAAGCTTTAAGAGATTTTATGTTATTTTTATCTTCTGTGTTTGTAATTAAAGTACAAGTGAATTCGAGAATGGTTCAGATGATTTACAATTAGATATATTTTGTTTGATTTTAAGTTTAAAATTGTTGTATTTAAGGCGGTGTACACGCCATCTGTCGGGTCCGCTAGTGTCGTATTGTCTATATATTTTATATTATCGTATAATTATTTCTTTTTTGTGGATATGACAGGACCTTTTTTAAATACAATAAAAAACTAACCTCTTTTTTAAATGTCATGATGAGTGAGACAGATTAACAAATATTTAATACATTAACATGTAGTCAAGAAGGCTATCGATTTTAACTAAATATTTACAAGATACGCAACAAATTGTTATTAGTAAACAGTAAATATTATAAAATGTGTCTTATAAATAATAAAACACATAGCATAGTTATATATATGTTCTATTACTTCCTGATATTTGTTTTATTAGTTATACAAATATCGAGCTGGAGTGTTAAGTGGAGTTCGCACATATGACGGCAAGGCATCTGGGGGCATAAAGGTGTGTGCTGTATTCGCTTGTACAGGAGATGGCATCGATTCATGTAGCAAAAGGTAGATGTACTAGATTTATGTGAATCTAACCCAAAAAAATTTCATGGTTTCATTTTTTTATATAAATTGTCTCTGAACAAAGACACAATTTAACATTACGATCTGGCCTAACTTAAGACTAAAAAGTAATTTAAAACTAAACTAATTGACTAAAAGTACCAATAATTTCTATATCAGAAAAACCTTGAAATACATGTATTCCTATTTGATGGAAATAAATGTTGACGCGACTCTGGTTAACCACAATAACTTTTTACAGATTTCCCAAATATACAGCGGAGTCACTTGCGACGTTTGAAGAGCTAACCATCGCTGCGAACCTAACAACTCCAAAACGTAATGAAGATTTGCAAGCTGACAACATAGTTTACTATCCAATATCGCTACAACCATCAATTTTGCCTCTCGAACCCAAAGACTACTCCCTAAATATTAACCAAATTGGAGACAGAACCTTTTATAATTATAAGCTTTTAAATGGAAATGTAGAGTTATATTCCTTTGGTATTTTTGGACGTATGTTTGAGAGAGATGACGAGGTACCGTCACCTCCATGGACTGAGATGGAGAACTAAAACAAATTACGTTGTATAAAATATTTAGAAAATGCTATAAAATCTAAATATACTTATTGAACTTAATATTTTACTTATTTGGATCTCTTAAGTAAAAACTTCTGTCTTCTGTCTTGATTCTAGATTTATCTATCTTTTTCCTTATAATAATTTATTTAAAGACAAGTATTGTGTTTGTTCCTTCTGTACCCAACAAGCAAGTACAAGCAGTATATTTTTAGCTCGAAGGTATTCCTTGTCAAACTTTTCTTTTATTCGAGCAAATATTCATGGCGCACATAGTAATTAGCCGTTAGCAGTTATTGCTCTTTAGAATTTGATTTTAAAAAGGAAATTGTCGCAACTACAGGTAAACCGTGCTAAAACTAACACGGAGAAGTGCAATAAAAAAAGAAGCAAAAGTGATAATATACAATTTAATATAATAAATAATAAGTGTGAACAACAACTTATAAAAAGCCTTTTTTTAATTTGAATGTTTGTAATATTCCTCAAAGTTTAAGTCGTAAAATTATCGAAATAAATAAATAAAATTACACTATTGACGAATTCGCAAGAAGCGACAACTCAAGAACACCGTAGTCACGCTGATGAGGCTATTTATCATCAACAATATTTATATTTAATACATAATGATAACACTATCTCATATTATATAATAATTTATTAGGAAGAATATGATACAAAAATGTGATGGTGGTACAATCTTCGCATATTCTGCCGCACATTATAGTGTTCAAATTTATCTTAAAAGGTAGAATAGAAGTTACAATTACATTATGAGTTAATTCTCGTTAGTTAATTGTCATATTATTTTATCACTAAATCATCACGTTATTAAAATACATTATTACATTATCAAAATCGTGTTAATTATAATGTTTCGCGCAAATCATTATTAATAGCAAAATACATTTTTTCCAAAAGTTAATTTCCATTAAGTCGATTTTTAAAAACACTCGTAGGAAGAGCTTAGAATGTTTTTTGTTAATTATATACCTCGATTGTCATGCAAAAGTTGTTTTCCTATACAAGTCCTAATTTAAAATATATATGTTTTTGTGAACGAATAAGGGTATTTCTGATTTCTATAGGGAAGAGATAAAATACGGTACGGTACAAAGGTACGGTAAGGTAAGGTACATCTCTCTAGATGCTCCACAAATTGCTCTAAAATAATTTTTTTGAGCCTTATTATTTATTTCCACTAAATTTCCCCAACCTATAATTCAATATCTAGAGCAGTGTTGGCCTAGTAGATTCAGTATGCGACTCTAATCCCTGAGGTCGTAGGTTCGAGCCCCGGCTGTGCACCAACGGACTTTCTTTCTATGTGCGCATTTAAGATTCCCTCGAGCTTGCTTAGACCTAAAAAGTTGACGGCGTGCGTCAGGCACAGAGGGCTGATCACTTACTTGCCTAATAGATTAACTAATGATCATGAAATAAATACAGAAATCTGAAGCCAAGACCTAAAGAGGTTGGAGTGCCATTGTTTTCATTTATATTTTTATAATTCCATATCTAAGTATGGATGAATGCAGCTAAAACCGTATCATGGTTAACAGTTTCCCGTAGTCGTTTTAACACATAAATGGAGTTGTCTTGTTTATTCTGTAATTTTTCAATGTGCTCTCCAATTACAAAATTTATCCAGTGTTAAGTGTTAAAAATTATTGGATTAACAAAGGATCATGAAACAAATACAGAAATGTGAGGCTCAGACCTAAATTGGTTGTAGTACGACTGATTTATTTTTAAGTGTTATTTTTTTTGTGATTTAGAGGGATTAGAATTTTGGATTTTGCCATATTATTTGTTTTATTTCTAGTAGGCTGTGAGGTAAAATAGTCATAATTTTTTTGTTTTCCTAGTATAAAGTTTAAAAAATAGTGCCACTTTACATGAACTACAATCATCATACAATCATACAATCAATTATAATGGCTAATAAGTAATATTATGTTGAATAATTTTCTACAATACTAGTGAATAGCTTAAACTAAGTTAATGCTAATTACCTAGGTTGCATATTTTATGTGGTGATTCATGTCTTTTATTATCGATATTTTTTGCATCTAATTCTGTATAAAATGTCAAGTCACGTATGTGTTGATTGATTTTTGCGCAATTTATGTATGTGTGTTTATTTAAAGGATATTTTAGGTATAAGGTTTTTCGTATACAAGATTTTTTACGCTGTGGCAACTATGTTTGAATGGATATTTAATTTTACGATTGGAAAACATAAATTATAAAATAAAGTCATTGTATCATAGAAGCTGTCGAATGCTTCGTTTGTTGTGTGGGAGATGTATACGTTCTCTCGGCTGTATATAAACCTTGAAATATCTTTAAAATTTTCGTTTATTTTCGATTGGGATTGTGCGTTATCATGGTCTAAAAGTGCTAAGTAATAGTAGATAGAATAATAAGAGGTTTCATTGTGTGTCATCTATGTTACTTTTTATTAAGTCTAAGCAGGAGTTTTATATTATTTTGTAAATTATTATTTTGAAGGATAGAGAAGAAGTTCGAGAGAACTTTGATTATTTCTATTATTGGATATTTCTTGTTCCAGTCTCCACATAATATTAGTTTTTTGTTGCGTTTCCTGCATATATTACTTAAAAGTTGTTTTAAATTATAGAAAAAAGTTGTTACATCCAAGATCGTACATATTCGTAGCTAGTACTGTCCGGTATATACATATTTTTATTAAGTTGTATTTACTTATTTCAACACCACAATATTGGAATTGGAGAGGTATTGGTAAGCTAGAGTAGTCTTCCCTTGTATTTTAAATTGTTTTTATTAAGACCGTGCGTCTTATATTCGTCGAAGACCGTCGTAGGGCTTTGACTTTGAATTAATTTCCGTGTTTATCACATAAGTTTTGTTTTTATTGTCCTTCAAGTGGCGTATTTTTAAGTAGTGGCAATATTTATAGTAAGATATGGATTCTAGATGAAACTTAATTAATTTTACATTTAAATGAATATATTGTATATTCTTTATAAACACCTTTTGCACTTTTATAAACACAATTGTAAGATGAAGATAAAAGAAGGTTTATCGTTTGCACATATTATTAATATTATAAACTCTTTGGGATTAATAATGGACGTATAAATTTCACTAATGTAACTACTTAACGTGCACTCATTGCTTGAGGCTAATACACGAAGTAGTATTGTAATAGTCATTTTTCATGTTTATTTTTATTTTATTAACTTGTGTCAGGCCACAAGTTGTTAATGCCCAAATATTATTATTTTGGGTTGATTTTCTATTGTTTGACGATTAAAGTCATGACATCGTTTTGTAAAATATCTTTTGTTGTCTCCTTGATATTGATTGTGGTTTTCAGTATTTGGTGAAATTTCTTTTATAATACGCTTAGTCTGTACGTAGAAGGGCAGAAACTACAGGCAAATTATATTTTTTCTGCCGCAAGCTTTAATTCGACTTCTTCTATTTAATTCATCTTTCAGAAGATCAGTATCATTGCAGCTATTTATATATATGTCCAAAAAGCATCGTTTATTAGCTATAGATGTTATCTGTTTTCCGAAATCTGTTGTTGTACTTTGAAGTCTTATCTTGCGCGTTATAATATTAGTGCTAGGCTCATTGGACGTAATAACTTGTAGTATTTTTACAATAATAATGATGAGATCAGAGTACAAATTAATAATGCCAGATCACGGTATTACTTTCGTTTTAATCAATACATTTTTGTAGTTTTGTTTTGAATCACGATTATTTGCCTTTTTGTATCTGAATTTTTGTATCAGAATGTACTCACAAAGATATGTTTTCTTTGTTATATAAAACACAGTTTATTAGTTTAAGTATACATCCATGTTTACTAAGCACATCTCATTAGCACATTCCCTACCATACGCTATTACGCAATACAATAACAAAATGAAATATCATGCAAATTATATCGTGTTTATGTATTCCTCAATAAAGCGTAGATACGCTCCATCCGATAAGCAACTGATAAGCATTCAGTGAGTTAACACATCTGATATTTAAGTAACTGGGGCATTATATCATTACTAGTTTGACAGCTGAGTCGCGCGAAACACGTTGTCGTTGTAATTTAAGAGAAATAAACATGGTTCAAGAAAGAAGAGTATTGGTTATTTACACTGGTGGTACTTTTGGAATGTTAAAGAATGAAAAAGGCGGTGAGTGTTTTTCAATGAATGAATTTATTTTATTTTTGCTCTCAAATAATACATGTTAAAATGAGTAGAATCAAATACTTATGAAAATATGTTATGCAAAACACGTGTGAACATGTAAACTTGAAGAAGGTGTTTCGTTAATTATTTAATACAGTTATTTCTATATGTTTATACTACGCAGATCAAAAGCTTCATAATAAAAAGGGGGTTCAAATTATTTTTTGATTAATTAAAATAGGTTAGCATAAACAAAATCCGCACGTATATTTATTCAATTGAAATATTTCAGTACTGGTTCCACAGAAGAACATTGAAAATAGAGTTATTAGAAAACTAACCCAGCTACACGACAATGAATATTGGGAGAAAAATCTCGCTAAAACAGACAAACAAGACTACCTTGTATTACCAGGTAATTAATTTCTATAAATAACTAAAGTAAGTTGTTAACTATAATATCATCCATCACATTATCGAGAAAAATGTTGAGTAGCATCCGGTGCAGTTCTATGAATTTCTTCGCGTGTTGTAATTCATAATGTTGGATTTCGACATACGAGAGTAATAATTGCTAAGCCTTGTTTCTGAATCTTACTCATAGAGACCCAAGTCTCAGACCCAGTAAATAAAATTATGGAAAACCTGTCTGTGCAAAAGTAACTAACATATGAATACATATTTCGATATGAAAACTACTTTCTTGGGTACTTAATGGTTGTTAACTATGATTTCGGTTGATTAACGTCTTCATTCCATGCGTGTCGTGTTCATTTTAACTATCACCTCTGGGTTCTCATAGCTTGATAGCAGTTTAATTTGGGATGCATAGTCCCCTAATAGCTACTTATAATACCATATCTACAAACTTAAAGAAACCCCCAGATACATCGTTCGCATCCAAGCAAATTATATGCTATCGAGCTGTCAAAAACTGGTATAAAAATTTATCGAGTACCAGGAGTTAATAAATTGTAGTCTTACAATAAAAAGCTATTGTCTTTCGTAGCTATGTGGATGTTTAGAGAATCGAATAAACAAATGAACAACGCTAGCTATCTCGACGTTTGTAATTTCGATATTGTTCTCTCAATCAGCGTTGCCCTATTAGGATTGCGGTACAACATTAACATCTAAATTCTAATTGGCCACAAAGATTTTTTCATTCTGAAGGTCTTGTCTGCTGCCCTGCTAGTGATATCTCTCCAGTTTGTGCGGTCTATAGCTTTCCTTAGCGCAACTGTTGTAGGGAGACCCGTGAGAATCACAAACGTTTAGTGAGTAACAAAAGTTGGAGATTTCCTTCTCAATCGCATATCCTTACATTCGTTTAAATGATTGCCTACAAATGAAGTCCGAATTGACGACTAACGATGACTTTACATTTAAAGCTCGATAACATTTAAAATTTTGTCTAATACTTATTTTTATTTCAATCTTCACTAATTATACAACAATGTGTATTAATAGTTATAGTTTCATAATTATTAATTGATTTTCACTTGTACAAGAATCCAACGAAGTTTTTTTGGTTACAAATCAATAGACGTATGAAAAAACGTCTACACATCTAACTGGCTTACTTATTTGCCTGGCAATGACTGAGCACTTTTTAAAAATATATTTAACCTTGGTATTAACATCATTTTATCGGTAAATGGTTGAATAAATTATATAATAATTTATTATATAATAGATCTAGTTTGAATAAATTTGAATACATGAAACAAGTAAAACATGATTATGATTAGAATTTATATCTCGTAAGGCCCTGTGACCTGTGTCACTCGCCTAGGTAATGTGATGGTAATGATATTTTCATAATCCTTATAAAATGTTTATAAGAACCAACATCAGATAACTGATGCGATTGAATTACTTAATGGATGGATAATCTACGTAATTCTTTCTAATCTTTTCTATTAAAAGTTAAGCATGTGAGGAAGTTTATAATAAAACGATTTTGCTAATTCTACGATAATTTTTAGACGGTAAAGACACAGATCAGAAGATTCTTTACAAGATCTTAGAATATGAAGAGCTGAAAGATTCATCAGACTTTACGACAGACGACTGGATCACTATGGCTAGGGATATTAAGGTAACATTAACGTTTTTAATTTATTATATGCTTCATATTTTAATATCATTGTCATATTTTAAGAATATATCTCGTAAAGTTTTTTTTTTCAAATTCAAGTACGTCAAAAACATCGGTTACTTACATTGAAACAAGAGTTTAATGCTTTTAAAAATATTCAATTAATGCCTCGTTGTTTTTCCATTATTAAGAGCCTGATCGAGACGAATGGCGATGGGCGATGGTGAAGCACTGTGGGCCTAGGGAATAAAATACCCTTAGTCAAGTAAAACTGTGTGACATAGAACATTATTTATTTTTCAGAAATACTACCACGATTACGACGGATTTGTAGTCCTTCATGGTACTGACACCACAGCGTATGGTGCATCAATTCTCTCCTTTATGTTAGAATCTGTTGGAAAAACCGTTGTTCTTACCGGAGCTCAGGTAAAAACTATGCATCTATATTTAACATATAATTAGCCAATAGAGTAGCAACATATGGGCTACAGTGAAATTCAAATACAAGAATAACTAAATGTCAGCAAGATCTCTTCTTAGATAACACTTGGAGATTGTAAAAATATATGCCTATATATTATTGTGTCAATATTTAATTAGAGTAGTGTATTGTCAAACCAGACAATAAAGTACTCTAATTAAGTTTCGCAAAAACCAAAAATAAGTTTTTTTTTATTTAATTAGGTCCCAATTTTCCAACCACGAAGTGATGGTAACAACAACATCTTATGTGCTATACTTATTGCTGCTACACAGTACATCCCAGAAGTAACAGTTTTCTTTGGAGCCAAGTTGTTCAGAGGAACCAGGTAATTCTAATAATCAAGCATTACCACATAATTTTTTCATAATTTCATAAGTCTCTAAGCTCAAGCCTGTCTACAAAATTTTTCTTTACTTTTCTTTTACGATTTAGTAAATTTCCGAATCTTTTTCTTTCATTCGCTCTGCTAGTACACGTATCGTATCGTAGTGCAATATAATATAGATAATGACGTTACATATCAACTCCAAGAATTATGACATATCTTTTTTTTTAGAGTCAAGAAAGTCTCCAATACAAAGATCTACGCTTTCGACACACCGAATTTCCCTCCTCTATTAGAAGCCAAAACAACTATTGATGTAGACCCTAAAATGCTTATCCATCCTCGTGGATCTGTACCAAATGACTGTATCTTACACGACAAGCTCTGCACTGACGTCTATATATTAAAAGTAACTCCAACCATCACTGCAGATATTATTAGGAGAGTGTTTGAAGGAATGAAAGGTATCAAAAATCAGTTTATTGTTATATATTAAATACAATGATGATTTAAAGTAATTGAAACTGTTAATTCTAATAGGTGACTCGGTTAGTACCTTACCCGGTTCTAGTTTTAAAGCGAAATTTAAGCTTTAAGGAAAAATTTACTTTTCTTTATTATGCGCATTTTACTCGAACGGTAAAAGAAAACATCGTCAGGAAGGCTTGCGTTAGACACAAATACGTTATTTTTTTGGAAGGCATAGAACTACTTGAAATAGATTCCAATTTTTTGTTCAGGTTTTTCTTAATAATCCGTAAATATATCTTCCTGTACAAATGCCAGGAGGAAAATTTCTTGTCTCCCACTTACCGGAAAATTATGGTCGGAAAGAAACTTTGATGACAGCTCTATACACCCATAATTTGTATGAATATGTGAGATGGAGCTGAGTGGCGTGACCTTTAAGATTAAAAATTGACCAGATTGATAAGCTCGAATCCTCGAAATTCTTTATCTCTGACGGATAAAGCATTCTTCTGTCGGAACTTTCAATTAGTTCCTCCGGTGAGACTAGGAAAAGGCTCTCTCCTTATTATACTTTCAATAGAAACTATAAGTGTTTAAAAGCCCCAATCAATATCATAATTTTTAACAAAATTGCTTTTTTAGGTGTGGTCTTAGAGACATACGGTAATGGAAACATCCCAATTAAACGCAAAGAGATCTACAGAGAGATTGAGAGAGCTGTCAAAAACCAGGTTTTGGTGGTCAATGTGACGCAGTGCGTTAATGGAATGGTTCATGGGAAGCCGTTGTATGAAACCGGACTTGTAAGTTCACCATTCGAAACTGTCAAATTGTAACTACTATACGTATATATTTAACAATATGAAGTAACATTTATCTACAATATGTTTATGAAACATTAAGGCGCCTATATTTTGATTTTATTATCAAACCGGATATTACCTAGGTACAAAAAAAACCGAGTTGAAGAATTCTTGGGTTTCACACTACAAGACTTTAAGTAGATAGTAGGCCAACTGTAGATCCCGTCTTGTTTCTCACTAGACAAATAATGTTGGATACATTAAGGTGTATATACACAAGTGACTCCGCTTGCGATCATCTTAACAAAATGTTAAGGCAAATAAACTAACAGTTAGTAATGGCTCCTATAAAATTTATTTTCAGCTGTTAATAGAGTGCGGCGTGGTCCCAGCATTCGACATGACATCGGAGGCAGCACTTGCCAAGCTGTCTTACGTTCTCAGCAAGACTGAACTTAATTACCAACAACAGATCGAGGTAGTTATAAAAACTGTTTAGAAAAATTACATACTTGATAATTCATAAGAGTATCTTAGTTATGTTGATCAGTTTTAGTTCCTCATACGAACTTGGGCTTTATGTCAGTGTAGTGGAAACATAAACTGCACGCAGTTAACACGTGCTCGTAGAGAAAGAAAACATCGTGAGGAAATTAGCCAAAAAGACTTTTCTATAAAGGCAAGTGCACAAGTCTTGAAAAGTAAATAAGAAAACACAATGAAACTGGCTCTGTCACCTTTCCGGTATGATAAGTGTCAGGGTAACTCAGACAAGGCTCCCGTACGTCAATATGTCAATACCAATGTATTGACACATCAGTCAATCTTTGCGTCAACACTTTATTCTGTGTCACCTGGACACTGGACAAAAAACTTAATTATAGCTATTTTAAAATTGTTTCTTTTCTAGCTTATGAAGACCAACATTCGTGGCGAGCTTCAGAATCCCCATCTCAACGCATAGTGAATTATGAAGAAATCGTATTAACAAATAAATTATTTAAGTTTGTCATCGTGTTTCATTATCAGTACCTCCCATTTAAAAAATTTAACTTTTAAATCTTTATATAAAATTTTCTGTATGTTTGTTTGTAAATAAACTGCTAAACGGGCCGTTATTTATGAAATTTTGTGTATTCAAGTTTTTTTGTATGTAAGACGTGTTCAAGACAATGCCTGTTGGGTCGGCTAGCTCAATATCAAGTATCCCGTCCCAACTATGCTATTTAACAAATTAACGGTGGGATTGATCATCTTCTAAGTCGTATTAATCTAATAAAAACGATTTAAATAATAATATACTAATACATAATATTTACAATATTCTTAACCTGCATAGTAATAGTAATAATAAATAGATAATAGTAAACTAGAAAATGGTTTGGTCCCTGTGGCAGTGTACCTTCAATGCTGACATTTCCTCACTGTGTTGCTATAGCTAAATATAATTGAATATATCTTTCATCACTACACGCTATATTTAAACAACTCCATACTATTTCAAGCAACGTAATACCAAATAATTTGATAAATAAAATACATTGTTCAATATATAGTCAATTTATTACGAAAATTACACATTTCATAAATATATGGCACAAATAACACACAACTAATCGTAGAAATTCATTGAAATAGAGAGAATCAATTTCGCGACGCCATTTCGTTTAACGACGCCATTTCGGGACACAGACTTAAAATGGCGCTAGACTGTGCAAGGATTGGCTCTGTACTTTAAATAATCGATAGAATATTCTGAGCTGACGGGACTTCAGGTCGAGACAGTGTCAAGACTTAGCCCGAACTATGTCTTCCGTATGACAAAATTAATTTTTGACATAAGGGTCACACTTAGAGCGTCTTGACCCTGAAACTCCCTTACGGAGTATGAGTCAAGTAAAGCTACTAATATTTTTAAACCGCCATTATTCTGTCACCTGCATTAGCTAATGGGATGTTTTCAAAGTGTAAGTCCACAATATTGAGATCGCTATTGCTATGGCTATAGTTACAGAGCAGCGTCGCCGTTTCTGATTACACCTCTTTATTTCAAGAAATAATTCTCAACGTCAACGTCAACGCCTCACACTTATTTGACTCGGTAGAAACGGAATTCGTTATCAACAGCAAATACTGATCTACCGGGCCTGATATGTTACGGGCACTAGGACAATTCAAAATCCATAAACACACTGTGATAGTAATATTCGATTTTAAAGGCAGTGCCTTAAGAACACTTTAGATAACAGTACAAAATCTACTGGTTCATATACAGTATCTAAGAGCTACGAGAAAAATATATTAAGAATATAAATTGTATAAAAATAATTTGTTCTATTAAAGACTGCTTAAGTGTGCCAAGCGTGAATTCAAAAAAATGTTATCGAATTTTTCATATATAAAAAAATATTTTTTTTTAATCTACTATAAGTTTCTAAATCGAATCAACATAAGATATTTTCACAGTAAAAAAATACTTTGAGTATTCATTATAAATACATACTCACGTATATGGATGGCTCTGCCTTACAAACAATTTGTATGACTCAAAACTTATCTATTAACAAGAGTAGCGGAGTGTTTCTTGCTAGTTCTTCTTGCCTTTACACCTTTGACTTGTTAACTGGTATAATGTAAATTTAAAATCAATATAACATTTCTGTGCAGGCCAAGAAAGGAAAAAGCATATATTTTTACTTATATGAATAAAGTTATTTTGAGTTTATAGTGATTCATATTTTACCTTTAAAATATTAACAGAAAGAAATTAAAAATAAAATTTCACGCTCAGCACAATAAATGGAATTATAATATTCGAAATCATAGTATTTAATACTGTGCTATTATTTTGTACGAGAATCACTAAATAAATAAAAATGCTTTGTGCTGTTTAGACATACGAAAAGTTTTAGCAAGCCGCAACTTCTTTCTTCTTACTGGCTGCTGCCAATGGAGACGCGTCTGGAAAAGAAAGAAATAGCAAATATTCATTAAAAATTATTTAGGAATCCATTAAGCTAGCGAATCTCTATTGATACGCTATAGTGGACAAAAGACAGCAGATAAGTCCATATAATCATATTATAGTGAGTTTCGGCGCATCCTCCTGCGATGGGGATGTTAAGACACACAAATCCCATTGAAATTTAAAAACAAAATGCAACCGCGTTTCTATAGTTTATAAATTCCAAAAACATAAATCACAATTACCGTTTCATAAACGAGTCTAAGTCACCATTTTACCTAAAGTACTGTTAAAATTGTCTTACAAAAAATAGTTTTATTGATGCTAGAGAAGAAAAGTCGAACTAAGAAACGCCAGCCTAATCTTTGAAGTTACTCTAAAAGACCTGATTGTTAATGGTTTAAAACTTGAACGGAATTAGCATAAATAATTTAAATGTCATCTGTCAAATTTCGTTGTATTCCTTTTAATATCTGTATATAATGACGCAAAATCACATGGTACGACAACTGAATATTGAAATAGCTAGAAAAGTTACAGGGTAAGCCTGCACGACTATTAAGGAATATGCGAAATTGCTATACGCTGGTACAAACCTGGTCCACTCGGATGAAGTCTCTTCAACACCTGGTTGATATCCAGGCCAGTAAGTGTTCGTACTGCGGGTGGAATGCCTCCAGCTAATCGGGCCATTTCCCCAGTTGCCCCATTGTCTCCAACGAGGACTATTTCATCTGTCTTCGCTAGAGGAGCAGATACCTCGGCTGCAATCTGTGGATAATGATAATTTATTAATTAAACTTGGAAGAGAATAAGGCCAGCCAGTTATTAACGTTGTTATTGAAGAGCTGGGAACCCAGATTTTTTACTAAAAAAAATCTTACACTTCGTAGTTTTGACTTTATGCCAAAAAAAAATCGAAAGAAGAAGAAAGTTACAGAGTAAATGCGCTAGTTGAAATTTAAATTAAATAGATCGATAGAAAGCAGGTAAAATAACGCCCGTGAAATAGATATTTACGGTTCGTAAAGGCTTTGTGCGGAATTAGGTTATAGTACCAGCGACTTTATTTTATTTCAAAGACACGTAATTCAAAATCTATGAAGGATGATCGTTCAAACACACGGGATGCTTTACAATTGTATGCTACGTATTCCTGCTTATGGTGACTCAGAGCTCCTGAGATTAGTTGGCGTAGAAAAACTGGGTGGTAAAAACTGAGAAATAATAAAAAAATGTGTGCGTGCACTGGTGTACATACGTAAGAAGTGAAACTTCTTTATGACCTTATTTTTTCGAAAAATCTTCTACTATATGCAACTTTACAGAAATTGGTTAAATAAAGTTAAATTAGATAAAGATTAACAAAAGGCTTTTATTATTAGAGACTAATAATATAATACCAATAATACAATTATTTCATAGTACCTGATTACTACTGAGATTATTACAGAATTTCATTAATTGTAATAGAATTATTATTTCTTATGGCTTCGAATCTCTTCGAATCAACCGTGGTAGGGACAAGAAAAAGATGGCGCGTAACGGAAAAATATGACGGTATTTTTTTTTCCAACGCCGATAAAGAAGTTTCACTTCAAAAATAATTCTGAAGCAGAAATGTGTCTGCTGTGTCTCTCAAGGATTCCAAGAGGCCTTCAAACTAAGCTACTACTAAAATGGACCTGCCTATTCTACACTTCAAAATTACCTTCGGCAAAGCTTCAAGAACCAAGGCCATGATGGCTGCATTTCCATACTGCCTGTAGACCCTGGCCTTTGCCAACATCCTCTCAGCATCAGCTTTACCAACGTCCCCAATAGCTGTGGCCTCAGCTAGACCAAGCACCTTGATACGTTCCGCGTCTGCCTTGGCTGACTCGACTGTTTGTGTACTGAAATAACCATCAATTCAATTAGTGATTTAAAGACATTTATGAATACGCTCTTTTAGCTCGTGCGTTCGAATCACCAATTAACCCAACTTTCCTTCTTTGTGTACAATAAACGCTCTCTAGTATGATGAAGGAAAACATCATGAGAAAACTAGATGGTTGACCTGTCTATTAAGAAAAATATTATCACAAAACAGATATAGATAAAGGTCACCACCACACCTGCTAGCTTCCCGACGTCGCAGGTGTCCATGGGTGGTTATAAATTTATTTAAAGTGACCTGGTGATTTGTCTCCTGTCCCATAAAACAAAACATATTTCTGAGACTAGGTGTACAAATCCTGGCCCACCACTTTTTCGTCCGGCACACCACCAACAGAGTTTTTATGCCGTTTTTATGATAATGGCCAGCAACAAAAGGCCAACGTGAGTGTATTTACTTTCATGTCTTAAAAAAATGTTTAAAAACAAGAAAATATGACGTCATAAATTTTACACACACTACGGAACCTCTGTAACGCGTTTGTATGAACTACTTGAATAGTTCGTATTGCTCTGAGATTCTGGTGTGGATCGAGGTCCACATACCCCTGCAACAGGGGCAGTGATGCGCAAATGCATTTCCGCCTCGGATATCAAAAAAAGAAACTTTGGGAAAAAAACCAATTTTTCATCAAAATCTGTTCATAAATGTTTTAGATATTAGTTTCGCATTTTTCTTTTAGTTTCGTATGATTTAGTAAATTTATAATATCTCACCGTTTTCCCTCGGCGATCGCTTGTAGTCTGTAGGCTTCTGCTTCAGCAGGCAAACGAACCGTTGACTTCAACTCTTCCTCTCGGCGTAGAATCTCTTGTTGTTCCACCTGAGTGGATAAAAAATATCTGACTTTAGAAGAAGAAAGACATGTTTTAGTTGTAACAAGCGATATGCAAGAACAAACAAAATTATAATTAATTTCTGTAAAAAGCTTTATTAATTAAAATACTAAAGTTGTACCATAGACCTAGATACAAATACTAGAGTGATCTTTCGTCCATTTCAGACAAATTGTGTTTACGCTGCGACGGCAGATACTAGGCAAATACTTTAGCTATAGCAGAGCGACTGATTTTTTACAAATAAGGGGGTAAGACATTACCTCAATTTGTTTGCGACGCTCAACGACCTCGATCTGAATCTCTTCGTTTCGTATCTTCTGTTTAATTTTCGCAGCTTGCAATTCGTAAGCTAAAGCGGCCTCGGCTTTCTGAAAAAATAATTAAGTATCAAGAAATTTGACAAAATCTATAGACAAAGCTATCAAAGTCCTTCAAGGCACTATTCAGTGTCCAATCAGTTTTCTTCACTATTTTAAGTTAAATACTTCTTTGTGTCATTCTGTAAAATGATGATTACGGCATGGTAGGAAGAGAAAGAAAATTGAATCGCTTTATTTTGATTTTTCTTTAGGCGGTTAAGATTGTCAACATAAAATTTGTAAATTCATACAAAATAAAATTTGAAGATTTAAAATCATTTACATAATATAATTTAGCATTATTTACAGTTACAGTCGTAAATAATTAGTATTCAAGACTTAGCGTTCACTCGCTCTAAAACATCTTCAATAAAAAAAAAATGATTACGATCGCCTACCACCTACCACTATTTTATTTCTCTAGTAAAATAGTTATAATTTTTTCTTACATAAACTTCATACTACGCAATAAAAAAACTCTCGAATCGTCGTTTAGGAATGAATCGAATTGAAATTAGTTCCCGGTCATTTGTCAAAACTGCTTTCCAAAGTTTGTTTTCGGGGTACTTTTGACACGTAAATTTAATTAAATTCAATTTTAATTTTACATATAATACATTGACATAATCGGTAAACATTTACATTATTTATTATAATCAGAATTCGGAATATTCCAATTTAAAATGTTTTTTTTTAGTTTCAACAAATACTGTCTAATATTATGCATTTTATTATCTTATAATAGCTATTTTTAATATGCAATTTTATTAAAGCTACTTACAGCAGTATTGACTTCCTGATCGAAGTGAGCTTTCTGCAGCTTGAATAGCCTAGAGTTATCTTCGATTCTCGTGTCCATTGAATATTTCACATCCATGGCGTTCTTTTCGCATTCCGCTTCCTGGAAATCACAAAAATAAAATCAAATAATTTTGATTAGCTACTTGCCTATTAGAAAAAAGCACATGGTCACGAAACAGATACAGAGGTTTAAGCCTAAAAGTTTTTAGCACCCCTAGTTTTTTATCCCTGATAACTATTTAGAAACGAATCGAATCGAAAGGAGCTATTTGCATTACCAACCAACCAACATGTGTTAGTAATTTTAAACTTTCTACTAGAATTTAATATTTTGTTTCAATCTAAAATCTTTTTCGCACGTAATTTTGTAAAAATCAATATTTAAACCGATAACCGTTATATTTTATGCGAGGGTAGGAATTTTCTTTGGGTGATTAGAATTTAGAATCAGATATTCTGGTATCAATACGTGTTCACTTTATATAGGCCTAACATATAGACGTGATTTATAATAACACATACGAAAGATTAAATATATTGTTATCATTAATTAATAATTTTTGGAAAAGTTCAGTTTAACCTTAGTTAAATCTCTACAATTTAATTTGAAATTGACACAATTCCTCATTAGGCTAAACGCTGTCTCATCTGTCACCATTAAACAAAATGGACATTTATTAACTCCATCTATCAATTAAAAAGTTAGAGTACAGTTAATTTCGCTTGCCCAGCCTTCTTTCTTCTCTTTCGGGACCGTATCAATTCTTAAAAGGTTGGAAACGCACTCGAAAGCTCTCTGGCATTGAGAGTGTCTTTGGGCGGTGGTATCACTTAACGTTAGGTAATCTCTGCCCGATTGCCCTTGTTCTATAAAAAAAATGGACGAATATGACGGATATAAAATATCTTTAATCTTTAACAGCACTGGCGGACAGAAAACTCCTTTTATATGTTATTAATATACGTGGGTAACACTGAAAATGTTTAGAACGGACCAGTTAGAAACATTGCTAATGAAATGTTTTTACGAATTTCAATTTTAGAACTCTTTGGTAACCTGATGTAGAATATTATTGCATTCATTTGTCATTTGTTTTTGTGAATTGGCGGCAAATCTTAAACTCTTGTTACACGTGAAAATGAACCTAACGCGAGAAAATTTTCGGTCAATGATTTATTATTACTTTCGTTGTGGACTTACTCAACAACAAAGCTATGATAGGCTACGATTAGCATTTCTTAATGAAGCCCTATCTCGTGCCACTATTTACAGTTGGTTTAACGAGTTTAAACGTGGACGTAGCAATGTCAATGATCATCCGCGTGAGGAACGTCCTTTAACAGCGACTACTGCAGATAACATCAGTGATGTGCAACGCATGATAGAGGAAGATAAGAGAGTGACCTATCAGCAGATACGGGCAAGCCTAGGCATTGGTATGAGCCAAGTTCAAAAAATATTACGCGAACATTTAGGCGTCAGGAAGCTTTGCCCCCATACTTTAACCGACAACCAGAAAGACCTTCGTATGGACTGGTGAATATTTGCTATGGCAGGTGTCGAAATAATGAGTCATGCGCCATACACTCCTGACCTGGTGCCCTGCGACTTTCATTAATTCCCAAGAACTAAAAATAACATTCGAGGTACTCGCTTTGGTATTCGCTTTACGGTCCCTGAATATATGGTGAAAGCGTACGAAAATGCCATAGAAGAGACCCCTAAGGAAGAATGGGCCCATTGCTTCTTTCGTTGGTTCCATCGCACGATATGTAGAGAGGGACGGAGATTACTTCGATAAACAATAAAAGTATTGCAACTTTCTACATTAAGCCGTTTTTCATTTTCTAAACATTTTCAGTGTTACCTAGGTATACTTTATAACGAATATATTCGTGTATAGTGAACCCGGAAACATATAAGTATATCTCAAATTACAACAAAGTAGATCAAAGACGAAATAGACCTATTAATACTCCATTACGCCTAGTTACCCAATTTTCCAAACGACATTGGCCTTAATTTGAATGACAATGGCCCTTGTTGTTTTAGGTTTGTAAAGTACAATTCACTATATATAATAAAATATTTTCCTAGTAGAAAGCTGAAGACCGTTTGCACAGTCATATATAAAAAGTTCATTCATTTTGTTTCTCTCAGTCATTTATATAACATTACATAGAGTTACGATCCGTATAGCTACGTTTCTGTATTAGTTTTTAATGAGATTTTTTACTAAGCTTCGAACTGAATTATACTTCCTGAATTCTCCTATATGTCTTGAACTTTATTAGTTAAAAGATAATCCTACTTTTCTTATTTTGTGTCTGAGGAGCAAACTAACTGTTGTGGTCTCTGGCAGAATTACCAGCGCTGTGGAAAACGTCTGCTCCACAGCATAATGCTGAGCCAGGGCGAGTTACTACCAAGGCACGCAGACATTACACACTTTGATTATTATTATTTTGTGTGTTTTGTGTGTATAAATGTTGTTTATTTTGTATAATTGCTTATATTTAACCCAAGAAACATTTGTTTATGAGTATTTTTGTCTTCTTCCGGTAATTAATGTTGAATTTACTTTAACGAACAAAGAAAATAATTAGGTCAAGATAATTTATATGCTTTAAATGAAACAAACCGTTAATTTATTGAAGCTTTTGATTGAATTAATTGGATCGAATCAGAGCATATGTAAGATATATGTACTTAAGGTTATATATAGGTATTGATAAAAAAAACACATGTAATTATATAAAAAAGAACGAAACCTACTGCAGCAGCTAGAACCCTTAGAATAAAGTTATCACCTGCACAGCGGGGTGGGTTGTCGGCCTTTAAGGCAAGTCGCATTGATTGAAAATATCTCTATTACCTGCTCGTTCTACAAAATACATGATGGGTGTCGCTTTAATATATATATCTATGTTCGAATCATAACGATCTGTACAGCCGATTAACCATACAAGCATCTAATATTCTATTACAATGCATATATAACAAACCCGTATTCCAGCATCTCTATTGGCTTGTGCTACTCCAATATCCGCGTCTCTTTTGACAACCGCAGTCTGCGCCTTGCCCAAGCTGGCCAAGTATTGCACGTCATCGTAGACGTCCTTGATCGTGAACGAGAGGATCTCTATGCCCATCCGACCGACGTCTGGAGCCGCCACTTCGCGAACCAGACCCGCGAACTGGTCTCTGTCCTTGTACACCTCTTCTACTGTAAGAGTTCCTGTGGGAAAGATACGCATTGATAACTTGGTATCTAAAATTAAACTACCGTGGTTTCTGAGGTCCATTACCAGTTTTCTTTGTACATTGTATTAATAAAAAAATATGTAAGTCAGTAGAACGCTACGCTTGTTCAACATCGCTGGGCCTAAATCCATTTTGATAAGGAATCCAGCATTTCACCCCTCTGAAGAATGAAGAGCCTAATTTATAACATGCCTAAAATTTCGGCAACACGTTCTCCTCTAATTTACGTAACGAGCCATTCCTAAACGTTTCTAAGTAAGCATAATGTTTTTAAGTTATTATTTTTTTCACATTAACTGTTTTCTTTTCATTATTAATAGCATTTACGTAGTTTAACTTTCGTATCTCCATAAAACTGGCATGATTCATATCAGCAATGTCAGGCTGTGATTAATGATTTGTAATATAAATATGTAAAGAATAAAAATCAAAATCTACTGTAACCACTATGTGTGCTACTACTACTTCGTACCCTCAGCGAAAACTAACCTCTCGAAAACGGCACACATGACACAATGTATGATAATAATTAATGAATTTCATAGATTAACAGACGTTTTAATTGTCCGTTAAGTCTGACAAAAAGTTTGCTTCATGTCAGTTCCTATACTGTAAAAAAGCTTTACTCTTTCTGTGAATATTTTAATGTTTAATGTTGAGTTATTTTTTCTATGTAAATGTAAATACCACATTGGAGTAATAAATAAATTGTTTTTTAGAAGCAATAGTTACTACACAAACTTTGTAGCGTTAAAATGATAAAAAACATTTTAAAAATGTAATGTTAAAACCTCTCATTATCACGCTATAAAAATGTGTCTCATTAGTGACATTGTTATAATTCAAATATAGAACACTGCATACTGAAAACTTTTCGGTTTTTACACATAAAGGATTTAATTAGATTTCCTTAATTACTATATCAAAACCTGACAGATTTTCCCTTGATCATTAATCAATTGATCCTTGATCAAGTTCCGGGTTCAATACCCGAAATACCAGTCGTAATTCGTTCCAGTTAGTTTATCTGTAAAAAACTATGACACTGCGGAATTTATAGAAAATACTTTTTCTATAGAGGTTTTACTCCATAACTAAGATTGTTCGAGATGCACATTTGTGATTTTTGGTTTCATAACTTTGTAAGTCGTTGGTCTGACATCTCAATGTGTTGGAGATGGAAAGCTATAACGGTTAACATTTAGTAGCCGATAACAATTCTAACAAATTCCTTTACCTGCGACGTTATCTTCACAGAACAATAATTACATTTAATAGAAAAGCCATTCTCATTATAATCAACAATTCATAAAAATAGTTGCACATTGAATGCATAACATTGTTAAGAAATGTCGTAATTATTGAGATAACTTTTTACTACTACAATAACTGGGCTGTCGCAATATCTATGGCGGTGGGCGAGCCACGTAGCGCGCATGGACAAGAACCAATGGACCTGCAGGCTCCTTGAATGGAAACCAAAGACCGCGCGCCGCCCACTGACTAGGTGGACTTAAGACATCGTCAAGGCGGTTGGCTTCCAGGGGATGCAGAGAGGCCAGTACATGGCGTACTGGAGGAAGATGGAGGAGGCCTACTCAAACTCAAACTAACTTTATTCACATAGGTAACCAAGTACACTTATGAACGTCAACAGAAAATAAGTTTAAAGAAATTCATTCTAAATTTACATTTAGTACCAGTTCGCAAGTCAAAGGCGTAGAGTGGGCAAGAAGAACTGTCAAGAAACTCTCCGCCACTCTTCTACGTCCGAATATAAAAAAAAATCCGTCAGAATTGAACAAAAATGACTGATGATGATGATGATTCCTATAACCATAATAGAATAAAAGAGATAGCGGGAAATATTGGTGAATAGTAGCGAAGATGACATGAGACAAGTGAAAGAATTTGAAAGAAGCCTCTCTCTTATGGAGGTGTACTAGTATGAGATATAATTATAACATAAACTTAATGTAAACCTTTTTTTTCCAATTTCATCTCAAACACCCTCAAACATTAAATAAATAATTACTTGTTTGTAAACAAAATAAAATTTATCGCATTTTGTATATTAATCTCAACACATTAATAATAATTAAAAATATAAAATAAAACGAATTTAAAAAGTTTGGTCTCTGTGGCAATCTCTCTCTGTAATGCTGGCAGAATTTCCTCGCTGAATTACGATTCTTATACGTATACGTTGAACTAACGTACTGTGTTGGAAATGAATATAAATGTTAAATACTCACTTTTTAACATTAAGGTAGGTCAGCCCAAATGTAAGCCCGATAGGAATAAGCGCAAATCGAAGCATTTCCATTATTATAAACACTAAAACGACTTGGAAGACATCAAATTGGCAATACGAAGACACTTGTTTAGTCAGGATAAACTTCAGAACACTTTATTATAAATATGTAGTTTTTAATAGGTAGCTCTTTTGAATGTCTAAGACAATTATTTATAGATCATAAAAATAACCGGTTCAAGCGAACAATATGTCAAGTCGTAATCAGTGCAAATTTTATACTAAATAGACTCCTGAATACGCACACTGCGTGGCAAACACTTCCGTCATGATATATGTATTTATCTCTGCATTTGATAAAAATGCGGCAAGATCGTTATCATTTTGATTTTAACAAGTACGAACCTCTTTATTTGGTTATACTAGTTATAATTAGAATCTGCTTTATTCTTAGGGCATAACATAGAATCAATAAACCCTTCTCAGTAGTCACTGAAGCTAAAGGAAAGATCAATAGATCACTTGACCTTAGACTGTTATGAAGAAATGTACTACAATTATGTATACTTATAAAATCTCGTGTGACAACCCTGTTTCGTGATATTTTTTTCCTACTAGGCAAACAGGTGATCCACCTTCTATCTGTGACTGTTTGTGTCTTAGGCATGTTGGTTTTTAATTAGATATTAATAGAATAATATTCACGATAAGACGTAATTAGTAACGTCCTTGACATGACCTCAATACTCCTTTAAAACGATAATTCTCAAGTGGGATTACGGATACAGGGTCGAACTTAGACGTTATAAAACAGATATTCATAGTAGCTGTTTGTCAAAGAACTGTTGTTAATTAGTGTACTGTACAAGGAGTATGAATATAGCAAGCAACAAGCAATAAATTAATATATGTATCGTATTCTAAACAACTCGTTTAAAGTTAAAAAATTAAAACAATCAAACGATGTAATGCGGGGACTATAAAGTGTTATTCCTAGTGAAAAACTATTTATTACATCTCTGTACCGATTGAGTAACCTACACTTCGTTGTAAAACATGACAGAACAAGGAGATCATTCATCTAAATAATGACCTAGTAAATGTACTATAAATTAAACATTTTGCCATGACTATATTTTCTTTTTAGGAACAATACAAGAGATTGAAGTCCTTGAAGACTGACACAATGGCAGGGGAGTAGAACGAAAAGAAACATAACACAGTCCGTAAACAAAGCAACATTGTTATTCGTAAGATGTCCAAATGGATTTTGGACGAAATGAATTACCGAACGTGCGGGATTACGTTAGTAAAATAGAAATACGAAAAGTGTAGATATTGGATCATATTTAAATAATAGTATTTAAAACAAACCAGTGGCGCTACAACCTTTTTAGGTCTGGACCTCAGATTTCTGTATATGTGCCTTTTTGGCACTATTTTGCCTAGGCAAGCCGGTTTCCTCACGGTATTTTCCTTCTACGTTCGAGCGAATGTTAAATGCGCACTTAGAAAAGGAAAACCATTCGTGCATAACCGGGAATCGAACCTCAGGGTAGAGAGTTACACCCTAAAGCCACTAGGCTACTGCTTAATACAAATAAACATTTGATAATAATCGTGAATATTAAAGCTTATTTAAGCATATTTTACACATATTTAGTCACAAGAATCTTTTTAGAGATAATTATTTTATTAAAATTTATTATTACGTACAATCGTTTTTATTGCACAGCAAGAATAGAAAATAAGAGTTTTGGTATTTTAATGTTATCAGTCTAATTTATGTATGTAATGGAAATAACATAAGCTAAAATACATAACAGAAGATGCAATCACCTATCTGCGGCAGAATGTTGTAGTTATAGCCTATTGGGAAAACTATAATGTCGGCTTAGGGGAACTTGCCGTATCTATCTTTGATTTGTATATAACTACTATAATAAAACAAAAGACTGATGTGTAAGCAAAGAGATATTGAACAGTTTAATCGATTAAAGAGAATAATATTATTGAGGTTCCTAACTCTGTTTAAGCTAACATCGAAGTTTACCGAATCTAATAAATTTGCTTCACCACGACTAAAGCGAACAACTTTCTTTACCGATTGAGTATTATTGTTATAAATATATTAAATTTATATAAAAAGTGCCAATTTACTACTGTGACTTTATGACATATTGATCCATGACCATCTAAAAAAATCCATATTACAATTCAAACGAATAAAAAAACTTTTCTTCTTAACTATATTTTTTTACTTCCACGTTACTTCCAACTGATCACTTTTTACAGGTTTTAGCCATTTATTTTGATATTATATTTATTAATATTTTTCAGATAATTTATCATTAAACCAGGAAAATCGATAATCCCGCGAAGCCGAGTCCCGCCGCTCGCGACGGCAGCGGCAGGACTGAACTCCCAATGGAGTTTTCACAATGTTACTATTGAAAAGCGATGTTTACAGCTTTCCAATATAAAGCGGGTATAATCCAATATAAATAATCGAGCTAATCGAGGTAGAGTACCGAAATAATATTAAGTAAATGAAACTCCATACTGACTTTTATGGGTTTTTGCTATTTTTTTCTATAAATGCTGAAAGATGAATTACAGATGTTACTGGTTGAACCCCCCTGAAATGTTTAGTTTGCTAAAAAAAATAATTTGTTTTAATTATTCTCTGATAACTAAAATATGCTTATCAGAGATTAATAAAATCTAATGGACCAGATGGACCAAAGTGTAAGCCGTAATCACGGAGCGAGTTCTCTGCATATGCATACTCCGCAATAATTTGCACTTTGCAACGCATTAATATTAAAGCCAATAAATCATACAGAATGAACACGTAAGCTTTACAAATAAACACAGTATTTAGAAGCAATATTATTCATTATTGTTTAGTTTCTTTAAAGTGTGTTTGACAACGAATATAAATTTTAAGTGATGTTGCATCAATAATGATGTTACACACATGACAACAAGGTCTACTATTGACCTACCTAGAATGAAAAATGTTTAATCTTGGGCCTAAGTGGTGAACCATCAAACAACGAAAAAGTTTTGTTATTAAAAAGAATAAATATCAATTAACAAACGGTTGTATATAGATATATATTTTATATAAATATTTAAGTGTCGAAGCAAAATATCGTATATACAAAATAAGTAAGAGTTTCGGACTAGGGACAAGGACTAAGGTCGCAAAATAAATCGCGAAGCTCATTAAACGAGATCCCATAACGAAATCCTTACAAGAAAACCGATATCGTGTTGACCCAACACGAATGAAAATAAAACAGGCATTTAAAGAGAGTTTCATTCGAAAACAACCCTTTCACCGAAATGTTTTACGAACTTTTTCAAGTTGTCAAAGATACCGTATATGACATAAGAGTTCCTGTGCGTAGCCTCAAAAACATCAAGGCTTTTGAGCTAGTGTAGTTTCAGTAACTATAAGTGTAGTTTTAATTATTTCAATAATTTTAGGAACTAGGTGTCCTCAAGATTTACGTGAAGAGGCCTCTGTTGGTGGGCTTGTGCAATTTTTTTTTCATTTCTTAGTCGACACTTTCTGTGTTAAAGATTCAGAAAGGACAGCGCGATCTGTTGTTACTCCCATATGTCAAATAGTTTTTGACAAACGGGATATGACTCGCTTCTGAACCGAGGTTCTTTTTTCAATCCCTTACATGGAAGAGTCTTTATTATAGACATTTATGTACTTTGATTGACTGAGATATTCAATGTCGAACCACCTGGTTACGCAGGCTTCAAATCTATTTCATTTTTATTTCTTACTTGAAGTTCCTAAACAATCCGTTCGCATAGATTTTGCAGGTACGTGCTACGTGGGATGTGTCAATAACTGAGACAATAAAGCTTTTGTCAACGTTGCGGGCGTACTAAGGAACTACATACCATGTTTGTGTCGGTTCCTACAGATCTCTGTACTGGTACGGGAGATGCAGAGAAGCTGTGACACCTGGGATTTATAAATCTTTCTAATGTTGATTGATATACATAAAACGTTAACGATTAACGTGGTCCAAAATGTAATACGACAACGTCACGTCACCTTTTTTAACATTGGCGAACAGTATCACCCAATCAAAAAGTTGCAATGCCATAGTCATCATTAATAAAACGAAAAGTCTTTCGTTTAAAATTCTAAAAGAGTATACTTTAGATATATATTACGCGAGTATCACACGGTTAATAATACATTGTTTAAAAATAATAATAATACCAATCGTTACATTAATTTTGTAATACATATCTGTCATTTACTAGAGAGGGGGGGGGGGTGACTTAACGACGAGCATGCATGTGGATGAAGAGCGAGGTCATGACCGTAGCAAGTAGAGATCCGTGAACTGCCTACCCCTTCGAGAGAAAGGCGTGAATATATAAATAAATATTTCATATACTACAAGTGATATTTTGAGAAGTCTATTAAATATTCATGATTTAAGATTTAGATAGATCACACCTGACGAGGTTATAAACGACCGCCGAAAACTCGTTAAACGTTTAACACTCTTATCTTTATTAATACTTTAGATTTAACTTAGATTGACTTAGACTTTCCTCACTTCCTTTTTTTTAAATTCTCTCTTCAAATTGGAAATGTTCGCGTGCCATCGATCATAGGTATCTCAATTTTATAATTTTACATTATATGTATTTTTTATTTTTATAACATAACATTGCCAGAAGGCTAGCGAGTGTCGACTTTTAAGAATTGGTACTCTTTTCTTGAAGGCCCCTTAGTGCAGAAATACTTCAGTAGGTAGCTGTTTCTGCATAGAGGTGGCGGCAAAACTACCTTCTAAACAGCTAGTTTGTGGAACAACAGACATCATTACTTAATACAAAAGTCAAGATATAGATGTCCGCGACGCCCCGTTTTTATTTCACCTAAAAGAATCTTTATTATCTTTGCTCAAAGTTTCATGTTAAGAATAGCTTTCTAGCTGAGAATCAAAAAACTTATTAGTTTTCATCGTTTACAAATTACAAATCAGAAAATCTATTTTATTCTGACGCATATGGAGTGTAACCCGATGAACTAGATTCCAAGGACCGGCCAAAGGAGGTTTTTTAAGATATATACAGAAATATTGTACTATTGTCAAAGCGACGCATTGCTTAAGTCCACAGACTACACATCAAATTGACGGCCATTTCTCACATCTGGGATTAATAATAGAACAAACTTTTTCAAGTTTGAAGACTAGACGAATAAATCAGCTCGCAATCCTTTTCGGTTATGAAACTGTCATTCACAGATACGTCTGGATATTTATGACATAATATTGGATAAAAAGTTCTTACTCTAATTGGCCTTGTGGGTGGAAAAGAGCTAGAAACCTAGGAAGATTATAAGAGCGGAAAAGACTGGCTAAGAGTAGTGATGAAGTGGAAGAGTTTGAAGGCCTTCATCCAACTAATTTATTATAAACACTTAATGTAACATAGAATTATAGTGCTGCTATTGATAAAATAATAAATAGGGTTGAAATTTGTACTATTGAGTCCAATATTGCATTAATATTAATAGATATAATTTGCCCTAATGTTATTTTTACAGATTTAAATTATTTAAGGCAACATATTGGTATTAAATAATTATAGTTTCATTCTCTTAAGTGTAATGAACTCAGATGAACGTGATTGGATCATTAAGGTGAGATAAGGTCAAGTTCTTGGTTACTGATATAATAGTAATAATTTTATTTATTGCGTAAAACAGATCACATAAACACGTATCGACTTCTAAATCGATCTCACTTCCAGTATTGTGTAGAACTATCAAAAATTAATTTTCATAAATACTGAAATAAGATATGTGACTATTAGGCATATTTTATATATAGATACCTACATATGTAGCAAATTGTTCAATGACCAAATATGTACGTATTACAAAATTGTTGAAAATATATTAATGTAAACACCGACCGAAACACTTTAGCAGAGCAGCATATTTTCCTAACAATGAAACATGCTGGAAATTTATTGTCCCAGTATTTCCTTGTTCTAGATCAAGACTGAACGACTGCAATAACATTATTGTTACTGGCGCCTGTTGGATTGTTTTCATTAATTATACAAATGGTTTATACGAAGGAGTTTGAGATATTTTAATAAAAAGATAAAAAGAAAGTGCACTAGTCTCGTCTTTTAACGGTATTTGACAATCATTTCTAAATAACACTTTCATTTTACAATTAAACAGGGATGCATCCGATACCGATATATACGTTTGCCGATATATCGGCATCGGCGATATTTTAATTACCGCTTTATCCGCGTATTCCATTGCGCGTAGTTTAGTTTTCGATACCAAATCAAATAAAATGCAGAATTACAAAAATCTTATTAATGTTAATATTAATTATTAACAGTTATTTATTATATTTTAATTTAATTATTACTCTTAATTCTTCTTTTTAATCACTTAACCTTATTCAACGTTTGTGACTGTTTATATTTTTTAATCAAAATTAAAAACTTTAACCAAACTTGATATGTTTTATCTTAATTTAATTTTAATGCACAACATTTCACATCGGTATCGGTATCGGCGATATTGCCATAAGTTTATCGGTATCGTATCGGCAAAAAGGCGTATCGATGCATCTCTAAATTAAACTGATGTTATACAACAAAAATATATACTGAATCAGCATTAAGAAGATGTTGTTTAAGATTGTATGTTGAATGTTAGTGATTGTTGATAGTTTTGAATCGATCGTGAAAATTTTGCTTTTAAGAAAGTGATTAATGCTGAAAGAGAAAAAGCGTTGGGCTAAGAAAGTGCGTCTTTTGAGTATCTTATATGTAGGTTAACATAGCGTGTGATGTGGTGTGGTCGGTACTCACATAGAATACCATGCCGTAACAAAACTTATATATGTTAATATATAGAATATATATCCTTTTTAAGAATAAAAAAATAAACTTGAATATCTCGGTCCCATTCTTAAACGAAACTCTATAGGGTAAGGTATAACGTATATAAGGTAACAAAATCAAAATTTTGTTCGTGAACATATTTCAAAACGGAAATAATTGAACAGGCAGACAGACAATTTGAAAAGGCGTTCTTCAGATTTTTACTATAGATTTGTAAACTAAACAAAGATGTTGTGAGTAATAATGTTTATGTATTTTAATTGTTTCCAAAATAATTATTCTTATTTTAATTGACGTTTATTGTAAGAATAATCTTTTTAACAGGTACTAGAAAGTAAATAGAGGCTTTTGACAAGTTCAGGTCGTAGGTTTATGTTACTCTGTATAAAACTCAATTTCCGATGATAACGTATCGTGTCCTAATTTAATCGCCACTGAAGCTAACTGGCAAATATTTTTTTTATTCTTAAAGATGAAATCTTAAAAAAATTACTAAATTGTTTCTTACCTTTTAATGACAACATAAGTACATCCAACAGTCAATCCAATATTAAAAACACTCATCCATAGCAGCGACATAGTAAAAACTAAAATTCAATATTACACTAAGTCACTGGGGAATTGGCATGACCTTTATAATAATATGAACAAAAGCCACAGACAAAAAAGCGCGCCAAATTTTTTACTAGATTACAATTGAGTATTCCAAATTTAAACTTATTTTCATAAGTTCCTCTTTTATAAAAAATATGATCACAGATTACAGTTGCGATAAGATTCTTAATTCAAACTCTAACGTTCGAAGACAACACAGATTAAAACAATTAATATATTTGACAGTGAAAGCAATGGCAACAAAATTCGATACACAAGACAGTATTACGCAAATGATCGACACTGAATGTTGAAGTCGCGAAGGTCCTTAGCAATATAAACTCCACGTTCCCCCGTTACTTTGTACATTTCCTCGACTAGAAGGAGTTTTACTAAAAATAGTTTTATCGACACCTCGTAGTCATGTTATGTTACATATATACTGTATATTATTGTTGGAATAACTATGTTATAATGATTTTCGGAATTGATTTTACACATTTAATTATAACAGAGTTATTAAAGCAGTAATCAAACTTGAATAAAATATCTCAAGTATAATTAAAAATAAAACTTAATCCTAAATTTTAATTAAAACTCAGCGCCATTCAAACTAGAATCATGGGCCATAATAGGGATATATAAATAATTAACCGGTTTTCAGATAACAGCTTAGATACGTCAATAATACGTAAATTTGAATAATTTGTTACGTGTGAGCCTATGTAATAGCAGGCATTTACATCTGCTATTAATACCATAAAAGTATGCCTCTGTTACTGTTTTTTTTTAATTTACTATTATTACAACTAATCAGCTTGTCTCTCTACATAGACCTCCAAATGTTGATCTGTCCTATCCTCATATCGTCCTCCCAACTCCACACCTGGCTTCCTTCTCTTTCCATCGCTAGGGTAGTTCTTTCTCAATTTTTTTTTGATTGATTTAGTTTTAACATATAAACTAAATCAATCAAATCAAAAAAAATATAGTACAGATAAGAACTAAAGTTAAAATAGTGCAATAAGAATTATTGATTTGAATGTGACAATTTTTTTTTAAATAATAAAAATAAACGCAATGAATTGGACACATAATATTTGGTGTTTAAAATACTCGTCACTCTATTATTTCGATTAGGAACTTATCGATGAAGACCGTCTTGTCGTGTCAGTGATGTTCGTGCGAATTTATTATCTTCATACGTCGACGACGTATCATAAAAAGTGACCAACAGTGTCTCCAGAATCCGAAAGGGTTGCCAGCAGTAGTAGAATTGATCTCAACAATTGTTCTGTCAACTCAAATTGGTATTTGTTTTTTGGTATTTTTAAATTTTCAGTAAAGATTTGCTTCAAACCCATAAAGAGGTATTCATAACGCTAAATGTAAGTAATAAGTCTTACGCTGTTTTATCTAAAGTAAGATTCAGAAACGAAACTAAGCACGACCTTTGACGAGCACATTTGAAAATCCAAAACGTTTTTGTCATATGGAAGTCACACTTAAGTCTCGCTTCTGAATGAGTCGAGACTTAAGTGACATCTGAACGTAGATACGTTCAGATGTCAAGCCATTTACAATTTGTCATAGATTTTAACAAAACTTATACCTAGTAAAAGGGAATTGTTTTTGACGTCATGGTAAAAGGCATTCACCGTGGCCTACGTGATAGTAGGCACGCATTGTGTACAGACAGACAAAAAATCCGTGTGAAAAGGTTCAACCTCGGTCCGCTTAATATAGAGTAAACTAATATTTTCGTTATATTGCCAGACAATAATATAAGGTATGAAAACTATGAGGGGGAAACCAGCGGAAGGCTCACCTCATGTTAAGTGATATCGCCGCCCATGGACAGTCACATTGCAAGAAGGCTCCCAAGTGCGTTGCCGGCCTTTTAAACAATTTATAGCCTTTGCGTATAGCCAGATAATCGAACCTGCGTACCTTCGTATATTCGTACATCCTAGACAACAACTTCAAATTTAAAAACCTCGTAAATCTAAACCATTACTGAATCTACTTGAACATACACGAAAATTTCATCAAAATAGGACCAGCCGTTTAATTACAAACACATTGTAATATCATAAAATTAGCTGTTCTTATGTGTTGATAATAATTTAAATAACTAGTCAATTCTTTAATATATAACGTATCTATATAAATAAAATTAAATCGCAAAATTCGGACATTAACCTTGAACTCTAAAGCTTTTATGGAGACAAAATTTTGAAAAATATAAAATAAGCATTGAGAATTTAGTGTTATTTATTACTTAGGTTTATTCTCATTAATGCGAACAGTCCGTATTGGGTAGCACAGGTAATGGTCCTAATGTTGTAACTAAGTAAAAAATAATATTAAGACATTATGAAGCTCGCGGGGCCAGCAAAAAACATATGAAGTTACAACAATTATTTTGATTTGTTTTGTACGTTGTTAATATAGCAACTGTTTATTTCACTTAAACTGTTTTAGTTACTATATTAATACCTCACTTTACCACCATTTGGGTATAAAAAAGAAATATGACGCAACACGGTCCTAAAAACACAAAGATAGTGGAATTTTACGTCGACGGCGTTATGTCAACACTTCAACAACGGGTACTATAAAATATCTCAAACAATTTATAATATTAATAGAATAAAGTCCCAGCTTTGACTGTGAATGAAGGCAAGTATTTACAATAAATAATATGTTAAACGTTAATTATTGTAATCATGAATACAGAACAAAGAGAAAACTATTGTTTTCGTTATATATAATATTCGTTATTACGAATACTGCGGAAATAGGAACAGTAGTACTGATGTTCCAATCTTGGAAACGAGAGGAACAAAACATCGAAGTCTGGATGGACATTGGCAGTTATAAAATACCGGACTGTCTCTAGAAGTTTATTTCTTATATTATTGATGAACCTTGGTATATTTTCAACGGTTTTTCTTCAGAAAGGTTGAGTTAATGAGTTATACTAATTATATCCAGTTACTACATATATTACAATGAGGAAATATTTGTATTTCTATACAAAAATAATGTTTGGCCGTGCGAAGCGATATATATTTTATTTATATTGAATAAGGTAATATTTTTTATGTGACAGGAAGCACTGTTTGATTAAAGTGATAACCGCCAACCATTGACACCTGCAACAGCCCACGAGGCTTGCGGATGAGTCGCCGACCTTTCGGGGAATAGTACGCTCTGTTCTTGAACAGCTGGCCCCTAAGGCCTTTTCTTTTATAATAAATCGTAAAATCTGTTAAGTGATTTGGAGACAGAAAAAAAGTATATTAAGAATTCGTTTTGTATGTACCTGTTATATTGTTATTTGCTGTTACAAAAATATGTATTTTCTTACACAACTTGTACTTGACGTTGCATCAAGTCCATACTTTATTGCTTTTTTATCCGTGGTCATTGTCTGTCTGTATGAAATGTCAGCGGCCTTTTCTAACTAGTTCTTATAGTTGAAGAACCTGCGCGGGATTTGAGTACAACAACATTGCGACTGGATTTCCCTTTGGTTATGAGTCACCTATAGCAAACAATTTCATCATTTAAAAGCTTTGAGAAAGAACTATATTACTCACGAACAAATACGCAATGTTTATTTCGTTTTTTTTTTGTTTTTGGTACAAATAACAATTGTAATGGAACAAAAACAATCTGATAGACGGCTATAGCATTAATATTATTTCGTTATAAACAAAAATTACAAATAGAGTACAAGAAGGCTTTCGCAATTCTCGACATTTACTAATTCTATTTACCGGTTTCGCCCATTACAAACACCTTTTTTTATTAGTTCGTAGAGAGCCCGTAGTAATTTCCCTAAGACAACAACGGAAGTAATACATTTTCGATCAATGAACAAAGACACGAACACATTTCCATATCTGCATTATTCTTGCATTTCAAACGCTACTAACAAAGTAAATATCTGTAAAGTCCCATAAATTCCAGCCTTATTCAATGGAATTACGAGTCATTTTAGCTTAAATGCCCATCCATATTCAGAGAAAGTCACGTACTCATGAATCCTTCGCTAAGATAGGAAGGCCATCTTTGAAGGATTGTTTCATAAAATATACAAGTAATGTTTCAAATTAAAATGCGCAGCTATAACGAAAATTAACGTTTTTCTTTTGTTTAAAAACAATATCAACTATGATATGTTTAAGTCCTGAAATCTCCCTCGTAACGAAAACTTTGGGTCTAAGTTAACGCTTATTGATATTTGAATGATATATTTATTTCATTGATCTTATTGACACCAAAAAACTAAGGTAAATATATCCTGAGAAAAACAAAATATGTAAGGGAAGCTATGAAGCTATATACTCCCGCTGCTGTAATTTGTCGCCAAAATCATTGGGTTGTAACGCCACTCGGATTTTTGTTTTTATCGAGTAAAAAAACAAAGAAGGAAGGTTGTCTTTACATGTAATTAATTGGACACGAAAATATTTATATATTCTGTATGACCACGAATTATATGCGTGTGTATTGACCGGTAAGACAGTTTCATTTTAAAAGCTATACACCGGAAATGCCGGATACATCGATGATACTTGGTCAAGGGTATGAGGTTTTAGTTTGCTTTCTGGGTCACAGTCAAGTTGAGAACTGGTATTAGACTTATGGATTGTTACATATTCATATTAAAGTACTTTCGTCTTGTCTCAAATTATATTGAATGAGTTATCAATAATTTTGTATTCTCGTACTCTAAAATACTTTACATCAAGTTATGAATTTCCTGCCATCTACACTGTATACGGGGAACTATTTAAAGTTTGTTGTCGTAGCTTCAAACAGTTTTTTTCTATGACTATAGATGGCGCTGCAACCAAATAAATTTCGAGAATGATATTGACAGTTATTTATCCCTTATACCTGTTTATATTGTTTTATTTTACTGTCACATTCAATTTAGGCTTCAAATGCAGACAATATACCACGATACCAACCCATATTGTTAAACGAAATACATATCTAAATAAGATTATTATGATTTACAATCAACAATGGGCAAACGGTCATCAAGCAGATATTAACTTACCTAATATAGCTCGTAGGTGTCCCTCTAAAGTTTGGAGGATTGTCATTTTGATCTCCTTCACGGATTTGCCAAGGAACTGTTCGCAGGCGGTAGTTAAAAGCTCGTCTTCATTCATGATCTTGCATTGGGCGACACCAGTCACCGTCAATGGAACACCTTGGGCCGTCTCCACGTACTCACACATGGGGTTAAGAGTCATAACCTGGATATAAAACATATCATACAATCAATCTGGAAATAGGTCTGAAACTAATGGATTTACTATTTTTCACGGCAATAAATTGAGCAATGCAATTATCCGTTTATCAGGTATCGAATCTAATATCTCCTGAAAATCTTTATAATCTAATAAATAATATAAATACGATGTTTTAATATCAATAGAAAGATAGCGCGTGTTTTATTAACGCTACTTTAATTACGCTCAAAGATAGAAAATTTCCTGTGCATTATTTTCGACTGCATTGGGGTTTTTCTTCCTCCTTACAATAAAGTGTTAACACTAATATGTAATTTTAATGAATCATTATCTACCTCAAGGGATATACGTTGTACGTCTGTAACGAAACACCACGCCCATGCCCAGCCACCAACGATCGTTCGCTTTTGAGTAGAACCGAAACAGCCACCTAGAAATAGTTTAAATAAAATTAATAAAACATATTTAAAAACAACATTTCATTATTTAAAGTTTATTTATTCACACTTCGTTGCAAAAATAAAAGAAACACAAATAACACAATACATAAAAAATACAAGGGATGCAACTGGTTTACTTATGTCTTATCTTATCCAATATTAAATATGACATAGGGCTAGATAGCCCTATGTCATATTTAATATTGGATAAGAGGTGATTTAATAGTATCAAACGTAGAGGTGAAAGTAATGATTTTATGTTGTATAGATTTTCGTATAGATATATATATATATCGGTTTTGGATCGGATTTTGGCAATTAAAAGGGTTGTAGTAATTTACATTTAGATACGTAGCCCATTATACAGGATGGTCTCAAACAGTCACAAAATGGACTGGACAAGAGGAACAAGGGAAGACGAATGATGACGACTCCAAAAAATTAAATCGTGTGGAAGAGCCCTTCTTCCGGCCAGGGGCCGCATGTAAGAGTATTAAATTAGTTATATCTATCGTTGTATATCAATAAGACGTGGATGAATAAAGGCTCATTATTATTGCTATGTATACAATACGACATCAGAATATATGACATGTTAGAGAGAAGTTATTCGTTGAAGTCCTATCATTACGGGACATTCCTTAATGCTGACACAATTCGGTCGGTTTTGTATAAGACAAGAAGAAAATATGTTTTAAAATTGAGGCTTACAAGTCAATTATTCGCTCCGATACATTGAGAAATCACAAAAATTGAAACTCTTTATGCCCCTTCACTATTCTGTGATGAGTAATACCGTATAGCATGATATAGGGAAAGGCAGGTTCTTCCTCCGACCTAAAGGGAGGATCCTCGACCATTCCAACCACTGACTGGCCTGTAGGATCCAGTGATGGAAAGGTCCAGAAGATTTATTATATCCTTACCGTTCGGAATAACCTTGGTAGCGCTATTCAGGTTATCACAGTCGTCATCACAGTGACTGTAGCCGTAGATTGTTGATGTCGCTACAGTTTTTTATTTATTAGCAGCGCCACGACCTCTTTTAGGTCTGGGCATCAGGTTTTTGAATCTGTTACATGATCATTTGTTCATCTAATAGGCAAGTAGGTGATAAGCCTTCTGTGCCTGACCCACGCCGCACTTTTTGGGTCTAAGGCAAGCCAGTTTCCTCACGATGTTTTCCTTGAACGTTCGGGCGTATTTTAAAAGAAAGTTGATTGGTGCACAGCTGGGGATCGAACCTACGACCTCAGGGATGAGAGTCGCACGCTGAAACCACTAGCCCAAGACTGCTCTTCTGCTCTGTTACGGTATTTATTAAGCTATGCGCAACCCGGTTCGAACCTATGACCTCACGAGAGTAGCACGCTTAAGCCACTAGGCCATCACTGCTAATTGCTTTTTTTATATTTATGTCATCATTTTTTTAATTGCCAGAAATTTTCTTCATTTCCTAGATTAAACAAATGAATCGACTTAATATATTTCGTCTGTAAGGAGGTATTTATAAAAAACTTAAAAAAAACCTTTTGACACATACGCTATTAATTTTCGGCAGAGTCTATGGTAGTGGCTAGCGCTTATTGTCAAATGAAAACACTCACCCACCCTTTCACTATCGACTCACGCGCATTCAGGAGCACAGTGTGAACGTGCAAGTTGCTTTTTAATAGAACCGAATAGAAAAATAAATGCGGAATATACAGTTAGTGATGTTTTTGATGTTTCGTGAATGTGTAATTAACTAAAGGTAAGTCAATATTTAAAAAACTTATTATTTTTTATCGACTTACGTTCATATAATATAATATTTAAAAAATATTTGTGTTGTCTACTATTTCCTTTTTTATTAACACCTGAATGCAACACATATTACATTATCAATAATAAAGATTCCCAGCCTTATCTATATAGAATTAATATCTAGTAAATATTAAGAAGTATATTTTTATATAAAAAAGCTGGACTTCCAACCTTCTTGGAGTGTTCCCAAAAATAGATTATAAACATTTTATATGGTTCTGCGATTCAGAAATAGCTTCATTCAGCTTCTTGGTTTAGTAAACGCTAGGTCGTTGACTGGTGTTAACAGGTTTGAGGTCTTAAAAGTTATGGCAATGAAAGTGTACTTTGTATGTTTAAAAAATAATCCGTTTAATTCAGCTGTTCGATGTCCTCCATTTTTGTTAATTTGTCCTACTATGGTACTTGGTATTTTCTTTAATTACGCCGATTCTCGACATATATGTAAATTGTAAATACTAGCGTAGTAAAAAAATCATATTAAGAAACGAAGTTCACGAAAGCATCTAGTAATTAATATTTTATGACGATTTCAATTGACTGAGCAATAATAATTGAAACTAAAGAGTTTTGATCTCTCATGATTTAATAATTATTATCTATAGAAATGTGAAAATACATGTTATCAGTTTTTAAACTAAAATGGATATACTCATCATTCCTAAAAACAGAAATTCGAATTTAGAACCAAAATGGCTGAATATTGTGCCGACATTTTGGATTGTCGGAATATGGCCATGAATTAACATGATATTTGAATTGTAATTTAAATTCCATCTACTAAGTAATTTTGTAAAAATGTTATTTTTTTTATTAACCTTGTTTCACAGATAAGGCTAATTATAATTTAGCTTTTCGCTAAACTGTCTTATATTTCATCGTTCTTTGAAAAAATCGTTACAATATACTTATCGATTAATACCAAAATTTTTGAAATACGTAAAATATACGGTTTTTCGAGACACTTAAGAAAAATCAATGAATAAGAGATTAAACGATGGCAGCTGGAATATACGATCATATTATTAAATGATTCATATTTAATGTATAAATTTTAGTTCAAATAATAAACTGTATAAAGATTCTTCTTCTATATTAGATTAATAAAACTTTACCTACCTTCTGTACAAAATAGGTCAAGCAAATATGTGAAAGCGTAATAAGCGAAATCATTTAGTTCGGTCATTAGATGTTTTGGGTAAAAGTGGAAAAATTACAACTGACCGGCATTTCCCTAACCATTATCAGTGGAGCATATCGGAGAATGCGTAAACGAATATCAATGTTCATATATATTCTAAGACTCGATCTTGATTTTTGTAAACATCTCCGTGAATGTTTTTGTAATATTTTTTTTAAATCTATTTGAGAAGATTTTAAACAATACTATAGAAACTATATTAATTATTATTATTCACGAACACGCCAAAACGCTTTTCTAGACAAGATGGCGTTAGTCCTGTGATATAAACACGTAAACAATATTTTAAGTTTTTTACGCGTTATTTAGTATTTAGATGACAGTATTAGAGTTAAAAAGAAGACATGCTATTTCATCGTCGATTTGACTAATCTGTGAACTTTTTTATCACGTTACTCACGTTTGTATTTTATGTTTTTTTGGTTAGTCTTACTTTACTACTTTATGACGCTTTTTAAAGCCATATTATTCAGGATTACTCTCAACAACGCATTTTCATACCTCAAATGTCCTTAATAGGATGTTAGACATCTATTATGTTAGAGTCATATTCAGAAACGTGACTTAGCGTAAAGTTTGACTTTCGTACGCCAAAGCGTGTTGGGTTTTTACATACGGGAGTCATAGTTCATTAGTGAATCATTCCGTTTAATTCCTTGCAAAATTTTGTTGTTTGTACCGAGTGTAAATAGTTGTATATAAATTGAACCGAAAAATATGCAAGAATTTTACACTTTGGCAGTTGAGCGACTTCTATTCAATGTATGTTAAAATTCGGTCACTCTTCTACTAAATTCCTAGATAATGACAGCTATGACATTTGGAAAGTGGAACAGAAAAAGTTTCATGCGTTAAAATTACTAAAATATAAGAAAATATTCATAGCGAAAAATAATACAATGATTGTTTAGAAAACGTAGTATCTGGTGTTATTAAATCAGTCTTTTAAGCAATATTCGCTGTTTTTTGGCCCACTAAACTAGGGCAAACACATGATACAAACAAACAAATGGACTTACATACAAAAATATGAAAAGTGGTGCCGTCCTTACAATACGAACGAGCGAATGAAATAGGTACAAAAATTGATATAATACTGTATGTACATATATAAAATAAAAACTTAACAAAACATAAACATTTAAGTATGTATGTACATATGTTTACTCACCTCACCATGTATTATAGATAGAATTAAATATATCCTTCAAATTCCAATAAATAAAAAACAGAAAACACTTATTAAAATATACGAAATATTGGCTATATTTTACCAGATTTTAAAGTACAGAACAATTTTATTAATTTTGTCGTCTTTTGTTTGTTTTTTATACGGATTATAATATACTATACTGCGTACAATTTAGGATTAATTGTGACGAACCCAATAAATATGGTTCAAATAACGTAATGAATTACGGCCTACATTAAAACGTAACATTAATAAATATTTTAAATTTTTGGCAACATAACATAACATAACTTGATGGGAGCTTTATGTAGGTTTTATTTTCTACATAGAAGACTTAAGTAAACTTTATAATTAATTATTTATTTACACTTTGTTACCTTTGCATATAAATACAATTTACATCAGTTAATAATCAAAGGGCGGCCTTATCTCGACATGCGATTTAATGACAAATTAAGAAACACCAGCTGAGGGAGTATATATTCAGTCAGTATTCAACAAAAAATATATAACTACATGTAACATCAGATAGGTATATACTAACTAGACTCAACTGAAATCTAAAAAAATCATTAATATTTAAATGTTAATCTTAATGTAATTGAGTCATAATTATTATACGTGTATATATACAAGCTAATTACGAGGCAGAAGACAAATGCTAAAAAAAAAGATTCTTCAATAAATTTAAGAGGCAGTGCAATAAAGCTCCAAAGGTTGCTTTGCACAGTAAAAGAGAAATTATGTTTAAAAAAAGTTCAAATTGTAATTCTATGTGGTTTTTTGATTTGATTCTTGACAAGCCGAAGTGCTAATTGCCGATATTCATAGCGACAAATTCCCCGGAGTATTAATCACAGCTATAGAAAGTGAATCTACCTCGTCCATTGGACCGGAGCATGACTCCGGCGCATACGCAGAATATTAACAGTTTCCGGTGTCGGGTGAAAATTGTGTTATATAATTAGTTAGAGTAATTCACAAGTAAGCCTTAATTATGAAATGACCGACGTTATTATTAATATTTATCGAAATCCGTTCAGCCGTTAGTGTTCATCTTATAGTTATACAAGCATAGTACATTCGACTCAAAATACACAATATAAGTATTGTATGCAAACGAAATAGGAGATTCCTGTGAAGTGAATGTGAGTGTGTGACAGTTGAATTATACGTAAAACCAATAAGCCACATTCCAAAAGATTCCACTTTTAAATTTTGGATTTCGAATCTTCTGGAACGCACACGGTTTTGATCACGTACTCACCGATACCACTATTTACCGTTATGTCTTTCGCGTTGCTTTAACGGTCACCTCATTTGTGTGACCTGCATTTAACATCCTTTTAGTTTACCCCGATCGTCTTTTGTTTATTATGTAGGTTTAAAAATAGAATATTGTTTTTCACCATCAAGACTTGTTTTATATATGCAAAGTATACACAAATAGAATCGATAGAGATAAAGTAATATACTTTTCTAAGAAACATGAAATTGAACAGATTTCGAATTTCACTAGTAGAATGCGAAATTATTTCTATAGGACATAATGACCATTATTTTGGACAAAAATAATAATGGCATAGATTAATAATTTCCAATAACTCGGTCGTATAGGTTTGCTATGACACAATTCGTAAGTACGTAAAGTAATATATAATTATGTGATTTCAGTTAAAATGAGCTCCATAGTGAATGTAGCTGCCGACGTAATATCTGGGACAGCTATTGCAGCCGCAGGTACGCAGGTAATCCTTCTATACTTCCTAACTACACTATACTTCTATACTACGCTATATGTCACACAACTGGAGGCTGTACAAAAGAAATTTTTACGTATTTTAAATTGTTGCATGAATGGTCGTATAGGGCTAAATACAATGAACTTTAAAAAAATATAATTTACTTTCTTTGAGTACTAGGCGTAATTTGATAGATTGTGTCACTATAAGAAAAATATGCGTACATAAACTAACTTGTTCAAATCTTCTCGAACTCATAAGATTCAATATTCCTGCCAGATGTCTACGCTCGCACAGAACCTTTAACCTTCCGACTCCCAGAACCAACATTGGGTTCCGTGAGCCTCTTCACTGGAAGTGTTCTACTTTGGATTCTGCTACTAATATCGATCTTTTTTCGCACTCCTCTACTGCTTCATTTAAGAATAGGTTAAAATAACTATTAAAGTCCTAAACCTAGTGTCTTTATTTTTTATCAGTGAAACTTTTTGTGAATTATCCAATGTGTTATGTTTATGTTTCTTTTTGTTTTATACTTTTAGAGATGTATTTGTTTTGTTTCCTAAATGAATAAATAAATAAATAATATAATGAGCGAAACTTTACTATGAAAAAAATTCTCGAACCTAGGATTGGATATAGACACATTTGGGTATAGATAGTGGTGCTTCAACTCTATTAAGTACGTTAGAATTTCACCCCTTCGTTGTTGACATCCCCCACCCGTGCTGCACGATTTAATTCGTCGTTTCATGTAAAAATACGAGTGGAACTCCTTCCCTGGACTGTATAATATGGATTCATTTAAGCGAATATTAAATAGGCATATTCTGGACAGGCGTGCCCTCCAATAAGCCACATCCCACAACAGGTGGGATTATGACAAAATGTCTGTCCAGTTTTGTAAAAAAAATAGTCTTGGCTACCGATTATTAGGCCATTTATCAATTTTCAACCATTTCTGTGCATCAGGGAATCGAACGGACCACCTAGGTGACATAGATTTTATCCTATTACATGCATTACCATTTTCAAACAAACTGATAATTCTTATAATATTATTTGCTTATTTCTTAGATTTTCGAACTTTTCAAGCGATAGTATATATATACTATATAGTACATATTTTAGTGTGTAATTCTTTCACTTTCCTCGTCTTATATATCAAATTACATCCCCCATAAACATTGTTATCTTTATAAATTTTAGCGCCTTTGAAACGTAAGACGCAACACACACTAACAAACATTTGAATAACACAAATGTAATATTTTTTTGCCTATATAAGAATTATTTAAAAGTCAAATAGTTATAAAAGATGTACCGTAAATGAATAATAACCATTTATATAAATTCCAGGTAGCATGGTTTATACCAATGTTAGTGGCTGCAATAGCCTACTACCAATATGACCAGACTGACCCTGAGGGAAGGCCAGCTGATGTCGATGAGGCGACTCTGTTACCAAACTACGATTTTATAGTAGTTGGCGCTGGTTCTGCTGGTCAGTGAGTACTTTGTTTTTCTAAGGTTGAGTATGTATGAAGAAAATTAATAATATTCTAATTTCAAAAGTACCCTGATTTTTTTTAAATTTGTAAAAAATCCTGAAGTTAAAGTTCTCAAATCTATCAAATCGCTAAGGCTTGTATAAAAAATTCTACTTAATAGTTAATAAACAATGGAACTTGGAAGTATTACTGTTAGGTATGTGATAAACAGTACTTTAACTATATTTTTAACTTAAGATTAACCGACTAGCCTAGAAGTTATAGATCACTGCCGTGTAATGCTTTCAAGGGTGATTAAATTTTTGGCAATTTTATATAACTTAACATATTAATATGACATTTGCATGCGTATTTTTATATGGTTATTGTGTCATCGATCTAAATGTACCACTTTCTAAGGAGCTTTCGAATTTTACAATTGTACGGTACACTGTCGTAAAATACACTGAACGATAGGATACAATCATTGAATACAAATATTCACGTCAATTTCATATATCCTTGAAATAAACATGTTTCTCTTTTGTAATAAGTATTTTACCAAAAATATTTACAGGATCAGTGGTAGCCAGTCGACTTTCAGAAATACATAACTGGAAAGTGTTATTACTAGAAGCAGGAGGAGATGAGACAGAGATCTCAGATGTGCCGTTACTGGCGGGATATCTGCAATTGAGTAAACTTGACTGGAAGTACAAGACGGAACCGCAGGGCAGCACATGTTTAGGTATGTTTAAAACTCTTGTTGAAGAGGCATTCTGAGAAACATAAGCTTGTCACAATTGCAATACGAGTTTGTTGAACTGAAATAAAGGGTGTTCTATGATTATAAATTACTTATTTAATTTCAGCCATGGAAGGTGGTCGATGCAACTGGCCTCGTGGTAAAGTACTAGGCGGCAGCTCTGTATTGAACTACATGTTGTACTTACGAGGAAATAAAAAAGATTACGATATATGGGAGTCTTTGGGGAATAAGGGTTGGGGATACAAAGATGTACTCTACTACTTTAAGAAGTCGGAAGACAATCAGAACCCATCGCTAGCCAAAACGCCATATCACAGCACTGGTGGATACCTTACAGTATCTGAAGCACCATACCACACTCCACTTGTTTCAAGTTTCATTGAAGCTGGCTTGGAAATGGGTTATTTAAATCGTGATATTAACGGCGAAAATCAAACAGGCTTTATGGTGGCGCAAGGGACACTGCGACGAGGGAGTCGCTGTTCCACTTCTAAAGCATTCCTGCGACCAGCCAAGGATCGCTTGAACTTCCACATTGCACACAACTCTTTCGTAACAAAGGTTTTAATCGATCCAAGAACTAAAACCGCCTTTGGTGTAGAATTTGTCCGGAACAAAATGATTTACCGCATAAGGGCAAAAAAAGAAGTTATACTATCAGGCGGTACTATTAATTCTGCTCAGTTACTTCTCCTCTCAGGAATAGGTCCCGCAGAAGAACTGGCGAAACATAAAATACCGTTAATACAGAACCTAATGGTTGGGCGGAATTTACAAGATCACATTGGACTTGGGGGTCTAGCATTCACAATTAACAAACCATTATCCATTGTTGAGCATAGGTTGCACACTGTTAGTACGCTTATGCAATACGCTGTTTTAGGAGAGGGACCCCTAACTATCATGGGTGGCGTTGAGGGTTTAGCCTTTGTCAACACAAAGTACGTTAACGCCTCCGACGAATTTCCTGACATAGAATTTCACTTTATATCTGGATCAACCAATTCAGACGGAGGTGGGCAGATAAGAAAAATTCATGGTTTGACTGAACAATTTTACAACGCAGTGTATGGTCCAATAAACAACATGGATGTGTGGAGCATAATACCGATGTTACTACGCCCTAGAAGTAAGGGATTTATTCAATTGCGCAGTGCCAATCCATATGACTATCCTTACATATATCCTAACTACTTAACAGACGAACTGGATGTCAAAACTTTAATCGAGGGTGTTAAGATTGCAGTAGCTGTCTCAAAAACTGAAGCTTTCCAGAGATACAATTCAATGTTGAATCCCTATCCTTTCCCAGCGTGCGTGAGTATACAACGGTATACGGATGCATATTGGGAATGTATGATACGACAATATACATGTACCATATATCATCCGGTAGGGACGGCAAAAATGGGGCCATATTGGGACCCTGAAGCAGTCGTGGATCCAGAGTTGAAAGTGTATGGAATTAAAAATTTACGAGTTATAGATGGTAGCATAATGCCTAATGTAGTAAGCGGAAATACAAATGCTCCAATTATTATGATTGGTGAAAAAGGAAGCGATATGATAAAAGAATTTTGGTTGAAGCGTCGACGTTCTAGGTATTACTTGTGATGAAATAAAAAAGTACAAAGATAATTAGGAATTTGAATGTAAATATTATTATTTATTTATTATCTTAATTTAAGCCTGATTTAAAATAATACTATTATATTTATTGATTTAATTATTTTATTTATTAATCCTTGACGTATTTTATTAGCAGACAGAGCCTTTGACAAAGCATAACTATTTATTATTATGTCGTAATATACAGGTATAATGTATCCGAAGAATCAAATTGCTGATCCGAAATACTTTGAAATTGCATAGAGTAATTATAATATGGATTAAAATTAATTTTGTTTTAATTAAAATTATATCATTATTCCGTGTATAAAACATTAATGAATACTTTTTTTTAATTTAAATAATTAATGAAGAATAAAACTTATGTTTTTAATGCAATATTTGAAAAATTATTTGATAAAAAACTGTTTAATACGATTTCATGTCATTGAGTTTTGAAAGGCCATTTTAAATAAAAATGAAATAAATATACTGAAAGTAGAAATATTTTGCGTAAATTAGTCTGTGTTTCATGTATTCATTCATAATAAAATATAAATTGCTTAATCAATGTAGCTAATTCAGCTTTTATTAATATTAAAATCATTAGTGGAAATTCTTTAAGCCGTAAAGTATCGCGTAAAATGGAGAGCTCTGTAAGGCCTTCAATAAGGCCGCTGGTGACAAATACAAGAATAATGTTTGGGCTCCTTCCTGGTCTGGGATCGCTAATCGTACTTCGTATGGCTATTCATCTTTATCGGCCGGAGCTTGAAGATGCTGAACATAGAGTACGGGACTATCCTTTTGATCAACTCTACGACTGTTACGATTTTATTATTGTGGGTGGGGGCTCTGCAGGTTCGGTCCTCGCCAATCGTCTATCAGAAAATCCGGACTGGAATATTTTATTATTAGAAGCTGGTCAGGATGAGAATGTACTTTCCGAAGTCCCAGTCCTCTTTCCTGTTCTACAAACCTCGTCTATAGACTGGAAATTTATTACCGAACCAAGTAGTGATTATTGCTTAAGCATGATTGGTAATCAATGTAAATGGCCAAGAGGTAAAGTGTTAGGAGGTTCAAGTGCTATAAATGCTATGCTGTATATAAGAGGAAATAGACACGATTATGATAATTGGTCTAAAATGGGAAACACGGGCTGGTCATATGCTGAAATATTAAAATACTTTTTAAAGGCTGAAGACATGAGAATACCCGAATATCAAAATGACCCATATCATTCCGTCGGAGGACCTTTGACAATAGAGCATTTCAGATTTGAACAGCCAATCACAAAAAAAATATTAGAAGCTGCTCAACAGTTAGGTTATGGTGTATTGGATGTTAACGGTAAATATCAAACGGGATTCACAAGATCACATGCTACGGTGAGAGATGGACTTCGCTGCAGTACAGCTAAAGCTTATCTAAGACCAGTATCAAAGCGGCAAAATCTTCATATAAGTGTGCATTCATTAGTTGAAAAGGTGCTCATAGACGAAAACAAAAACGCTTATGGTGTAAAATTTACAAAACATGGCAATACTCGAATAATAAAAACTTCTAAAGAGGTTATACTTTCGGCTGGCGCAATCCAATCTCCGCAACTATTAATGCTATCAGGAATTGGTGACATTAAAGAATTGAAAGAGGTTGGCATTTATCCAATAGTGCATTTACCTGGTGTGGGAAAAAACTTACAAGATCATGTAGCTCTTGGTGGACATTCATATCTATTCGACAACCCTTTTACAAATGGTTCGGATTATTGTTTTAATCTCAATACAGTATTCTCTATTACCAGTTTGACGGATTTTGTTTTTCAAAAAGTTGGCCCATTATATAGTATGATGGAAGCAGAGGCTATGGCGTTTGTAAATACAAAATATCAAGACCCATTAGAAGATTATCCCGATATTCAATTATTTATTGCACCTACTGCTGATAATATGGATGGTGGCTTATTTGGTAAGCGCGCAAATGGTATAACTGATGAAGTTTATGCTGAATTGTATGAAGATATATTATACCAATCATCTTTTTCGATAGTACCTCTTTTATTAAGGCCAAAAAGTCGAGGATTTGTAAAATTAAGAGACTCCAATCCATTTTCCCCACCGCGCATTTATCCTAATTATTACTCTGAACCAGAAGATATTCTCAGAGTGGTAAGTTATTAACTTAGCACTTGACTTGTTGTCATAGTTTTAGTATGTATTTTTATGTATGAATCGTTCATTTATCGTTAACGTTCTGTCACTTTAGATCGAGGGTGCAAGATTTGTTCAAGAGTTAGTGGAACAACCAGCGTTACAAGAACTGAATGCTAGACCTAATCCAAACCGAAATCCGGGATGTATGGACTACGAGTTTATGTCTGACGAACACCTGGAGTGTCAAGCCAGACATCATAGCCTTACCATCTATCACCCAGTCGGTACCTGTGCTATGGGACCTATGCATAACTTAGAAGCAGTCGTTGATCCGAGGTTACGAGTAAGTATATATTATTTTGCTGCGATGTGCTTACTCAACCTGCATAAACCGTTTCTCCCTTTGCCAAAGTACAGTTAAGGTCAATTTAAATATTGTATTCTTAAGAATCAATTCACTGTTATCAGGTTTTGTGTTCGTTTAATAAATATAGATAAAACCCTGTCATTCGCTATTTAATATGCGTTGCCATGGAACATTAGATTTACCCGTGTGACAATTGTATTAATATATTTGTATCTATGTACACTACAGGTATACGGTGTCCAAAGTCTTAGAGTGGTAGATGGGAGTATAATGCCCAAAATAGTAAGTGGAAATACCAACGCCCCAATTATCATGATAGCAGAAAAAGCATCAGATATGATAAAAGAAGACTGGGCAGAAGACAAAACAGGCGTACACTGTTCTGTTACAAATTATAAAAGAGCTGATGAAGAACCCCAAACACAAAGAAATAACAGTATTGTTCATGATTTATTTAACGAGACAGCAAACCTTTTTGACTATTTATCCGACAAAGATCCGTTATCTCTCGCCTCAGACAAGACTGAAGCGTCAACAACAGAAAGGAGTTATGCTAGCCAGAACGCGATATCTAAGAAAAAACCATATACACCCTATTCGTCGCTCCAGGATTATGAACCTATGAATCCTCAATATTTCTATCCGTATAATTGGTTTAGTCAATATACACCAAATTACCTTTGGTCTAATCATTTGGATTTGGAGCCGAGTTACAGCAATGAAGTAAATACAGTAGGATATAGTCCAATATCCAATAACCCATTGGGATACATTCCACAACCTTGTAATAATATAATAATCAAACAATCGTACCATTTTAATCATGGTAAACATAGAAAAAATCATTGTAAATTATGGCTTTATTTTGATGGAATGAATTATAGAATCCATTTGTAACTGCAAATTTTAACATGTTGTTCAATCAATTGTTTTATTATAAAAGCCACTTTGTTACTTTATCCTTTTTTTTAAATCACTAATAAATTGTGATTTTATTTTGATGGAATGTTCTATTTATAATATAAAAATCAACTATTGTGAACTGAATACAACTTCTAACGTAGATAGAAGCCAGAAAAAACATAATTTTGATAATTATTTTAGTAACTTTTAACAACAAAAATCAGTCCTAAAGTCGTCCCTTGCGGAGTTTCATGCTACATTTTGTATTATGTTTAAATGTGTTTGGAGCATAAATATGAATATAAAGTTAATAAACATTGAACATTCTGTATAAATAACTTCATAATCCTTCCAGGTGCATTAAATTACCTTATATCAATAATACCATGCTTAATGATGTAAAACACTATCAAACTATTTAATTACAAAGGTAATAAATATATCATAAATAGTTGTCATTAATTTACATCATAAGCCACATTTAAACGCATTTAGTTAGACGTCTGAATATACTACAATGTACTAAAAAATGGAAGCAAGTATTTCAAATACATGCCCGTCGGCTTTTGCTGGTACAAGTGGTCATCTTTTTCTCAGTGCCATAACAACATTAATAGCCACACACTGTTCCCTTTTTGACGACTATCGCTGGCCAACAGACCATGCTCAAGAAATATTGAACAAAAAGGGTAAGGATCTCGAATTAATTTTTTTTTTGTTATACAACCTCCCCAGATTTATAATTTATTTGCTAAAGTCAATTATAGTACATTTAAAACAGAGTTTCCTTTGAAAGACATACGATTCTTGAAAATTAGTAAGCTTAGTTTCCATTCGATAGATTACAATCTACCAAATAATAATAAGTTACACAATCATGTTCACAATCTTTCGACAGTACACAATCTCGCGGGATAGATTACAATCTAACGTTATTTACAATTTTACTGTGACATATGTATATACATTTTCAGATGTAACGTACGATTTTATCGTGATTGGAGCTGGGTCTGCTGGTTCTTTAGTGGCTGGTCAGTTGTCAAAAGCCAATATAGGTTCTGTATTATTAGTAGAAGCTGGCGATGATCCTGGAATTGATAGCGAGGTATTTTAAGCATTAAATTAGGTAATACTTAAGCATGTATGTATGTTTCAAAAATAGTTGAGCTGATATTTATTTTTTCCGCCATTTTTCTACAATTATTAGTTGCAGACTATTTACTAAAATGATTCTAATCAAACAGGTAGGTTTGTAAAAAAACTTACTAAGAGTTAAAAAAAGCTGTTTAAAGTTATTTCCTTATACAGTAACGCATCTTTTTCAGATCCCTGCTTTTTTATTCCTCAATCAGAATTCAGCTATTGATTGGTACTACAAAACGTTATCTAGTAATGATAGTTGTTTGGGTTTTGTAAACGAAAGTTGTATATGGAGTAAAGGGAAGAGTATGGGAGGGTCCAGTTCAATTAACGCCATGATATATGTGAGAGGACATCCAGAAGATTACGAAGCCTGGGAAGCTGCAGGAAATCCTGGATGGGGTTACAAAGATTTGCTAAAATACTTCAAAGCACAGGAGAATCTCTTTAATTTCTCAAACCGATTTAAAGATTACGAAAATCCTTGGTATAATGTAATTGAAAACGCCTGGGAAGAATTAGGTTTTAAATCATATAAAAACGAAGGCGATGAGTCTTCAATAGGTACAAGAAAGGCAAAGTTGGTGATAAAAAACGGTAAACGATTGAACACAGCAAAAGTGTTTCTTAATAAATCCGAAAATTTATATATTATGAAAAACACACGTGTTGAAAAAATTATAATCAATAAGAAGACTAAAAGTGCAGTAGGTATTGAACTCATACATAAAAATGGTACAAAAATGATCATTACTAGCAAAAACGAAATTATCGTTTCAGCTGGATCGGTAGCTACACCTCAAATACTGATGCAATCTGGAGTAGGCCCTAAGGAACATATTGAAAATTTAGGAATAAAAAACATTTTAAACTTGGATGTCGGTAAAAATCTTCAAGATCATATCTTGTTCCCTTTATTTTTAAAAACAAACCTTAATACAGAATTTTCAATGGAAGTTATAAATTTGCTGTTACTTCAGTATATGTTAACACGATCCGGCCCTTTCTCAACTATTGGCATAACAGATTTCACAGGATTTATTAATACACTAAATTCATCTGAATGTCCAAATATTCAATTTCATCACATTTATTTTACGAAGAGAGATGATTTTACACTCAAACCGTATCTTGAAGGTATCGGTTATAAAAGTGAAATCATACACGCAATCAGAGAATTAAATAATGAGCATGATTTAATCGGTATATATCCTACATTACTGCATCCTAAATCACAAGGCCAGATATTGCTATCTAAGACAGAGCCAAGAGAACCAATAATTAAGACGAATTATCTTCAACATCCAGATGATATGCTAATCTTGGTCAAGGCTATAGATTTTGTTCATAAATTAGAGAAAACTACTGTTTTCAAAAATCTAGATATGGAAATTTTACCTTTGAATATACCAGACTGTTCGAAATACGTATTTGATTCGGAAGACTATTGGAAATGTTATATAAGACATATGGCAACAACAATTTATCATCCCGTAGGAAGTGCCAAGATGGGTCCACAGGAAGATAAAAGTTGTGTTGTCGGCCACAAATTGCTTGTTCATGGCATGAAAAATTTGAGAGTGATTGATGCAAGCATAATGCCAACACTACCAGCCGGTAATACAATGGCACCGACTTTAGTCGTAGCCCAAAAGGGCGTGGAAATTATTTTGAACGACTACAAAAACAGAGATGAATTATAAGCCAGTTATATAATTCCGCGAAATTTGATATTCAACCTGAAACTTACTACTTTTAGAAAATTAACTGCAAAAATAATGTGACACAAAAACGCGTTCATTTATATGAATTTGCAAATTCACGTTCGACCTTTGTCGCGCAGGCCGTAAAACACGGGAAAAGCCGACACCTATTATTTTAAGAGAAAAAGTTTGATGTTATAAATTTGTAACATCAGTACAATTATAATGTGTGTATATTATGATAATGCGAACGCGAAAGTTCTAGGTTATTATTTGATTTTAGTATTTTATAATTAATTGAATAGATGTATTCACGAGCTATCTTCAGAAATAAAGATTTATGTACTTACAACAGTTGTATTAATAAATATTTATGGTATCGGAATGCCTTTGGTGGCTTACGGCACAAGTGACCTTGCAAATGTTTCGTTAGACGATACAGTGTCGAAATTTCTTCGCTTTCACATAGGTCCGAGACGATATTAAGAAACTTTTTCGTAGTGATTGACATCCTTTTGTGCAGTTGTATATTGCAATAAATTATTTACAGTAACTGTGTATAATGTGTTTGGTGTAGTGAAAATTTTCTACAATTCGCCTACCTAGAAGATCTAAACATGGGTTCTAAATAAAAGCATTTTGTTAATTCATTTGCATGTTTTTGGAACACACAAGAACGTATCTATTGTCTATACATAGAAAATATTTAGCAAAAACTATCTTAAAAACAACAACTAAGCGTTTCTTAAGGCAGTCTTTGCCGCACACCAGCACTATGTGGAACCAGTTGCGTACCGTTACCGTACCGTAAGTTATTCCAAACCAATTCTACTTAGGGTCCTTCAAAAAATAGGACACCAAGTCTTAAAACGCCGGCAACGCACTTGCGAGCCTAAGTACTTCTTATGGACTTTTTAATATAATATATAATTAAGACTTTTTTATTGTTAATGATTACGTAAAAAACATTTATTCAATGAATTTAATAAAGATAAAAATGCATGCATGTTTTTTATTTCTTAATTTAATACCTGCCTCAAATCTAAGCATATAATTATAAATATAAACCTTTTAAGAATACAAGTACAATGTCTATCACTATTCATATAACTTACGTATAAATTGCAAAATCTGATGTCTCTTCCTATACAACCTACATTTGTCATAAAATGCGCACAAAAACATCTCGCTTTAATTATCTAGAAAGATCATCTGCTTTCATATTACTTATAAACTGTATTACATAACACCATGTCATTAAATTACTTTCACTAAAATTACGCGCTAAGTGCACTTTTAAGAACTTCATTAAGCATGTTATCACCTGATATCGATAGTATTACTGTCGCAATGAGTGAGAATAAAACATTATTTTAACGACACATATCCTATATCTTTGTCGTAACCGGTCATATAATCGAGGTTCGATTCAGTGTACACAGGCTACTAACAACATGACACAAACAATATGTTTCTGTTTCATTATTAAAGGCTTAGAAACGCATCAAAAACATGCAAAATTTGATTAACTTCTGTGAATATTGTCAGGAACTTATATAATCTTGCACAAGATATATCATTAATATATGATGCGTCATAGTATGCAAACATAAATGTTTCCAGGTTCCAGTTCCCTATTTTGATAGAGCAATGAATCCAGCGGTCAGAAAAATATCCAAAGTTGTAAAAGACATTTGCTTTCATAACAGTGGTTTTCTGAAACTGCGCAGTGACTCAACTTGATCTTGACTAAAAAGGAAAGGACTGTACGCTACACTACGCACGTACACTAGGCCTAATTTTTAGTTTGAACTTCTTAAATTCTGTTGCCTCGCATATATTTTGGTAATATGTATTAGTGGTACAGGCCCAGAAGAACCAACGCTGAGACTTTTATTAACACAAGGCTACCAAAGGTAAATGAAACGTAAGCACGGTTAAAAAACCCCGGGTTAAAGTAATGTGCCAACCTAATAACAACGTCATCGGCTGTTACGACTATCGGTATCCGATACGATATCCCGAAATGCGCTTGAAATTTCAATGATTTATGACTTTTTTGATAAATTATATCAAAATAATTTATTCATTTAGGTAACACAATATAGTGTACATATGAACGTCAATTAAAAATTAAACGCTAAATAGTTTTACATTTAATGCCAGTTTTCAAGTCAAGGGCTTAGAACGGACGAGAAGAACTAGCAATAAACTCTCCGCCACTCTTTTTATTTTCCAAGTATTTGTTTTACAAAATGTTTGTAAGAAGCTTTAACCATTAGACCATGTTCCACATTACATCGTAAAGTAATTAATAGGTAATTAAAAATAAACAAAGATTAGTCCTCTATCAGCAGTAGGCATGGTAAAATAGGAGCATTTTTAACATATTTTTTTGCATATTTGCAACTCGCAAATACATATCAAAATCCAATAATTTTTTAGCGAACGGAAGGCAGGATTAGCGCTGAGTTTGATTTCTGAAACTTAACCTAAATTTGATAATGATAAAAGAAATGATCAATAAACATTCAGAATATAAAATTGACTACATTACTTCAGTCCTTTGTCAGTGCTTTTATATAAATGTGTAATAAGGAACTAATGTCTTCAATAGGACTATTAGCTAAGCGAAACATTAACATTGACCACTGCGGTTTCAACACCCGACGGGTGGGGTATCTGCCGCAGAGAGCAGTATTGGATAACAGGTGATTGTGTTGTGTTGTGTGTGTATTACGTGATATACAGGTATGTTTGTGCTTTAAGGGACTCATAAGAACACGTTACATTTTTATCACTTTATTTTTTCATATTATTTTATTACTTTAGTTCTTTTTCTGATTCGTATATTAATAAAATCGTCGTAGCATCAATAACAATAGAAATAAGGTATTTAATAAATTGAAAGTTTTATTATAACGCATTATCTAGTTAAATAAAGTTTATTTAATTATCACAAAAAATGATTTCTACATAATTAAAGAAATGGTTGTTTGTTTATTTGTTTGTCATTGTTTATTTTAAAATTTTATCTATGCTAACTTCAGGGTGTCGGTTTTTTGTGACGGTGGGTGCGCGCATCGTAAAAATTGTAAATTAAGTAAAACTTCAAAAACTCTTCTTATACTATTGCGACATCAATGTATCAATTAAACATGAAAGCAAAATGCTCTACTGTGCAATAGTAACCCATCTTAGTTGAATTTCTTGAAAATGTCATGAAAATTACGAAAATATTGCCTTGATTTGTGATAGTTTTGTCGCCATATCTATGACCGACTTATAGAAGGACTTCGGAATCTAGATCAATGTCTATCATTAAGTAACTTCGCTAAGTTGAAAATATTTAATGTTTACAATTATTTAGCTACTTTCAACACTACATTTTTAGTTTCCGTCGTGTATTAGTTACGTTTGTACAAAGTTCTGTTCCCTCAAATTGGGTACACGCCTTAATTACCACAGTAGGTCAAGAGTCAACTGTCAGACACGTGACACAAATTCGTTCATCCTGACTTACAAAATAGTTACAAAATCATGCCTTAAAGGTTTCAAGGCAAATACTTAAGTCCAATACCGGTTCGCAAAGTGGTCTATACCAACCGAGGTACGTTACAAAGTTCGGATGGAGTTTCCCGATTAAACAAGCATCATGGATGTTTGTAAGATAATCACGGACTTCCAGGAAATTTGATTTTTACCCTTAGCTTACTTTTTTGCCTACAATAAGCTCACGATTTTATCGACGATAAAAAGTTAACTGCAAGCTGTATAACTAGCAGTTAAGTTTAAGTAAAAAATATTGTGATAAAGTCTTTATAATGTTCACAAATTTTTAAAGGCCGGCACTTGCAAGCTTTCTGGAAGTGTTTTCATTATATCACATAACATCAGGTGAGCAAAAAAGCCTGAAACAGTCGTGATATTTATTATTCGTTAATATTAAATTGTATTACCAAACTAAATTACTAACAATGTGATAACACTAAAAGCTTTTAGTAGAAGTTATAAAAGCGTAGACTAAAATAAAAAACGCAATTTCCTCTATGTTATAAACATGATCAAATAATTTATAGAAATAGTCATCAGTAACTTTGCTAATGTGATATTAATAAATATATACTCCACTTCTATTATTACAAAAGTAAAGTAGTAAAAAGAGACTACATACAAAATGGATATTCCTCAAAGTATATATACCAAGGTCATGAAGATTATTTCCTAACAATAAAGGTTGCACTAATGTCTTCCACAAATGCGTTCAACTATTGTGTTCTAAAACATTTATAACATAGTAGTGACATACTTCTATCTGTGTTGCACTTTGTGATAGCATTGCAACTATAAGAACACAGCTGGCTTTTCACAGAACATATTAAGCAAATCTGTTTATTTTTTATGTACACAGTACAATTCAGTAGAACCCTTAATATCGAGGAATTATATGTATTAGAAAATGTTGTATAAAAGAAGTATTGAAGAATCAATAAGGAGACAGAAACATATTCCGATGAAGAACATTAACATCCAAATACCGCATCGGTGGATAAATGGAACGAATACTTTTTTAGCAACCTAGACCTTGGAGCTACGTGGAGCTTCCACGTAAAAAATAATAACAATAAACAAATGAAGATGTTGATATATTCAACTTTACCAAAGAGGATGTGACGAAATATTTGTAAAAGTGGAAGCCGGAGAGCTGACTTTGTGTAGCAGTAACAATTTAGTTTTTTCTTTAAAATATTAAAAATCAAGTATCGATTATTTAGGGTTGAATTACAGTTTTGGTTTTTGATGTTTATGTTTTTTCTGTGTCATATATGTATTGTTTTATAATATGGATTTGTTTTTAATAAATAAATATGATTAATTTTTAATCTTGGATATTGACGAACTAATAACAATTAGTACTCGTACTTTGAATATAGAACTCGGACGTCAGTTATTTTAAACACTGCGTATCTAATTATCATATAATTAATTAACGAAGTAGATAAATTTTCTCTAGAAGGTCCTTGGTCGTGAGAAATCGGTTTTACGTGTTCTAACCAGCAGCAATTAAATTATTACTAAATCGCAGTACCAAGCCAATTACTAATAATTATTTTCTTTTAAACATATACTTGCCTTAAAAGTTCAAAGCCTGATTCTCGCAGGTGAAAATTAAATAAAAGAAGCCTATTCGTTACTGTGCATTGTGATTACAATTTGTAATCGTTATTCTATTTTAAAACGTCTCAAATTATATTAAAATAGATAACATGTTCTATATTTAAAAGTGTACGAATTGCTTAACAGACAGTTAATTCTATTTTTTTTTTGTATTTTGTATATCTGTTTAATTGAATAGCCTATATACCTTACCTAAAATAACTAGAACTTTCAAACCTTTCATTTATTTATATTAAATCAACTTCGTCAAAAGTGTAAACAATATTTTTATGAGGTCAACGCACCGGTGTTTTTCAGTGTCTTATTTCTGGTTCTGAATAGAAAGCAAAAAATAAATTTAAAAGTTTAAATGTAAGTAGATCAGTAATTATAATTGTTATGTAATATGAGTCAGATCTTGGCAAAACACGTAAGCACCAATTTAGTTACGTATCTTAAAAATTATGATTTACATCTTACAATTTAGCAAATATCTAGTTAAATTTAATGAGTGAAAATATTTAAAACAATAATAACTTTCGTTTCAAAATTAGCTTTCCACGTGAAGTTTGTCATTAATGGTAATAGAGGCTTCACATTCAAATAAATGAAACTCTTTGTTTGAAGCTAGATGTCTTAAGATGACTTTAATCGTATAAAATAAGGGCTTATAACATACAATCAGAGCTATTGGTAGTTGCGACGCTTGACTAACAAAAAGCTTGAGGGTTCTCAAAACTAAGTGACCCATTTGTTACCTATAAAGGAAATAAGCAATGTCGACCGTGTACATTATCGGAAACGAGAATGTTACGTTACAATTTATGGGTGTATAAAAAACTAAAGTGCTCTCATTTATTACTAGCAAAACTGACTTTTTACAATTTATTATCTTGAAGTCTATATCATTGTTAACATTTGCGCTTCTAATTTCTAACCAAAATATTTATGTAACTTATCTAATGTTAGGTAAATCGGGCCTTAAGCTAAAAACTAGTTCCATAGGTCTATTAGAAATTATTTATGAATTACTGTCATTCTAATTAAGAAATTATTCTAATTAATTGATCATTAAGGTGGATGAATAAAAACTATACGGGTGAATTATATGTGATGAAATTAACAAACATGTTACAGACGATTTTGTTCATTAAGAATTAACGGATATATTAGATTTTTTACGGTAAAAATTCAACTATGTAGTTTCCTGCATACATGTACTACTTAGCTAAGTATGCAAAATCTATTAAGTACGTAATTATTATTATTAAATCACACGGCTTTTTGCGGCACGCTTTCAGTCCCTGCGATGGCCTTCCGTGCTTATTTATCAATACCGTGTTAATAAAGACAGTTTATCGGCCTTAAATTTTTTTCACTAATGGTAATACTGGACGATGACTATGACTCCCGTATGTCAAAAATCAAAACTTTTTTACATAAGATCATAATTCTTGCTTAAATTAAAAATATCTAATTTGCAAGCCACGTCAAATATAAAATTAGTATATCTCTTATATATTGAAAAGAGTACACCACCGCAAATGTTGTGTAAACGTAATGACACACCAAGTCTCAAGGACATAGTTCGATTAATGTACGTGAATTTGATTTTTTTATCACACAACATAGAACTCTTTGAATAACCACAGCGAATACAATATACCTATGATACTGGGTACAAAAACCGGATTTGTATCTGTTGGACATTAATTGTATAATTCTAATAATACGCTAAACGTTACTAAAGGTTACATTTTACTTACTAAAATATTTTTACAAATCAAAGAACGCCATTTAGTGTTTAGCCCAAGTAATATTATTTTATTGGTGTATTTGTATGAATTTATTCTTAATGCAATCATTTTTATAAAAGAAGATAGCTGTACCCTGCTTCCACCTTCGTTAATTCATAATAATAACATTTTCTCGACACTTTATCAATGTATCAAATATCTCTATAAATTATATTAAATAGCAGTGTTAGTCTAGTGGTTTCAGCGTGTGACTCTCCTGAGATCGTTGGTTCGATCCCCGGCTGCGCACCAAATCATTCGCTCGAACGGTGAAGGAAAAACATCGTGAGAAAAGCCTAAGACCCAATAAGTCGACAGCGTGTGTCAGGTACAGGAGTCTGATCACCTTCATGCTACTCGATTGACAAAAGATCATGAAACAGATACAGAAATCTGAGCCCCAGACTTAAAAATATTGTAGCACTATTTCTTTATTAAAGATCTCTTACAGACCACAGTCATTGATTTACTTCAGATTAAAATAGCACAAGTCATAGTCTAGTTAGTCTCCAACACAACGAAGTAATCTGGTGTAACAATTTGGTGAGCATGACAGTCTCAAATCAACCTTGGCATCATGACACTTTCGATAAAGCAAAAATGAAACTATTATTTCACCTGCGCTTCTGTGTTGTACAACCACTGACATCTTGACTATGTAATACGGTTTTGTTGACGACATTAGCGTCATCTTACATTCATAAACCATAACAGATGCGTATAAATGTTGAAAGGAAGGCATTTGATTGGGTGGATCCCTCCTGCCTCGTTTCAACACCGTACGAGGCGTATCAATTCAAAATTTCATCAACATCACCTTGATGGCTAGAAGTCCACAGTCCGTTTCACGAGGCACTTTCTTTTGAGAACTAGTGCTCCCTGAGAGATACGACCTCCAACCACTCAAAGTTAGACTGTACCTACACCTCCCTCAAAGGCCGGCAACCAACGGCAGCCTATGGACACCCACTAAAAATATGAGCTGCGATGACTGCTATAATATATATTTTTTTTAATTGAATCCGGATATATATCTATATTATATTATTACATTTTGTTTCTAAACAAAAAAAAATTACATAGTATTCAAGACGGCTAATAAGCCTTTAGAATAAAAATAACAGAAATGTTTAAACCCGTGCTGGATTAGTTTGGTTAAACGCTGTAACTCCTAGAACTTTTCAAATCAATTATCGAGAAAGTATAGAATAGCCAAGGTTAGATCAACGTAGCGGCATTTGTGGACTTTATCGAGAGACAAGCTGATCAGTGGTTATAGTGAACAATGCACAAAATAATAATAAAAATACTGGAGTATAGTACAACAGAAAACGATTTTTTATATAAGAAATTATCGCGAGTGTAACCGTCAAGTAGATACTTATAGCTTTAGGTTTTGCTCTCATAATTTGCGTATATTAATAAATATTTTTTAATATAAATTTATATACTTTGTTAAGGTTTAATTTTAAGTAAGAATTTGAATTTGCTCTCTATTAATTATATCTGTTGCATCTGGTTGAACAGATCGCAACGCAATCTAATTTATATTGTACAATAACTCACTATTGCTTTAATCAAAGATATTTAATTCTTTTGTAGTGGAAAAATAATGGACAAATCATATTTAAAATTCGTCAGTTATTTGCAAAACCAAAGGTTCTAAACGTTATACTGTTAATTACATGACTTTTTGTATATTACGAAAGCAGAGGTGGTTCTGATATGGTAATATAACAATTGTTAAAATCTACATGTGAACTTTGACAGTAAAACGACAGACAGAATGTCGAAATACATATTTCTCGTGTTTAATATATTAATTACCTACTTTGAAGTGAAAACTTCTTTAGCATCGTTGTGATTTGAAAGTCAACGAAATGAAAAAGTGACAGTAAAAAGAGACAGACACATAAGTTCATAAGATTTAACGTGGAAGAAAATGAGATAGGACATAATAACTTTAAATTATTGTTGATATATAATTAAGTTAATTAACTAATTATATTAGTTAGTTAATTAAGTTAATAATTGATATTAAACTTAAAATTTAAAATGACATTCGTCTCGACATAATCTTGGAACCAATTTTTTTTAAAGATTTCAGTTCTACAACGTGTGAATTGCACACATGCTTTTTTTTATTTTTAAACTTATTTTATTTACTAGTTAGAATTATTATAATTTATTTCTTACTTATCTTTATAAAATGTCACCAAAAGATAGCTGCTCAGGTATTACATTGCGGTTTCTTGATCACTTTGCCTAATAGGCAATAGTTTCCGCATTGAACGCAATATAGGCATTTCTATTTTTTTACTCTTTGAGTGACATTATCGAAGTTTTTAAATGGATATTTTGATCGATATTTCTTAGCCTACTATGAGGGATATAGGCTATGCTGATGGTGAAATATTTTTTCAGATAGGTCCACTAGTTTTGGATCCTTTTTAATACAAACAATCAAATCTTTTCTTTTTTAATATCAGTTGATAAAAAATTAACGGAAATAAATACGAATTCATTACATTATTTAAGTTGTTGTTCTTAAAATAAAAGCGAGACACTAAATATAATCGTAACTTACTTATTTTGCTGTCTTTAATTTCAGAATGAAACTCTAAACATGGGCATACTAACAGCTGCCTCGACAGCTGCCAAGGCTGCCCTAACTATAGGCGGTATCAGCAAGCTGACTTTCATCCCCGTAATGTTAGCAGCCATGGCCTATTTCAACTACGATCTTCTGGACCCTGAGAATCGACCCTTCAACCAAAAATACCTCAGAGAGGAATACGACTTCATAGTGGTTGGAGGAGGGTCGGCTGGTGCTGTTGTGGCTAACAGACTGTCTGAAGTTGAAGGTTGGAATGTGCTTCTGCTGGAGGCAGGAGGTCACGAAACCGATATAAGCGATGTGCCGTTACTCTCTTTGTATTTGCATAAGAGTAAACTGGATTGGAAATATCGGTAAGGACACCTTTTCTCGTCTAAGTGAAGCCTCGTAAGGCATGTTTCAAAGTAGTTATCTACGCCATAGAAAAGTACATCCGAAACAATTCGATTTAGCGTCCTTGAAGAAAAGAGCGAACCAATTCTTAGAGTGAAGTAGAAAGTGTCCACGAGTCCTGCCGGTTTGCCCTATTTTATATAAAAAAATTACTCTTAATTATTCTATCCTTACATTCGCTCCCCGATAATTACTTCTTACCATGTTAAAGAAACTTACAACTGTGAAAACAATTTCGAATAAGTTTAATGGATGATATTATAGTTCACCAACAATCTTGCAGCATTATGGACAATTATTTTAACATCATTTTCCCTATTATTCTTATTATCTTATTAGTCTTTGACGGATCTAAAATAACTTACAAAACTAAGCAATTACATAAATCCTCTTAAATTTTCAGAACACAGCCACAAGATTCCGCCTGCCAAGCTATGATCGACAAACGCTGTTCTTGGACAAAAGGAAAAGTTCTGGGGGGATCCTCTGTACTCAATACAATGCTCTACATTCGTGGTAACAAGAGGGACTTTGATCAATGGGAGTCCTTTGGCAACCCTGGTTGGGGCTACAAAGACGTCTTACCGTACTTCAAGAAATCTGAAGACCAGAGAAACCCATATTTGGCTAAAGATAAAAAGCATCATGCTGTTGGTGAGTAAAAATTAACGTCAAATAATAACCCTACCGTTGTGTCTCATTTATTCAGGAAAATCTTTTATCCCCGTCTTCAAAGGTATGTGAACTGGGTCTCCCAGAAGATAAACCGCTCCTTCTATGGAAATTGTATTCGTTTTTACGACAATCTCCCAAGGGAAATTAGAGAATTATCACTAAAAAAATCAAAGCCGTCGTTAAACATAAATTAATCAATAAAGCTTTTTATAAATTTGACGAATACTTAAATAAACCTAATCCTTGGGATTGATTTGCTCCAGATTAAACAAGTTGTATAACTTAATACTTTGCGATTATAAAGAGTGGCGGAAAATTTCTTGCTAGTTCTTCTTACCCGTTCTACACCCTTGCGAACTGGTAGTAAATTTACAATTAATTAAACTTCTTTTTACGTTCATGAGTGTATTGTTTACCTATATGAATAAAGATATTTTGAGTTTGTTTCCCAATCGTTACTCAGTACTAATGTTTTAAAATTAAATTATAAAAAACTTTTAAATTATTTTTACTATTTTTAGGCGGTTACCTACCTGTACAAGATGCACCCTACAATACTCCTATCGGGGCATCATTTCTTCAAGCAGGAGAAGAAATGGGATATGACATAATCGATGTGAATGGCGCCCAACAAACTGGCTATGGTTGGTACCAATTCACAATGCGAAGAGGTTCTAGATGCTCTACCGCCAAGGCCTTTCTCAGGCCTGTTAGATTACGTCAAAACCTACATATTGCTCTATTTTCCCACGTTACCAAAGTTCTCATAGACAAAGACAGAAAACGTGCGTACGGTGTTGAATTTATACGAGATAATAAAAAGCAAGTCGTTTACGCAAAACGAGAAGTCATATTGTCAGCTGGCGCGGTAGCAACACCTCAACTGTTAATGTTATCGGGAGTCGGCCCCGCTGAACATCTTAAAGAAGTTGGTATCGATGTGATCTACGATTCTCCCGGGGTTGGGAGAAACCTTCAAGATCATATTGCTGTTGGTGGCATTGTGTTCCAGGTGGACTACCCAATCAGTTTAGTTATGAATAGACTTGTGAATATAAATTCGGCGTTACGTTACGCTGTTTCCGAAGACGGACCGCTAACTTCTAGCATTGGATTAGAAGTTGTTTCTTTTATCAACACAAAATATGCAAACGCATCAGACGATTGGCCCGATATAGAATTCATGATGACCTCAGCGTCCACACCGTCTGATGGCGGATCACAAGTGAAGAAAGCGCATAGTTTAACTGATGAATTTTACGAAGAGGTATTTGGGCATATCACAAACAAGGATGTTTTCGGTATATTTCCCATGATGCTCCGACCAAAGAGTCGTGGATTTATAAAACTACGCTCTAAAAATCCCCTAGACTACCCACTCATGTACCACAACTATTTGACACATCCAGATGATGTCGGAGTTCTAAGAGAGGGGGTTAAGGCTGCTCTCGCTGTGGCTGAAACTAAAGCTATGAAGCGTTTGGGTGCTAGGTTTAACAACAAACCTGCCCCTAACTGTAAACACCTTCCGCTGTATACGGACGAATACTGGGATTGCTACATAAGACAATATACAATGACAATTTATCACTTATCATGTTCTGCAAAAATGGGTCCAGAATCAGATCCAATGGCTGTAGTAGACCCTAAACTAAGGGTTTACGGTGTCGAGGGCCTACGCGTGATAGATGCCAGCATAATGCCTGCCGTAACGAATGGCAACATTAACGCCCCTGTTATTATGATTGCTGAGAAAGGCAGCGATTTAATCAAAGAAACTTGGCTGGGTAGAGCTAAAAAAAGAAAACGTAGAGCACAGTGTTCGAGTTTAGAGCAACTTTTTGAAAATAGATCAATGTGTGCAATAGAAAGATGACACAAATTGTGAACAAGTTTTGTGTAGGAAATAAAATGGGGTTATTGTTTATTACGTGATAATACTTAATTATGTTACAAGGCTATGTTATTAACATGTAATAGGTATCTAGTCCCGTGCAATGCTTACAAAGTTAAAAATTATGTAAATATAAAATCTCATGTGAAAGTAACATTGCTCAAGGTAGGTTAAAAGGCTGTATTATAGGTACCGTTAACAAATGTATAAATATTCCGGTATTGTGTATATTGGTATAGTGTTAGTTATAAATATTTAATGTTGATGTTAAGTAATTAAAGATTTTAACAAATCAAGTGGTTTTATAAAACAACACATATTAAAAAGAGAAATAATTTGTATTTTTGTATCTTTGTAACTGTATCTCATCATTTACATTAACATCTGTAACTTTACGATTTATCAGTAAAGTATTACTGATAAATCGTAAAGTTACAATGCTAAATTATCTGTAGAAACATAGACTATATTTATATCTGAAATATTTAAAAAATGTATAGTTTATAATATTTTGAACATAATCAAGTCATGATGTAGAAAAAATCATAAAATTATAGTGCCATTATAAATCCTATTAAGTTTAATAAACGTAATTATTCTTGATTAAGAGTATTGCGTATAAGTTAAAAGCTACAAGTAGTAAGTGAAAATTGTATTAGTTAAAGTTAAATAAATAAATAAAAGGGACTATTAGCCACCACTTATACTTTATTTGCTTGAGCACCATCTAGTAGAGTAACACGACACTTCGTCAAAAACAGTCAATGAAATATTCAATTACACATTTAATACTACATTTAAGCTGTAGATGGCGCCTTAATTAAAAAAAACCGAACCCACCTCTATAATATTGGAAACCAAACTTTAAATAATTTTAAACATTAAACAACGCGATGTATGAAATCCCGAAGCTCTGCAGTGGGCTGGGCTAAAATATATGAACCTAAATATTGTTTCGTCAAGAATCCACACTGGTCCAAATAATTTCAATTAATTTCCTTCTATTAAACGACTTCAAAATATACAAAAAAGTATAAAATAATATTTACTATTCCGTATTAAAAAGTATTTTATTACTTAAATTTTTTGGTTGTTTTTTTTTACAAAACAAAGGCAAACGGGCAGCAGGCTCACCTGATGCTAAGTGGACATGGACACTGACATTGCAAGAAGATTTGCCATACGATGCCTTTTGAGTATTTGTAGTTCTTTCATGATATTTGTTTTTTTAAATAACAAACAAACAGACAGCAGGCTCACCTGATGTTAGGAGATTGTCAGAAGGGTTGACAGAGCGGTGCCTTTTAAGAATTGGTACGCTTATACATTACTTTGGAATGGATCACTTTTTCATCAACAAGAGTAAGATGGATTTTGTGAGTCTGGGCGATTGTCCATGCGCTTACACGTACGCAAAAGTTTTAAGTTGTTCAACAATTTTCTTGTTCATAGTTACAGACTTGCATAAATCTAGACGTAACCCACATACAACCAGTTACAACATTTAATGTTATTACATAAAATTCGCAAGTCACACCATATTGTCCAACAAATACTTTGACCCAAAGGTCATCCTAGGAAGTGTTATATGTCACGTGTCTAACGGCGAGACTCAATTACCTTTTTCCGTCATATTATGTCATTTAAACTTGTTATTAATTGATGAAGTGTACTTGTAAATGTATAGTGAATGTATAATAATGATTACTTTGAATTTATAATATACCTAGTCCAGCCATAACTTCTGTTACAAATGAAAATTCATTTTTTAATGAAGTAATGTTATATTATTGAAATTTATACCTACATATTTATTAAAGACTCAGCAAACAATAAAAATAATATTCTATTCGAAATGGCTACCTTTGGCTTTTATACAGACTGGATTTTTTAAGAGACTCATTTCGCTGTGTCGCTAAGAGCAGGCAATGTCTACTAAAAGTGCCAATCTTGAGCTCTTATAAAGTCCGAAACGTTTCAAGCCAGGCTTGGGTAGTTCATGCCTTGTGACTAGGTGCAGAATCCTGCTGGAAAGGCCAAGATATATTTTTAAAAAGTGTATTGCTGAGAGGTTTCACAATTCAAGGTGTAATTGACCCAAGAGTCAATTACACCATGGCTGAAGACTTCACTGTCTTTTCATAAAAATGTAATTTTGTGACTTTATGGCGACGAAACCATCACTGACACAGGATTATTACCACGTTGTACCTTTCCGAAGACTTGAGCAGCTTGTTCAGAACTGTGAGCGTACCATTTATGATTTTGCTTATTGTAGTGATTTTCAATCGTGAAATTTTTTCATCGGTAAGGAGGATATTTTTGTGCTTTTCATTTGCGTATCGCGACCGAAGACGTTATGATCGATGCACTCTCTTCAATTTTAAAGATTGCTTTAGGGCATGTCCTATACATCAACGATAAGCACCGAGCTTCATTCAAGTCTTGTTTTATAATAAGTGATAGAGTCCTAGCGGGAATCTTCCTGTCTCACGATAAGACTTTTTGTTTCCTAATGGGGTTTAAGCAAATTCTGGCTTTAACAGCATTAACAGCCTTTAACAGCACGCAGCCGCCCCGATCTTTTCGGGTCTTCGACAAACGAAGTGTTTTTGTATCTGTTGATAGTACGATATACGAAACATACGGTTGATACCAAGTTTTTGTAGTGTCTGGAATATAACCGACGGCTCCATACCCACTTTGTGCAAGGCGATCACTGCAATCCTATTATCTTTAACACTCCATTTCATATTGTAATTTCATTACTAACACAAAAAAATAAGCGGAATAGCGCAAAATCGAAAGATGTTTTAAAAATAATATACGTGTCCCAAATTCAAAATAATTAAAAAGTTGAAAAAAAAGAAAAGTTTTTATGTAACAGTATTTATGGCCAGACTAATAAGTGTAGTGCCACTCACAGCTACCGTTTAAAGACCAGAATTATTTAATACTCAGAGCAGGATGATCCTAGTAGAGAAGAAACTCTTTCTCAACGACGTAATATGTTTTCGCAATATATAAATATTGACGCACGCTGGCTTCTCAGCTTATAATATTTATTGAATTGAATTCTAAAAAAAATGTAATATATAAGCGCTCTATTCTTTATTATGCTGAAATGTGAGGCTATATTCCCACAAGGGGATGTAGCGGCACTGGATTATTATTATTATATCAAATCGTATGGATCATCTATTTGCTATACTGACCGTAGGACAGCTGCTTAGGCATCAGTGGCTATGCAACCAAGATATTATAGTACAGTCGAAACAGCATTTCATTCGTGTCGGGAACGTCTTATAGGCACAATATAAAATAAATGTTCTGCGTTTGGCTCGAAGACAAATACGTACAGTACAAAGATTTATGATAATATCCCGCAAGCAAAATACACTAATGGTTAAAACACTAAAAATGAATTACTTCACTTTCAGAAGAAGAGAGCATAAAAAATAGCGTGAACACTTTTAGTTTACAGTCTTATCTGGTATAAAATATAAATTACTCTTATTTCGTGACTTCTATTTTCCATGTCAGGGTAGAGTGTAATAGAAGATTACTGATTGGCAATAAAGAATTTTGGTCGTAAAGATGTGAGTGTTTTTGCGTAATCGATTTCATAAACTACGGGTTTTTTTAAACATCTGTCTTTACATCATGGAACATTACGATCTAGCCTAACTTAAGACTAATAAGTAATTTAAGTCTTACCTAATTTACTAAAAAGGATTTTTGACATAAGGAAGTGTCCAATAACACTACTACTATACTTAAAGCCTCTAATAAATGGAAGACACTCTGCTCTTGTGTTCAATTTTTTCTTACTACTATTTAGCACTTTAACTAACGTCCACTAACACTTATTCACTAGTTCAAATGGTTTTGTCCTTTTTAGTGTTCTAACCAGTTCCGTAGTGTCAAGGAGTTGAATAGCCTCGACAATCACGTGATGGTGGAGCCTATGTTCGCGGACTCCAGCAGTCTTTGCTATTAATGTGGCGACCATTGAGCACTTTGTTTTGTAATCGTTGGATTAAATTAAATTACGAGTTTAACTATAAATCTATTTAGGAGGAAATTAAATAGTTAATATCCAGTTATTTTGATAACTAACTGTTCAAAGCGATAAGCTACTCTGTAAAGCACTCGACACGTCGACTTAGGTAATAATTGTTAATTCGCACATCCATTAAAATAATTTAAAGTACCTTCAGAAACCCAACTTTGCTTAAACCATAGTTGTCCACACCGAAGGTGTTATCTGTACATAAAAATAAGATATGTTACAACCGTACTTCTTGTTTCCGGGCGAAAACGAAAACATAAAACATAGGGCATATATATAGTAAGTCCACGGGTGTCTTTCTTCTTTTTTTATAAAACAGGGGTCAAACCGGCAGTAGGCTCACCTGATGTTAAGTCATACCACCGCCCATGGACACTCTCAATGGCAGAGGGCTCGCGAGTGCGATGCCGGACTTTTTAGAAATTTATTTATTTTATTAAAGTATTCCTATAGCTACTCATTAAACAATAAAGCACAGTTTTACCTATTTATACAAAAAATATAACAAAGTACATTTTCATACTAAATTCTAAATTATAAGTTCTAAGATTCATTGATCATTATAATGACAATTTAATATAAAGGAAGAATAACAAAGCCATTATTAATAAAATATACCAGAGTTTTTTTAATATTTTAAAGCATTTTTTAGTCACATTAAATATATCTATTTACCGGTAATTTGTGTTATAATCTGTAGGTATACGATACATGGCTGAGTAACGTAAATAGTTTTTATTAGACCGAGGAATTTGGAATAGGTGGGTTTGCCCATAAATGGTAAGCTCCTTTCTTGAAGGACCCGAATTGGTTTGGAAATACTTCAGTGGGCAGCTGGTTCCACAAAGTGGGATGTCTATACGGGACAGACGGCAAACGAGCTGGCAGACACTTAGATGTCAGTGCTAACCACCCATGGATTCCTACAACACCTTACAAGTACGTTGCCTTTAAGCTAATACGCTGTTTACTCGAAGACCCGAATAATACCTTTCTAACTTTCATAAATAAAGTGAACTAATAAATCATAACGGCTCAAAATACCTGAAAAGGTTCTATAAATTGGTACCACGGCGAAACGGTTGCCACGGTACCCGACAGAATGCCATCATTCTGTCGGGTAGAATAAGAAAAAGTATATTTTAGAAAAACTAATTGTCGTTCAAAGCCAAAATTTCAAACCTCACTTTCTCCTTTATCTAAATTACATTAGTTTATACAATTAAAATATAAAGCACACCAGAATTAATTAATGGCAAAATTAATCAAAATCGTTTCAGTGCACACGTTCATTCATAATACCCGTTTTGAGATACCCTCATTTTGCTCCGCTTAATAAATGACAGTAACAAGGAAATATAAACTAGAAAATAAACAACGGTGGCGCTACAATCTTTTAGGTCTATTCCTCAGGGTTTCATGATCCTTTTTTTTTAATGATGATTTATTGATAATGATTTTTCTAATTAGCAATTAGGTAATCAGCCTTCTGTACCTGACATAGGCCGTTGACTTTTTTTGTCTAACGCATACCGGTTTCCTCACGATGTTTTCCTTTAGAAGTCTCAAAGCCAATATTTCTCAAGAAAATATTAAGGAAACTAATATTAACAAGATAATTAAAATCTAACTGAACTTCTGCTGGAAGCGATAAAACAATTTTACTTTCACTTGGATCTAAATCTGCGTGGACGCATTAATTACCGCACTATTAATCTCATATCGTTCGATCGTATGTATTTTTATATAATTTATGCAATTCAATGGGAAACTATTGCAAATTGCGATTTACTTCCTCGAAGCTAATGATTTATAAAATTTTTCACTTTCAGATAAAAATCATAACAGAACCTTATCTTAAGAATTGAAACTTTTTAGAAGAGTAATTGCAATTATCAAAAGTACTCTTGTCTCTGTCTGCTAAATTGTGTTTTCGATGTGATGAACAGAGACAGATGATTAGTTAAAACGTCCCAATTAGACTGATTCCGCTTTATATAATTCACTCGTTTACAGTTATGGATCACAGATACAAGAATTTAATTTAACAGAACAGAAAGATGTCAAAAACCTTGTCGCATTATAACTAAACACCAAATCTTATAAAAAAACATTATTGTTAAAATTTTCATTGATTTTTTATTGCACTAACATTACGTTAAGACACAGGCTTAGACAACTGGACTAGAATATTCTTGACGAATGCTACGGCAAAATAAAAAAGTATGCAATTCGCATATTACGGTTCAAATTTAGAACATCAGTTTTCACCTGTCAACGTCAATATAATTAGCTTTTTGTTTCTTCTATCAATTTAATACTTAGCTCTAAAAAGATACTGTTTAGATTGTAATCTAAACGTTTCAGATTATTAAAGACGATGTGTGTATCCTAGTTTTTACTTATGGATCTTAACCATAACGCTCACACAACGCACGGTGGAAGGTCTGAGATCCTCACAGTGGGCTATGAGTAAAAAAAAGTATCAAGGGCTGTTGCAACATGTAAGTGAACAATGACAAGAACCTGTGGACCAGCAGGCTCCTTAAATGGAAATCTCGGCAGAATAAATTGGATTGGATATAGAAAGGCTTGTGGAGGTATTTCTGGAGCAAAATGGAGGATGCTTACGTCCAGAAATTAAACGGTTTGACAATTAAGCAAGAAATTGACACTTTTTGTCGCACGTTACCAGTATTTAGAATCAGCTGCCCACAGATGCATTTCAGAACCAATACAACTTAGGGTCCTCCAAGAAAATAGCGTACTAATTGTTTATTCTTGCGAGCCCTCTGGCAATGCAAGTGTCTATGGGCGGCAGTATCATTTAACATCAGTAAGCCTCCTGTGCGTTTGCCCCTTGTTATATAAAATAAAAATAAAAAAGTATACAACGATATTGTAACAAAAGTATTTTCGTCATCACCAATAACAGTCAGGCCTGGGTATTAATATGGTATATGTATGGTAATGTGTACAGTATAATAAGGTTAGTGGTTGGAGGGTACTAGTATAAAAAAAACTTTCGAATTTATAATCTGATGTCTTTTGCAATCATTCACTTCGGGAGAAGCCGCGTATAAACGCAATAACGACATGAAGCCATGCAAATTATAGTGCGTTTTATGACCATGAAGAAATTTATTATAGACACAATATTACATGCAATTTCATTATATGCGATGCGAATCTCTGTTTATCAAGATTGGTTCCTGAATACTTTCTATTTCTATTTCTACAGGAAACAACTCGTATCTAAAATATTATAACATAATGAAAATACATATACTCGTTTAACATAGAAAGATTTTTACACAGTTCGGCATTTTCAGGATTGATTATCCATGTTTAGTTTCTTAGGTCCAGTCTCTACGGCTTATTAGTTATATATAACATACCCTTATAGGTTTAATTCCCAGGAAAATACTTACCTAAAATAATTAAAAAGATGCAAAACTTTTCCCCATACCCCACGAGAGGGTTGAGGAACTTCTAACAGACTACGATGGTACTACTTCTAGCTTCTACGTTTTACGTTTACAACCAATTTCAAAAGTTTTATGTATGTGTGTATAAAGTTTTTTTATTTAATAATGTATTAACACAATATCAAGAAATAGTAAGAGAAATATTCTGCGTGAAGATTTTTATGTACAAAGTTTTTTTTATATATTTATAACATAATCTTTTTAATAAATTAAATTAAAAAAAATTGAAGCAAGAAACTTGATTCTTTTTTCAATACGCGCTTTGCACAAATTAATGAATGAATAGAAAAAAATCTCCTAGAAAATCCGTGATATGAAAACAAATATACGTACATATTTATTTTCATTTAAAAAAATAATACTCTTTATTATTTTATGTTGCATCTGACTCTATCGAGGCATCAAATTTATTACAGGCATTTTTCATACAGATAAATATAATTAGTTGCCACGCAATATTAATAAAATTTATGGAATATCTGTGTCCATAAAAAATATAGAAACTGTAGCGTTTTAAAAAGTGATCAGAGTAGGAGAATTATGTGCGCACGCGCAGTGGCTAAGTGGCGTTCGCGCCGACCGCTCCGTCGGTAACTTATAGTGAAATCGAACATGTGCTTCTAAAAAACCACGAATAATTTGGATTCCTGCGCAAATAGCCAATGCTTTATTGGTATGTATATTAAATATTTTAACATATTATTAGTGGTGAGTTTAAGGGTATTTTATATTAGAGAATGAATATGGAACCGTATTAAAGAAATTTGTTAGGTTCCAAACCAAACAAATTAAACAAAAATATAGACATAACATTCAAAATTGCCACACAGTTTCTTAAACAAGGTTCCAAAAAAACGTAAAATCAAATTCTACAAAGAAGACCAAATACTGAGAATACAATGAAAGTTGATGACATCGTAAAGGAAGAATTCAGTACCTAACAAAGGAGTTTTTATCAAATAATCAAATCCAAAACTCATGATCATATTTATACCATAATACGTAGAGCAATACTAATTTAAAAAAAACCTTTTGGTATATATCTGACTGTTATAGCTGCAACTGCCGTGGACAATACGATATTGATAAAATACACCATATATAGAGACAAAGCAATGATTTTATTACGATTAACGAGAATTCGTAGTAATAATTAAAATTAAAAAAGAGGAATTCTAATATGTTATAATCTGTATTTTAATTGTACTATTATATACATTCAGAATCGAAACATAGCGCTCTGATCTCCGTAAATCAAAAATACACATATTCATGTCGGCATAGTTTCCACTAAGCCACGTTCTTGAATCTTACTTACCATCAGTCCTGTTAAAAGTGCGAGAAATTTTGATTTTTATATTTTAAAATGTGACATGAATTTTGTAATTTAGCGATCAACTGATTACTTCTGGCTGCGTTTTATATAATAACTTTTCCCAACTATTAAATAGATAGAGTACATCGTAATTATGGAACATATATGCTCAATATTTGTAAAAAAAAATTACCCTTACTACTTGTAAAACATAGATATTTTGTTTAAATCTATAATGCGTCCTAGCAAACGACTGAAATATAAAAATGCATACTAATATGTCATTTTAAAGATTCTTAATTTGATTTCTGTGAATTGTAATAAAACATAGCCAAAATTATCTATGTAGAAAAGTATCAGCTCAGCACACTTCCTTAGGATTTTATTCAGACTATATAATACAAGAGAGCAGTGTTCGCCTCGTGGCTTCAGCGACTCTCATTCTCGAGGTCGTAAGTTCGATCGCCGGCTGGAATAGGCCAATAGATTTTTTTCTATGGGCACATTAAACATTCGCTGGAACGGTGAAGTAAGACATCGCGCCGAAACCGGCTTGCCTTAGACCCAAAAAATAGAGCGCATGTGTCAAACACAGGAGGCTGATCATGTATTTGCCTATTAGATTGACAAATTATCATGAAATCTACGTCCTAAAATGGTTGTAGCGCCACTGATTTCTTTTATATAATACAAGAAATAAGAAACATAATAATTGTGGTGCTTAGCAGTCTGCTTTATCGCAATAAACAATCGGATTGTATAAGAAATTAACTTGAATTCGAGTCAAGTTCTGTGACGGTTGTTGTATGTTCAAAGAAATGAAACACTTTCATCGAAGCTAAGTGTAAACTGTTTTTAACGAAAATTTTATATATTCACAAAAATACATACAGTACTAAGCCAATACGATAGTGACGTAATTAAAAATAAAATATAATATTGAATACATAAGATACACAATATCGCTACTGTGAACTCACTCTGCGATATGATGTCGATAGTGTTGGAGACAGCATCTAAATGCTGTCTAAATGTCTAAACTAATAACCGCAACGTCTTTGTTAAATGTGCACTAAACTGGTCCCGGCTTTTTTTATCGCTAACAACCTTGGTCTTCACCGTCGCCCATGTCCCCCTGGTTCCTCACTATCCTCTTGGGTTGATTCAAAACAAGGGTTTGCGACGCTGGACTAATAAAAGACTGTATCTTTAATTGGTACTACTACTACTATTACCTATTACGAAAACATATTTTACATTCCTGAGAACGGGAATGTATTATATTTTATGGATTGTTAACGAGTATTACAACCAAAACTGACATTCCAGAAGTTTTTGGATACAAGTTGAAGTAAATCGGTAATATTTGGTAGAAATCGCTCTCTATTTTTAAAATATATACGTAAACTAACTAAGGTTAGGTTACGTTAGGTTACATAACTCTCGCTGTTCTTTTAATATAAAAATTAGCAAATGAGAGGCTCACCTCCTGTTAAAAAGGCTCACAACTGTGTTGCCGGCTTTTTAAGAATTGGTACGGTTTTCTCTTGAAGGAGGGAATTGGTACGGATGTACATCAGTGAGCTATAAAAATAAGGATAATGTTTTTTTCACGTCCTAGAGTTATAATAACTACCAGTTAGAATTCACGACCCTAGTTTTTAGCAAATATACGTAATGAAAATAAACTCAAAATAAAAATTTCAAATAAACACTACCGTGAAACTATTTAACAATCGGAGCATTAAACAACACATCTTGAGCAATAATTTTTAAAAACCCGCATTATGCCCTATATTTTCCAAGCCATTTAGTTTTGACGAATTTCTTGTTACACTTACATACATTTTCTTAGAAATACGCGGTATCATGCTCTCATTTATGTTTAGAGAAGCTTTTACCGTCGAGTACGTTCTTTATCGAAACACCTAGAGGTGTTTTTGAGCGAACCCTTCTTTCTGTAAATACAAAACTTGGCTGATGAAAACAAACATGATGTTTTGACAGTTCACGAATTTAATATTATTTAGATGATTAATAATTAATTCATATTTTGTTAAATGGTTTTGTAAAAGTTTGTTATTTATACTTATTATAGACTTGAAACACACTTTTAAACAGAATCCCTAAACACGTGCAAAGGTACGCAAAACTAATTATGGACTTTACAAATAATTATAAATTTCATATTATAGAAATATAAATTGATAAATCTCGGGTAATACCGCGTTATATTGGTGACGAAAAATCGCGTTATACGAAAGCGAGTTATGTGGCTATCGCTTTAGAAATAAAGCATTTACGTGTAATTTACAATCATATTTATTTAAACGATCCTGCTTGGTTTCCGCATCTTTGCATTCACATTCCTTTCCAGGTCCAGTTTCCTTTTTCTAAATAAAATTCAAAAATGTATGAAATGATGAAATTTCAAATCAATATAAATGAGACATGCATTTTTGTTACACTATGGACGTAATCATCTAATTGTAATAAAATCACTAAATTACTTATGACTACGATGAATACTTTTTCAAACGCTTAGAATATGGCAATTAGCTTTTTTTTCACATTCAATTTATGCTTAAACAAAATTTAAACGATTATTTAATCGTGTTATGAACATAAATATATATAAGTTTGAAACGTTATTATTCATCTACATAAACCAAGAGAATTTTTATCGTGTTTCTTAACGGCACTCACTAAGATATGCTTCATAATAAATGACATTGTTTATTATGATTCAACCGAATAATTTAAATATATCTCGTTCGTTGTACTAGAAAATTGAGGTTTGAATGATATATCGCATTTTTTATGTTTTATTGTAATCTGTGCTTGTATTTTTATTTTAAGTATAATTAATTATTTATTTAAGTCTGGATTGTCTAAAAGAAACTCTCTAAATAGTAAGAACTTAACTACCTGTGACATTTTCTTTTACTGTTTTGTGTTCAAGTTTTTATTTAATTTTCACGTAGTATAGCGGTATCTCAGATGTAGATAATGTTTCAACATGAATCCCAAAAAAATGCTTGCTACTATGGGCGCGACCGGCTCGTACTTGGCCACTTTGTTATAGTAAAGTAAAGGTCCTTGCCTTCTGTCCAGTCAAGGGTCCAAGACATGCTGGATTTTGACGTTTTCCAGTTCTATAATGCACAGGTTAGTTATGCGAACTTAGTTCATGATAATCACGCCTTTGAGTCTGGAGTCGGTTAAAAACAATTTTAAACTGTAAACAATTACAAAGTATTCAAGCTAATTAATAATCGTTCATTGTAGACTACAGACAGACCATAGACAATTAACTTATGCTTGTTAACGTAATGTATTGACAATAAGCCTTTGTTTACCGTGAAAAGTGAAACGCACACCCAACGTGCTCTTCCGATTATGCAATACGATAACATTATTACGCTTATCGTAGGGCTATCAACAATGTCTGAGTTAATGATTAATTGAATTAAGACACAGTTGATGAACCAACCACAATTCTACTCTATAAATTTATTTTTAAGTTTTTTATAATTATAGAGCTACAAAATGATACAAAATACACGCGTTTGTTAATGTAAAATTTATGAGAAAAGTTTGAAAAATTCTCTTGCAAGTTCCTCTCTTCTTTAGGTCCATAATAATGAAACTTCTGATAAATAATTATTTATAAAAAGAACTATACACATGTATAGCAAAAAGATAAACTATTATTGTAGGGCACTTCATAAGTAGCTTCCAGCTGACAGTGACTGTTCCCAGTAAAAATAATAGTAACTGTTATGATACCTTTTGGTCTTTATGACAACCCTAGTTATTTAGTTCGCGTCTTGAACCATTGGAATTTATTTTCGCTTACAACGATGACTCGTCACGTTCACGATACTTCCTCGTTGATAACTTTGACTGATCTGATCAGTTTGACCTTTTATGATAATTGAACTTTTAACACAACAGTATTGCGAACAGTCGACTCTCGATGTGTTAAAACTCAAAACCAGAGATGAATTTTAAATTACTAAGAGTTTAAAATAACAAGCTTTACAAGTTACAACCACGAGGTTTGGGACTCAAGTGCATAAGAATTTAACTAAATTCGTGATTTATTATTTCTATATTATTATTCTGCATATATTTATTCAATAAAAATAATTCACAATTTTTTAAACCTTAATTAAGTGAGCGATTTCAGTCTATCATTGTGCAAAGAATTAAAAAAAAACAATTGACAAGTCTGTACATGATAAACACTTCAAATAACAGAGAGTAAGGATTTTATTCAATATATCAAGTATATTTCAAGGAACTGGAAAAAAAATCAAATTATAGAGAGATTCTACTTAACGAATAAAAACGTAACGAGTATGGATTAGTACACTCTGTTCTTTGAAGAGCCTAAGTCGAAATGGTTCGGAAATACTTCAGTGGGCAGCTCGTTCCATATACGTAGTGGCGGAAAAACCTTTAAAAACGCTCAGCTGTATGTAGAACCTGTGTGTGTGACAAACCTTTTTTATATATTACTATGATATTTATTAGTGATTGCTATGTATTACGAGTTTTTCTTATTTACATTATAGATAACATTGATAAACAAAACATACTAAACAGATAACATAAGTCAATACTCTATATAATTTTACTCGTGAGTCACAGTTCGCTCAAATAATTTTATTGAGAGAGATCTCTAGATTTTGGTAGCCATAAATATACCCATTAAGTATTTTGTTAAATTTATGCAAATTATAAAGAATTGTGTTAATATACGTTAAGATTAATGTGCATTTGCATAATATGAAATAAGACTTTTAATATATCATTGAGGATTAAGCTACTGTTGAAATTATTAGGAATACTTTTCGTTTAGAACACTTTACAAAGAAAACAGATACCAGTAGAAGTAAACACGTACTATTACGTAAATAAATACATCTTCTCTGGGCATTTATCACAGTTTTAGAGGAAGTTTTGGAGGCCATAGGAATTATTCTATCATTTGTCATTTTCATACTAAATGAACAAAAAGTAACGAACGCGTTACAGCGGCTTCCTACGAAAAATAGTCGTTATTTCCACAGAGCATAATACAATTTTATCTATGTCATATTTAGAGCAATAAATTAAATTAAAATGTATTATTGGACATTGGAGGATTTTTTGCTGCACGTAGGAAGGCTATTATAATTTGTCGTTATCATATAAAATGCTTAAGAATTTAAAAGACAAATCGATTTAACAGATTCCTACGAAAAACCGCCGAAAAATAGTCGTTATTTCCACAGAGCATTATACAATTTTATCTATGTCGTATTTAGCGCAATAAATCAAATTACCATGTTATGTATTGCCATAAATATTAAAATATATTATGTATAGCTAAACATTGTGTAACAAACCAGTTGGATACGGTTTTCACGAATAAATGATAGTATGTAGACCGCAATACTTGTATTTATGTATATGCTTAGGTCAAGTTAGTTATGAAATTAGTGTTGGTAAATAATTGCTTAATGCTTGCGGTTTAATATTTTTAGAATCTTCTACGAAGTCGCAGGCTTAGAAGACCATTATGGTGTTGTGTAACCCTTTTAAATGGTTTTTGCATGATTATTGTTCATCCATAATACCTAGGTAACACTGAAAATGTTTAGAACGGGCCAGAAATACGTCGGGTATTGCATGAACACAATAGATTTCTATAATATATTTGATTTAGGCATATTCTGCTTTAAAATACATAATAATAAAAGCCTTTATTCAAATTCATTTACATTTAAACACATTTCCATTTCAATCCTCTTCTAATCTTTCTATGTGGCCTATTTTGGCAAAGGCCTCCTTCAAATCCGTTTTATCGTTGCGATTTTCGTTTTCTGTACCTTTGGCACGAGTTTAGTAGTTTTTTGTTCCACTTTTCTGTTCGTCTTGCGATGTTCCCCAACCATTTCCGCTTTAGTTCATTTATTGTAAAATCTGTTATCTTAGTTATTTTTCTTAACGCTGTTATTCTTTATTTTCCCTTCTTTTCTTACCTGTCATACATTGTTCCAACTATCTTTGACATACCTTCTGCAGATTAGTCTGCTGCTTGAGTAGACCCCCAAGTTTTAGATCCAGTTAGTACAGGTAATATACAAGGATTGAAAAGCTGGCGTTTTGTTTTGTTTTTCATGATTTTGACTTGTTTTTCGTTCCAAATACCAGGCACTAAATGTTAATTTATATATACGGTTAATTGACTTTCATAAGTGTATATTATGTTATCTAGTCGAAGAAATGATATTTTGATTTGGAACACGTCCACGAAGCGCTGCTTATTTCTTCAAAAATATTGTTACGTATTATTACATTATGCAATTAATATATATATTTATATTTATTTATTTATATAAATATTTATTTATATAAATAATATTAAATATCCGCTAGAGACAAGGAACGTTGTAAAACTTCAAAAACCATCTAATTATGAAAATATTTTCGAACACACTTTCGAGATATAAAACCTCAACCTATTTTAGAGAAGCTTCCAAAATTAAGAAATTGATTTCAACAGATAAAATTGAAAGTAATACGTAAGACGAGCATAAATAAAACAATTACATGAAGCCCTCATCCGTTGAGATGTTGTACTAATGATCTCAAACGCAATTATTATGTAATTGTAAAATTCATTAGAAGTGGTGCAGTGGTTAATCTAAAGTCTTTTAATTAAATTATATGCTCTTTAAATTTATATAACCAGGCGAGTGAGAATGTCGAAATTCCATCCGACGTCTGTTGTTCCACAACGGAGCGTTTCTTAAGGAAGATTTTACCGCACGCAATTACTATGGGAAACCAGCTACCCACTGAAGTACAGTTCTTCAAGAAAAGAGTGTACCAATTCTTAAAAGGTAATGCCTGCCAGCCCTCTGGCATCCTCATGATCAGACGGCCTTCATGCAAGTATTCCAAGAAACCAATGTGAATTACTAACGCAAAACAAAGATTTACAGATAAAAACTACAGACCACAAATGATAACTGTCAAATCTATTGATCACAATCATTCCAGATAAATCACACAGCATGAGAGGCCCATGGCTAGCGACTCCCAAACCTGGGGAACCGCATCACTAGTTTCCTTTATATGTGCGCTTTTCACTCGTATGAAGCAAAGCATCGTAAGGCAACCGGCAATTAAAAATATCAGGCAAATAAGTCAGATCACTAACTTGCCTATTAAAAATTCACGAAACAGACATTTGCAGCTCCTATGATAAGATATAAAAAAGTACTTGTAATTTATAATGAGTCTATAAACAAACAGTAAAAATATTTGCGATATGTTAAAATAGTTTTTGCGTGGCTTTGGTAGAATTGTCATGTTCATGTACATGAAAAAATTCCCACCACATATATGACGTTCAATAATTTCGTGCATACGTGTATGTAAATGTATCGTGATTTAAGGTTATTATTCTTCCGTAATAAGTAATTATATATTGAAGATGCGATGACAAAAATTATTTCACAATACTACTGTTACATAAAAAGATTTATTTTATATATCCGTAATCATTCGGTCGTAGTACGATATTTTCTACACAGCTTTGCTAGGTAAATAGACTTTTAAATGCTAAAATATTTATTTATTTGTTAGACATATCACAGACTTTTTTGTAGACATTGATTTATTTATGTAATAGGCAAAATGCAGAAGGCTCACCTGAAGTGATACTTTTGATGCTTCCCATGGACACTCACATTGCCAGAAGACTCGCAAGTATATTGCCGGCCTTTTAAGAATCCGTGCGCTCTTTTCTTGAAGGCCCCTAAATCGAATTGGTGCGTAAATTTACTTCAGTGGGATTTCACATAGGGGTGATGCGGGGAAAAAATTGCCTTAAGCCACGCTCAGTTGTAGAACGACTGATGTCGAGGTGATACGGATGGTATTTTGTATTTTGCCTTGAAGTACGATGAAGAAACACAACTGTAGGTATTAGTCATTCTCAACATTCTCTATAGTAAATGCGGTAGAAGATGCAGAGAGACTCCATATCTCTACGCAACGCCAATTCACTGGTCGTTGATGATTCGAATAGCTCTTCGATGTCTACTATAATACTGTAGTACAACATTGCTCTTTTGTCCATAGTTTCCGCAGCATAAGCAATTTACGAATTTTCATTAGTATTTTTCACACATTTCATCTAAAACCATCAGGGATAAACAAGAAATCAAATCTTTCTTCTTGTATATTAGTGTAGATTTACATAATCTTATTTAACATTTGTAAACTATAAAAAAAAACTAAGCCTACAAAATATACACAAACTTAAAATAAATAAATTATATCTATTTTCTTAAAGGACCTCTTATAGAGTATAGGCCTCATCCATTAGCTCCATCTCTCTCTGCCTAGAGCATGGAAGAAAATTCCAATCTTCTCCTTAAGCTCGTCAGCCCACCGTGCAAGAGGGTGACCTCTCTTTCTTTTTCCTGGTAGCCCTTTTGTCCATCTGCCAACGTTCATGCGAGCGGTATGGCCCCCAATTCCGCTTAAGTATTGTAAACCATAACGTTATATAAATGTATATAAAAAGATATGGTGCGGTAATAGTTATGCCAAATCCCTATTTATTCCTCGTTCGTCATCAAAATATATAACTTTAGACTTTTAATAAGTTTACTAACATCATTAAGATGTTAGAATCTGATGAAAGAGAAAAATACTACACTTTTAATTAATGTATTATTAATGTGTACACACGGTATTAGTTCTAAAAGTGGAATTCACGCTAGACATTTCATCTGCCTTTTATAGATAATTGTTTTGACTCTTAAACATATAAAAGTAAATTAAAATTACAATTAGATTTCTAAGCAACTCACTTTCGAGCCCTCTGGTATTTTGAGAGTCCATTTGGTCGAAGGTATATAAAATAATACAAATTAGAAAATTCGTGGATATCTGATCCACAGTTTAGTGCAACTTGAACGTAATGATATGAATCAGAATAAAATCGCGGATTTATTTGATATGGCTAAAATTTCCAAGAAATTTTTGCATAAACATACACCTGCTAAATTTAGCACTCGTGAATGGAAATCAATATCACAGAATTACCTAATTTTAACACTATCGAAAACATACAGAAAAAAATAATAACCTTAGTTATTAAAAATTAATAATAAAATTAATTTATTGATATGTTTAAGTTAATAATATCAATAAACTGCCAAACACTAAACTATCGAAAGAACGTCTAGAAAGAACTAAACTATCAAAAAAACCTCAAAGATGGAAATCAATAATTTACGGCTGTCCTATGTATAATAAGCGTAGAGACGTGAAACGAAACGTAATTCAATTTGTAGGTTGCGTGTATTCTAAAAAATTACACTAAATTGGATTTAGGTTTCCGAAGATTTAAAAGAAAAAATGATTTCCATTAGCCTATACGAAATACACAATATGATAATAACAAATATTTTTATCATACAGTTCAGTGACATATGTTACGTCATATAAATGTAAGCTCTCTCTTTCTCTTATTGATTTCACATTGCGTTTATTGGATCGATCTAGAAATTGTAACTAACATGTCCATGAACAAGTACACGTTAATAATAAATTAGTAATAGAACATTTAAAAAACATTAGAAAATTCATTTCATCACTTTGATTACAATGATAAAAGATTACAGGGACTATTAGCAATCGTGTATTTCAATATCAGTTAGCGCATCAACTTCTGTTCATTATGTTCCTATACGATATACTTAATAATCAATTCCATATAAAACCTTTAAAACTCCTCCGACAAGGACAAATACTCCACTGCTTTCAGTACCTTCTACATTTCATAACTACACTTTACATTATTTAATCAATTACCTGAAAACTACTTTTTTATCACAAGACATATTCAATCCCCCTCAAAATTATTTTAAAAAAGATATTCGTAGACACTATTAGACATGTCACCGAATCAAGGCAAAATTACACACGCGCTTCTGTTACACTTACACACACACTCCCACGCCCTACAAGCATTCTCTCTGTTTTACAATATTATTGTTTAGTCAGTAGACCGTTCAAATCGCGTTTTTATTTACAAATTAATAATTAGAGTAAGCTGTAAGCCGTAAGGTTTCCTAATAAATAAACAAATTACACTATTGCATATGTATTTGCTGGTCACACAAGGACATTCCTGCGTTGTGAGCGGCTCTTCAGAGGTACAGATAAGATAAATGTTGTGTAAAAATATCAATTAAAGAAACTTAATAAAAGTTTGACCAAATTAGCTAAGCAATCGCGTGAATATGCGTGGGTGTCTAAACATGTGTGTGCGATGTCGTTCGTGTGAATCGTCTCTCGTCTTCGTAAATTGTGTCAAATCAAATCATTATCAAATAAAATAAATATAAAATTAAATACTACTAGACATTACATGAAATACTTAGTTTTCTCCAAAAAAGTTGTCAAGTAAAATAATTTTTATTCTTATATCTTTAAAATTTTTAGAATGAAGTAAATACAAAAATTCACTTGTTTTTAAGTATATAAGAATACTAAATAAAACATGCTGCTTTTACTACAGCGCCCTCTATGTTAATTTATTGGAACTCTAATAACATCGACTTTGAAATATACATAGACTACATATTGACGTTTTAACAAACTTCTCAAAGATGGCAGCACAAGAATTTTTTTTATGGGAACAGATAATTCTAAAATAGCTAATGGTGGTTTCAAAAGACTCTTTATTTTTTTTACTTTTTACTTTATTAAAATTTAGGTTTGTAAAAGGAAATTTTAGAAACCATAAAATGTGCTTGCAAACTATAATCTATAATAAAAAAATAGGGGCGTGGTGTGGTGGCACCTTTATCTAGTAATTTATTGTAAAAACTAAATAAGTATAGTTTGAACTCCTTTGAAACTACCTAAACCTACATAACTGGATAGCTTTTTGGCAAACTTCTCAGTAACAGTTACATTTATATCTTGAAACACGATTAAAACTGCAATGAAACTTTGTGTAAGTTTAAAATATTGAGGATAATAAGTAATTATACTAAAACATCACGAATAAATTTAGTTGTTTTGAAATATGATTAACGAAATTTAGAGAGTTAACAAATATACACATCTTGTATAGACAGGGGTCTAACCGTTCACTGGTTGATCGCCACAAAGTCCGCACCATAGCCACTCAGCGCACGCGTCTAAAGAAAGTACCGGAACACGACTTTCTAGCTCGAATGTTATTCCATTTTCAAATTTAAATCGAGAACGTTTTTTAACGAGAAACGGTTCTTTTTAAATAGTGAATGAAAGTTTTCTAAATTTGATAGAATCTGTGCATGTGAGTGTTTAACTTCCGCATAGCTTCGCAAACATGGATTTCAGGTAATTAAAAGATCTATCTACCAATACCTAAACCTCCACATCTGTAACTTCGTCCTGGAATTGAATCCCGGAGGAGTTCTTCTAGTTTGAAAGGCAGTCTCAACTGCCAGTTAAGAATAATTATAAACCAAATAGCTTTATAAATGTCTAGCAATAATTCGATTTAACGGTTAGTGCCTTATATCTTAGTTCTAGGGTATGTACTAACTAAAACATTGACACTACTTTTAGACAGTAATTAACTGATTCCAAGGCTGAATCGCCCTTAAGCAGTGCAACTAAAGACTTTAAATATTATATCATTTGTGCAATGTTAAATGACCTGATTTTGCAGAGTTTAAAGTAGTTTTCGTAATGGACTATACATTTCACGTATGGCCTGAGATGACATGATTTCGTACGTGTAACGCAGTTGACGCCAAGAATTCTAACAGGCGCAATTACTAGCCAGTAAAGGATTTCTAAAACTATATAAAAAATAATTTTATTAGACATATATTATTTGTTCTGTATCCTACTATGTAAAACACTTTTAGGTACATTAAGAGACTTAAAAGAAATGTCAAAATACTCACAAACGATTACTTGGGTCTTTAAAAGTACAGATTAAGACAAACATATATTACTTGACAGAAAAAATATAGCAAAATATCCTGCTATAACATCCCATACACATCTTTGCTAACGTAAACTTTTGCCTACCTTCGCCTAAAGCTAAGATACATTCCTAAACGAAGTTTTATAATCTGAATGAAAAGCTTTATTAAACTGACCCGTTTCGCTACAGTTAATCTATTTACATGCATAACCTGATTGCACAACGGTTAATAATGTATTCAATGAAGCGTTCTCGAGTACAGTGAATAATTAATTGCAATGGAAAGTTGGTTCTTTAGCCCAAATAAATCTTTTCATGACCTTAAATCAAGAGGCGTTATATAACAACGCGACTTAGTTGGAATTGAATATGAATAAATTTGTAGCCGAGATAACCACGATGTAACCTCATATATTAGTGGATTGGAGACAACGCAAGAACACGTAGATTCCCCTACTACTCCGAAGGGTTTTATGTAGACAGGCAAACATTGTCAACATAGAAGAGATAATGTCTCTTGCTCCATCGGAGGAATACCACTATATAACTGTACTATGAGAATGATGTATGTCGAGTATTTCATGTATAAAAACTTATGATGTAATGTCAGTATCATTTGTCGTTTAAAAAAAAATATTCAAACAATTGAATAAGTAATTTAGGCTTAGGGGCAAAAATAAACTTTTCGGAATTATTCGGCGTTGAATTATAACAAAAACATATGTAACTGATTTTAAAGTGTTTCAAGTTATATTCGTACTTATACTTGTTTGTTGTTGTTGTTTTTCAAGTTGTAAAATCAAATGTATGTTATGTATTTGTTGCTTCTATATACGGATTGAGCGGCGTCAGAACGGGCAAGAACGCATGTAAACCATGCGAGCATATATGTCCTATACATATAATCTACAGAAATAGTAGTTAAACATTGAGATGGCCAGTTCATTTCCTGTAGGAATACATGCTCACCGGTCTGTCCAGATTCCTTACGCTATCATTAGCCGTAGATGTAACTTATTTATAATTACAAATTTGTTACGCCAACGTACGCTTTACGCCGTTATGTTAGGGAGTTATGATTTGGTTTTGAATTTAGAATTTACTGGTTAAATCTTACATAAAAATAAATTCTTAGTTAGTCAATTGTCAAAGAATTGTCTCTGATATAATGTACATCATAATGATTATTTTATTTTAACATCGATACTAATGAAGCTTTTATATAATAATCCAAGTTTTAAGATTAACAAATTTCTAATTATATATTCTACGTTGTGTCCCCATTTCTCAAAAACGGCTATCAATTCAGTTTCACAAAAACAGGTAGAATTTACATTTACTTGTCATAGTGCAATTCTTTGTAACATCTGTAATATGTAAATAGAAACTGAGAGTGCCTGATAATTTTGTTGAGTTACACAATATTCATACGTGGTCAGCTAAACATTGAGTCAATAAAACTTTAGCTTTCTCCGTTGGGCATCTTTGACCCATCATGGAACTGTAGATCGTATGACCTTTAAAAGTAAGGTGTATTTAGGTTGACGTTTGCAATTCCTCGTATTTAAACCACCGACCCACTTCGGTATTTCGAATCGAATTACTCGATTGAAATATTGGCGTACGTGTTCTGTGGCACGCTGAACTGTAAGGCGTGGTACTGCTTATTATCTTTTTTTAACATAGCTTTTACACATTTAAAGAAAACACTTTTTACCGGATTGAAGCTATGTATATGCATAATTGTATGTGACGTTTCGCGTGCTTTACAGCGTGCGTGGTCACGGAGACATGTAAAATAATTATAAGTTTATAATAATACATAGCTTCAATCCCGTAAAAAAGTGTTCTTTAAAGGCTGGAACAGTACCACTGTTGAATGTATAAATATCGTTAAAGGTTAAATTTAAGTAAACATCTCTATGGTCTAACCCCACGATCTGAAGCTGTCATCACTAAAATAGTTTAAATCGGTCACCAGCGTTTACTCGGGAATAGTAAATATAGACAATTTGTAAATTGAGAACTTTAGGTTGTTTTTGTTAATGTCTAAACATACTAAAACAACATAAGGTGTCTCAATAACTAAGAACTTCGACGTACGTGTTTAACGATGTATTTCACATTATTGCCCAGAAATTATAGGATCAAGAAAGTTTTTAAAAGGTTCTAGATATAACATGCTAACTCAATTGAATGAATGTAACTTGAACTTTTATCATTTCCTATAAATACCTCTATTCTATCCTATGCCATGCTATAAAGACCTTTATCGTATCGTATGCTATGCTATAAAGACCTCTATCGTATCGTATGCTATGCTATAAAGACCTCTATCGTATCGTATGCTATTCTATAAAGACCTCTATCTTATCCTATAACAACGTGTGTTGGAATACTTTAAAGTGATAATAACGTTGTAATTTCCTTTATTTAAATAAACAGTTACTTATATGGAATGAATGACAAAATCATTACAGATTAATCTAGAACCCTTGATTGCCTTTTTCTAAATAAAACTTTTATATAATATACGTTTATTATATTTGCATTAATAATATGGTCTCATTTCACTATGCTATGTAAGTATTTGTTCCATGTAGGTTAGCTTCTATTTTTGTCACGTTTGGGAACACAATAATTAAATAAATATTCTGTCAGGCTTTGGTGTATCTATTAAATACAGTACACCTGTTAAAGGTACCCATTTTGCGGCAACAATTTGTGCTGCTTTTAAACAATGTTTAATGATACGATACAACAATACATAAAAAATTTAAAGATGTTACGATGGGAACAGTACAGGAAGGAAGGGATTGTCTCACGGATATAACTAAAGGATAAGAATGTATGCTTATTGTCTTACTCAGAGTCACTTACTAAAACAAATGTTCTCTAGGGTAAGATTTAAAATGGAGACTTAGCTTTCAGTCTGATTCCCATACGTGAGAAAGAGTTATCGTTTCTGAATCCCAACCTTAGAGTCAACCCTTAGCGCTAAGCATACTCCCCATAAAACCTTAATGGATTTGACACACAGACGCAAAACTTAATCTCATCACTAACCGGACATAATTCGTTGCATAGTTACCGATACAATTAACATTATCAATCTTCAATTAGAGATTAAATCATTCCGAGTATTGATGTTTAATTTACCTTAATATTTATATCACGTTCTTAATGAGATTTAAGATTCTATTTAGTATTCGTGTTTTTTGTGGGTGCTAGTTTGATTTTTTTTATTTGTTGATGCTGCTGTAAGTCCTTAAAAAAATATACCTTTGGATTGAATTATAATAAGACTATTTGACTATAAAAATCCGTAGCTCACACGTATTAACAATGTTAAGCCCAACATTAATTGATCATATAACTTTGAGATCAACATTACATCATCGTACTCAAATATTTAAATACGTATTTCAATATTTACAAAGGTCCTTTAAAACCAGAGCGTATTGAAGTTGTTTAAATTATTAAATTATGTTCAGAAGCATTCGTTTATTATTAATAAAAACGTTACGCCGCCCTCTTCATAATGACAAAATGATTTTCTACTATAAAGCTTCGTCACTCGGTTTCAATTATGAACGAGCATCATGGAGATAGATATCATTTGTCTCTCTGTTATTACTTTTGTAATTTGATTGATTTTTACATTTATTTACCAAGTTATAGCGGAATATGGTTGAAATAATTATTACGATTATCCATAACGCATAATCACCTGAATCAAGAGCAAACCCCACATACATACCATTACTTTTAGCTTTTATCACAGCCAAGGTATAACTTAGTTAAATGTATTGAATACTTTTTATTGTTTTTCCCTTTTTTTAATATGAACCTTGGCTATTTTTCAGTGTTATTGTTTGTTTTATATATATTTTAATTTATAAGTTGAACTTTAATGTTATTGTAAGCACAACTCCTGTCAGCTGATCAACAATTAGGTAATACAAAAGCTCACCTCAGCTTCACGTTACTTGAAAACTAAAGAACATGTTCGCGTAACGATTCTTTCTCATGTGAATACTGTTAACAATGTGGACGAGACAATGGCTTTTCACGCCTGTTTAGTTTGTTTTTATGTGAAGGTAACTCCGTTTGCAACGGTACCTCAATAATAATTAGCATACACTTTTTGAATATTAAATTATTTAATTAGAACAAAAATTAAGTAAACTAATATTGAGAGAGCGTTTGTATTTTTGTAAGGAATAAACTCAAACCTATTTTGAAATAATCCACTTAAATGTTAACATATACCAAAAATCTAAATATATAGCATCTATATAGCTAGCTGTGAGAAGCCGCGTTAATAATAAGTATATTTAAGGAAAAATATAATTGTCAATCTTAATTAAATCTTTTTTACAAGTTCATTTTGTTAAGTAACTAATTACATATTTACAAAGCCGTGTATTAGAGCGGCTATGGCTATGGCTTAGCTTACAACACAAAATGCAAGAAAAAGTTTAAGAATAGAAAAATAATGAAAGTCCATAAAAGATCATAACGGATATAATAACGCTATCACGTTAGAATTGTTAGTGAAAGTTCGACTCTCCTCGTTGTATCTATACATATTATATATAACTACATAGAAATCTACTCCATTTATATTGTATACCTACTCTAGTAGTCTTTGTTTGTAGAAATGACCGGCCCATCATAAGTAGTGTAAATAAACCTGTTCAAAAATTTCTTTCACGTATGAACTTTATAGCGCTAACTGTGGACTTAGCAGGGTTCTTATTTAAATTTTATTAAGAAAACGATTTTGTTTTTATAATTTATACACAAATATTAAGCACATCAACTTGATACTACTTACGTTAACAATAGAGGTGCAATTGTTATCGTAACAGAGGACAACCTTGCCACACGCCAATAGATGGCGCTGTTGGGATTTTAAAACGCGCTATCATTATGTATTAACACGAAGTACAGATAGAATCTGCAAATTAAAACAAATTGCCATCAGAAGGGTCTTAACTGACTCGACTGAACAGCGAGTGATGAATTCGGAGATGAATCTCTGTGATTCCACCTCACTCACTGGGAGGTCAACTATCGCGACCTCCCAGTAGAATTAGCTGACGCTGTTTTTGGCCACTTTTATTTATAATAATCAAATATACGATATATAATGTGTATAACGTAATAAAAAATATCAATGTTCATTCTTAAAATAAATATTCAGTTCTGACTCAATAGATATGTTTTAACTTGTAGCAAGTGAAATGAGATTGAGATCCATGACGAGTTAACTTACTATTTTTGATTCTCATCTATATGCCAATTCTTACAAGACGAATACAGCAAATTTATTACCTGTAAATTAAAAAAAATATTATGAATAACAATACAATAGTTATTAATATCAATTTTTAGTACCTACACAGACTTAAATATTATGTAACGTTGCTATGGTATACCTTAATAATAAATTTGATTTGTAAAACGTGAAGAATAAATTGTGTTTAAAAAATAAATTTGTAATAGTTTTATAGACCGACTTTTAAAATATAACAAATGCATTTTACATTATACATAGAAAACTGCTACCATGACTCAAGGTGACTCGGTTTATTTATTACTTTAGATTAGATTACCATATAATTGATTTGACAAAATATAAATATATCTATAAGTAATATTTATTTAACAAAAACGTTCATATTCACTTTATCATAAAATAAACATTTGCCATTCTCAATTCCAGAAATTTCGACACGTGGAGCACACTATCACCTGCATCATGGGTCAAGAACAATCACTCGCACAGGCCAGCGTTGCGCCAGTGAGGCACTATCAAGATAATTACGCAAACAGAATTCATAGAGCATCATCCGTTGACCTACCAACCGACTACCATAAAGACTACCGCAAGTTACGGAGAAGCACAGACAGTTACAAGAGCGACAATTCATCAACAGAAAGCAGCGGATACAGAAGCGGTTCGAGTGCCTATGATCGGCGTTCAGACAGATCATCTAAATCCAACTATTACTGCATACCACTGTATAAAAACGATCACTATAAAGAAATAAATAAAGAACTCTACAGGCAAGTCAAGATCCCGAAAGATAAGCGCCATAAGCTTCAACCTTTCCATGATAACGAAATAAAAACCGAACGCATCAAAAGTTACCTTAGCGATACAGAAAAGGCTAAAGCGAAGCCGGCCCCAACGCCTAAGAAGGCGGGAATACGAAATTATACACCTAAAATTATATCTGCTGAGGAGGAGACGAAGAAAGTAGATAGTTGGATATAATACGACTATAGGATAAGTTGTAAATATTAGTAAAGTAGTAAATGTATTGGGAATTTAATAATGGAGGCGGCTGGAGCATTGGCGAGCTTGGCACCGTCGCCTATCACCGTGCTAGGTCTGATACCACTCCTGGCTCTCGGGATTACGTATTTCAGATATCAGCAATTCGATCCAGAATCATACATAGCGGATTTAAACACTGTGAGTATTATGGCTTCATGTATATATTTTGGAGCGTTGAATAGACAGTTAACAATAATAGCTAAATAAAAATTCAGTTCTAAAGCGCATTTCTGCTTAAGCCACTAATCTGATTATCTACGAATGAATAATCTATGTATTTTCAATGATACGGACTGCCAGTTTCTAGGTAGTACATAATAAATTGTAAAACCATTATATATTTAGTTAAAAAAGCGATTGAATTTCAATTTTCGTGTATATTTTTTTGTAAAAATATCTTTAAAATATAATTTAGGATCGCAAATGCAACTCTAATGAATAAAATGAAATTAATGTTAGTTAAAATGATATCGCCTTAACAATAATTAACGAAATTTAATAGGCACTCTACAATTTTTTTTTATTGTTTGTTTTAATTCATTTATTTCAGATTATGCCGATCTACGACTTCGTGATTGTGGGCGGAGGTTCAGCAGGCGCTGTGGTCGCGTCTCGACTGTCAGAAGTAGGCAACTGGACAGTATTACTTCTGGAGGCTGGCCAAGATGAAAACGAAATTTCTGATATCCCTGCATTGGCCGGCTATACACAGCTCTCTGAGATGGACTGGAAATATCAAACAACTCCCTCTCACAACCGCTCATATTGTTTAGCTATGAACGGCGATCGCTGCAACTGGCCTCGAGGCAAAGTTCTCGGCGGGTGCAGCGTACTCAACGCAATGGTGTATGTAAGAGGTAACAGAAACGACTACGATCTTTGGGAAGCTCTCGGAAACCAAGGCTGGTCGTACGATCAAATACTACCATATTTTCTTAAGTCAGAGGACAATCGAAATCCGTACTTAGCAGACACTCCGTATCATGGCACTGGCGGATATCTAACTGTACAGGAGGCTCCGTGGCGTACACCGCTATCAGTGACCTTTTTAAAAGGCGGCATGGAACTGGGTTACGAATTTCGCGATATTAACGGCGCGAAACAAACCGGTTTCATGTTGACTCAAGCGACTATGCGCCGTGGGAGTAGGTGCAGTACGGCCAAAGCTTTCATCAGACCGGTTCGACATAGAGAGAACTTACACGTCGCTTTAGGTTCGCAAGTCACGAGATTGTTGATCAACCCCGTCAAAAAGCAGGCGTACGGAGTTGAATTCTTCCGCAATGGCGAACGTCATAAAGTCAGAATTAAGCGTGAAGTCATTATGTCCGCCGGTGCCCTCGCAAGTCCTCAAATACTCATGCTTAGCGGGATCGGACCGGCGGAACACTTGAAGGAGCACAACATCCCTGTTGTAGCTAATTTAAAGGTCGGGCACAATTTGCAAGATCACGTCGGCTTAGGCGGTTTGACATTCGTCGTCAATAAGCCAGTGACATTTAAAAAGGACAGATTCCAATCTCTCTCCGTCGCCATGGACTACATTTTACATGAAAAGGGACCAATGACCACACAAGGTATAGAGGGATTAGCCTTCGTCAATACCAAATACGCTCCTACTTCCGGTAATTGGCCTGATATACAATTCCACTTCGCACCCAGTTCAGTGAACTCAGACGGCGGCGAGCAAATACGGAAAATTCTCAACTTACGTGATAGAGTGTACAATACAGTGTACAAGCCGATAGAGAGCGCTGAAACCTGGACGATACTTCCATTACTATTGCGCCCAAAAAGCACTGGATGGATAAAACTGAAAAGCCGTAACCCATTCCAACCGCCCTCGATTGAGCCTAATTACTTTGCTTATAAGGAGGACATACAAGTTTTAACAGAAGGCATTAAGATCGCCTTTGCGCTCTCAAACACAACAGCGTTCCAGCGTTACGGGTCACGACCCCACACAATCCCTCTGCCTGGGTGCCAACACCATCCCCTGTTCAGTGATGAGTATTGGGAGTGCTGCTTAAAACATTTCACATTCACAATATATCATCCAACGAGTACGTGTAAAATGGGCCCGAAGTATGACCAAAATGCGGTAGTCGATGCGAGATTACGTGTCCATGGGGTAGCCAATTTAAGAGTGGTGGACGCAAGCATCATGCCGACAATTATAAGTGGCAACCCTAATGCTCCAGTGATTATGATAGCTGAGAAAGCATCAGATATGATCAAAGAAGACTGGCTTGTGTTATGACCGTGTTGAGTGATAAAAACTGAAAGTGTTAGTTCTAAACAAATATTTATGTCACAAAGTACTTTACGTTGTTTATTACAAAACAAATATTGTTAAGTATGTACATAATAGTATACGTACTCGTTAATATTTTAAATAAATAATTGTAACATTTATTTTTCTTTCATTTACTAGTTAAATATGTTTTATTTCAATTGGCACCTTTGGTAAAATCAGGCTATGAAAATAGTCGATATTTTTGCTCACTTCTGTTATTGTAATGTAATTGTATTCAAATGTAAAATTTTAAAAGCTACGCTCCCATACGAAAATATTCTTTTTCCTGTCTGAATGCTTTACAAAAGAGATATTATATCTTGTTCCATACCGTTATGTTACGCTATGCTCTATTTACTCGTAATTAAACCAATTAATTTGGGCCATATTTATAAACGATACGCAACTTGATTAGATAAATTCCTATTAAAATTATATGTATTATAATCTATAGCTAGTAATTATGTTGTTAGGTTACTTAATAGTAAAATCTATTAAGTTCTGTGTAATAATGATACAGTGTACTGACGCCATCTTTAAATCACCGTACAGTTTTTAAAATTTAATACTAAGGAAGGAAGTAAAGCACTGAAACTTCGAATCCCAATAACTTAAAATAATATGGAATATAATGGGTTTTTAACCTACAGTTTCTGCATTATCTACTATAGAAAAATAAAACCATGATATTTATATACGAGTCTTTAATATGCTTCAGCGCCATCTGTCTTGGATAGTTAGAACTACGTAAAATAACAAAAACACCTGCCACGGCATCTTAAATTTATTTATAATAACACTAGAGGGCGCTATCCAACAAATGTAAAAGATTATAACGAAACATTATTTAAATCTAGAACACGTTTCACACATCATAAATAACAAAATCAAATGATAAATTTATTTAAATTTTAACAACTTAGTAATTTAAATTAATCTCGTGGTCTAGAAAATTTCCAGAACACAAAACCTTCATGCTTAATAACTATGAGGGAAAGAAAACAATATCCTTGCATTCGAAGGCACAGATCAAGTCGTTAGGAAAAATAATACGCAGTAAACTTTTTTTTCAGTAACCATTTTGTATACAATAAAACCACAGACTAAAAATTCGTATGTCTCTGGCCCTAAGCCGCTCTCACCAATTGAGCAAGCGGTATTTCCGTACTCAACATTTAGTTTAACACTTCGTATATATAAGGAAGTTAACACATGTCATAGTTATGTAAGCGATCAAATAATAGGTCGCATGACCCAGTGACATTTGCGGTGTTAGTAAAACTAGGTATAGTCTCAAAAGAATCAAATAGCATTATAGGTCTTAATAGCAAAAATTAGGTCACCAAAGCTACAATGACTATTCATAAACATCACGATATCTTTCCATAAAAACCTGTAATGTTTACTTCGTTTAGTGGTTTCGATGTTCGAACGATGTATGTCGTACCGCCATTTCGTTCTAAATTTTGAGAGCTATTAAAATTTTCATACAACATTTAATCTTAATTTTTTTTATTACGACAAATATTAGACTTTACGTATTCTTCGACATCATATAAGGCTTTACTCAACTTTTAAACTTCATATAAAAAATATTTAAGAACGAAAAGTAGGTTAAACCATCCTTGTTCGTCATGTCACTAAGGCCAAATCACCTAGTTCGTAACCAACGTGGTTCGACTCACGTACTGATTTTTCGTAGCGTCGAGTTCCTTATTCCGAATCTCGGAAAATATCTACTGAATATTGTAAATGCACTTTTTGTTTTTAGTGCATTTCCTTTACAAAAAGGGCTTTATGGAATTATTCAGTAAGTCCAGTAAAAAAAATATAAAACCGTAATATTTGGAGATTTAAAAAGAGTGTCGGAGAGTTTATTGCCAGTTCTTCTCTTCCGTTCTACGCCCCTGATTTGAGAACTGGCAGTAAATGTAAAATTAAAAGCATTTCATATATCCTTCTGTTTTTGACGTAGGTACATAAGTGTACATTGTGTTACCTGAATGAATGATTTAGATTTTTTTTTTAATTTCATCTGTTATATTCGATAATTTATTCTTGTTATTGATTAGAGCAAAATTATATATGTTAATATAGTTTATATTTTGCGAATCATTAAAGAATATCTAAATATATTATTAACTTTGATGGCGTATATTGGTCACATATACTTCATAAACGAAAACTAGATAATTGGATAATAATTAAGGTAATTCGTGTTTTACATATATTCATTTTTATATACTACGTTTTACTTTACATAACCTGTACGTGAAATACGTGAATTAGTTAAGCGTATCCACTTATTCAAAATTTGTATGAAACCAGCGTAATCATTTTCTTAATAGACAAACCGATGAGCAGCCTTCTCTGCCTGACAAGCCGTCGTATTTGTGTCTATGGTGTGCCGCTTCTTTACGATGTTTTCTTTCGGCGTATAAGCAAATGTTAAATGTCCACATAGAAAGAAAAGTCCACACTTCTCTTTATAAATACTACAACACAATTGTCTTCTTAAAGAAACATTAAGCTAAGTTAAACGTCACGTGTCGTACTACACTACTATTATATAATACAATAATTAAAGATGACCCAGTAGCATATAAATTCATCTCACAGCCCTACAGCCGTATGTGGCGTAGCTGGGCCTACTATCGCATAGGCACATTCGCAATACTGCGTGATGTTGCGTGGTCTCACATCGGGGCCAACAACGCCGGCACTCACGTACGCCGAATTATATAAGATCATTTTACGCAAAATCAACTAGACGTATCGATTGAGTTCTTTTGTTTCCAAATATGTATTTTTGTTATGACTTGGTTGAAAGTGATACTGTATATTTATTATGTCAGTTCAGGAAGATGATTTGTTACTCGACTTGTTTAAGCTATCGCGGAATATGGTTTAGGAGTATTAAGATTAGCCTGCATCGTGTACTTCTTCTAATCCGGTACTCTCTTGACAGAGCGGTCGTGATCGCTATGTAGTAGTGGTGTTAAACGGGGCAGATGTGATGCACTTCACGACGTTTCGCCATCGTTGCCAATAGTGTACCTCCTACGGCAGACTTGATCTAGTCCAACGCGTAGGTGACCTTCCGCGCGGTCTAGTGCCTTCTACCTTCCCCTGGACAACAAGGCGTTCTATGGACTGAACACCACGCCGAGATATGTGTCCGAAGAATGTAAGGATGCCAGATTGTACTGTTGAAAATACCGAGTTCTTGAAGTAATGAGACATTTGTACGAAACTCGGTCCACGACACCCCAAGCATTCTGCATCAGCACCACATTTCCAGAGCGTCTATTTTCTGTTTTTCCACATCTCGCAAGGTCCACGCTTAAGCCGCGTACAGAAATATGGGGAATATAAGAGTCTTCACGTGCCTGGTCTTCGTGGCATTTGTTATATTCTTGTTTCTCCATATGTTTTGCATTATGTACACACCCACGTATATCCTGACTTACACACAATCACACAACACACCCGAATTAGGTAGAGCTTTTCTTTCTAAGTTTCGTAAATGTGTGAATATTTTTGTATATATTACTAGCTGACCCGGCAAACTTTGTTTAAATAATTTCTAGAGAATTTCTAGTGTGAAAATTTAGGGTTGTATGTATTTTTTAATGCCACATTATTTAAAAAAAATATATTTCTTTTGGGGTGGACTTGGATCACTTAGGGGTTTGAAATATAGATAGTAGCCGATTCTCACACTTACTCAATAGGAACAATAAAAAACATAAGAATCAGTCGAGCCGTTTCGGAGGAGTACGGGCACAAACATTCTGACACGAGAATTTTATATACATATATATAGAGATATATTCCATATTTTTAGTATAGTTGTTTTTTGTTATATATAATTCAGTTAGCTGTAGGAGTACGAAACAAATACATATATATAGTCATGTGTAATGCACATGGCGACTCACATCTCTGAGGTCGTAGGGTCGATCCCCAGCTGTGCACCAATGGATTTTCTTTCTATGTGCGCATTTAACATTACCTCGAACGGTGAAGGAAAACATCGTGAGGAAACTGGCTTGCCTTAGACCCAAAAAGTCGACGGCGTGCGTCAGGCACAGAAGGCTGATCACCTACTTGCCTATTCGAATAACAAATGATCAAGAAATCTACGTCATAAAAAGGTTGTAGCGCCATTGATTTATTTTTTATTTTATGCGCATGGGGTATATAAATAACGCTTATGCATGGATCAACGATTGCTCAATACTTGTGTTCGTCGCGCTGAAATTTGGAGCACTACACTGGTTTAGCTAGAAGCACTGGGTCATTACTGAATGTATTAGATACAATATATACAATAATCTACACTATTTTATTTGGCGAAAAATCTAATTCAAAAGACCTGTCAAGGACTAAAGGGTTGGTTGTACTAGCCCCGCACGTTGATATTGCGATGGAACCTTGTCACAATAACAGCTCCGTGACGTCATCCACCGCAGAAAAGTACAGGTAATAAAAAAGTTAATAATAATGATATTCATTCATTTGCTTGAATGTAGGTGAACAATCTGTATCGGTAATCTTCGTTTCGTGTGAGGTGTTGCCACCTCTGGTGAAAAAAGTTTATAATCAAGGGTTACATTATATACATATATTTAATATGTATTTAATTATAAATATTATTATTATATACTAATAGGTATGCCCAAAGTAACTTCTTCTCTTCTTGGCGTCTTAAATAAGTACCTAATCTAATTTATTTTGATATTTCTGTAAAAAGTCCAGTATGTCTCTCTTAAAAATCATTTAATTATGCTGTAAGATCAAAAATTCACGAATATCAATAAACCAATATTTGAAGAGTCCACTCAGGTGTGTCATTGCCATTGGTTTTAATATTATTCGCCATCAGGCTAGACTTACCTTATCGTATAAATATATATCTTTAAAATAGGTTAGGAAAAAAGATTCTTCGCATTTTTTAATATAGTTTATTTACATTGAACTAAAGTATGTAAGTACCATTTTGTTCGATAACTTTTTGCCATCTTGTAGGTAAGAACGTGATCCCATTGCTATAGAAATTTTGGGGCTTCTGATCAAAATACCGCGGCAATTGGTTTCGGCAGTCCTCTCGAGACATTGACCTGACATTGCCTAAATAATTCTAAGGAGAGATGGAAATCTGAAGGCACAAGGTCAGGACTATACGACACATTCATTAACACCTCACAGCCGAGCTCTCTTAATTTTTGCCGAGTGGCTAAAGATGTGTGAGGTCTAGCGTTATCATGATGAAAAATCACACCCCTTCTGTTGATTAATTCCGGCCGCTTTCTCTCAAGTTCTTGCTTATATCTCATTAGTTGTTCGCAGAAGAGTTCAGAATCGATGGTCCTGCCTGGTGGTAACAGCCCATTATGAATAATTCCCTTCCAATCCCACCATACACACAGCATCAGCTTGTTGCGAATTAACCCGGGTTCGCCAGTCTGTGAAGCCTGACCGACCATTGGACACGAGCCTTTTCGCACGTTCTTGTCATACGTGATCCACTTTTCATCGCCAGTTATCAGCTTCTTCAAAAATGGTTCGATTTCATTACGTGGTAATAAAGAATCGCAAATTAGTACACGGTTCATTAGGTTTTCTTTCAGTGAGCTCGTGAGGTACCCAAATAACGAGCTTTTTCGTGTACCCAGTTATTTCAAATGCGCCAAAACTGTTTTGTAATCACTGATATGCCGATCTTGCTCCACTTTTTCAAAATTTTATCCGTAATAGAGCGACCAGAGCGACGTGCATCTTTGACATAAAAATTCCGGAAACACTTAAACCAAATTTGTGCTACTCTCACAGACACTGCACTAGGTCCATAAACATCGCAAAAACATTTAGCGGCTTGCGTTGCATTTTTACCTTTTGTGTAGTAAAATTTTACGTACGAAAAATAAATAAAAATACACATTTTCCTAATTTGAATTTGGAATAATTTTCTTTAAATTGTAAACTTTTAATGATACCAAAACCAGTCAGATATACAAATAATATAGCCAAAGAGATTTTATTACAGATTCATACATACTATAATGAATAATACTTTTTCCCCAACCTAATAAATGTCACCGAAATATAACAAAATCCACAACTTCATAAATTTCCTAGGCAATTTATATCTAACGGGCCCGCTAGTTTATAGTATAACTTTTGAATGTGTTTTTTGGTAATATCCCAAAGAGCACAAATAGCAAAAATACCACTAGACCAGCGAGTTTGCGAGTCATATTTATTTTATTACACTTAATGTTATTAGGCACAGATAATCATAACCGCTTCTTCACAATAGATAAAATAATGATGCTCGTGAAAGCTTTAGTCTGTGGAGGCAAGAGCACATTACTGACGTAATCAGCCCCATTACCGCAGAGCACTTTCGATTTCTGGATGAAATCGAAGCTGTTTCCTGATTGAGAATAAGCATTGAATTGTGAATGGTGTTTGATAAAACATTTTCTGCACTTCAGACATTTTTATTTAACTTTTCAGGTAATATTATTTAGTTATACAACATGAACTTAACTTAAATTAACCAATTTAACAATAGGAGATATGTCGAAGAATTTTGAAGTTTAAAGTGAACTTTCCAGGTGATTTTAGGATGTAATGACGGGATCTGAGTATTTGTAGTTTACCAGGATACTTTTATCGTGCTCTTACTGATGCAAAGACACGACCAATACAATAAAAAGTTACAGCAACTATTATAGAAATTATAGCAAGTAAAATTATTGTAAAAAAAGTCTATGGTATTGTCTTTGGTTAACATAGCTTAAATAATTATAAGTTTATAATAATACAAATAGCTTTAATCCGGTAAAAAAATTGTTTTCTTTCAATAAAAAGGTCTATTACAGAAACAATAAGAGTTTATGTCTTAAAGTATTGTTTAAAATTTATGTAGCTTTTCAATAAAAAATACAAAACCAAATGTATGATAATTAACAAAGAATTGCCATGAACGGTTTACCCTAAATAAATATTATAATACTTAAAAATATTGGTTTGTATATGTTTATGTGACTGTGCGTGTTTATTTGTATGTTTAATATATATATATATATTATTTCGTATATCATTTTTGTAGGAGGCCTTTATCTTATTAAAAATGTTACATCGAAAAAATAAATCTTTACACCGGTTTTTATTTGTGTTAACAAAGAAAAGAGTATGTCCTGTTCTCCGTCTATGTACAAAAAAAATAAACTTCCTATAAAGAATAAAATAGTTGGCATTTCAAGAATTTAATTCAAATCATTTTCCGCAATAAACCGAGTTTTTTATTTTCTTGATCAGGTATTGAAATTTCTGAATCTCGTCAATTTCTCTCGTATTAAATTTCTAAGAACATTTATTAGTATTTAATATTAAGCAATACGAATTACGTGGCTCACATGCAATTTTTAAAGCTGTTTATATGTTAATTCATTGTATGATACACTCAGTCCACGTAATTGACATAATTGAACATTTTCTTAATCACACCGGAACTAAAATTGTTTTATCATTAACCCCAAATATTGCGTTCGCCAAATAAACGTGAAATTGCTATACAGGTAACATTTTTAAATCTATTTCCAAATGTGAAACCATGCGTTTATTACAATTGAGTAACATGTGAAAAACGCCAAAACTGTTCGCTCTACGAGGGGTGTTCAATAAATAATGTTAATGGGATAAACACTCCTTGGAAAGAAAAAAAAATAAGTTTGGTCTCACAGATTTTTAGTAATAAAATAGTTACGTTATATAATATAGGTTTTTTTTCCTAGAGAAGTCATTTGTTTGCGTCGTGATGGGACGTGTTATATAAAAAATAATAAATCCGATGTTCGTGCTGTAAGGAAATATTAGGTCCTTACATATGAAATTGGCGTTTTGTCGTACTGGCCACTTTGACCTCAAATACCTCCTCTTTGGTTAGGCATTTCAAATTCAAATTTGTACAGCTATTTACTCATGTATTTGTGCTTCGATAACCGTCATTCATTTGTTTTTTTCTGTTTGCGTCACTCATTTTACAAAATGGAAAACTTAAAGTATCGCATTATTTACGAGTACGAGTTCCGCCGTGGCACTAGTGCTGCGGAAACGACTCGAAGGGTGAATGATGTGAAAAGAAAAGAAAACACAGTTCGTTTTTGGTTCCAACGTTTTCGTTCTGGAAATTTAGAAAAATGGATTCTTTACTATAATCGGAAGCGCTCAGCGCAATGGTTGGATCCTAGCCAGCCAGCCAAAACCTGCCCCAAGCGAAAATTAACCCCAAAAAAAACCAACCAAAACTAAACAACCTAGGCTGGTCAATCGCTCCACGCCACGGCTACTTCACAACAACGCTAGACCACACACTGCACAACAGACGGCTACCAAATTAGAAGAGCTTCAATTGGAATGTCTAAGACATCCTCCGTACTCCCCGGACCTTGCTCCAACAGATGACCATTTTTTTCGAAATTTGGACAATTTCTTGCAAGGGAAAAAATTTAACTCTGATGGGGCAGTCCAAATCGCCTTCACAGATTTTATTGATTCCCGTCCGACTGTTTTTTTTAGTAAAGGGATCAATGAGATGGCAAAAGTGCATAGAAAACAATGGTTCATACTGTGATTAATTAAATATATTATATTTAAAAATATTCGACTTTTTGTTCCTCCCATACAAAACGCCAATTTCATATGTAAGGACCTAATATATATCTCTGCTTGAAAAAAATAAGTATGCTTTTTTAAACAATATCTTCTACAAAACCTTGTTACAAAAAAAATTTGATAGATTTTTGGCGCGCACTATGGACAGCACATGGCATCATCATAAAGACCCGGCAACGAAAAAACCGCCCATAACTTGGAAGACACCGTCATCTCCAACACAGAAGAATTTTAAGGCGATCCCATCCACCGATAAGATCAGCTGTTTTTTGTGGGACAGCAAAGGGGTGGTAAAAGTCGAATACCTAAACCATGGAGCTACTATTACGGGAACTTTGTACGCAGAAGTAACAAAGTTGCGAGAGGAAATACGCAAGCATTAGCGTGACAAACTGGATATAGTTCTTTTGTTTCAGCAAGATAACCACCGGACCTAGCTTCTAGTGATTTCCGCAGTTATATCTTAGGCGCCATATATTTGTATCTTGAAGATTTTAAAAAAAATCTCTAAAAAAAGATATTTAAGTGTAACCTTTAAACAGGTTGACAAATAAAATTACATTTAATACATGAAAATTGGGACATATTCATTATCACTTTTCGTTAAACACCCCTAGTATAGGCAAAACTGGGTAATTATACCGCGATTTAAATAAAAAAGCTTAAAAAATGCACATTACACATCGTTAGTTGAAATAATTACTATTTGCTAATTCAATGAGTTAGTTTCAATATAAAAAATGTATTAAAAAATCAAAACGTATTTTGCATATAGTCCATTTAGATTGCATCAATGCCTAATGAACAGGTTTAGTCCTATACAAAATCACAGGTTCATTACTCTACTAATATTACGTTTGTTATGAGTTGAGTGGTAAAGTGAGGCGCAAGAGTCGAAGTAAGCCAGTACAACACGCGGTCACCGCGGAGTAGCGCGCTTACAGCCGAATTTAAAATTGAATTTCGAACAGTGTTAGTAAATTTTTTTTTTTATATGCCAGTGATGTCATTGATCGAATTCTAATCTGTGTTTTTAAATATCGAACCTAAGATCATCAGTGAATTTTTAGATACTAATTCAAATATTTTTAACGTTAAACGACAATTGTCAAATATTTTTTGCTAATATAAAAATAAAACAAAATCAAGCAAATCAGAAAGTGCAATTAGCAATAGACAAAATTTTATTTTTTATTCGAACCGAGACTTTATAGAATTGTTTGAATGCATTTAAAGATAGTATCGTGTATTTAACTGCATTATGCTGTAATAGAGCCTTACCTAATCTAACGTAACTTACACTAACACCTTACATAATATTGGATTATTTTGACTTATGGCAATATTATATGAGTTTAAACTTAACTAACGAATGTTCTGGTCTCCTTATATTTTTAAATAATTAATTAACTAAAGAATAATTTCCATTGTTCAAACTATTTCGTATGGTTTATATATAATATATTTATGTATGGTTGATTTCAAAAAAATGTTATTTGAAAGCAATCCAATTTTTCTATTAAATATTTAGCTATCTGTTTATTGAAATTTTAAAAATTATGTAAACTCGTAACTTTATGTAACTTAACATTTATTCTCATATTGCGGTAATCATTCAAAAATATCTTTTATATTTTGAATAAGCTGCAGTTACTGTATTTAAAATTCATTTCAGGCGGTATGCGATATTTCAAAAAATCGATTTGCAATGTTTAAGACTTTCCCCGGTCGTGACCTTGATTGGTAATCGTTATACAAGCACTTGTCTTACACTATCGTTCTCTTCCCAGTGTACCAAATTCCATTCCCATGTTCAAAGACAACTTTGTCTAACTTAGTACACTGTTAAATAGTCTGTGAACAAAGTGACTTGTGATTCAGTAGAAAAACCTCTAAGGTCGATTTTTTGACGAAAAAGTTATAATTTCCGAAAAAAAATGGTATAAGTATTATGCGCACCTGAGCACACTATAATCCATTTATTTAATAGTAGAGAAAATCTTATTTATTTAACAGCCATTAACGTCTACGGTTGTTTGCTTTATACCTAACAAAACTGTAACTGACCCTAATCCATGACCTTAATCGAGGCCTAGAATTCAGAAAAAACAAACCTCTAATTACAGCGACGTAACGCTAAATACCTATCATTAATTTTAATTAACCGTTTAAAATTATGTAACCATTACTTTCCATTAAATCAGTACTCTGCTTATTTATTGTTTGATTCGATTATTTCTTTTGTCTATATAATAGTTGCTCCGTGCAAGTATAATTGCGTTCCATTTTTAAAAACACTACATGTATTGGCGTAATCTGTGGTTCTAGTAGTATAACACAGAGTGGCAAAATAAATGTATTGTCAGCCACAGAATACATCAATATAACCCTTTGGTATTCCACCATTTGAAATAAAGAAAAAATATTTAATGTGCCAAATTTTCAGTCGACCATACTGTCTTAAGAGTGACTGCTTCCTCTTACATTTTAATCTATAACTACATCATACCCTGGTTTCGCGCCACATATCCTTCTGACCGAGTAAAGGCAGAGGCCTAATGATTATATATCATCAGTATTTACATTATCTGTCTCAGTCTACATTGTCTTTTGTCATCAATCAAGTTCGATCATATGAAACTCATGAGATCAAAATAGATAACTATTATTTTCACAGGTTCAACGTTCTTCAATAAAAAACCGTGAGAATTGAAAACGAACTTCGATAATAGTGAACAGTGAACTTTAGATATCAGTTGACGTGTCTGATGAACTGTGTCGTTAACGCATTGGAATGGTTATTAACCAGTGACTACTAGATTGTGAATGTTAACCAACGGAAATGTATGTAAGTATACATTACCATTTATTTTTACACCTAAAGTCTATACAAAAAATTATGTATAATACACAAAAAGTTCGTAATTAAAAAACTACAAATTTAATATAATACGTCCATACAAAAATAATTTACATTCCTGTAAGATTTACATGTAAATGAGAACACAGTAACGCTAACTGCGCATAACAGAGACATGAATTTTGTTATATATTTCTGTAATTGAGTTAGGTCTTAGTCAAACTGTTCTTTAGCCCCTAAAACATATAGTGTTTTTTCTTGTCTATGTTTACGCATATCCATGCTATATATTCATTTTATTATAATATAATATTATAAGTAGTATATTAACCTAGCCTGTGAGTTGAACACAATTCCCTTCCTCGCCTTAATAAAAAAATCAAAGAACCAGAAAGCGGAAATGTGTAAACGTGTGTAATGTGTCCTTACGGAGGTAAAACCATATCAATTACAAGAACATTCCTTTATGTCTCAAACAAAGTTTTAAAAATGGAATCGTTTAACGAAATTTGTCAACACTTGTATAATTAATACAAATATACTGTAAAGTAAGCATTTAATGAATTTATTAAATTTAATTAATAGTAATTTCCAACCGGCGCGAAAAAGTGCCAAGGTAAAATAGATTATGCAAATGATTGTATCGGAATATTACGAAAGCTTTCAACAAATTAACTGTTAACGACAATCTGTGTAACTTACAGGTGTAAACACAATAGATATTTGACCTATGAATATTAAGTAGTTTCGATATGGTGGACAAAGCTAGAAAGACAAAGATCGTGAAAAAAAAACTGAAGCTATCTAGTACAAAAAACATTACTTACAGAAAATGTATATAGCAATACGTTCCCAGAGGGTAAATCTAATAGAAAGTCAACATATTCACTCTACTTTGTTATAAATAAATTATAATTAAACAAAAACTGTATATGAACATTTCCAGACAAAACAAATGAATTTTCTGAATGCAAATAAAATTCATAAATATCATTTTCAACAAATAATTATCAAAGACCTTTAATGTAATTTCAGAAAGAATTTGTAAAAGTTATGCAAACGATTGTGAATTTAATGAAATTACGACAGTTTCTAACTTAGATCACTATCGAATCTTGTTGTATGTCTAAGTCAATCGTAATAATTTCGAATGAACTTAAAATGATTTAAATATCCCAATCGGCTTTGAATAGGCCAAAGCTGTATTCAAGGAGGATTTCTTAGTTCTAGCAGGTTTATTTTAATATTTATTTATAAACAAAATCAATCCAATTACACTATATTGTATAAAGAACTTTTACGACTCTTTCTAAAAAGTATTTATGTGAAGAAATCGTTTTTAGACGTATGTACAAGTATATAATAAGGGGATTAGTATTGGGTGTTGTCGATGCGACTATCTTATTTATTTTCTATTTATATGTAAATACGCTAGAGATATAGACAGTGGTCGGCATTCGTACATTAGAATTTTTATGCGTTTGTATGCGAGTATTTAAAGTATTATCTTACCGATTATTTCAATTATTTACTTTCTTTTTCAATTTGTCCAGTATTATCTTTAATTTGTATTTCAAATTGTATATCAAATCAAATGTTTTTCACAAACGCAAAGTTCTAAGTTTTCTTGGACCATAGACTTACTACTTAACACTAAATCTTATTCTTAGTTACGCGTATATAAAGGTTTGATTAATTTGCTAGTAATTTTTATTGTTTTTTTTAAATTTTATATATGTGCATATATTTTAAAATTAATATTAATTTGATTACACTCGCTGACTAGAAAATATCTTGCACTTGATTGAAACTTTACCTCGGTATTGTACGTCACTAATGTCACATTTCGTTGCGCAAGCGCAGTCATTCAAACCCACTTCCCTATCGAATGTTACATGACTGATGTTATAGGATCTTTCTGGAAATTATTACAGATAAAGATTAGTTGGTTTAACAGTAGAAAATGTTGTGGTTACTAGGAAAAGCTGCCATAAACGGGTGAGGACCCGGCGAAAGCTTATCTAAGACTTCTAATTCAATCAATATCAATTTACATTGTTAATTATGTCACCAGTAATGAAAGTCAAAGTTATAGACTCTATATGAAAACGTCAAAAAAAAGTGATTTCTTAAATTTATTAATACCTAAGAAACAAAAACAGTCCAGTAATATATAAATATCAAAGGATGTGTCCAACATTTATATTAAAAAAATACAGCATCTATCGTAGATACTTAATTTTTTATAAATACAAACAAAACACATTTTTAACCGATTTCAAAAATCCGAATGAGGCGGTCTACATACAAAGTGTAGTTTTACATTACTGTTACCAGTCTCCTGAATTCAGTGGTTATAAATTAGCTTCTATACACCAATTACCAGTCTAAGTCAAGTATAGAAAAAAAACTTGCGATTGTATTTGGCGCTAGTTTCAGTAAGTGCACTTCAAAGTACACATGAACTGTAATGTCATGTCTATATTGAATTAGAATATTTATTTTTTGTTTAAAACGAGTAAACTCAAAGACTGCAGGGATTGTGAAAATCCTTCACTAGGCTATATTTATTTATTTATGTATTTATTTATTAACACTTCATTGCATTACAATATAAAAAAATTGAACATAATTAAATCAAAAGGTGGGCAACTGGCGGCCTTATCGCTTTCGAGCGATCTCTTGCAGGCAACCACTGTGAGTAAAGAAAAAAATAAAGTAATATTATCTATATTTTAAAAGCGAAAAACATTTTGCTGTAGAAAATTAAAAGTAGCAAATTAAGATGTTGATAATAAGGATAAAAATTAATTTCTGATAAGTCTTTGTGCTGGATAGTTATTTTCAATGATTTCAAGACAAGACAGCTTCTATCGTATATATAAGTCGCAGCCAACTAGAATAATAATAAGCCGTTCAATTAACAGCCCAGCCTTTTAACTAAACAGCGCCGTTTAACTAGAGGCCTGAATGATACAAATAATACAAATAGCTTTAATCCGGTTAAAAAATTGTTTTCTTTCAATATAGCAGTATTTCTAAAGTATCCAAACGTTTTTCGTTTATAACAATACCAAATACCAAAGTTAAAGCTCTTATAGTTACTTTAGTTTGGTTTTGAGATAGGTATTTAAACGTAATGTCCGCGTAACAACTTGGTTTGTCGGTTTCAAAGATCAGAGTAACAGACTTCCATTTATAGCAGCTGTTGTCCGCGGGAAAACAACAGGGAACTTATAAAACTATATAATTTACTGTCCCACATAAAATTAATCTACTTTTAAAGCGAATTTTTTTTACTGCATTTTGTTGTGGGTTATATTTTAATGTTCTGGACAGATTTCGATGGCGAAGTGTACTTTAGGAGGCTTAGGCCCACAAGGGGCTGTATAACCATTGATGATATTTTAATGGGACATTAAATTCTACGTTTGTCTCTAGTGAAAAAAAATAAATAAATAAAGAGTCACCACAACTGATTCCATGTAACACTGCGTAAAAAACTCAAAGATCAGCGATCACAAAAAGCGTGGACATCGATCAATAGATCAAATCTTAATTCGTTTCACAAGTTTGTCAAGGTGTTGAATGAAGGTATTTTTTACATAAGACTTTTCACTTTTCTATTATTGAAAATATTATAGGAAGGTTAATATAATCTTTTCTCTAATTGTTAATTAAATATCTAATTTATATTCCACTTTCTAACTCACGGTATTTTTGACTTGTATTTAGGAAAATAATTTTAGAATTTCTTGCATAGTACATATATTTAAACATATATTATAAGGTTTCTAATGTAGGAAATAAGTTATAATCAATAAACCATGTATTTCTTCGTCCTTAGAGTTAACCAGTCACAGGTTTCTGCAAGCCTATTATTAAATAATAACAATCTTCATAGACAAGTAGATCCGCTTTTAATCTGTCAACCCAACTTCACACATTTGTTAGCAACTGGCATACACAAATATTAACGAAACATTCATAGACATTTGACAATGTACAAGTTCCTCTGACATTTCTATATTGTTATTTGTTACATAACTTTCTGCGCCATTAAGTGTGAGCGGAAGCCAGCGGTCTGTGTAAACATTGTATTAGATTAAGTACACCATTATTTTGAGGTCAAATAGAGAAATTTTAAATGATAGACGGTTTAATTTTATGGAACACGCAACAAAATTAACAATATCTTAAACTATTTCAAAACATAGTTAAATTCAAAGCAGTTGAATGTATTTTTGTTTTGACGTCCAATAAGTTTAACTATGTATTAGAAATTGTCAGTTTTTGTGATTTTTTAAAGCTTGCCAATGCTTGGCACATTGTTACATTGCTATTTAAGAAAAAAAACATCGATTCATAAATTATAAAAGAAAATAAATTGGATTTCTCTATTGCTACCTCATAGAAACAAAAAGCATGATGGTAATCTGATGTTTTACAGATATAATTCTGCCAATCACTACAGGTGAGAGGCTAGGAACTGAATAGTTTGTGTATATAAGTTTGTGCTCAAAAATCAAACCCAAAATTATTTCACGTGAAAGGATATTGTTGGAATCCAAATGATTATAATATTTGGATTACAATTGTCATGTGCTAGTAATCTAGCACATGACAATTGTAGAGGCCAAACCCTTCACAGCCTATACCTTCAAAATTTGTTAATCCGCCACTGATACTGAGATAGATATGTTCAATACAAATAAAAACATTATATTGCTTCACATATACCCTTATCTATTTAAATGCCAAGATAGAATTGTGCAAGAACACATAAGAACTAAAAGCGTTACATAACAGTATAAATGGTTTGGTAACAAGGAAGTAGGTCGTGAGTCCTTGCGGCGACCGCGCAGAGGCTTTTGAAATCAGTGTCTTGGCCGAGGTTGCCTATATTAAATAATACTGGCGCTACAACCCTGTATGGGTCTTGGCTTTCAACATATAACTTTCAGCATCTGATATTTCATCAGCATCGATAAGTAGGTCTTCTGTGCCTGACACGTATTGTAATTTTATACATCTATATTTATTGTTAACCTTTCCCGAAAGATAAAGTAGCAGTTTCGCACATAGAAAATTCCAAGAAAATCGAGAAAAAAACTCTTGGATTGAGACTTTTAGCCACCAGGATAATAGGTAGGAAAGAAATTTTTTTTTAGAAGTTGTGCATCAGAATCACCTATACAAAATACTTACCCTGTCATAATAACGTGTGTTTGTTTTTTTATGGTAACCATGGTAACAAACACAGCAAGTCCCGCAAGCGAAAGTATGTTTCTGAAGGGTATAAAAACCCTTATTTATTTTCTATTGAATGTACATCATTTATAATGTAGATTAGATATTGATTTACTTGTATAAATCAAGAATGTCTTTTGCATAATCTTAGAGTGGATAAATGACCTATATATAGAAAGCAAAATATAATTTCTTAATATCGAAAACGTACACTTATAAACGCCAGTAAAACATTGTTCTAAATTTAACACTGACTGCCAGTTCTCAAATCTGGCCTGGAACAGACGAGAAGAATTGAAAATAAATTATTATTCATCTCGCATCATGTTTGGACTTTATAGCTGCTATACAAATTAAACTAAGCCAAGGCCAAGCCAATAATTCTGCCAGGTCCCCTACACTTTATAGTAGATACATACTGTTTTTGCCTTATTAATAACATTTCGTAATAAGTTATAACTTATTAATACCAGCAACGCGCTCGCGAGCCCTCTGGCATTAGGAGTGACTATGGGCGGCGGTATCACTTAACACCAGAAAAGCCTCCTAGCCGTTCAATAAAAAAATAAAAAAAGTTTTTTAAAATTATTTGCATACATATTATAATGTATTGTTAATACAAAGATTATAAATCTTAAACAGGTCAAACCTACTTACAAACGCGTCACAGGCCTACCTCAAACTTACATCATTCGAAGGTCACTTGGCAGTTGTCACCCACATGACGTCATACGTGGAAACTTGTGAAATGGTGAAAGTAGTTTCGATTGTGGCCTTGTACCTCTTCCAGTCCGGTCTAGAGTGCATTTAAATGCCACAACAGGTCAAAAGACATAGCTGTCATATTCAGACAAACTTATTTCATTAATTTTTCTAGAGAACGTTTAGTGTGTAATCTAGAGTTGTGGTAATATACTGATTGGGTCATTAAACGTACCCTCTGTTAGGTATTTTTTTGTAAAGAAATAATTGACAATAAAAGCCTTAATACTCAAAGAGGTGACGTGCAATTTAACAGTTTTCTCACAGATAACAAGTGCTCACTCACCATATATGAAACGTCGCTTTAAATAAATAATATTTAATTTAATACGTTAAAAAACAAAGAAACTATATCATACTCGTAACAGACAAAAATAAAGAATTCATTCGCAATTTTATGACAGTTTGCACATAATATATGCAAGTTTTGAAATGAACCAGTTCACGTGAAACAGTCTCGAATATTCGATATAACCTTCACCTAGTACCACACTTTTTACCATTACATAAGCTTTGTTTACAAACCAAATTACTTCGTATATGTAATACGCACATTGAATTTGTTAATTGTCTCAATTCAAAGTAGGAACTCTGAATTTGAATTGCATTGTTCCAAATTCGAATGTGAGAACTTGTTATGTCAAATAGCGAGGACAATAGTCTTCATTATATTTAATAAGCATCATCTATTTATCAGTAAATCCAATATATCTTAAAATATGTTGTATGAAAACTATGAAAGATAAATAACGACCGATAATAAAAACCTTAGTCTCTGTATCGTCTATACATAATTATTATGTGCGTTTGACAGTTCAACAAAAAGTGCGTAGACGCATTGTTATCGTCAGGTTGGGTGCTCGCGCGTGCCGGTAAAGCCAACGCAACACAATGAATTACCAAAATATTCGTCATGCTCTGATTCTAACCACAGACAACACATAATTTTGTATTGTAATAGGCATTGTGTAAACATACTTAAGTTTATCTAAATAAATCTGTTATGGTAAAAAACATGGCGAAATTGTTTTGTGAGCTATCCCTGAGATGGACATATTCACCCGTTTTAATAATATTTTTTATAAATAATAGCTTTCTATAAATATATATATATATATAAAGGATGTTTTGGCGTATATTTAGCCGTAAGACGATAACGCAAACGCTTGATCGCGGAGAGAATCATAAAATTTTGAATAAAAAAATTTAACATCCAAAAAGTAGTTAGAAATATGTAGTTTTTTTATGGTATTACAACAAATAAAAAATGACGGGTATTCGTAATTAATTAACAAATGACTTATAGTTTAGCTTTATCAGAATAATCCTGTCGCGATTTAACTTAGATCATACACTGGTAATAACGTATACCTATTTTATATTACAGAATCAAGAAACGCAACACTGCGAGAACTTTGACTGTTAACATGCTTACGCTCTGGCGATCACTTCCATCCAAGAAAGTAATGTGCAAGAGTAACCCACCAGACCAAAGAATATAATCACAGTAAGAAACCGAATATAGAGAGACAATGGCTATTCACGTGCTTCTAGCTTCAAGTGCCTTGAAGACAGTCAGTGTCACTGGTCTATGGCTCATACCCCTACTCTTGGGAGCATTCACGTATAACAATTACAACTCCTACGATCCTGAAGTCAAGGTGCAGGAAACGGACCCAAAGAAAGAGTATGACTTCGTCATTGTTGGAGGCGGGTCAGCTGGTGCTGTGCTGGCAAACCGATTGACTGAAATTGCAAGCTGGAATGTTCTACTATTAGAAACTGGTATGATTGTTACAACGCTAATCTGAAAAGTATATATTTTTGCTATCATTATGAATATTATATACCTATACAAAGTATCGAACCCACTAGCAATGAAGGTATTCGACAAATATAGGACTTTATAAAAATAGGGGATCAGAGTAATATATATATATATATATATATCTTTTATTATGGCTAATACGTTGTATTATGTAGTCTATTCTTCATTTCAGATCGCGTATCCCAGATACCGCATTTTCACTTATGTTTACTACACTACTAGTTTTACTAACTCAAACGGTTTTGTTCTCTTTAGAGGTCTTGATCCCGTCGCCTCAAGAAGTTGGATTACCTTAGCATTCACATGATAGTCTGTTTAAGTGAGCTAAAACGAACAGTTTCCCTTATACGGTGCCATATCCATATCTATGTAACTTCACTGAAAAATAGTCATATACTATGTAAAATAATATAAATTATACAATAATAACGAAAACTCAGTAATTAAACAATTTAATTTAAAAAATTCCAGGACCAGATGAGAACGAGATAACTGACGTACCATCTCTAGCTGGCTACCTCCAGCTGACGAAGGTTGACTGGCAATACAAGACAGAGCCAACAAACTATGCTTGTCTTGGATTTAAGAACAGAAGGTGCAGTTGGCCCCGTGGCAAGGTAATCATTTTTAAATTTTAGATAGATTTCATTAACATTGAACCCAAATCACCGGACCGATTAACATATTTTTTGTAAATTTTATATTTACAAACGATAAGTGGCATTATAGTTAGGTAAGCTGAAATAGTAGTTGGTCGGCTAGATCGGGCTCTCCATATTCATATTTTATTATTTAAATAATACATTCCAATATGGGAAGCAAAATGTCTGTTTCATTACTGTAAAGAAATTAACGACGAAAGACAAAGACAAAGACGAAATTATATAAATGAAAAACAATAATATATTATTATAATTTACAGGTCTTGGGTGGTTCCAGCGTTCTAAACTACATGATCTACGTTAGAGGCAATCGGAACGATTATGATCAGTGGGAATCGTTTGGGAATCCAGGCTGGTCTTATGAAAACGTTCTTCCCTATTTTATCAAATCTGAAGACAATAGGAACCCTTATTTAGCAAATAATAAATATCATGGGGTTGGCGGATATCTTACCGTCCAAGAAGCACCCTGGAGGACCCCTCTGGCAGCCGCTTTTGTTGAAGGGGGAGTTGAGATAGGATACGAAAATCGTGACATTAACGGAGAAATTCAAACTGGTTTCATGCTAGCTCAAGGAACAATAAGACGGGGATCTAGATGTAGTACAGCAAAAGCATATCTGAGACCAGTCAGAACGAGACCCAATCTTGACATCTCTTTAAATACAATGGCTACGCGAGTCTTAATTAATCCTATAACCTTAAAAGCCTACGGCGTCGAATACATCAAAAATGGTATGAAACATGTCGTCTATGCGAAGAAAGAAGTCATCGCATCAGCGGGCAGTATTAATACACCACAACTACTCATGTTATCTGGCATCGGACCCGCACATCACTTGCGGCACGTGGGTATTCCAGTATTAAAAGACTTACCAGTTGGTGAAAACCTTCACGATCATGTGGGCGTTGGTGGAGTTACTTTTCTAGTAGATAAACCTGTATCAATTATTCAAAACCGCTTCCAGGCATTTCCAGTTACAATGAATTACGTGGTGAATGAAAGGGGACCAATGACCGTACTAGGGGGTTTAGAAGGTGTTGCTTTTGTCAATACAAAATACGCTAACAAATCTGGTTTATGGCCCGACATACAATTCCATATGGCACCGGCTAGCTTCGCTTCAGATAATGGTCGAACTATACGAAAGATTCTAGGTTTAACCGATGAGTTGTACAATACCGTATTTAAGCCTATAGAAAATATTGACGCCTGGACGATCATGCCGCTATTGCTACATCCAAAAACTCGAGGATACGTTCGATTGAAAAGTTCAAACCCCTTCGAACACCCAACAATCAATCCAAGATACCATGAGAACCAATACGATGTAGTTAGGCTTGTCGAAGGAGTAAAGATAGCTTTGAAAGTGGCAAACGGCAAAGCGTTTAAACAATTTGGATCGAGATTGCATACAATTCCTGTCCCAAATTGTAAACATTTTATATTTATGTCAGACGAATACATCGATTGCTTAGTAAGAACAATTAGTATGACAATTTACCATCCGGTAGGAACAGCAAAGATGGGACCTTCTTGGGATCCTGGTGCAGTTGTAGATCCTCGATTAAGGGTGCATGGAATAGAGAGTCTCAGGGTGATAGATGCTAGTGTAATGCCAACTATTGTTAGTGGAAATACGAATGCCGCAGTAGTCATGATCGCAGAAAAGGGTTCTGATATGATTAAACAGGATTGGTTAAATCGGTGACATTAGATTGTCAACCCAAACTGATAGAACTAATAAATTGCCAATTTTAGATATAAGAGACAAAATTCTAATAGTATCATGGATTTACGTTTATATACCATAAACCCTCTTTCCTTTTTAGTTAACACCTATGCTTACGAATCAAGAAGAATGTTTTATAGTTATGTTTTATAAATATTATATTCGTTAAGTAACTGGCGATTTGTTACCAGATGTAAACCAAAGTACCTAGACGTAAAAATATAACGTTATTATTAAGAGATTAAGAATAATATACATTATACAGTCAGTAATTTTAATTAAGTATAGGATGTTTATAACTGTTACATTAATGTGAAAAATATTGTATGCTAACGCCCAGTTTCTATACAATGCCATCTACAATTCCTTGTTCTATATACAATTACAATTTAAGTATCAACGTAGTGCTGCCAGTAAAAACAAGATGGCGTTGTTTTTAATAATTTATACTCGCGTTCGTGAAATATCAGAGGTCAGAGTTCCTCTTTGATATTTTCGACATTTCTAACGTGTAGCACGTTGTAAAAATACCACTGTCCACAATTAAAAACTAAAGGCAAGCAAAGCAAAGCATGTTTTTAATATACCAATAAATAATAAGGAATCTCAATGATATCATTCGTTCTTAGTCGTTATGATTGTTAAATATGCATTCTCGGATTTGCTATAATATGTAGGAAGTCGTTATTATAATTGCAACTATAAAGAACATATTATAATATTACATCATGGCTATGTCTTTTTCATATCAGCATCAAACTTAAGTATAGTATATACAAACTTATATAAAGTATAAAGTTTCGATTTTTTTTATAATTCACCATAATGTCATATAGAGTATCATTATAGTAGTATATTTTATACATTCATACTGTCACATCTTGTTGTAGTCCTATCGCTGCTAAAATACGTCAAGCGCAAGAAAACTTTGGAAATTACTTACAAAAACTATACAAATCACACTTGTGTAAGAAAGTCTTTATTTCCAAAGCGATATTATCCTTTAAAGAAAATACGTATTTTTTCGTACATAATGAGTAACGATAAACGAATATTCGTAATTAATAATCGGATCTTAAAAGTTAATAATCGACGATATATGCACTTTAATTTCGTCTTTAATTATAACAATTTGTCAAATCTAAAAATTTTAAATATTTAACATTTGATATTCACTATTGTGCCATATACATTTTATCTACTGGAACACCTTCACAGCATATCAATATGAAGTTAACTGTTTATGTTACTTGAATAAATGTTATCATTTTTATGTGTATTAATATTTCCTACAATTGATAATAAAAGCTGGCTTTATATGCCTGTTTTTTTTTTATAGAACAGGGGGCAGGAGGCTCACCTGATGTTAAGCCGCCGCCCATGGACATTCTCAATGCCAGAGGGCTCGCGAGTGCGTTGCCGGCCTTTAAAGAATTGGTACGCTCTTTTCTTGAAGGACCCTAAGTCGAATTGGTTATGGTTTAAGATATGAACAAATTACTTTGCAAACAATATTCATAGCAATCCTATTCAATATAAAAATCACCAAAACATGAATGTTACTAATATTTCTAGAACATGAGGAATACTCATAAAGTAAATAGCTATTATTATAAATCACTACAGTTGTAACGATTATTTTATTTGAGAGTGAATAAAAACCAATGTCTTTAGGACACGACCGTGGGCGTTTTGAAAACGGGTTAAACGACAAGGAAAAGGTATTTATAAATTTACTATATTTATAAGTATAGTAAAAAATATCGGTAATTTTGCATATAATTTTTATGCAACATATCTGAACCTTGGAGTTTACCATGATCGTTGAATCACGTTTGTGCATTTCAAAATAGGTACGTATACTCTAACTCAAAGCGTAAAACACAAAGAATGAAGGGAATATTTATTTTGCCACAAACAGTACACAATTCCAAGTACATATACAAAACAATAACATAGTGACTATAGGTCACGCAAAACAGAAATACGAAACATATAGTATCACAGTAGTAATAGTAGTACTGTGGTGATCATATAGTATCTTAAATCAATTATATATATAAATAATTAATTATAACTATATATGTGTCGCAGTAAAGTAGTTAATTAGAGAGTTAATTTGATTTTATAGTCAGTTAATTAAAGATCGATATTCAATCAAGGCGCTAAAGTTCCGTTAGACAAGTGAGTGAACGAAACCTTTAACGAGTTTCCTAAACGTTAGGACCTAGGCAACAAAACCAACCTAACCTAACCATTTACAATAAAACAAAACACGGAATATCCATGCTCTTCTAGTATGATAGATTTTCGAAAATAGTTGTTTAGTCTGTATGATAACGTAACGCGCCATACAATTTTATATTCGTAAAGTCAATATATATATTTTGAATCTCAATAATGTATGTCAACAACAATACCACAAATTAAGAATGAGAAAAAAAATAGAATTAAAAAGAAGATGCGGATTTGCAACATTCCTTTTAAGGCGCGCGCACGCCTTATCTACTCTATATTTACATTGTGTACATAATTCTTAATCCAGTTTTAATACGGAAAGAGCCATGACATTTGTACTAGTTTACAAACAAATTAATAATAAAACCGTCTTTAAAAGCTTTTTTAAGGGTATCTCGCTGTTGGCCTTAAGGGCCTTTACAGCTCACCTCGGGCTGTTTTGGCCAGCGTAGCTCGGCCTGAAATGGCGTAATACACTTTTAAACTCCCAATTCTACCCATATAGGTTGTTGCCTGTGTCGGACTTCAGATACTGTTGACCAATCACAATCAAGAACCCGACATCGTTTCATCTTTCGATCGGTATTCTCACACTAATACTGCTGAAATCGAGTTTATTAAATGATTGTAAATGTAATAAACCTTTAGCCTGTCTATTATAATTGAAATTTGTTTATAAATAGCTTTTTTGTAATAATAAAGCTTTAATTACTGAAACAACTCAAAAAAAATCTTTTTCACGAATTGTCAGAATTTTCAGAGAACTCGTCCATTAGAAGAAAACTAGGAGGAAAATATGTAAGTTTTTTTTTGAATCTATATGAATCTGTACTAATTCCATTCATTGTACAACATAACTAATATTCAATAAAAATTTCTTAGGACAGGTTGTATGGGCGTGTTAATGGCAGAGAATCATCCATATACTTATATTCAAATTCTAAACCATTTATTCATTTAGGTAAAACAATTTACATTTATAAGTCAATAACGGAATACATATTAAATGCTAAATGCTTCAAATTTTACATTTACTGCCAGTTCTCAAATCAGGGGCGAAGAACGGACGAGAAGAAGTGGCAATAAACTCTCCGCCACTCCTTTTAATCGCCAAGTTTTTTGTTTTACAAAATATTTGTAAGGAGCTGCAACCATTAAACCACGATCCACATGACATCTTAAGTAATTATCCTTGGGTATAACAGTGATGAGGTTAATTTTTGGATGTCAGTGCCAAACAAACCGTGCCAACGCGACTAGAATCAATACAAGGATGCTTTGTTAATCCTGTCTTTTGAAATTGTGTCACAATAAAGATATTACACAAGTATGGAACCTTGCATCATTAGATGTGATTAGTTAGTAAGTATAAAAAAGTTAGATCCTGTCTATTAGATTAGATGTCGCATTAACGTGTTTTTTTTAGAACAATTACAATTATTAAATGGTTATTATGCTAATCCAAACAATTTTCAAACCAGTGTCACGTCTTGAGTCCTACTAATATAATTGTATTGCGTTAATATATGGATTAACAGAGGTCTGTGAAGAATATATTTATGTAGTAGTCTGGATTGTATACTGGCGATATGAGTCGTAAATTTTTTAAATTGTTGTTTATTTTTTGTTTATGTTACGGGAGGCAGATGGTCAGGAGGCTGATGTTATCTACCGCCGCCCATGGACACTCGAGACGCCAGAAGGATCGCAAGCGCGCAGCCGGCATTGGTACGCTCTTTTCTTGAAGGACCCTAAGTCGAATTGGTACGAAAATACTTCAGTAAATTAAATTAGGACTTAAAAAACGGGAACACCAATAACAATATCTTTTAATGAGACAAGAAAATGAATCGTTTTTAAATACATATTTTTACAGACATAAAAGCGAATTTATTACAGCCCTCGTAACCTATTTTGCCAGCTAGATTGAATTTAAACTACGAGATTATTTTGTAATCATCCAATGTAATATAGAAATAGTACCCGTGCGTTGAAACAGCGCTAGCCAGCCCATTCATTATAACAAACAAACGGCCGATTTAAAACTATTATGATTCAACACAGCTAAATTCAAGGCTCTGAGGGTCGACCAGGTATATTTATATTCTGCTCAAGTAAAAATATGGTGAGGAAAAATTGTGCAAAATTAAAAATGTTGCACAAAAATTATTACAAAACATTGATAACATTGTCGAATGATAATTTACAACCTAAAACGGCGTATTTGTACTTATATATTTAAATTATATACAAAATTGCACATTTCCTTTAACAAAGTTGTATGTAAATACAATTCACCCAAATTGTTTATTTTAGTCTAACAAATCCTTGGCATTTTTATAATATATATATACCTTATAATACACATATTATAAAAAGTGTTTCACCAAATTTTTGTCTTAAGAAAATAGGTAAATTATTACCAAATATGTCGTCATGAAGTTTCAGAATATGAGATCTATCAGTAAACACGCTGATGCTTCTGTCACTCTGCTGCAACCGCACCACATAGAAATCGGTGGTCTATCCTGGGTAAACTTTTCGTGGAGCAAAGGCAAAAACAGTATCATAAGAAGAATCGTCCCCAAAGCGGGCCTGAGGCGTGATTTATGCGTCACATTAAACACGCAATGGATTCGTCCTATAATTAAGGTCATGTATCATTATCTTTACATAATCACCGAGTGGAGAAAATCTAACCTGTGCACGGAAGATGTGGTCATTTCTAGTGCTACGTGACCTGAACCTAATGAAAATCCAGGGTCGAAGTGCGGTTACTTTTTCATATGCGGTTTACCTTTAAAACAATACTGGCTTATAAAAGTTTTAATTGTTAAGTCATGCACTTGCAAGAACGTATATGAAACCACCATTATATGTATATTTTCGCGTTACGTCAGAAACCATATAACACTCAAATTAAAAATCGATCAATTTACCTTTTTTTTTTATAAAAAAGGGGGCAAACGGGCAGGAGGCTCACCTGATGTTAAGTGATACCGCCGCCCATGGACACTCTCAATGTCAGAGGGCTCGCGAGTGCGTTGTCGGCCTTTAAAGAATTTGTACGCTCTTTTCTTGAAGGACCCTAAGTCGAATTGGTTCGAAAATACTTCAGTGGGCAGCTGGTTCCACTTAGCGGTGGTGCGCGGCAAAAATTGCCTTGAAAAACGCTCAGTCGTGGAACGGCGGACGTCGAGGTTATACGGGTGGAATTTTGTATTCTGCCTCGACCTTCCTAATGGTTCCGCTCTTGTTGGACACAATATAATTTAAAATTCCAAGAACGAAACAAATCTGGAAATTTTCTGAAAACGCTGCAATAGCTTAATTGTTTTGACATATAGCCCAGAACAGAATAAAAGTACAGAGGTCAACAAAATGTATGCCCATTACAATTATACATGAGCAGTGCCTAGTGGCTTTAGCGTGCGACTGAGGTTGTAGGTTCGATCCTCGGCCGTGCACCAATGGACTTTCTTTCTATGTGCGCATTTAACATTCGCTCGAACGGTGAAGGAAAACATCGTGAGGAAACCGGCTTGCCTTAGACCTTAAACGTCGACGACGTGCGTGAGGTGCAGAAGGCTGATCTCCTGCTTGCCTATTATATATAAATTGTGTAGATACATTCAAAATTTAAAAAAAAAGAAAATTTATACTGTAAGAATCACATTCATTTGTGTGAATTTATGTATATTCGACTGACACGTTTGCCAAATCCTATACCTAATATGATTAATTTAATTATATAATAACACAAATATTATATCTCCTATATAAGCTAACCTTTGCAATTAAGTAGAACTTATACCTCCTCCAGTGGATGAAAATTTTGATAAACACAAAAGTAAAATATATTTTCAAAACGTCAATACTTGTTCAATTTATACTGTTGGGTTCAGATTAGAATATTTACTTAATGCCAGTAATATATACAAAATTATTACATAAACATTTAAATTTATATATTTTTATGAAGTATTCAGAAGATTAATAAACAATTATACAGTATAAATAAATAATTATATAACATAGTACGCCTGAGAACTCCACCATAACACACAGTCTTCAACTTGATAATTACTATTTTAATAATTATTCTTAAGCGACTATAAAGGCGTATTTATAGCAATTAATTGCGAAGTTACAAGTTGTTTTACACAGACTTATAAATGTTATTAATTTCCGTTCATGAATGTTATTACAATTTTATTAATTTTATTGAAACAGCACATGATTGCTTAGATAAAAGAGAAAAGGCAACTTACTGGCCCTGGTTACTGGGTACTGCGTAATAAAGATCGCCTTTTGAATGCTGTGTGATACCCAAGCCCTGCAAATACGCTAATAAATTCGCTACGACGCTACGAAGATTCGAATTCCGCTTTTACTTTAACATTTAGGGGTTGGTTATTAAGAAGGGAATCTGCGATTACTCGATAAAAGAACAAACCCCCAGAAACCTCATATGAGACACGATATGATCATAGCGGTCACTGGAATTCTTGCTGCAGTCAAAGCTCAAGGAACTCCACAACCAATTCCTGAATTTCTTCGTGACAGTGTTGCAAGATATCTAAAGGTATAAAATCGATTTACATAGATTTTTTATAACACTCTTTCAATAACAGTTTGAACCCAGAAAGTGTGTCATATGCCAAGGGCAGAATAATCATTTGCGACCTGTCCATGTCCTCATAACAAGGAAATGAGGATTGTCCAGACTTGAAAGAATGTCGATATTGACTTGAAAATATAAGGAAATTACTCTTTAATAGGGTCGACATAATCGCTATAAAGGTTGAAGGCGATCTGGGAAGTCCGCCTAGGAAGTTGAATTCTTTAGGAGCATATGCTCCTGATCAGACTCAATTTCCCTTTTTATATGAAAAGGGAATTGAATCAAGACTGGTATCATACTTTTAAATAAGTCATTAGCTAAATAAAAAACCTAACTACCTATATAAGTCCTACGGAACTTCCGAAACGGATGCATCGTGTAAATGTTGTGTATGTGTAACGAGTTCATGCCCTAGTTGGACACAGATATTTCTAAATAATAACCTTAATAGGGTCTGACAGAACAACATCCAGGAAACATCAGAATTTCAAATGCAATTCTAATGTCACTAATACTTGATAGAAGTTCTTATAAGGCTTGCGAGCCTTCTGGCATTGAAAGATTGATCCATTCCCGTTTTCCCACTGTTCTATGAAAAAAATAGTTTTACTATTGAATTATTATTTTCTTTATAATTAGTGTTTAATCAGTACAATTCAGAGACGTTTAATATCTAATCCACTGATGACCTTAACTATAAGACCGCTTTGCAGTCGGTAAGCAAGTGTACAATTAAGGTACAGGCAAAAATTCATTGACAGCCAGGTTTGGAATGCTCACTGCTCAGGTTGACATTCACTCTACTACGAGACGAGTATAAACGCAACTACTCATCATGATAACCAATTTTTGCATTGACTAAAAGATAAATCGCTGACGAATTTTATTTTTTTTATTAGGTAGCCAACAGGTTTCATAAAAAGTAGAAAAATATATTAACAAAGAATTACTATGAACGGCCTACCCTAAGATAATATCATAACTATAAATATTAGTGTCTATGCGTACGTACAAGTTTATGTGTGTGAGACTATTTACTTAACAAATTATTATGCCTATCTATTATAAGTTTAATAACAATTTTTATCGAAGTAGTTAAAGATCTTATGTATAAATTATACGGATGCGGTGAGGCACGACGGTAACATTCTGACGTTTTAAAAGATATAAATATATTGGGTTTCCCCGTCAGTGTTAAATCCAAGTATCTTATATTCATACCATATTCTGAATATAGTTTTATATAAATACATAAGTCTAAAACCAATTACCAATTCGTTTCGTCGTACGTTATTATTCACAATTCATCACCATACAAATTTCCTTTAATCGGATAAAAATCACGAAAAGGTGTCCAATAGGACAGGAAGTAAACGAAGGTCTCCAGTAAATAGAATTAGTGCACATTGTTAAATAACAATTACGTGATCCTATTGTTTGAAAATACTTGACCTAGCTTACACGCAACTAATATTTTGGCAAACGAATCACATGTATGAACGTATACACTTCAAAGATACTTAGTACATTACACATTGTTTGCATTTATTCCTCGTTGGATTGCGATTTTTTTAAATAGGACTGAAGTCAAACGGGAACGAGGCTCACCGGATGTGAAGGGGTACCTACCATTGAGTCACTCATACAGTGGACTGGCAGTGCGTTGTCTTGAAGGACTCGAGGTATGAAATAGTAACCCCGTTACCTATTTCCAATGCTAGGTATTCCAATAATTTGGTCGTCCTCTAATGACGAAAAACAATATCGAGACGGTTCTAATCGGAATTGGAATCTATATCAAAAGTCACAGAGTCACAGATCCTACTAAGACTTCTAAGCATAGTAACTTCTTCCCAAAGTTTATTTTCATTGACCGATTCTTAGAGCGTCGACAAATTCTTACTCAGTAATACTTATTTTTAATGCATTAGCTAATAAACTGTGTAAACACGCCAATGTTTTAGAGATAATAAATTTAAGACATATCTGTCATTTTTCGCAACATTTAGATGTTGACGTATAGGGATAATTTTTAGATCAAATCATCGAAAACTGACAAAATCGTTTAGTTTATGACTAAATTTAGCATCCACATCTGATCCTAATTAATGACTCGAATAATATATAACAATATATTTTTATAAATCACTGATTATATGTATAATGTATAATTTTTTTTACTGTAACTGTCCTTCTCGTGGAACTGTAGTGAAGTTATATATAATAAGAATGTCAAATGAAACTAACTGCCCACGACATAATTTTATTGGAGAACTTTTTTAAAATAAGAAAAAAGATATTCACTTTCATTCTTGATTCAATTTAAGCATCCTTTTTCAGTCGACCATTAAAATATTGTACGCTCGAAATAATCATGTATAATAAATGCGTAACAATTGTTTATTTATGTATAATAGTATTCCCAAATTATATTAATATTAGTTTAGGGGTACTAAGTAACTAACGCATTTACTTCAACAGGAACCTTTGCAAACATACCTGTAAATAAAGGGATTTATTAATATCAGATAAGACATATATGAATATAAAAAACCCGGATTGACCAAACTGGGTAGGTGACGTGGCTTCACCGTCAATCATCGTTACACCGGCAGACGGCTCGCTATGCATCGAAACAGCAGCAGGCCACGGCTATGTGGCAGCAAAACAAGGGTAGCGAGATGTGCATAATCAGCACCTATTTATCCCCCAATCGCTCTTTGTCCGAAATTGAGACCTATCTAAGGTAACTAGATAGCGAGGTCGACTGGAGTCGCCGAGACATTTAGTCGTCGCTGGGGACGTAAACGCAAAGTCTGTGACGTGGTAGTCGTTGTTGATCAAGCCGTAGGGAGACAAGCTAGAGAAGTTGGTCGCAGGGCTCAATCTGTTAAATTGCAAACACGGGCTCCGAAGCTACGTGCGTGCGAGCGAACGGAGAACACCACGAGGCAGCCGTGCCGGGAGGATATGCGCAACGAATTTTCTTACGAAAAAACCGTGAAGAGGTCATGACAGACCTCTCGCATTTTTTTTGTATGTACTTATCAGGCATAAGGTCAAAATCGAGACTTAAGTGTATCTCTCGTACGTCAATAACAGACAGACGGGAGCCATAGTTTGCGCTCTTAATACAAACCATATTTAAAGATTATACTTATCCACAGATTAGGTACCTGGGTTAACTACGCTTTCTTTTAAATTGTTCAGCCGACTATAGCTTCCAGAGCCAGAGCTTGATATACTAACCGAATATATTGTGGAGGAAGCATGGTGCACTGTTCCTCCAAGCTAAGGAATGCTCCGCGACCAGTCTAACCTGGCCGGCCTGATGGCCGTAGTGGCTGAGGTCAAGAAGTTCAATATATCCTTAGTAGCTGGAATAACTTCGTTAACGCGTATGACGTCATCGCTGTGATTTCTAAGCGTGTATTGTAGATGTCGCGACATTATCAAGTTCTAGGTGAGTGCCGTTCATTCTATTGAATTTGTGGAGAATTCGAGTAAGGAAATAATAGCAACAGCTACTTCCAGGATCTAATATAACCTAGCGTATAAAAACGACTCCAATTTAGCTGCTACACTTGCAATATTCCTTTGTCGTCTACCATGAAAGGTTTCTATAAGTACTACTAGTATATCAGGAAATGACTCATGGGTAAACAACATTCCTTAAAATCGTTGTTCTTATATGATATATATAATAAACAGTTTAAGTTAAAGAGGCCATAGAATTATTGACATTTTACTTCTTAAGTTACGAAAATTTTCCGTATACTTCTCGATGTACATAAAGCAATGTAGGAAAACACAATCACAAATTGTTAGTGACAGAAATATACGTACGACACAAAGGTCCGTATCCCAAATTGTGTTGCATAATCTCCGCTTCAGCACTGTCAAATTCCAATTTAAAAAAACAATTGACAGCTCTTGACAGATTTAAATGACTGCCTAAGTTAAGAAAAGTGCTTACATAATTATCGTAGGCTGGTGGTGGCACCGTACCTTGCGCTTCTGTCGCGCTTCGAACTTCCCATTTCCTCGTGTCACATTATCAAAGGTTCACAATGGTAATTACGATTCATACAACTTATAATAATGCATTTAAGCGAAGTTGTAAACAAATTATCATAATTACCACAATTGCATTGTCAAGAGATTTTCATCACATTACGCAACACAAGAAAAAATTTGATATAAACATTTTTTAAACAATACAGTCGTTTTCTTTCGTTGTGCTTAAAGTGGAAAATGTGGCGCCATAATATGTATCTATGAGTCAAAATGGTTTGGCTTTGGGTATAGAACGTAGATCTAGAGAGTCTTTCTTGCTTCAGTGTGTTACGAAAGGATTGAGCCTGAGCGTCTTTGTACGAAGAAGTCCCGATAACTTGGAAAACATTAAGGTGACCGGTAGAGGGGGAAGCACGAGACCCCCAGGCCGATCCCTTACTGGGGAGAATTGAGGAAAATATGCGACCTTCCTTCGAGAACACGCCTAAAGAAGATGCGTTAACATAAAAGAAGACTGCAATATTACCTTTACATCGAAATAAGATTCTAATATGAACTACACTTATTATAATCATAATACGTTTTAAAAAAAAACAACCCTTCACAGATCCTGTCGGTTCAGCAAGCCGCGTACTACAAGTTTATATTATGAAATTTGGAAAGCACTCAAAATTGATTCATACTTCTAAATCGCCGTTACCTTGGAGGCCACGCAATGATCATCAGGTATGACAATAATTTCTTGCGCTTCCGCTAAGAATTCTGAGTTTACCTTTACTATTCAGACGTCATTTTCAAGAGCGTCTATATGTAAATGGAAATCAGTTTGAATACGAACGTAAAAACTCTTTCGTCTATTTCTGTCTAATTGTCTACGCTGTGATGAAAAGTGAATAATAGTTCATACGGCATGCTGTCCTATACTCGGAATCATATTTCATTAACACTTTTTAAACATTTTTAAATCATCTTCTTTTAGTTAATAATTAACAATTCTGTTATAGCAATTAAATTAAAATATCACGGTCTTTTTAATATTAAATAATAAAACCACAATTGTTTGAGTAAATTATGTACAGTATAATTGTCTTCCCTATATATTTTTAATAAAAATATTTAATACTTTAGAATTTCATATATTTCTACTTAATACGTACGAACTCTTCAAACCCAACTATTAAAGATATTGATGTAGGTACTATTATATATTTTTATTTCATTTTTTATATTGTATTATTATCATTAATTCATGAAGGTAATTTTTATAAAGTCTTTATAAAAAAATCTTAGGTTTTTCGAACAGCGCCGCTACGACGTTTCATGACTCTGCGGAAAACCTTTCCTCTATAACTCGTCAACCTCCTGGTGGATCCAACGACCTACAGTAATGTCCGTATTAACCGTCAATAAGCCTCGTGAACTTGAACGTGATAGTATCACCGGCCTATGCCTTTTGATAAAACATATGGTATCGCTGTCCGTGACAACATTACCGCAGTGAGCTGGAACTGATCCTGTCGTAGACTTCAGTTTGTGTTGTGTATACAAAGGAAATTTACGTATTTACAAACGTAAGTGGTAATTTAATTCGTGAGAAGTGCGTGATTTATTTAAGAGTGTATATATTAAAACAAGGAACAATTTACTAGTGAGTTGAATATTTCGTAGAAATTAAAGAATCTTTCCTTAAAATCATAAAAACTTTAATTAAATTATACCCAAAAGAAAGGAAAGCCTTAAAGGAGAGTTTAATATAATTTTCACTTAAGAATTTCGTAAAAGTGTATAAAAAAATGTAAAAAAAATAGGTGTTTATTCATTTTATCTATATACATATATATTATAAAATAAAACTATTTTCATATTCAATTAGTCTTTGTTACGGTTTCAAGAATTCACGTTTCCAGTATGACGTGTACAGGACACGTGATACTAGTTTTTTTGGAGAACTAAAAATAACATCTAATTAAGACCGAAACTGCTGAACAAATAAGTCATATGTGAAATTTTATTGTAAATAAATTCAATATCTGAATAAACAAAAACGAAATTTTATCTCATTTTAAATGATGACATTATAACAATTAATATTTTAAATTATCTTAAATGACTTAAACAATCAAAAAGCATTATACTATTTAAAACTACTTAAAACCAACCCTTTTATTATTTAAATGTACCTATATATAAAATATACCTTAGTCCAGTAATAAGTTCTGTTACATTTTTTTAAAATGAAGTCATGTAATATTATTTAAATGTATACCTACATATTTATTAAAATCTCCGCAAAACAAAATAAATCGAAATGGCCACTTTTGGCTTTTATACAGTCCTTTCGCCATTGTTTGCTCTAAACATTATTTACGATGTATCTGAGTAAATTTTTAACATGCGCGCGCACAACGTCGCAAAAAACCGACACCCTGATGTTACAGTTTAGTTTTTTCTACAAACGTAGAATAACATTTTTGAAAAGATTTTTACTTGCTACGCCAAAAAAGTATAACTTCTAACGCGTGTCCAACAGTACACACTTGTTTTTTCTAAAGAGACTCAATGTCGCCGTGTTGTTGTTTAGAGCAGGTCATGTCCTCTCAAACTGACCATAATTTGAAATTTAAAGGGTTGAGGTCTGGGCTAGGTCTTCAGCGCTTACAAAGTCCGGCACGTTGATTTCAAGCCAGGCTTGGGTAGTTCGTGCCTTGTGACCAGATGCAGAATCCTGCTGGAAAGTCTAACGTTTATTTTTAAAAAGTGTATTGCTCAGAGGTTTCACGACATAATCCAAGACTGTATTTTGATACACTTTATCTGAAGTGCTCACTCTTTTTTGACAAAAAAATTGTTTTGTGACTCCTTGATAAGACACGCCTTACCAAACCATTACTGACGCCGGGTGATGACCACGTTGTACCTTTTCGACCAATTGAGCAGTTTCTTTAGAACTGTGAGTGTACCATTTATCACTTTGCTTATTGTAGTGTTCTTCAATCGTGAACATTTTTACATCGGTACAAAGGATATTTCTGTGCTTTTCATCTGCGTATCGCGACAAAAGGCGATCGTTATGATCGATCCACTCTCTTTAATTGTAAATATTGATTTAGGGCAAGTCCTGTATATCGTCGCTAAGCACCGAGCTACAGGTATTGTTTTACGTGTATAATACGCAACAGACCTCTTTTTTTTTCTTTTTTTTTATAACCGAGGCGGAAATGCATTCGCGCATCCCCTGCCCTCAAAGATTGCAGGGATATGTGGGACTCGACACACGCCAAAATCTCTGCTATTCAGAGACTGTGAACAATACCCACTAAAACCACCTCGAGTAGTTCCTACAAAACCGCGTTACAGAGGCTCTGGGGTCGCTGTCGCATTCTACCGGGAGCGCAACAAACTCCTAGCGGGAATGAATGAATGATTGGTATTCGCGTTCAATAGAGGAAAGCACCAAGAGGACGGTCGTCGACGACCTCAAATCAACGACGTGTTACGCAAAGGACAATTATCTACTAGCCAGATACGATAACAGATGTAGAAAATTTAGTCCAAAAATTGATGAGATAGACACAAAGATATCGTAAAACACGCAAAAACAAATAAGATAGAAATGAGGTTCAAAGAACTTTATTGTCATGAATAAATAAATATTTAATTTAAATTAAAACTTGATATGATAATTATAGATTTCTTAAAACAATTTGTGTAAAAAATGTCTTTTTTATGTCCGTACTTTAATAAATTAGACTTACAATGGTTACTGCCAGTGGCTACTCCGTCTTTGCGACCGGTATAAATAGAAAATGAAGGTTTTACATCTACCAATAATACAATTCCGTCTAGTTAGTTATATTAACAAATTATTAACAATTATAAAAGTATTCAACATTTTCTGTTCTTGGGAAGTACTAATAATGACATACTTTGGACCGAGGGAAAAGCGTGCGCATTGTTCATAAAACATGTCCGGTGGTATGTAGTTAAAGGTAGTTAAGGCAAAAAACCTAACAATTTGCGTTTCCTTGATAGAGCGTCATACATCTTCCGTTAGGCAGGTACACACCTACGCAGGCCCCTTTTTTCTCAAAAAATGTATAGCTTACTAAAGATTCACCCATCACAAATTATACTGTGTTTACACACTTACTATTGCTTGTAATTACACACTAGAGTTTATTCCTGATAAATGATGCTTACGCTGTTATAAAAAAAGACAGATTATTACTTAAGTTAAAACAGTCAATATAACCTACAATTAAACAAGTTTAGCGGAGGTTAGTCTTTATTCAGATAGACGGACAGATTTGCATTCAACATAATTCTTTATAAATGATACTCAAACCGCAAAATTAAATACTGCAATATATCGCTCATTAATTAAATTATATGCGAACATATGTTCAGTACACGCGAATTTCGCATAGGTGTGGACCTAGAAGACCTTATTTTGACCTTACTTTTACAATTGAATATTAACCAATTGACCCTTTCCCACTAAAACTACAGTTTAAAAAATATAAATATTTATATATATATAAATGTACTTAATTAACAAGGACGACGTTTATCCTTATCCATCAACGGGTAATTACGTTAAATAGGTGAAAGGAAGAGTATGTAATTCCGGTTTACGAACCTCAAAAGCTGGACATCCTAAGTTCGAAATCCTTGAATTATAACGAACCTTCACATCCACGAAATAAATATCAAGCAGAAACCGAAAAGATTTGTACGAACATTACAGGGCGAATACAACTTTCGACGATCATAAACTTTTTTGAATGTCCAAAAATTTGTGACAGAATTATTTATTATTTTATGGTGTTACCCGTCACCTGCCCTATCATCCGTAAGATACTTCATTTATTTATTAACACTTCGTTACATTACAATATAAAAAAAATTGAACAAAATTGCTTTCAAGCGATCTCTTCCAGGCACCCACTGTGAGTAAAGAAAAGAAAAGTATTAAATTACACACAGTATAATTTTATCTATGAGTTATTGAATTTGCGGCATCGTTTTTAACTATTATACTCAACCGCCCCAGAATGCTTACCACGTAACTTAAACGCTGTCTCTAATGTAAAGTTTTCGTACCACGTAACAACACACATCCAAAATGGCCTTTGTAGTTATAGAACGCCGATCGCATAGTGCCAATAAATATCCTATTACGAAGCTCCAATGTCAGGTTACTAACAAATTGTAATTATATACTGTTTACCTAAATAAACATTCTTAAAACACCTAATGAAATAGGTTTTACATATTTGCAAATGGTAACTAGCGCATTTTTTCTATTTACGAAAAAATTCAAATAATCATAAAGCTTAGTTCAACATAATGTGTTTTAATTTATCAACCTTCGTATATTACTCGTTTTACGAAGGCCTGTCGCACTTACTTGGGAATATATAGCCTTAAACAAATGAACGCATAGAATCACGCAAAGAAAAAGATATATTTCACATCATCATTAATAGAAACAAAAAAATATAACTAATTTATAGTTTGGTGACTTCCCAAAGTACATATTTCATAATATGATGCAAGAGAGGCCCAGCATAGTCAAAATTTATGTCCATAGTGGCAGTAGGAATATTATAAATTTAATCATATCTTTATGTCATTTAAATAAACCTTATTCCATTGTAAATATTAGACCCGCAGTGATATTCGATATAATCTTATTTAAGTTTTATTAATTACTGATTGAATAGAACAAAGGGATATGAAAAAAGATGTCTATGCAAAGGTATGGATATAAAAAAGGCAGATTCAATTTTTTAACCGGACCAACCTAACAATCTTGTTTTTCTTAGCAAAAAAACGTATTATTAAGGTTTTTTTGCTGCTGAATGAAACGAGTTTATATTTTTGCCTACCCCGGATTCTTCTTGTTCTCTCATGCTTGTCCGCGTAATTTCTATTGAAGAAACAAGAGGACCAAATTATATTTTTTGTTAAAAAAATAGCGTTATAAAGATATTGATAAAAATAAATAGGTTAATTAATTTATAGATTTGTTACCGTGATGCTTACGTTAATTGATTTACGGCACTATAAATCTTACTAATAAAAATATATAAATATACTTATTATTATATTCATTGTATATCTCTTCATTACAATTATAACAGGTTGAGCGTATCCAAATATAAATGTAGGTTGAAATAACAACCACATTAAACGAGATAACAGTTTCGTCTTTTGATTTTTTTCCCTAGCTAACTAAAGACCTAGCACGAATTTTACGTTGGTTTCGTCAGGTATACGTTAACGCGAAAATGTTTTTTTGACTGCTCGAACGAACTTGGCATATAATTTGCAGAGTTCAATTAGTTTAATAGTACTAACCGATTGGAACGATGCATATTTGTGCTTCCGTTTAGTTCCAAATACGGTAATAGTACATGTCTCCTTACGAAAATTGTACGTAAAAACCCATCATGCAAAACTAGACAGTTACAAGGAAGTAAACTATATCTCAGCCCGTAACTTCTTAATTTTAAGCGAAGAAAATGGGAAACAATGCTAAAATAGATAATAAAAAATAATTATGTAACATCAACTTATCTATTTACATAATTAACTGCGTACCTATCATACATTAAGCATGATTACCTGATATTGCCATATAAAAATAAATATGCAATCAATGTCGATATAATGCGACCTTGCAATCTTTATCCAGACATGCAGTTGCACAGCGTATCACGTAAGTGGCATTTTATACTAAAAAATAGACAAACATAACGTACTGTAAACGAGGCCGGTAACAATTAATAGATACATTAGCCCACCGTAATCTTAAAGCCATCACAGACCTTTCTGTAAGTGTATTATAGAGCTAGGTTGAACTTTTTCAAATATTTTATTAAATTGTTAAATATATTATATTGTTAGTAAAATATTTTAAATATAACGAGGTTTTTTTTCCGACTTGCAAACGATAATAGTTTTTGTTACAAGCACGTATTAGGCTTTTTTAATTATTCTCTGACTTTCGTCATTTAAAATGCTGAATTTATTATAACAAAAAAATAAATGACGTAAAGCAAATAGTATTTGACGTAAATCGTTCCGCAAATATTTTATACCCGTTCGAGAACATTCTACTTTTTTATTATATATTATAATTATCTATTATAATCAACAGAAAACAATACAAATGATTTAACATTACATTAATTACACTAAATGATCAGTGACTAATTAAACCTATTATAAAAAAAAAATTTTAATAGCATAATATAATATAGAACACTTACACTAATCAATGACAGCAAAATAAAAAAAATGATCTCCAATATAATTTTTTGCCTCATTCACTGTTCACAAATCAAGGTCAGTTATTCTTATTCCTTCTAAAATCGTATTCATATGCTAATTGAATATCAATTAAGTTAATACGTCATTTACTATGTTGTCTGATTTTATATATGTTTAATTATTTTCAAATGATACTTGATATTTAACATTTTGATAGTTTCACTTTGTATGTATCTTTTTATTAGAGCAGTGTTGGCCAACTGACTTGAGCAGGCGACTCTCATCTCTGAAGTCGTAGGTTCACCACGACTACACTACGGGTTCACAGCCTTTCACCCGCTCTGAACCAATTGACTTTTTTTCTATGACCACCGGCTTGCCTTAGACCCAAAAAGTCGACGGCGTGCGTCAGGCACAGAAGACTGATTGCCTACCTACCTACTTGCCTATTAGCTTACCTATGATCATGAAACAGATACAGAAATCTGAGGCCCAGACCTAAAAGGTTGTAGCGCCATTGATTTATTTTTGTATGTATCTTCTAAATTATTTTTTATATTGTATTATGCGTATACGATACACAGTGACGATACTTGCTTATGTATTTTAATTTTTCTGAAATAGTTAATGTGCAAGAACTAAAAACAAATTATTTTTAAAAAAGATTTAAAAAACATACTTAATTATTCGTGGTACATATGATTAAGTCAAATTGGTTCCTAATTTTGATTAGGTCAATTAATATTCAGAATATTTACAAGTAACACAATTTTTACGTATTTTATTGTGTCCCGTATTGTAGCTATTGTATGTATCGTATAAGTTATTATTTTAATTCTGTATACAATGCAATTGTGGAATAAAATGATAACTTCAGTGTAGGGTGCTATATGTTAAAATTATATATGTCGTCGACATGCTACAGTGCACAAGGTCAAATAAAATAACTGATATGCTTTATTTTTTAATTACACCATTATAAAAACTGAGAAAAATCCAACCGCTTTTCAGAGTAAGGTTACCTGGCTTGAAAATTAACGTAAAAATTCTATCATTTTTAATAAACAAAATAGGTTTATACTAAAAATGTTTAGTAACAAAGTTGACATTGCTAGAATTTCACACAAAAAATCGTATTTTACTCCCAGACCACCGTTGGAAACCAAAGTCGATTCATTAGTTAAAAATTGAGAACGTTAATATGCTCAAATTTTAAATAGGTTTAATGTTAGATATCATAGATATCGTAAGTAGTGTGAGGTGCTGTCGTGTGTGTCGGTATTAGTCAATAAATTATAAAAATGAATGTAATTAAAATAAAATCGTGACTTCTTATAGAATATTGTTCTCCTACAGCTGCTGCAGCTGTACAGCTCTTATTTTTAAATTAACAAATGCGAAGAGGTAAAATCTTCATAAATCAGCTGTCAATATTCGTTTCAGCTTAGTGATTTTTTAATTAGATTACCTTTTTAGTAGCTACATAACAACATATATAACATTTTGGTATACTATAGTTCGATTTTCCGAAATAAAAACTTAAGGACTAAATAAAACTAATTACCTCAGAGTTCAAATAATAAATGAAAATAGAAAATACCAGCTCCAGCCGTCTTCGAGTTTTGCGCTTAGCAATATATTTTACGATTTATTTGTTAATACGAAATATTATATAATACTAGCTGACCCGGCAAACGTCGTTTTGCCATGTATATTATTTCCAGGAACCTTTTTTTTAGTTTAATAAAAATAACCTATCTATTATAATAAAAAAAATAGGGGTTGATTGTAGAGGGGTGACAATTAAGGGTTGTATGTATTTTTGTATGCTGTATCATAAAAAAATAAAAACATAAGGTATGGACACTCCTTATCGCTTAGGGGTTTGAAAGATATATAGTAGCCGATTCTCAGACTTACTGAATATGCATTAAAAATTAATAGGCCTCGGTCGAGCTGTTTCGGAGGAGTATGGGAACGAACTTTGCGATACGAGAATTTTATATATATAGAGATATAGTAACAAATTAAGAACTAAACTTAATCAGTGCATTACTTTACGATGTTTAATAATTTTACTATATTCTAATAAATAAAAGTAACAATAGCGTTGAACAAAAATCTAATCGTGCTTATCTTTCTATCCGTAAACCACTTTATAAATAATTCAATTGACCGCAAGATGAACATATAGCGGAAAAGTTCACATTGTAATTGCTTCATTTATTTCCGATTAATCTACGCATTAAGGTAGAATAAAAGTTACTTCACATCCTTTTTCTATTCAAATATAGAAATTATAAATTATCGTTACCTTCGAAGAAATCAACTTGCCTTGTTTCCTCATTTGATTTATTCAAAAATAATTATTACAAATGTTTTTCATTTTCAGATGAATCATTGGAATCGTGTACTGAGAGCAGCTCTATGGATTCTGCTCACGGTTGTCATTCCAACAAAGACACAAAATGTAAATCCTATTGTGTCGCTCGTAAAGTTTCTCGAAGATGGCTCTTACGAGCTCGACAAAGAACCACCAGACCAAACGACCATGCTTTCAGAATACGACTTTATTGTTATCGGTGCTGGAACTGCGGGTTGTGTTCTTGCGAACCGCCTAACAGAAATACCTGATTGGAAAGTTTTACTTGTAGAAGCAGGAAATAATGAAAACTTCGTGATGGACATACCTTTACTGGCAAACTATCTTCAGTTCACATCTGCAAACTGGGGCTATAAAACTCAACCTTCTGATAGATACTGCGCGGGATTTGAAAATCAACAGTGCCATTGGCCACGAGGAAAGGTGATTGGAGGATCTAGTGTACTAAATTATATGATTTATACAAGGGGTGCTCCTCAAGACTACGATAACTGGCAAGCGATGGGAAACGAAGGCTGGGGATGGAGTGAAGTCCTGCCATATTTTAAGAAAATTGAAAGTTTTAACATCAAATCTTTCGACAATCCGGACTATCACGGAAATGAAGGCTATTTGAACGTGGAACACGCACCATTTCGAACTACAAAAGCTAAAGCATGGGTTAAAGGAGCTAAAGAGTTAGGGTTTAAATATGGAGACTATAACGGCGCAACTCCGTCAGCAGTTTCGTTTCTGCAGTTGTCTATGAAGAATGGTACACGACATAGTTCAAATAGAGCATACTTACATCCCATTAACAAGAGAAATAATCTTTATGTATCGAAATCCAGTATGGTGACGAAACTACTCTTTGATCCGACAAATACGAAAGTTATAGGGATAGAATTTGAAAAAAGGGGAAAGAAATATAAAGTTTTAGCTAAAAAGGAAGTCATAGTCGCTGGCGGCACTATTAATTCACCCCAACTCTTGATGTTATCTGGCATAGGTCCAAAAGACCATTTGGAATCCCTTAAAATTCCTGTTGTTAAAGATTTACCTGTTGGATACAATTTAATGGACCATATAGCTGCCGGTGGCATACAGTTCATGGTAAAACAGCAAAATTTCACTTTAACTACAGATTATATCTTGAATCATTTAGAATTAGTATTCAAGTGGATGAGAACACATAAAGGACCACTATCAATACCCGGTGGGTGTGAAGCACTCATATTCATGGATCTAAAAGACAAATTTAACGGGACTGCTTGGCCAGATATGGAACTTCTTTTTATCGGCGGCGGATTGAATTCTGATCCGTTATTATCACGGAACTTTAATTTCGACGAGCAAATTTTCCTAGACACGTATAAAGACTTGGGAAAAAAAGACTTGTTCATGGTATTCCCCATGTTAATGCGCCCGAAATCAAGAGGTAGAGTTATGTTGCAAAGTCGAAACCCCAAAGTCCAACCAACTTTGATACCAAATTACTTTGACCACCCCGAGGACTTAGAAAAAATTGTGGAAGGAATCAAGATTGCAATAGAAATTTCAAGACAGCCGTCTATGAGAAAACTTGACACAAAAATGTACGATGTGCCAATAGAGGAATGTCTACAATATGGGCCGTTTGGAAGCGATGCTTATTTTGCGTGCCAAGCCCAGATGTTCACATTTACCATTTACCATCAAAGTGGTACTTGTAAAATGGGAGCCAAGAGTGACCCTTCTTCTGTTGTTGATAATAGACTACGGGTCCACGGTATCTCTGGATTAAGGGTTATAGACGCTAGTGTAATGCCGGAAATAGTATCAAGTCATACAAATTCTCCTGTATTTATGATTGCAGAAAAAGGATCAGATATGATCAAACAGGATTGGGGCCAAAAAACTTAGTACTTATGGATAATATAGTATTATGGATAATTTTGTTTTCATCTGTGATTTAATTAGATGTAATAATTTATTTTTAGACATAAAATGTTAGCAATGCATTTGTTTTCCTATAAAATAGATAAAAAAATATAATTAACAAATATTAAAAGTTTTTGTCTCTTCTACTGTTAGCTTAGGCTATTAGCTATTGAACTATATTTTTTAATTGATCCATACGTTATTATAAATTAGTTTTGTAATATAATTTCTCTAAATATTAATTGATGAATATAGTTGGATTGTTTGTATGCGTGTAATGATATCAAAAATCGTTTAGTAATTCATTAGTAACTGGCTATCCAATTATTTTAGATATTAAAAATAAAATGTAATCATGCTGTGATGTAGATAAAGCTAATACCATATTTTTTGTGATTTTGGTTATAGTTTGGGAATACATCAACAGTTGTTAGACTTCCTCCAGCCAGTAATACACGATATCGTTGATCGATAAAGAAGAGAACAATACATTTGGTAAATGTTCTTTTTTTGTTATGGAATCTCGCTGTTGGCCTTAAAGGCCTTTACAGCTCAGTTCGGGCTGTTTTGGCGAGCGTAGCTCGGCCTGAATGGCGTTTTATCCCGTGTCTAGCGGCAAGGTCGTCTCCTGTGAGACTCGAACCTCGGCTTGGGCCGTCGCGGGGTGTAAATGTTCTATATTTTCACACTAATGTATACTTAACAATGTTTGTGACAATCTCTAGTCGTTCCCCAAAATAGAATATCCAACCGAACCTCGGACCTACCGATGGAACCTACCCTACCGTTGCTATTCCGCCCTTAATCAATTAACCCCGAGAGAACTTCGACATTTTCCCGCGTAACTGCTCGAGAAAATTCAACCAATCGTGGGGCTTGTCATACAACTGTTATTTATAAAACCACATTAAATATACATAAATGTTATCTATTTTAAGTATTCAAAATGTAAGATATTTATAATCCAAATCATCTATTTATTAAATTACATGATTTATACTAACTTGTATTTATTGTAAAAAATCACCGGACATGTTGTATAAAGTATCACAGAGGGCAATTGTGAGGCTTACAATAGAAGTGTTATTTATATTCTAATAATTAAACACCATAAGTATATATCAACTATATAGATATAAACTAACCATACATACAAATACAGTCGAAATCGATTATAACGACATCGTTTACAACGACCGATCGGTTATTACAGCCAGATTGTAAGGTCCCACCCGAATCTCTAGTAAACTATTCAGCAAACATACCGCCTATAACAACATCGGATACAGCGACATACCGCTTACAACGACGAAACTTTATCGATATTCATCGACTATAACGACCAACCGCTTCTTGTCCCAGCAAAACAAAACAATACGGACGATTTTAAATCTTATTGATAAGCATTGAAGGAATATTTAGGCGTATTATTACCTACGCACTTTCTCCCACCTCATCCGAACCTCTTCCCGGCCATTTGACCTTGCATATCTTACACCAATTGTTTAGTGCGCTAAATGACTGCGTGAGTAACTGCTTGATTTATAAGTGTTGGTTTTGATTAGACCGTGCATTTATGCGTTATCATGTCGCAAAAAAAGAGGAAAGTGTTTTCTATTGAAGGAAAATCTCATGTCATATGGAGATTAGAAAATGGCGAGTCAAATAGTGAAATTGCAACGGAATGTGGAGTTTCGCACTCTACGATATCAACGATTTGGAAGAATAGAGATAAAATAAAAGTTATTTTCGAAAATAACTCTTTAAAACTTAAAGGACAAGTAAACATAAAGTTATAGAAGATGCTTTATTAACATGGTATAAACATCAGAGGGCAAACAACGTCACAATAAGTGGTCTGATTCTGCAACAAAAAGCCAATGACTTTAAGCTCGCCTCATGGCTAAGAAAAATTTTAAGTGTTCGTCGTCTTGGGTACAACGTTTTCGTGCTCGACATAATATTGTGGCAGGAAAAGTTTGCGGTGAAGCGGCTGGCGTTCCTAAAGGAGTGTCTGAAGAGTGGCTCTCTCATAAGTGGCCTGCACTATGCGAAGGATACACACCAGAGGAAATCTTTAATGCTGATGAAACAGGATTGTTTTACAATTTAACCCCTGACAAAATACTTAAATTCAAAGGCGAGGAATGCAAGGGCGGAAAGTTGTCCAAAACAAGAATTGCAGTATTGGTTGCGGCAAACATGACTGGTTCATGTAAAAGAAAACTTTTGGTGATAGGAAAAGCTAAAAAACCGCGTTGCTTTAAGAACATTCAATCTTTGCCTGTAACTTATGAAAATAACACTAGGTCCTGGATGATATCGCAAATTTTTGAAAAATGGCTGCGTAGCTGGGATGCAGAATTGAAGTCTGGAGGAAACAAAATACTTCTCCTAGTAGACAACTGTCCCGCTCATTCTGTAGTCTCCAATCTGAAATGCATAAAGCTTGTGTTTTTACCGCCCAATGTCACCTCTGTTTTACAGCCCATGGCCCAAGGAGTGATAAAAGCTTTAAAAACACAATACAGAAAACTTCAAGTGCTACAAATGATACAGAATATTGAAAACAGCAAAGATACTAAAAGTCTTAGTGTTCTGGATGCAATTCTAATGATATCGGAAGCTTGGGAAAAGGTCACACAGACACTATAGCCAACTGCTTTCGCCATGCAGGTTTCAAAGATCTCTCTCCATCACAAGCGGAGAACGACCATGATATTCCGCTAGCAAGAATGATACAATCTACAGATGAAGATGACAACGTAGCACTTGCTGAATTGGTTGCTCACTTGCAAAGATCTACTGCTACAGAACAAAGAATTGAGATAGAGGAATTTATTGGAATAGATGACAGTGTCGCCGTGTGCGCCTTAGCTACTGAGGAAGAAATTCTTGCAGAAGCTGAAAGTAACAATCATAACACTGACGACGAAAACGAAGACCAGCAAGACCCAGAAGAACAGTTTCAGCCGTCAACAATTTTCGAGGCTCTTAACGCTATAACAGTTTTGCAAAAATTTGTTGCCTTTAACGACCAGTTTAATACTGATGATACTCATACCTTGAGGAGTATGAAACGTAAAATGCAAAAAAAATTTGAGACTAGGCTAAAAAAAACAGACTAAAATGACTGATTACTTTAAAAACTAGTGTAGTCTTATAACCTGTACTGTAAGTAGCTAAGTACATTTTGTATTCTAATTATTTCTTAATAAATATTTCCATTTCTTTTCTGACATTTGATTTGACAACAAGTTCACATACATAACCTATTCTAGATAGATACCTATGATAATATAACTACACAACTAATATAACTACTGTACTTGTATATACTTATGTATTGCTTATAACAACTATCGGATATAACGTCGGCAAGTATACGGTCCCTTCAATGTCGCTATATCAGGTTTTGACTGTATTAATTATGGTAAATATAGTAACGTATTCGTTATAAAATTTTAAAAACCCAGTCGAAACATTTTACCAGGTATATATTCAATTTAAAACATTTCGACTGAAATTATAAATTCAAATTGAAACTATGAAATAGTATAATATGGAGGTATACTTTAAAGGGTTTTTTCATTTCATTGATTATAAATAAAAACTATTAAAAAAAGGTTTCAATACCACCAAACTAGTTTTTCGAGTTGTTATTTTAGAACCTTTTCTTTAATGTTAGGATATATCTATTTAAAAGAACAAAATAATTCAAACTTTTACAAAGGAAGAATTAGTTATTTTATTCAATTATTTTATTGCTCTGGTAAGTAAAAAATACGTACCCGCTTTATCAACCCAGCATAATCATGGAGACGGGACAAAATTGAAGTTTTGTGTACGGCCATACTAACATACTCGACGACTACGATCAAACTCACGTCAAGTATAAAAATGCTTATCCCGTAAAACGTGTTACAATTAATTCACTTCTCCTGCGTTCTAGCCTTTTCTAACCTATTAGTATAGTTTCTCTATACACCGATGAAGTAGTACTATAAGCAGAATTTCGTACAGTTTGATAAAAAATTACCACTCGACCCCGACACACTTTTTTGTAAAAATAAAAATAGTTTTAGCCACACTCTACTTGCAAATTTTAAAATTTTTAGTTTTAGTTTAATTTAGGTTGTCAATGTTCACCAACCTCGTTTATAGGGAAAGTGTAAGGAGATAATTAATATATATTCAAAGCACAACAAAACCTTAGAAATCAAGATTGTCTGACACGTCGAGTGAAGTCGCGCGTAGGTTTAAGTTTGGCTATCTTCTTTATTACTGACTTCAAAAATAACAGTTTGATCTAAAGGATATCGTGTCCTCAGTAATAAAATTGTTATAAGGTAAATAATTCGAAAAATAAGCATTGTAGGACAATAATATTTAAAGATTTTTAAGTGGTCCATTCCAGTTTGTTTTTTGAATAAAATGGTTTTATTAAAGTCATGATTATAAAACTTTAATATAGTACATAAATTATAAAAAAACATGTAATTTCTCAGGAATAATTCCTTGAAACAAGAATGCAGTTTTTAGCAATACATAGGTAGGTATATATCTTATACGAGCCCGATGCAAAATAGTTCGTCAAGTGTTAAATTTTGTCTGTGTGATTTTTGAAAACTTCATTATTTTTGTATAGGGATCTATATAAAATATTAAGCTGTTCTACTATCTAATCATGAACCAATAAACTATTTTCGCTTTTTACATTTATACATATCCTGTTTTAAATTCGAAAAAGTTATAAGCAAAATAGTTCGTCTAATTGTTAATTGATGCAAAAGAGTTCGTCTATCGGTGAGTTAAATTCTTTCTTTGTAGAATTATGTTGCATAATTTAATTTGTAAAAGTAATTTTGTGTCATTTGTCAAGACAGTATAAATTCTAAAATTTCAGTTTTATTAATTAGTTTTCAAATAACAATGAGTCGTGGCAAACTTCGAAAGCGAATATAGTTTGTGGGATCGATGCTGGCAAATCAAGTTACCAATTATACTATATAACTATAAAAAGAATAGACCGACTTCTTGTTTGAAGAAAACTCGTCGAGCACGCATCACAAGTGCAGTAGAAAACAGAATCCTGCAGAAAATTATCAAAAATAATCGTCGTGCTCGAGCTGGAGAACTCACTGTGCAATGGAAGGACATGATTCACAAAGTCGTCTCAGTTGATACTTGCAAAAGAGTCCTAAAAATATTGGGTTACGGATTTTACGCCGCTAAGGAGAAACCACTGTTGACTGCTGTACAAAAGAAAAAGAGGTTGAAGTTTGCTCGTGATTATTTAATTGGAGTTCCGATCAGTGGCCTAGTATCGGGTTGGAGCGACGAGTCCAAATTTGAAGTGACAGTCGGTGATGAAAGGGAAAAAGTGATTCGGAACAAAAATGAGGCATTTCGTACAGATTGTCTCAAACGGAAAGTTTCCTGCATCTCTTATGATATGGGGCTGCATGTCTGCACAAGGTGTTAGTGGTATGCAGTTTGTGGATGGTTCTATCAATGCTACAAGGTATCAAAACCTTTTGGAAGAGAATTTACTGCCCTCTATTCCGTTACTTAAGCATTCCTTCATTTTTCAACAGGATGGTGCTTCCCATACTGCAAGGACAACAAAGACGTGGCTACTGGCGAAAACCAATACAATCAAATGGCTATCTAACAGCCCGGTCTTGTCGCCGATCGAAACCCTATGGTGGAAAAATGTTCTCTGTAAAAATGCATCAAGATCGAAGGGTAAACTCTTGGCTGTCTGGGAGTCAAACACGCCTGAGGACTGTGCTGTCATTTGAGAGCAAAGGCGACAAAACTATGTGGTAGAACTATTTTGCGTCAGTGACAAGGGTAGACGGATACTTTTGTTATGTCTTGCGTTGTCTTTAAGATTTTTTTAAATTTTTGTATGATATGTAAAGTCATGAAAGAATTACAGTTACGTTAAAATAAACTTTATTCGTCAAATTGTGGTTTACTTTTTATCCTAGTGGAAGTGCCATGCTGTTGCTTTCGGGCTTCAGCCAAACGGGCAGGCACGACCGGGGCAGTACCACTGTCTCACAGAAAACCGGCGTGAAGTGATGCAATAGGTTCATCTTATTGTACTCGCGTTTCGTGCGGTGAGTGAGACTCCCGGAGCCCATCAATTCCCCCCCCCCCAGAATATGAAGATGCAGTTTAAACAGAGATTACCCCAGGGGGGTACCACACGTTTCCGCTGTGGAGAATCCCCCTCTGAGCGTCCATCATCGGAACAATCAGTATTCGGTGGTGGATGCACAGGCTGCCCTTCGTATGCTGGGGTGGGCAAAAACTGCGCAAAAAACTTAAGGTTTCGATCTCGGGGCAAACGGAAGAATTTACCGAATTTTACTCTGTCGCCGAAGTGGTTCTGCAGGGCATGGAACTCTTTATTCCATTTTCTGCGGTGCCGATCGGTGGCAAGTCACAGCCCTGGTTTAAGCGTTCTTGCAAGGCAGCATCGCGTCGAAAGCGAGAATGCTTTAATGCATGGGCGGAAGCGGCGATATCTCGTGATGCCAATACCAGCGAACATAAAAAAGCATATAACTCAGCCTCCAGGTCCTTCAAACGGGAAATCGCTAAGGCAAAGTCAGAGCACATCGCCAGATTTGGCGAGAGATTGGCCCAACTCCCTTCGGGGACTCGAGCCTTCTGGTCTCTCGCCAAAGCTGTACAAGGGAATTTTTGTCAGCCATCCATTCCCCCGCTGCACAGGGAGGATGACTCGCTCGCCCATTCTGCGAAGGAGAAGGCCGACCTCTTGGGCTGTTTCTTCGCGTCCAACTCGACTTTGGATGACCAGGGGAGATCACCACCGGCGATTTCGCGGTGTGATAACTCAATGCCGGAAATCACATTCCGGCAGCGTGCTGTTCGCAGAGCACTATCTTCCTTGGACATTCATAAGTCGAGCGGGCCGGATGGTATCCCTCCAATTGTGCTGCGTACTTGTGCTCCTGAGCTGGCTCCGGTCCTGACGCGCCTATTCCGGTACCTGTACTCGCTCGGCACTGTCTCAAAGTGCTGGAAGACCGCTTCGATACATACGATTCCTAAAAAAGGCGATCGCTCTGATCCGTCCAACTATCGTCCAATAGCTATAACCTCCTTGTTCTCCAAAATAATGGAATCCATTATTAATGGCCAGCTCTTGAGGTATCTAGAGGGCCACCAGCTGATTAGCGATTATCAGTACGGCTTTCGTCGTGGTCGTTCGGCTGGTGACCTTCTAGTATACCTTACACATAGATGGGCAGAGGCAATTGAGTCCAAGGGGGAGGCGCTAGCGGTTAGTTTGGACATAGCGAAAGCCTTCGATCGGGTGTGGCACACAGCACTGCTCTCGAAGCTCCCAGCCTACGGGCTTCCCGAAAAATTATGCGACTGGATCTCCAGCTTTTTGGCCGATCGGAGCATCAAGGTCGTCGTCGACGGAGCATGTTCCGACCTTAAACCCGTGAATGCTGGGGTCCCACAAGGCTGTGTTCTATCCCCGACCCTGTTTCTTCTGCATATCAATCCTAGTGGGAGTGCCATGCTGTTACTTTCCGGGCTTCAGCCAATTCGGGCAGGCACGACCGGGGCAGTACCACTGTCTCACAGAAAACCGGCGTGAAGTGATGCAATAGGTTCATCTTATTGTACTCGCGTTTCGTGCGGTGAGTGAGACTCCCGGAGCCCATCAATCCCCCCCCCCCCCCCAGAATATGAAGATGCAGTTTAAACAGAGATTACCCCAGGGGGGTACCACACGTTTCCGCTGTGGAGAATCCCCCTCTGAGCGTCCATCATCGGAACAATCAGTATTCGGTGGTGGATGCACAGGCTGCCCTTCGTATTCTGGGGTGGGCAAAAACTGCGCAAAAAACTATAGGTTTCGATCTCGGGGCAAACGGAAGAATTTACCGAAGGCATCCCCTTCCACGCTCTCAGTGGACTTTACCAATGTTAGGGGGCTCAACTCTAATCTTAACGCTGTTCACTTTCACCTCGAAACTGCGAAGCCGGCCTTATTCTTCCTTACTGAGACTCAGATATCCTCCCCGGCTGATACTTCCTACCTCTCCTACCCGGGGTACAAATTGGAACATTCATTTGTGCCGCGGGCGGGAGTTTGCGTGTACGTCAGAGAGGATATCTGTTCTCGTCGCCTCGGGTCGCTTGAAGGAAGGGACCTATCTAGCCTCTGGCTGCGCGTAGACTGCGATGACCATCCGCGATTCTACGCATGCCTGTATAGGTCCCATAGCGGAAATACCGAAACTGAGCGACTCATTGAGCACATCCAAATGGCTACAGATTCCCTGCTCGAAGGGGTTCCTACCGCTGAAATCGTGATACTTGGCGATTTTAACGCTCACCATGCCGATTGGCTCGGTTCGGAAACCACCGATCACGCGGGAAGATCCTTTCACGACTTTGCTTTAGCTTACGACCTGTCACAAATGGTCCCTGCGATTACGCGAATACCAGATGTGGATGGTCATAAACCCTCTTTGTTGGACCTTCTGCTGACCTCACATCCGGAGACCTATCAAGTCTCTGTTGACCCGCCATTGGGTTCATCGGATCATTGTGTGGTCCGGAGTACTGTGCCTACTACGCGCCCTCCTCGGCCCCGTTTTTCAGGTTGTCGTCGTATTTGGCACTATCGGTCAGCAGATTGGGATGGGATGCGGTCTTTCTTTGCGTCCTACCCTTGGGGGCCTATGTGCTTTTCGTCGGAAGCTCCAGATTCCGTCGCTGCCTCTGTCGCCGAAGTGGTTCTACAGGGCATGGAACTTTTTATTCCATTCTCTGCGGTGCCGATCGGTGGCAAGTCACAGCCCTGGTTTAAGCGTTCTTGCAAGGCGGCATCGCGTCGAAAGCGAGAATGCTTTAATGCATGGGCGGAAGCGGCGATATCTCGTGATGCCAATACCAGCGAACATAAAAAAGCATATAACTCAGCCTCCAGGTCCTTCAAACGGGAAATCGCCAAGGCAAAGTCAGAGCACATCTCCAGATTTGGCGAGAGATTGGCCCAACTCCCTTCTGGGACCCGAGCCTTCTGGTCTCTCGCCAAAGCTGTACAAGGGAATTTTTGTCAGCCATCGATACCACCGCTGCACAGAGAGGATGACTCGCTCGCCCACACTGCGAAGGAGAAGGCCGACCTCTTGGGCTGTCTCTTCGCGTCCAACTCGACTTTGGATGACCGGGGGAGATCACCACCGGCGATTTCGCGGTGTGATAACTCAATGCCGGAAATCACATTCCGGCAACGTGCTGTTCGCAGAGCACTATCTTCCTTGGACATTCATAAGTCGAGCGGGCCGGATGGTATCCATCCAATTGTGCTGCGTACTTGTGCTCCTGAGTTGGCTCCGGTCCTGACGCGCCTTTTCCGGTACCTGTACTCGCTCGGCACTGTCCCGAAGTGCTGGAAGACCGCTTCGATACATCCGATCCCTAAAAAAGGCGATCGCTCTGATCCATCCAACTATCGCCCAATCGCAATAACCTCCTTGTTCTCCAAAATAATGGAATCCATTATTAATGGCCAGCTCTTGAGTTATCTAGAGGGCCACCAGCTGATTAGCGATTATCAGTACGGCTTTCGTCGTGGTCGTTCGGCTGGTGACCTTCTAGTATACCTTACTCATAGATGGGCAGAGGCAATTGAGTCCAAGGGGGAGGCACTAGCGGTTAGTTTGGACATAGCGAAAGCCTTCGATCGGGTGTGGCACAAAGCACTGCTCTCGAAGCTTCCAGCCTACGGGCTTCCTGAGAAATTATGCGACTCGATCTCCAGCTTTCTAGCCGATCGGAGCATCAAGGTCGTCGTCGACGGAGCATGTTCCGACCTTAAACCCGTGAATGCTGGGGTCCCACAAGGCTGTGTTCTGTCCCCGACCCTGTTTCTTCTGCATATCAATGACATGTTGCAACTTAGCAACATTCATTGCTATGCGGACGACAGCACTGGGGATACTCTTTACATTGGCCGGGCAGGTATTTCTCGGGCAGTTGTCGATGAGTACCGGAACAAACTTGTGTCTGAAGTCGAAACTCTTTTACGTGGAGTCTCGGACTGGGGTAGACTAAACCTAGTCCAATTTAACCCCAAGAAGACACAAGTTTGCGCGTTTTCCGCGAAAAAAATACCCTTTGTCGCTACTCCTCTTTTCGAAAACACTCTTCTTGAAGCCACAGCCAGCATCGGAATACTTGGCGTTGACATATCGAACGACGTTCAGTTTCGCGGTCATTTGGAGGGAAAGGCTAAATTAGCCTCCAAAAAGCTTGGTGTGCTCAGCAAGGCGAGACGGTACTTCACTCCGGGCCACCGCTTGCAACTCTATAAAGCGCAAATACGGCCCCACATGGAATACTGTTCTCACCTCTGGGCGGGGGCTCCCCAGTACCAGCTCCTTCCACTTGACCGTATCCAACGAAGAGCGGTGCGATCCTTTGGCGTTGCGTAGAGATGTGGGGTCACTCTGCATCTTCTACCGCATTTACCATGGAGAGTGTTCAGAGGAGTGGTTCGGATTAATACCTGCAGCTGAGTTTCATCATCGGACGTCGAGGCAGAATACAAAATTCCACCCGTATCACCAAGGCAATTTTTGCCGCGCACCACCGCTATGTGGAACCAGCTGCCCACTGAAGTATTTCCGAACCAATTCGACTTAGGGTCCTTCAAGAAAAGAGCGTACAAATTCTTAAAAGGCCGGCAACGCACTCGCGAGCCCTCTGGCAATGAGAGTGTCCATGGGCGGCGGTATCACTTAACATCAGGTGAGCCGCCTGCCCGTTTGCCCCCTATTTTATAAAAAAAAAAGTTCTTAATTATATTACCAATATTTACTTGCTATATTTTACGCTTTGCACTACTTTCCATACTAGACGAACTATTTTGCATCGGGGCTCATGTCTATTACATATAAGATCTACAAATTAACTTCATTTTGTACAGATATCGAATCAAATAAGATTTGTTCTGTAGAATTCTAAACGGTTGAAACGACACTCATCTGTTTTTTTTGTCATAGAAGAAACTTGAATTTCGCAATGTTTGACGAAAATCATTAATTAATTAGCGATACATATTTCTAGAATTGGGCAATTGGTGAACTTGAGTGTGATAATCGATTTCTAATCTAAACATTTCGAAAGTGTAAGTATGTTTATCGATAAATTCTTCAGAATCTTATATCAAGATAATAGAGAGTATGCTATAATTTTCGGAAGAAACCAACATAACAGAGTTATGGGCCTTTAAAAAAATCTTATATAGAAATACGTGAGCACAGACGTGTGTAAGATTAAAAAACATTTTCCACGACAAACTAGTATATTGTATATAAATAAATCTAAATTGCATAATAAAACTAACAATTTAAAAAAAAATTAAAAGTGAAAAATTATTAAGATTATAAAAACTTAACGCCTGCTTGAAAAGTATTTTGTGAAGTTATTTAAATTGCTCTATTATTTTTAAAGGGTATTTTGGTATATTAAAATTCTATCAAACTAGACTGTGTAAGGATTACCATAACGGACATAAAAGTTACTTCTACTTTACTGTTATTGCAATGGCTATATAGCGCGCATGGACCCGGTGGACCCGAAGGTTTCTTGAATGGAGACCTCGGCGGAACAAAAGACCGCCTGGCCGCAGACAAAATGGACATCGAAAAGCATTCAGGCTGCAAATGGATGGAATAGATGCAAAGCCGGTCGAGTTGGAGCAGAAATGGAGGGGACCCTAAATCCATAGATGTTTATTAATCATTAAAGTATGACTAGTGATAACGATGTTACTTTGGTACAATAATCTATTGAACTGTTTACTACTATACTAACGAAATAAAGACTCAACCAAACAAAAGTTCGAGTGTTTCAACATAGAAGTAAGCTAATTACTTTTATGGCCTTACTCCATAAACCTTATTAGTTTACTTTAGTATCTTTTAATAGTTGCTTTTCCATAAGCATTTCCGTGATACAAACAGAATATTGTACCGGTTCTTTGCAGTCATATACAAGGTTACTTCTACACGCCCTATATTTATCGTAATCATATCCGATTGTGGAGTGGTGCAAAAATGACCAATTACATTCTCAAAGCTTCACTGAACCGGTTTTATAGGTCACAAAAATGTATTCTAGCAAAATTCGCTTCATAAATATAGTTTCAATATTGCCTTTCAACGCGAGTAACACATATAACTTTTTTAATTTATTTATTGTGTAGGAACTTGTCCTAATTAACGGTTATTTCATTTTAAACACACATTTTTATTAATATGTTAATTAACGTTAAAGTAAACGAAGATCGACAAGGTTTTGTCAATGCCACGTCACTTGAATATGTCCCGAACTACATACCTACGTACCTAGAAAGCAAATATCGTGTAATCATAACCTACATGTGGATGAAACAACCAGAATAGTAGACCTAGCATAATTTTTTGGCATTAAATAAAGTTTTGAAATCCGACCTTAAAATTAGATAGCTAGCAGGAAGAGACATCAATGTATGGTCATATGGAGGCTGAACGTGGATTTTTAATAAGGCGTTTGTAGAAAGAACATTGGAGTAAAAAAACTAATATTCTGACTAACTACTTACTTCGATTAACAATAAAGTAAAAAGCAGTGTAAAACACACATAACAGACGTCGTGACACATTAAAAAAAAGTTAAAGTGGAAATAGGCCGCTCACATTAGCCGCGTTCGTGATGACAGATGGGTCAAAAAGACTTTTTATTATGACAACTCATTTATAATTAAATACTTCATCTGTCTACCGTCGCTTAGAGGGTCGAGCTTAATGTACTATCAGTTAACAGACATAAAGAGATAACGATTACTTAATTAATTTTATAAAGAGTTCAGTTTACTATAGATCCAATCAAAAATAAAAATACATCTTTAACAGCCATATAAATCACACATTAACTAATTGGACATTATATTTCCTAACTGAATTACCGTTTTTATTACTTATTAATAGAAAGTTCATTTATTATATTTATTTATCATTAGGGATAATTTTACAAGCACTGTGTACAACCATTAAGCCTTACAATAAAAGAATTTTGGACATACATTTATTACACACATTTTTTACATTCTCAGTGCCACAAGTGAAGTAAAGCATAAAAAACAGCTATTAAGTATATATATTAAAATAAATATATTTAATTTCGAAATGTAAGACGAAAATTAATTCATGAACATACATTCCGTAACAATTTTAAATCATATATTTTCAAAACTGCTGGAGGTTTAGTATAAAGTTGCACAATTACAAGTTTAGTGTATGACCTGAATTATACAGAATTTTAAGAGTAGACCCCAGTAGATTTTAACTTATTCCAGCGAGAGGTTGGACATATTTTAACAAAGTTGTTTTATTGCTAAAAGTGCATGGAGTGAACGACCTTGCTTATCCGCTCAGGTTTATATACTATTTTGTATTTAGAAAAATTAGATTCCTTGTTAAAAACTAAATTTTTAACGATACTTCGTATATTTAAAAATTATCCTCGAAAGCCCATCAGATAATATAATACATATCTTTAATACAGTGGTTGCCTGGAAGAGATCGCTCGAAAGCGATAAGGCCGCCAGTTGCCCTCCTTTTGATTTAATTGTGTTCATTATTTTTATATTGCAGTGTAACGAAGTGTTAATAAATAAATAAACATTTATCCGATAACAGTAAGGACCCAGTTATTTTTGTTTTTTCATATTAATTTGTTTTTCTTTTCAGTACAACAAATATTTCACAATAACATAAAAAAACAATACAAGTATAATAATTTAAACGACGGTAACGGACGGTATATCAAAATGACATTAAAAATAAAAGTAGCAATGGTTATTATTGTCTGCCAATGTTTATATGTTTCGAGTGGACCAAATTATATGGATATTATAAAACAATTCCAATCGCTGGTGCAAAAGCCTATGGACCTTCTGAAGTTAGCTGTTTCCTCGAACTATGAACAAAATAAACCAAATGATATCTTCGACATTTTCCGGGACAAATATCCATTACCAAATAGTAAGTATGAAGATAAAAATCATGTATGCAATTAGAATGTACGGACTATTATTTTATAAAATTTGCTGACCTATACTAAACAGTCTCTCTATATGGTAAACAATTTCTTACAGACGTAAAGGCGCCATATTTTCAATACGACTACATTATCATTGGCGCAGGATCAGCTGGCTGTGTCGTGGCAAACAGATTAACTGAAAATCCTAACATTACAGTCCTTCTTCTTGAAGTAGGCAGACCTGAATCACTTTTCACAGACTTGCCTTCAATTGCCCCTTATTTTCAAAGAACAGAATATTCATGGGCATATTACATGGAACCACAACCAGGTGTTTGTATGGGTATGTCAAATTTATTTATAAATCACTAGCGGACCCGACAGTCGATGTCCTGTCTTAACTATGAATATTGATTTTGAATTGGTATAATTAACTAAAAACATATTTGAGAAACAAAGTGTTTACTATTCTAATGCTTTATGATATACAATGTTCTTTAATTGTTTTTCTGGCGCATATATAAATAGTTATGTTGGTATTCCGACACGGGACCATGCGACATATAACTGGCCATGTGAAAAACAAGGATTTTCAAGATTAATCCGACAAGCAATTAGCGACTGTAATTATTTTATGTCGTGTGTTACACCCGCTTGTAGCATTAAACACTATATAAAACTCTTGCTATAGTTTTTTACTTTACTTTTTAGAATTCAGTCAAAACCATCATAAAACGAAATAAAAAGATATATAAAAAAATACAAATGTAGTAAAAAATTGAGATCTTTTTACAGGTATGATAGATAAAAGGTGTTACTGGCCAAGGGGGAGAGCGGTGGGGGGAACTAGCGTGATCAATTATATGATTTACACAAGAGGAAGACCACAAGACTGGAATCGTATCGCAGCTAAAGGAAATTATGGATGGTATGCGAAAAAGACAATTTAACAATTAGTTACATACCAAAACAATAGTATAATGAAACAACTTTCCCTAATAGGCAACAAGCAAACTCTCTCGGGAAGGAATATATATATAAGGAAAGATAATATTTAAAAGTGGAATAAAGCGCAAGTGCGATGTAGGCAATAGCTATTTCTATAGATCTACATTAAAAATAATATAAAAAAAGTAAAGAAAGATATATGCATTTGGCAGGATTTATTAGTCATAATAATGAAATTAGTGCAATTACACTTTGACCAAAGCACTTTTTTATATTCATCAGTATTAGGTATGTACCTACGCAAAATTCGCAAGCATAAAAAAGTTCTTTTGATAAAACAGTGTTACCCGTGTGTCCAAAAATAAATATAAGTTAAACCAAACCTTGGTTTCGACGAAACGACCCGATCTTATCCTGAGATAATCTACCGTTATACAAGAATACTTAGTAATAAACCTTCCCTTAACAAAGATTTTAATTGTCGTGAACCAGATTAAATTTTATCCAAATATAAAGTCTACAAAAATGTTGCTGTATAAATTATGATCTAGGCTATTTGCTTAACTTTATATTCAAAATCTTACTTAGTTTAACATTTTTCGTGTTCTATCCAATTTGTAAAACTATATTATCATGTTCTATACGTAACTGGTTTTACAATAACTATGCACTAGTTTACTTCTTACATTAAATGCATATATTTAGTTTGTCCTTACAGGAGTTACGATGAGGTTTTGGAGTATTATAAGAGATCAGAACGAGCCAGTCTATTAGGGCTAGAAGATTCCCCGTATCATGGACGAAATGGAGAAATGAACATAGAGTTTACGCCGACGTAAGTATACATTTTATACATTTAAAGGTCCTATAAATTAAACCAAATTCCGCTTATAAATAATTAGTCGTCATCATACTAAATAAAATAAATGAACTTAGCTCAGTTTTAAATTATATTAAAATAAATTAAATATGTGGTTTCAGAACACCATTAGCAGACGCATTTCTCGAAGCTGGAAGAATATTAGGAATACCGACTTCTGATTACAATGCTCCAGAACAACTAGGATTTGGTTATGTACAAACAAACACACACTCTGGAAGGCGAGTCAGTGCCGCAAAGGCTTTTTTGCACAATATTAAAAAAAGAACCAACTTGCATATTTTACCATTAGCGAGAGCGACCAAGATTCTTATAAATGACGATAAAGTCGCTTACGGAGTACAGTTCACGTGGCGTAAGCAGTTATGGAAAATTCGTACACGTAAAGAGGTTATACTTTCAGCCGGTCCCATAGCCTCTCCGCAACTGCTTATGTTATCAGGAATTGGACCTCGAGACAACCTTGAAAGAGTTGGAGTACCAGTCGTACAAGACCTACCCGTGGGTCGAACTCTTTACGATCATATAACATTTCCCGGACTAGTATTTACTTTAAACAATTCAGCTAGTTTAATAGAAAACCAAATTACCTCAAACGCTCTAACGAACTTAATTGGATGGCTTCAATATGGTAATAATGAGTTAGCTACTGCTGGATCCGCGGAAGCTATAGGTTATATCAAGACAGTTCAGTCTGATGACCCTGAAAATGTTCCTGATATTGAACTTATAAGCATTGGTGGCTCTTTGGTATCTGACGGTGGAGCAAGTGGTAGTAAGTCTGTACGAAGAGGAATGATGATACAGGAAGAACTCTTTGACAAAGCATACGGACCCATCGATGCCACTTATACTTGGACTGCTTTCCCAATGTTACTTCATCCAAAATCAGTTGGTTACTTAGAATTAAAAGATAATAACCCAAAGAGTCCTCCACTCATGTACGGTAATTATCTGACACATCCTAAAGATATCAAAACATTCGTTGCATCCATAAGATTCATCCAAAGCTTAGCCGAAACAGAAGCCTTTCAACGGTTCGGAGCAAAACTGTATCCAGCCCAATTTTCCACTTGTCCAGACCTCCCCTTGAATTCAGATGAATATTGGGAATGTAGTGTACGTACCCTCACAGCTACTCTTCACCACCAGATTGCAACATGTCGTATGGGCCCTGTAGGCGATCCTCAAGCAGTAGTTGACCCAGAGCTTCGAGTTTATGGTATAAGTAGGTTACGTGTTGTGGATTCTAGTATAATTCCTGAACCAATATCTTCGCATACACACGCACCCGCGGTAATGATAGGCGAAAAGGCTTCAGATATGATTATAGCAAGCAATACAAATGTCTGGTAATGTTGGTAATATATCATAGACGGAAATTTTTAATGAGGTCTTATGAACGAAAATTTTACTTTGAAAACTCTTTCTGAAACAAGTACCTAACTCTGCAATGTTTTGGCACAATTAAATCTAATATAGATGATAATAAAGTAATATATATTTCTTCGTATTTATTTACAAAATATACAGCTACTATTTAAGTACTATTATTATTTTTTTAAATAGCAATAAAAAACGCCTGGCTAAATTTTAAAACAAAATACTTTTCTTTCAAACAGAGCGAATGAAACGCCTTTACTAAATTTGGGGCAAAAACTAAAAACAATTCACGAGCCTAGCCGCTATAATATATAAGTAATGTCATTGTGCAAATGTGTCATAAATAAGTGAAACCTTATTTTCCGAAAAATGAACTATAATACACAAATAATACAATGATTTCATTCTACCTTATTACTACTAAGATTATTACAGAACTTCATTAATTGTAATAGAATTATTTACTATCATTGTTAACGTTATTATATATTTTTGTCATTAATGGCTTCGAAACGACCGTGGTAGGGACAAGAAAAAGATGGCGCGTAACGGAAAAATGTGACGGTCAATTTTTTTACAACGCCGATAAAGAAGATTTCACTTCAAAAAAATTGATGCAGATTTTTGTACGAACGTTTACTAGTAAGTCAAATAACAGGATTAGGATAATTAAGATAAGGCTTCGCCTACGAACAGGATTTCATTAAACATTAACTTCAACAAGATAAAAGCGAAATTTGCCGTATAGTTTTCCGCATATTCAATTGGTCAGCGACATCGAACTGTAGGTCGATGACATACGAAAATTGAGATACGTTAATGTTTTGATCTTTTTATCTTGTGTACCGTTAGTGATGATTTAAAATTTTGAAATACACCAAACTGAAACCACATCAATCTAGATATTAAATACCTATGAGAAGTATCAAAAACTAATGAATCTCAGTTCACTTCTTCTTTTAGTGACTCTCCATTACCGTAAGCAGATTTACTGCAATTTATTCCCACCTCCCCCCTCCTCTTGTCAGCTCAAGTGAGCAAAGCTCTCAAATATAACATTATCATTCATTTATATTTTTTTTAAGATATATTCAGAAATTTCGTTGAATCATTTCAACATTTATAATCCGATAGGTACTCTTTACAATAATCACTATAAAAGACTAGACTAGAATCACTAAGAATCTATTATCATCAAATTAGGTATTTACGATTAGGTACGGTATGAGATGAAATGTAAACAAATTTGAAAGAGCCTTAAAACTTTTGTAAACACTACGTAGACTTTAAACAGGCAATCTTTTTATTCCCCACATATCCATTAAACACAATTCCGAAGTCGTCATCAACACGACCATAATACTGTCTCGTGGTAAGCGACTTACTTTTTGAAATTGAATTCATACATCCCGCGAACGTCACTGAGTAGCGACATTTCGACGGATACCATTGAGTCTAAAGTATTTTTACAATTTTTAAAATGCAAATAAACTTCGTGGTCATATTCATTTTATTTATCGTAACCTCGACCAGCGAAGATGAAGCGACAGTTGAAGCAGAGAACTTTTACGATTCTGTGCAAGACGAGCAAAGTTCAAGGAGCGGAAGGCTCTTTTGGTCGGAATTTAATCATCCAACGACAAACATGATTGTGGAAGTGGCTGCATCATTTTACGGACCACATACTAAAGACTTTTTCCGTTTCCTACGGGATTCCTATTCTTTACCTGGAGGTAAGTGCTATGTACTGAAAACCATCACAGTCGCCACTTAAAAAGTTGGGGAATTTAAAAGTGTATTGAACATTACTTTTCCTAATAGTGCATAAAGGTACTGTTGAGTTAATTACTTTACATATAAAATAAAGATTTTATAGACTTATAATTGTATTAAATTATTTATATGTTTCTTTAATTATAATAAGTATAGTTCTGTTTGTTCAAAACCCATTGTAATATCAACAAAGATTGTATTGTTTAGTGTATAGATTCGCAATTTACGCTTTAATAAACAAGTCACGTGAAGTTCAAGCTTCTTCATAGGGAATATTTCTGGACAATTATAGAATAGTCATGAATCTTATTTAAGTCAGTTATTATAATTTAATTTAATGCAATTCAACATCTGATAGACTACCTAGATTTATATACAAGCTGTAATTTTCTGAGCGTACCCAAGTGGGCGACAACATGTCTACGATACCAGAGACACAAATAAACATAACGTTATAGTATATTCTAACCTAAATTTAGTATAAGATATAAGATCATTAATGTGCAATTATTTCAGGTTTGACAGAACCGTACTCTGAGTATGACTTCATTATAATCGGTGCTGGATCAGCTGGCTGCGCTCTCGCAAACCGACTATCAAAGAACAGAAACACAACTGTTCTACTACTGGAGGTTGGAAGAACGGAACAGCTCGTCACAGATATACCAGCTATAGCCCCATACTTCCAGTCTACTGATTATTCTTGGGATTATTACATGGAACCACAGACGGGCGTTTGTATAGGTAAATAGAAAAAAATAGGTACTATAAAAAACCTTTTAAAACATTCAAAACGAGTAAGTACATATAGTCATAATTTATCAAGAATTTCTTAAAACAAATGCTGTATTGCTTGATCTTCTTTAACATTCAGCGCACCCATTCTGGTGCTTTGAAAAGCTTCTTGCACGGCTTCTAACTACAATTAACTTAAATTTCTTATTTAAGACCTTACCTTGTTAAAAAAAACATATACTAATAAAACATACGAAACATGGTTCACAATAAAAAAAATATTCAGTTAAAATATATTTGACTGTTCATAGGTATATCAAAAGGCAAATAAAGATCAATAAAATTTAATATCCATTAAAGATTACATAATTAACTTTCATACAAAGAATAAAAAACACTCAGTTATTTAAAAAAAAATAAGAAAAACAATATACATAATTTAGTTTTTTGATAAAAACACTTATCAATGTTGAAATAAAATAATGATAGGCACGTTTTCATTTCATGAATCCTATTGAAAACACTAACTTTATCTCACGTTATCATATTTTGGAAGGGCATCATTATTAAACCTTCCTTTAAAATCTCAAATAACTATAGAATGTAGCATTGTCTTTTGTTAACATAGCTTTTACACATTAAGAAAACACTTTTTAAACGGATTGAAGCTATGTATTATTATTATAAACTTATAATTATTTACATAATTTTACATTTACATTTTTCCGACGTTTCGCGTGCTTTGCAGCGTGCGTGGTCACGGTGTCACCGTGTAAAATTAAAATTATGTAAATATAAGTTTATATTAATAATACATAGCTTCAATCCGTATGAAAAGTGTTTTCTTAACTATAGAATGTGTCATCCTTATAACTTAATAAATTTTAAAACTCATATCTTCAAGCTCGGACGAGCTCAGATTTTCTAACATGACCCCTAATTCTATATTTACCAATACACTAACTTTTCTCAATATCTGGTAATAAAGTAATTTACTTACAGGCATGAATAATGAGAGATGTTACTGGCCCCGTGGCAAAGCAGTTGGTGGTTCATCGGTTATCAATTATATGATTTATACCCGTGGTCGGCCGCAAGACTGGGATAGAATCGCAGCCGATGGAAACTATGGATGGTAATCTCTATATATATCTATATATATAACATTCTCGAGTCACATTGTTCGTTCCCATACTCCTCCGAACCGGCTCGATTCTTATGATTTTTTTTAAATTTAACCCTTAATTGTCACCCCTCTACGATCAACCCCTATTTTTCATTATAGTAGATAGACTATTTTAATTGAACTAAAAAAATATTTCCTGGAAATAATATGCATATACATGGCAAAACGTTTGCCGGATCAGCTAGTATTTTTATATAATCCTAATAGGCTAGCTGCTGGCTTGCCTTGAAACACAAAAGGAATTTTTCGATTCGAACCAGGATTTCGAGTGAACTAGGAGTCAGATGTCGTCTAGAACATATGTTATTAACATAATAACTATAACTACTAACTCTACTTATTCATTATATAGAAACTCAGTCACTGAACTTAGCGTGCAAGATTTTTTACGAAAAACTATCAAAGATACCTCATAATTACCAATTTTATCAAGGATTACGGGGAATTATTTTATCTTAGAGAATAGGAAGATTAACCTAAAAACAATAACTTATATACAATATAATAATATCTAGTTCTATTCTTTAGAAAAAAATACTTGATAACTTATTCATAACACGTTTCTGTTTCATTACCATTGATTATCCCGTATACCTTATTTGATGTAACCTTGAATGTACATTGTATCAAAATTTAAGACTTGACTTGAATTTAAAATCATTTTTGCTGAAGAGCAATGAACTTGATTCGACCTAAACGAGTTAACGGGCTATAGCATATGTTTATTTTATTTATTTTTGCTCTCAAACATGGAGGACAATCTGATACTTATGAAAATATGTTATAGAAAGGATAATATGTGAAAATAACATGAGAACTTAAGATAGCACAGTGCTAATCTGATCCATGCATGTTCCTCACAATCTAGCAGCCCACAATATTGCAGCACACACCTCATGAGGGGTCGTATAGAAACATTGCTAATGAAAACTTTTTTGAATTTCAATTTTAGAATTCTTTCGTAACCTAAAGTAGTATATTGCAGTCATTTGTCATTTGTTTTTGTGTATTGGCGGCAATTCTAACACTCTTGTTACACGTGAAAATTAAACTAACGCAAAAAAAATCGGTCAATGATTTATTATGACTTTCGTTGTGCTCTTATTCAACAACAAATCTATGATAGGTTGCGATTAGCATTTCTTAATGAAGCGCCATCTCGTGCCACTATTTACTATTGGTTTAACGAGTTTATGCGCAAACTCAATAGTGAGTGAGGGACGTCCTTTAACAGCGACTACTCAAGATAACATCCGTGCTGTGCGACGCATTATAGAGGAAGATAAGAGAGAACCTATCAGCAGATACGGGAGAGCCTAGGCATTGGTATAAGTCAAGTTAAAAAAATATTAGGTATAAAAAAATATGAAATTGGCGTTTTGTCGTACTGGCCACTTTGACCTCAAATACCTCCTCTTTGGTTAGGAAGTTCAAATTCAAATTTGTAAAGCTATTTACTCATATATTTGTGCTTCGATGACCGTCATTCATTTGTTTTTTTCTTCTGTTTTATTTCTGTTTGCGTCACTCTTTTTACAAAATGGAAAACTTAAAGTATCGCATTATTTACGAGTACGAGTTCCGCCGTGGCACTAGTGCTGCGGAAACGACTCGAAGGGTGAATGATGTGTATGGCGGTCATGTTGCAAAAGAAAACACAGTTTTTGGTTCGAACGTTTTCGTTCTGGTAATTTCTACCTGCAGAACATGCCCCGTGGACGGCCTGAGACCCAAGTTGATAATGAAGTATTGAAGGCTCTTGTGGAAGCGGATCCATCGCAAACCACGTCCGAGTTAGCTGCAGGCTGCGGTGTTAGTGATAAAACTGTTTTAATTCACTTAAAGCAAATTGGGAAGATTAAAAAGCTTGAAACCGAAAGACTGAAGCAAACCGGCAAACGCGCGTCGACTGCTGCGTTACATTACTGAACCGGCACAATAATGAAGGTATTTTAAACCGAATCATTACCTGTGATGAAAAATGGATTCTTTACGATAATCGGAAGCGCTCAGTGCAATGGTTGGATCCTGGACAGCCAGCCTAATCCTGCCCCAAGCGAAAATTAACCCCAAAAAAGTTACTTGTAAGCGTTTGGTGGACTAGTGCCGGTATTGTTCATTGCAGTTTTATCAAATCTGGCAAGACTATTACGGCTGATGTCTATTGTCAGCAATTGCAAACCATGATGGAAAAGCTAGCGGCTAAACAACCTAGGCTGGTCAATCGCTCCACGCTACTGCTAATTCACGACAACGCTAGACCACACACTGCACGACAGACGGCTACCAAATTAGAAAAGCTTCAATTGGAATGTCTAAGACATCCTCCGTACTCCCCGGAACTTGCTCCAACAGATTACCATTTTTTTCTAAATTTGGACAACTTCTTGCAAGGGAAAAAATTTAACTCTGATGGGGCAGTCCAAATCGCCTTCACTGATTTTATTGATTCCCGTCCGACTGTTTTTTTTAGTAAAGGGAATAATGAACTACCAATGAGATGGCAAAAGTGCATAAAAACAATGGTTCATACTTTGATTTAAAAATATTCGACTTTTTGTTCCTCCCATACAAAACGACAATTTCATATGTAAGGACCTAATATTACAAGAACATTTAAGCGTCAGGAAGCTTTGTGCCAGATGGATTCATACTTTAACCGACGACCAGAAACAGCTTCGCATGGACTGGTGTCGCCAAATGTTAGATAAGTTTAACGGCGGCGACTCAAATGCTGTATTTGACATCGTCACAGGTGATGAAAGCTGGATATACTGCTACGAACCCTAAACCAAGAGACAATCCGCTCAGTGGGTGTTTCCTATCGAGGATCGGCCATCTAAGGTAAAGAAAGGAAGAAGTCAAGGAAAACTATGATTGCCTCATTCTTTGGTCGGATAGCTCATTTCGCTAGACAGTTGCCCTAGAAAATGGAAGGACAATTACTGCAGACTGGTATGTCTATCGCTGTTTGCTTGTTGTTTTGGAAAAAAATCGACAGCATCGACCTCGAAGCAGGATCCTCCTTCACCACGACAATGCTTCAGCGCACTCCGCAAAACGGGCTGTTGAATATGTGACTATGGCAGGTGTCGAGATAATGAGTCATCCGCCATACAGTCCCGAACTGGCGCCCTGCGACCTTCATTTATTTCCAAGAACTAAAGATAAAATTCGAGATATTCGATTTACGAGCCCTGAAGTTGCGGTGAAAGCGTACGAAAATGCCACAGAAGAGACTAAGGAAGAATGGGCCTACTGCTTTTCTCAGTGGTTCCATCGGATACAACGATGTTAGAGAGGAACGGAGTTTAATTGGGAAAACAATAAAAGTATAGTACTTTCTACATTAAGCTCTTTTTCATTTTCTAATCATTTTCAGTGTTACCCAGGTAGAAGAAGTTGCATGGGTTAATTCAAATAAAACTAAACAATGTTGTCAAAAGGTTAAGGCTGTTGTTGGGGCAGGAGTAAACACACTAATATTAATCTATCTATTTTTACATCGGTTTCTATACAAATTACCCCAATATCTACCATAAATTTTAACTAATGTAAACACACAATGATTTCCGAAATTAATCCTTGTGACCGTATACATAATATTGACATTTGAAATTAAAATAAATTCATCTTGTATTTCTAGGTCTTACAACGATGTCTTAAAATACTACATCGAACTGGAAAAATCTTATTTAAATGGACTAGAAAAACTACCCCACAGAGGACGAGACGGGGACCTACCTGTTGAATTTGTTCCCTATAAGTAAGTTTCTTTTAATTTAAATTCATATAATAATAGATATCTAGATTACTTAATCAATCTAGCGACGATATTTCTCTTAATGCGTTCTCCATATGCGTATCTAAATGGAGATCCAGATGATCCGTGCCCATCCCAGTATATCGGGCTACCGATTTGAAGTTTTAGGCTGGATTTTTTACATATATCTTCTCTTCGGTTTCTCACGATGTGTAAAGTAACCCGTACGAGCCACTGTTAAGGATCACTCTAATTGCACTCTTATTTTTAAGTAATTTTGTCCCTTTATACTAAATTGTGTTTACTAATTGATAAACAGAGACAGATGAGTATTTTACTTTAAACGATGTCATTAGAATAATCTGTTTTTATAAATAGCGGCCATAGAACGTAAATGCATTGGTTTCACAGCCAGGACGCGAACGAGTGATGCGTTCGAATCCTATATCCCAGGGAAAGTCGTATTCTGAGCTAAGACTTATCTATATAAATAATAATATATTTATTATTAAATGTGTTATTACAGAACAAAATTACGCGACGCCTTCTTAGACGCAGGAGTTGTACTAGGACATCCAACGGTAGATTATAATGCACCTGATAAATTCGGTTTCGGACCTGTACAAGCCACAATAAGTGGAGGACATCGACAGAGTGCAGCAAAAGTATTTCTTCACACCCATAAGAATAGACAGAACTTACACATTTTACCTGAAACCAGAGCTACTAAAATTCTAATTAACCCAGAAACCAAGACTGCTTACGGTATTGAATATGTACGTAACAAAGTTCTACACACTGTCCGTGCACGAAAGGAAGTAATATTATCTGCTGGACCAATAGCATCGCCTCAACTTCTTATGCTATCCGGTATGGGGCCCAAAGATCACCTTACTTCTCTGGGAATCCCAGTTATAGAAGATCTGCCCGTGGGTAAAGTACTTTATGACCACATTTCCTTTCCAGGACTAATATATACATTTAATGAAACTAATATATCTTTAATAGAAAATAGGGCTGTAGATATTCCCCATATATTGGATTGGCTAAAGAATGGAGACAATGTGTTTTCATCACCTGGTGGAGTAGAAGCAATTGGTTATATTAAGACACCTCTATCTGATGACCCAGACCCGACGGTACCCGATGTAGAATTAATTAGCATAGGTGGATCATTTTTGTCTGACGGTGGAAAGGGGGGAAGCCGAGCTATACGGCGCGGAATGAGGGTATCAGAAAGTCTTATAAATGACGCATTCGGCCCAATCGATGGTACCGACACTTGGAGCGCAATACCAATGTTACTTCATCCAAAATCTGTTGGTCGTATAGAACTGAAGGATTCTAATCCTTATAGTAATCCAAAAATGTATGGAAACTATTTAACAGATAAAAAAGACGTGGCAACTTTTATTGCATCGATACGGCACATACAAAATCTTGTACAAACACCACCATTTCAAAGGTATGGTGCAAAGTTGTATCCCGGACACTTCAAGACATGTCGCCAATTCACGTTTGATACTGATGAGTATTGGGAATGTGCGGTGCGTACTGTCACTGCTACCTTGCATCATCAAATATCAACATGTCGCATGGGTCCCGACAATGACCCGATGGCTGTTCTTGACCCGGAGTTAAGAGTACGAAGAATAAAAAAATTACGCGTAGTAGATACAAGCGTTATACCAAGGACAACTTCTGCTCATACAAATGGCCCAGGAATGATGATTGGTTTAAAAGCTGCCGATATGATAAGAAAAAGTTGGAATATTTAACAATTTATTTCATTCCTCATTAAGTAACCAAAATTAAAAATATTTCGTAACTATAACGGAGTATTATTTACATCGCTTATTTATTAAGGGTAAGACACAAACATAATCATGAAGCAAGACTATTGTTGTCTTTTTAAACATTTTGATAACAACGTCCCTATCGCCAAAGAATAGATCGTTTAGTACGTATCTTTAAAGCACATACTGCCAATTTTACTTTAAATAAAGTTGTGATATATTATGATCTATACTGCAAACTAACTAAAATATTCGACATACACAGTGAGAAAAACATTCTCCCCTCTTCTGGCGTACAGATTAGAAAATTAATTTAAACGCCTGACGATTAATCGTGCGCAGTGTCAATGACGATTAGATTAAATCCTTTTATAAAAATCACAAGAATTTACACCAGCATTCACCCCTCATTTTATTTTATGAATTTATACTTATTCCTGTAAAAATTACTTATTAATTTGGAATCACCAAGACGACCGAAGTCATCATTAAGTCACGATCCTTAATTGGGGTGGCACACCCTTCGTGCCTCTGACACTTAGATAATCATTTTTTTTGCGCTAACGAACAAAAAACCTGTGCAAGTGCAATGAACTCCATTGTACGCTATATGAGCTACTCAAAAACAATTAATATCAATAATAGATGTATCAAACTCTAAATATGTAGAGTAACTATAAGAAATATGAACAACCAAAGTATTTGCGTAATAACATACGGAAATAATGTATAGTTGGCGTCACGGCCGCAAAGATTCCAAGTTCAAAGCCTTAAGCTTAACAGGAAAGCCTTAGAACCGGTTAATATTATATAATAAAGTACAACGACATCAAACAGTTTCATGTGATTCACAAACTGTGCTTTGCCAGGCGTTGACGTATTTACAAATCATGAAAATATACATTTTAGCGGTTTTGGCTATTTTGGATGCTTCATCGAGTTACAATGACTACGTGACAATAGCCGACGAATATGCCGTTTCCGAGGCGCGTGATAATTATGAGGATATGTTTTTTAATACACAAAATACTGATAATATCAAAAGCAAAGTGATAGAAGCAATGCTTAATACACCCATGTATCATCTGAACCGGTCACAGCCAAACATTTTTGCCGCATTTGCAGACCAATATGAACTTCCAAAAGGTAAGAGAATTTTTCATAGTGAAAAACTAGATAGCAATAATAATCGTTGACTGTGAAGAATTTAGAAATAAAACTTGATTGTTGGACATAAAGGCGAATTAATTACGTTTAATAAAGTACGTGTTTAGTAAGATGCACCCCACGTAGGATAATGTATAAAGGCTGAATGAATGTAACATCAAACATATAATTGTGATATGGAACAGATAATCTCTTTCAGGATTTAAAGGACCATTAAAAGTGTACGACTTCATCGTAGTTGGTGCTGGTGCAGCTGGAAGTGTTTTAGCTGCAAGGCTAAGTGAACAGAAAAAAGCATCTGTGTTACTTTTAGAGGCTGGTGAGGGAGAGCCAATAATATCGGGGGTTCCAATACTGGCCCCTGTGTTACAACAGACAGATTATATTTGGCATTACCTTATGGAGCCACAACCTGGAGTATGTACGGGTACGGTTGAACAAAAATATATACTTATATATTTGTAGTGAGAATAAAGGAGTTGTTTTTAGTTTTAAATATAAATCTTAAATGACATTCATTTAATATAAATAGGAATTGGAATAGGCACGTAGATCAGCATGACAACATTTTTGTAGTAACTAAAAACTAAAACAAAGCCTTGTTTAAACTTCTTTGTTAAAATAACCGTTCTTGTTTAAAGAACTGTTTAAAATTCTGAGACCTTGAGATATGCAACCAAGATAGCATTTCTACCAGGAGTCCAACACTTTAAATCTTTCGTCTGCATTTGCGTCTGCGTCGAAGCTCTTAGTTTAGCGCATTACAGGAGATCTGTACGAGTTCTTAAACACAAATTTTACTAAGACGTTATATACATATATGTATTTATATATTTATTTTTAGGTATGACAAATGGAAGATGTTTTTGGCCGAGAGGAAAGGCTGTTGGTGGCAGTAGTGTTGTTAACTACATGATTTATACCCGAGGAATGCCTGCTGACTGGGACAAAATAGCGGCAAAAGGAAACTATGGATGGTCAGTATATCTCTAAAAATAATAAATAATAATAGTAATAATAGATAATTATTATTATCCGTAACTTATATATTAGTTTTATATATTATGCATTTCCGAGGTCAATGTCATAATTTCCAGCCAAAAACTGGATATAACCTTGCGAAAGTAATCATTTAGAGGTTGAATATACAATTTAATATGTACATTAATTTATGCGGAAATTAATTGCACGTTTAATTAATTTTAGAGTGATCCAGTAAATAAAAACCAATATTGTCTTTTCCTTATACTTCACACTGTGAATACACTGTTATTACTGCAGTGCACAAATTTATATTGGTTTATATTTGTAATGTTTTTATTATTAAGATCACTATTAGCACGGTAGCACTATAGTTACGTATTTAGCACGGATTGCAGGTTCGAACAGGTCGCTTTAAAGCGACAATCCCGTTGTACATACCTTACATTATTAACGACTTATGTTTATACATGCCTTCACATTATTACCGACTTATCTTTATACAGGCCTTCACATTATTACCGACTTATCTTTTCTTGTGCACAAAGAATTGTGAATAAATTTAAAAAATAACTTACATAATAAAATAAAATAAAGGCTTTATATATATAATCATTACATAAAAAACGCCTTTGATTTTTAGGTCATATAGGGAGGTTTTACCCTACTATCTGAAATCGGAACGTGCAAATTTGAGAGGTTTAAAGGATTCTCCTTGGCACGGAAAAGATGGTGAACTAAATGTGGAGGATGTACCTTTTAGGTAATATTTTCCCATGTAACTTTACCAGCTGTAGCTTTTATACTATGTTATTTACATCCGATTTTTTTTATTTAGTAATCTTGTTTTTCTTAATATGCTATTTGTTTTCCAGATCGAAACTATCTAAAGCCCTTTTGGACGCAGCACAGCTTTTAGGTCACCGTAGGGTTGATTATAACAGTCCTGATGGATTCGGATTTAGCTATATTCAAGCTACTATGAATAAAGGTATACGAATGAGTAGCGCAAAGGCTTTTCTTCATAATAAAAAGAAAAGACAAAATCTTCACGTATTAACAAAAAGCAGAGTAACAAAAATTATAATTAATCCAGAGACGAAGACAGCGTATGGCGTAGAATTTCAGACGCAGGGACGAAAATTCACTATTTACGCCGCCAAAGAAGTTATATTATCGGCTGGGCCAATAGAATCACCACATCTGCTTATGCTCTCTGGTATTGGACCGGCTGATCATCTAAACGCCTTTGGTATTAATGTCATACAAAATTTAAAAGTAGGCGAAACATTGTACGACCATATTTCTTTTCCCGGTTTGACATTTCTGCTTAATGGTACCCAACTAACATTAGTTGAAAGAAAAATAGCTACCATTCAGAACATTGTACAATATACACAGTTTGGCGATGGACCATTGTCTTCTTTGGCTGGCGTTGAGACTTTGGGATATATTAAGACTAACATGTCGGAAGAGATAGGTGATGTACCTGATATAGAGCTTATAGGATCCTGTGCATCACTTGCTTCAGATCAGGGTAATATTGTAGCAAAAGGGATGCATCTAGCTGACTGGCTCTATAATGATGTTTACAAACCTATTGAGAAATTTGAAAGCTTCACTGTGTTTTTTATGTTACTGCATCCTAAATCCAAAGGTTCCCTACAACTTGCATCGAAAAATCCATTTCAGCAACCAAAACTATATGGGAACTACTTAACTGACTGGAAAGATGTTGCAACTTCGATAGCTGCTATTAGATATATCATAAAACTTATTGACACACCACCTTTTAAGAAATATGGAGCAAAGTTGTATAAAAAAAAATATCCAAATTGTATCCAATATGACTTTGACTCCGATAAGTACTGGGAGTGTGCAGTTCGGACTGTTACATCAACACTTCATCATCAGATTGCAACTTGTAAAATGGGTCCAAATACTGATCCGACTGCAGTTGTCGACCCGGAACTAAGAGTCCATGGTATAAGAAACTTGCGAGTAGTAGACAGTAGTATCATACCATTAACTATAGCAGCACACACAAATGCACCAGCCATTATGATAGGTGAAAAAGCAGCAGATTTAATTAAATCAACTTGGGGACTATAAATAAATATTTTAATTCAAAAATATTTCACATGTACAGTGTCTTAATAATGAATTACTGAGTAATTCATTAAATTAATTGATCTTGTTATTTCATATGTGTAATATTTTTAGATGTATGTGTAGTAGTTTCTTAAGTATTATTTATTTTATACACAAATATAAATATAGGTAATAATATATGGTTTTATACATTGTAGCTGTTATTTGTGAGTATGTGATTATAACCAATGATGTTAACTGTGGACACCTGATGACTCAATAGGCCTACCTATATAAATATATATAATTACTCCAAAATTGGAGTAATGCCAGTTTTATTCACCATAATGTCAATGTACTAATCTCTGAATTGTATTACTTCAAACAAACCTCTACTTGCTTAATATTGCTAACTTACATTGGTATAATAAAAAGGCGGCATTTCATGAATATTCTTAAGTATTACAATAACGAGAACAATACTAATGTGACACAATTGTCTCTAATAAGAGCGATAGTGACTCATTTATGGTTCGACACATATTAAAGTTATGTAAGTAATTGTAGTTGCAATAACAACTATAGTTTCTTATTAGAATATAAACAATACACATTTAAAATCAAATAAAACCTACTCCGAATGTAATTATAGCTAGCTAGATATGAAAAAAACGGAATTCGACAAGGAAACACTGCGCATATTTAATATATAAATATGTTAGTAAACAAAATAGCCTATAATGTAATGGAGCAGAGACGTAAATCTAAATGAGGAAAATGAACGTAGCTAAATATGGACTTACCTGAAACAATCAGCGCCTCATTAGGACCTACTGTGTGTATGTTGCCCATTCTATTGATTGTTTTTTCACAACACACAAAATATAGTAATTTATAATTTTAAATAATATGCAATATTGAAAGCAATTAACGTACTATAAACACTGTTTATCTATATCAATTTGACCGAATCAGCTAAGCTTGGCGGTTCGCGGATTTATTTGCGTTTTTTTATCACTTTGTTTACGAATTAAATTACTGTAGTCTGTAAGACTAAGAGTCAAAGTCAGATATATTTGTGTAAAATGGCATTGCTTAATGCTTATTATTATAATTAGTCTATGGTAATATATATTAATATCTTTTGCATGTAGTCTGTAAAATTCGAAGCGTAGCTTCATTAGGTATTGTCAGTTGTCATTGCGACTCTATTTTCTAGTCTGTGGTTTCAAGTTTGACATTTTCCGCAAATTTCGCCTAGGACCATTTATTGTACTGTGATTGTGATTGTTAGTTTTCTCTTAAAATCATTACAAATAACAATTGTTAGTTTGGACACTTCTGTTTTCAACATATTGATGAAACTGATATACTGAAATCATAACATTCCTTAAACTTGTGTAAGTATAAAAAAACAAAAAGGCTTGAAGACTATAACGCTTGATTCGAAGACCCTCTGTTCACTACTCCTAGGCCGTTTTGTATATTCAGTACATGATTTTAAATTTCTTGTGATTTAAGGTAAAATGTCTGACACAAGTGACTTGGACCGTCAAATAGAACAACTTAAAAGATGTGAGATTATAATGGAGGGAGAGGTTAAAGCACTATGTGCGAAGGCCCGCGAGATACTTGTTGAAGAAAGTAATGTTCAACGTGTCGATGCTCCAGTTACGGTAGGTTCTGCAATTTTATTTACTTGAATATTCTTCAACTACGTTTACAGAAAATGTTGTTTTATTTGTATTTATGCCTTCATATATCCTCATCTGAAAGTACTACTATATTTTTATTAATTTAGTTCACTTGAGTCTGTTTCTATAAGATGATACAATTTTTCAGAGTAACATTGATTATAAGGAAATTTGTTTAAATACAGTTTCAATAAACATAGTTGCTGAAATTATTTCATGCTGTATCAGGATCTTTTGCTGTTTTCTTGCAGGTTTGTGGAGACATTCATGGCCAATTCTATGATCTCAAAGAACTATTTAAAGTTGGAGGTGATGTTCCAGCTACTAATTATTTGTTTATGGGAGATTTTGTGGACAGAGGATTCTATTCTGTTGAAACCTTTTTATTACTTTTAGCTCTAAAGGTATGTCATGTTACTTATTAATCATTTATTAGATTCATGTCTAATACTATTTTAATCTCATAAATATTTTTAGGTTCGTTATCCAGACCGCATTACTTTAATTAGGGGAAATCATGAATCAAGACAAATCACACAAGTGTATGGCTTTTATGATGAATGTTTAAGGAAATATGGTTCTATAACAGTATGGAGGTAAGGCAATAAAACCTGTTGTTTACACCATATAAACATGATTGTTAATGTTTTGGCTGTTATGCTATAAATATATAAATAATTTATATCTCTGTGGATAGTAATATTGTTTAGACAATAATAAGTTAAGGTACACTAACTATGTACTCTACTAATTTTTTATTGTTTAAATACTACTGATGAGTATTTATTAAAATAGGACAATTTTAACCAAATTTGGCAGCAGCATGAAACTCATAAAATTGGCAGCCATAGGCCAATTTTATTTTTAGTGTAACCTTTGAAATATATCTACATAAATCATGATTCATCTTAATTAATCAAGTTAATTATCTTTCTTAATATAAATGTGAAGCTTCTAAGAATTAATATAACCAATTTGACTCTTTCCTAAGGTACTGCACAGAAATATTTGACTACCTGTCACTGTCGGCTATTATAGATGGTAGGATATTCTGCGTACATGGTGGACTCAGCCCATCTATACAAACTCTGGACCAAATTCGTACTATAGACCGCAAGCAGGAAGTACCGCATGACGGACCCATGTGTGACCTTTTGTGGAGTGACCCTGAAGGTATGTTTAGCCCCTTAATTGATCAGTTTTGGCAATATAATGTAATTTTTATTTGTAAAATTAATTTAATTTCAAATTTCAACAGAAAAGAAAGCCCTAAAGTAAACAGATGTGCACCAATAATTTATTATTACGAACCCAAAAGTAAAATAGTCATGTTTTTCTTTCATACCTCAACATATGGTTAATACCAATTTAAGTATAAGGAATTAATTTTTTAATTGGCATTGTGTTGTTTTTAAATTTGTGGTACTTTATCTGTTTCGTGACCAGCTTTTTAATGAGCCATTTAGCTGATCAGCCTTTTGAGCATGACACGTGATCCTCACAATATTTGCTTTCATCATACATATTATATGTGCTCATAGAAAGAAAAGCCAATGATGAACGCTTGAGCTAATAAGCCAACCCTTCTCTTAGTATAATAAATATAGGTACATTAAAAATATTTACATTCCAGACACCCAAGGTTGGGGCGTTTCCCCGAGAGGTGCCGGTTACTTGTTTGGATCTGATGTTGTCGCACAGTTTAATGTTTCTAATGACATAGATATGATATGCCGTGCCCACCAACTTGTGATGGAAGGTTACAAATGGCATTTCAATGAAACTGTTCTTACTGTATGGTCTGCTCCAAATTATTGTTATAGGTAAGATCTTTTTACAAAGTATTCATAAATCATATAAAAAAAAACAGTGGCGCTACAACCTTTTTTAGGTCTGGGCCTCAGATTTTTGTATCTGTTTCATGATCATTTGTTAATCTAAAAGGCAACTAGGTGATCACCCTTCTGTGCCTGACGCACGCCGGACCTCAGGGATGAGAGTCGCACGTTGAAGCCACTAGGCAAACACTGCTTCTCATAAATCATATACATATATAGGCGACAACGCATCAAGTAACTCTACTAAGCTTTACGATTAATGTATATTGCTGACATATCTGTCAGAGTCGCTGATTCTGAATATGAATTTAAAATTTATTGGGATTTTAATTATACAAATAAAATAGAGATAGGAAAGAAGAGAGAAAAAAAATTATGATCGTTACCACTGCGAGTAATTTACTGGCCTCTGTGTCGCCACTTTTAACTAGGAAACCATTAAAAAAGAAAGTAGGAACTTATCAATACTTTTATCCAGATGCGGCAACGTAGCGGCAATATTAGAACTGAATGAGAATCTACAACGTGATTTCACAATATTCGAAGCCGCTCCTCAAGAATCGCGCGGCGTTCCCTCAAAGAAACCACAAGCCGACTACTTTTTATAATGGTTTCGTTATGGTTTTGAACGAGGTATGCCCGTATGCTTCTTATTGCACTAAATATTACAACTGCGTAATCAAATCATAAGCATTTCTTATCAGATTAAAAATTTTAAGGAAATCAATTTTCTCAAATTAGCTTTTGAAAATCATTTCTTTATTAAATTTGAAAGCATAACAATGTCTATGGTTTATGCGAGTTCAGCATATGACCAATATAAACCCAAAAGCACTTTAATTCCAACTTTGGCAAAAGAATAAAGTAGTATTCATGTCCCATTGTATGACAATGATTCATATATTAATAGAACCTTATATTTTACTAAAACCTATATGTTGGTCACTCCCACTAAACTTGTGTTTAATAATAAACTTAAACTTTCTTCACCATATAACCAATATTTACCTCATATCTAACCGTATTTTCATTTATATTCTAATAAAAAGGTTTACACTTTACTTACTCTGAAGTTAGGCACTTTAATTTATTATGATAACATTGACCTTTTTAAAAACTTGTCTATTAAAACGCTTTTAATTATCTAGTGTTGCTAGCAACTACTGCGATGACATTTATGATATCCTAAAACACATTTTGACCTGATAATAGTTTCTTAAACAAAATTGTAGCATTCAATATTGTATTTATATTTGGTACAAATAACTAGTTTTGTTATAAACGATGAACTGACTGAAACGAGCATACCTTATTTAATAGCTGTTGTGAGTTTTTGAAGTGTTGTTTTGTGATTTTAAGACTGCCAGGTGTAATTTGAATTATCTTTAAGCTGATTAATTTTGACGGCTGTCTACAAATATGTATAATTTTTACATCAAATGTGGTGTGTCATTATAATTTATGTACTTTTAGTAATAGTTAAGAGTTGAAAAGAAAGTTTGCAAGTAACTGAATTTAAATAAACTTAATTTGTTATGTCCAATTGCTATTCACTATCCCTCTCAATCAAGAACATGCTATAAGCCTTGAAACTAATCTTTTTGTTTAATCCAGTTTCTAGTATTATATCATAGAATTCCTTTTTTTCGAAAATCAAGACAATGTTTAAAATTTTTGAATAATAAATTATTACTATCTAGAAGAAAAGCAGTTCACTTTTCTGAATTTGACTGATGTCTCAACAAATGTAACAGAACATAATGTTTTAAGTTCAACTCAAATAGTGACTTAGTCAAAATGTTTTTTTATTCTCTCCATACATTGAAAATATTTTCAACTGTTTTCACTATTACACGCAAGAAGAAATATTCGAAACGGTTTCGTCATAAGTTCGTTAATTTGAAGCTTCTCATAAGTGCAAACTAATACCTCAAAATGTTATATTGGACAAAAATAAATCGGCCAATTGATTACACTTTTTCGATTTGTACTAAGAAAGTGGGTATTGTCTGGATATTTATTGAAAATGGTTTGAAAGTGGTTTTAAATAAGTAGAAATGACAAAAAATGGTAATGCTATTATACTTGGATTGTATTTGTGAATGACTTGTTTTTAATAAAAATGATGCTTGTTGAGTACTGTTCGATTAATTAACTGTTTAAAGAAGAATGGACGTTAAATAGAGAAACAAAACGGCTGACTGATGGAAAATAAAATACATAGATAAATGTATAGCTACAGAAGTTGTCAAACAGAACTCGTCAGTTTCTAATTTACAGCATCCCACTGAGATCTACGGGCTTCGATATAATCTTAAAAATGTGTTAAACTCAATTATAGTTAGATTTCATGTTGTATAAGACTTTAGTGTTACGATACTAAAATCACTGCCAGACGCAGGCTCCATAAAATAATGTAAGACTAGTATTCTGTAATTACTAAATTAGAAATTCACGTTTTATATTCTTGTCTTCTTATTCAAGATTACAAATAATTAACCTATAAAAATGTAATATACAAAGTAATTTTACAATTTCGATGAGTACCTATAGTACTCTTTTTTTAAGGTCCAATTAAACTGAAAATGTATATTCACATTTTTACAGTATTGTTATTTGTGAATCCAATATATCTTATATTTACAATATTATTTTCTAAATTCGGCTGATTTTAAGTTGTGTAATCGATGCTTAATAAAAATAAGGCTGAGAAAATATTGTATATAGGTTACTACTGAAATGACAAGTACTAAGTTATATTTTTCATACACCTTGCAGACATTGGCATTTTAAACTGTCAAAAAGAGCAGTAGGTTCACTGTTACCACTTTAATTGATTCTATATTAAAATACATTAAACATACAGAGAAAAGCTTTGCATCAATCTCTTTCATTCAAAAAAAATGGCATCATCTGTCACCTTTATTTAAGGAAAACACGCCTAATTAAGCACTCAAGTTTAAAAAAAATTGCTTACTTTGTAAGTATGGTTTTAAGAAGCACTAAATAGTATTTGTAGTTCAAATGACTCTGTAGGTTAAGGTTACCAATATTTAAATTAGATTTAATTTTTGACATGTAGAGAATTAAATAGAGATGCATTAGAAATCAGCCGTATTCCTTTATAAAAGAACTCAAGTAAGTTATAAATTCATCAACTTTTATGATAAACTAAATGATTCACATTTCAAATATTTGATTCACATATTTCTCAAACAATCTTGATATCTTTTTAGATTAGATGATTATTTTAAAGTTAGTAAGAACTTCCAACCAACAATGCTTTACATAAGTCCTTAACCCCTACTGCTACTTTGTAAGTTGCATATTTTGTGTGAAATATTTGTTTTTTTTAAACATTAAGAAGCCATTGTACATTTCATTCTTTCTTTTAAAATAAAATTTGAAAAACTGGAAAATATATTTATTTTATCCTTATAATTCATCTAATGAGGTAACAAAATCAATTTAAGCCTGCTAAAACAGTGAATCAAGAACAAATCTGATGGCAAATTTCACTGAGTATATCACCACATTTTGTTGATACTTTGATGTCTACAATGTTATCTGCTCTTGTTGGTCCTATGTTTAGTACTGCTATTTTTTTACCCTCATCTTTAGCTTGTAAAATGATTCTATAACTTGAGTATACAGTTAAACTAGAACCAAGTACAAATACAGCATCACTCTTGGTTACATGTTCAGTTACCTTCTTCACTCGTTCCGTTGGGACATTATCGCCAAAAAAGACTATGTCTGGTTTAAGTGGTCCTTTACATTGTGGGCACAGGGGTGCATGAAATCTATCAATTTGTTCCTGAAACAGTCAATAATAAGTTTTTGCTAATATGTATAAATAATAGTAAACTGTAGCATTTGAATAAAGTGTGACAAAAACATGAGCCACTATTATACCTTTGAGAGCTCCACATCACCATCAGGCCTTATCATACTGAAACTGCTTTCCATATCAGAATTGCTATGTAACAACTCATCTTGCAATTGAAATCTATCTATCTGATATGGGCAGTTTAAACATTTTACTATGTAGCCAGAACCATGAAGTTCTATGACATTTCTTGAGCCAGCTTTGTGATGTAACCTATCCACATTTTGTGTAACTACTGCAGAGACTTTTCCAGCCTGTAAAAATATTCACCAAATGACATATATCTCTCTATCTTCTCGAAATAATAAATATGCATTACCTTTTCCAGATCTTTGATAGAAAAATGAGTCACATTTGGTTGTATTGCACTGAATCTAGGCCATCCTACAAAATTCCTTGCCCAATATCTCTGTCTAACTTTCGGATATTTTACAAAGTCTTGATATTGTATAGGTTTGTGATTACTTCTGGCATACAAGCCAACCTCTTCAGATCTGTAGTCAGGTATTCCTTATAAAATCATCATCCAAATAATAGAGAAAGTTATTTATTTGAGATACATTATTAAATTCGATTTGTTAAACTTACCCGATTCTGTTGAAATTCCAGCACCAGTAAGTGCTAGAACATTTTTGTGCTCTCGTAAAAAGTTTAATAAATGGTTAAGGTCCTTTGTTTCAGGTGGCTTGTATGCAGGTACGTAAGTAATTTGTCTTAATGCGTTTTTGTGATGAAAAAATTTACCTATAGATATATGCATTTTATTTAAATAAGAAAGTATGTTTTAATATTAAAGATTAACACAATTTCTCTTTTTTTTCTTTTTTTTCTCTTGTTATGGCTTTTATTTATGCCAACTGGGCACAAGGTACTTCGCCAGTGTCGTGTAGATGGAGAATACACGAAGGAGATTGATCGGTAAAAATAATAATAAGTTACTTTTGAATATGCACAAAAAAAATAGTTGAAATTGGATTGTTAGTTTTGAGACAGCACAGACAACACAAATATGAGTAAAAGCATGATTAAATACTGTTTACTATTTATGAATAATTTATATATATTACAATTTAATTCTGTAGGTGATTAGTACGTGTCGTAATGAAACAGTGATGTGTCCTGACAAGGACAGTTGTAAACGTTATCGTCATGAAACAATAATTTGTTCTGAAAAGAACAGTTAATTGCGTTACCGTTAGACCACGATATCGAACTGTTCTGAGAAGAACACGTTCGTACCCTTCGACGGTTGCGCGCAACAAAAAGGACAACTTTTTGCCGCGCCTCAATTTTATTGTCTACGCACCCTTCGCATCTTGGTACCACATGTTACCACTAGTGGCCAGGTAGGATAATTTTTGTATATAAATCTACAGTTTTTAAAAATTAAACACATTCCACATTCCATCTTCACCTCTTCTCAACGAATTATTACGAAGTTTTATTTTAACCAAATAAGGACCAATCAACCTAAACCAAACTCCCTAAAATTCTATTGATTTTTATATATTTATATAAAAATCTACAATATGGACTAAACACAAACATTAACAAACATTTAACACTTAAAGGACGGGGGACTTTAGGGGGAAGAATGTCATAAAGAGGATAAGTTAGTTTGGGACAATTAAATAGTATGTGAGATACAGTGCCTTCATCCAGGCCACACTCACAGATAGAGTGATCCCTAATCCGGAGCTTGGCTAGATGAACAGGGGTGCAAGCATGTCCAAGACGCGGACGCGAGATTGTAGATGTAATCCAGCGATTTGCATTTCGATAATAACAAAACCAGGGTTGTCTTGGTATGTTTGGTTGGATGGAAGCATAAAACTTCCCCTTAACCGATTTGGAGTCATTCCAAAATGTCTTCCACGTTCTGTCCAGATATATCTTGGCAAGAGAAGAAAGATCCTGTGCTGAATTTTAAAATGATCTAGAGAACCTGACTCAACAGCTGCTTTGGCACATGAATCAGCAGTCTCGTTTCCTGGGATACCTGAGTGGCTAGGAATCCAAACTAGTATGATAGACAATCCTTTTTGATTACACGAGAGCAGATGATTTTTAGTATAATAGAAAAACGTGATTTGCTACGAAATGGGTTCTCTTTAATGGACATTAAACAACTTAAAGAGTCTGTCAAAATAGCTGTCTGTTGTATGTTATGGGAGTGTGCAAATAGGATTGCTTCCAATAGAGCTGTGGCCTCTCCTGTGAACACTGAAGACTCGGGAGGACATTTAAATTTCAGGATAATTCTATACCGAGAAACCCAACAGGCAGCACCAACACAGCCATCTGGAGACAGCTTTGATGCGTCAGTGTAAATAAGAAGATGATTTGACCAATTTTGATTAATATAGCTTTGTAATTTGATGTTGGTATCTGGGGCTCCTTTGATCAGACCAAGGTCTGTGATAATGGGAGGTTTGTATACCAGGGCTTTATAAGGAGTAGAATATAGGGGATTTGTTGGAAAAAATATCATGGGGTTAGGGAGGCTGGTGTACTTTAGATAACTATCGAGCAGATAGGAAGAGGAGTTGCAGGTGCAAGGAGCATGTGATAGTCGGGTTAATCGATGCCAAAGAGGGTGGGATGATATCTGTAACATCTTGCTAACAAAGCGGTCACATAAATACTGCCGGCGGATGTGTGGAGGAGGATCAACACACTCAACCTGCAAAGCATTAGTAGGGGAGGATTTCATTGCACCTAGAATGATTCTTAGGCACCTATACTGAATTTTGTTTAATTTTCCAGCAGCTGATTTGTTAAAGGGATCCAGAACAAACATACAGTAATCCATATGACTACGTACTAAGGCATTATACAATAACTTTAAAGAATAGGGGTGAGCACCCCACCAACCCCCCGCTACTTCTCTTAGTACGTTAATACCTTTTTCACATTTTTTTATTATGTGTTCAGAGTGGGCAATTCCGTTCAGCCGATTGTCTAAATAAATACCTAAAAATTTTACTTTATCTGTCAGGTTGATTGCTTGATTTTCAAATGAAATGAGTAGAGTAGGAACGTATATCTTCCTTGTAAAAACCACTGCCTGAGATTTGCCAGCTGACAGGGACAAGCCGTGGTCAGACAACCACTGGCCTAGATAATGCAAAGCAGAATTGATACGACAGGATACTTCCCCTATACTGCCTGAGCTGTGATAGAGGACAATATCATCAGCATGTTGTAAGATATTACAAAAACTGGTGACAGACAGTTCGAGATCGTGGGTATAAATGCTATAGAGCAGAAGGTGTTCTGTTACTTTAGCTAAAGTAGATGACAAAGCTATGAGTCGATATGAATTTGAATCTGAAGGGATTTTTCCAGGTTTGAGAATGGGAATGACTATTTGAGATGTCCAAGATGCCGGTATAATACCAGTTTCAAAACATTTGTTTATTATTTTAAGGTAGTAAATTTAGCTTTGTCATTTGCTAGCCAGGAAGGAATATGGAACGCCATCTTCCCCTGGAGTCGAATCTTTGAGACCATGAAGAGCGATTTGAAGCTCAGAGAAAGAAAAGGGAGCATCCAATTCATCGGAAGCTGGAGCTGGCATAGAACTCAGAAATGAGTCCACATAGGGAACGAAAGGTGGAGCCAATTTGTCTGCAAAGTTGTTAATCCAGTCAGAAGGGTTATTTGAAGAAGCATAAACATGGTTCAGGGAACGACGGAATCTCCTCACATTTGACCACACAATAGTGGATGGAGAACGAGGGCTAAGGGATTCACAAAATTGTATCCAACTAGATCTTTTTTTTTCGATACTAACCTTTTAATTTTAGCATCAAGCCTCTGATAATTATTAAAGTTCTCCTGAGACATACAGGCTGAGTAAGATTTCTAAGCAGCCGTTCTCTTACCAAACAAATTGCTGCATTCATCATCCCACCAGGGAGAGGAAAGCAGCAGATTTTTAGGAGAGTGCTTTTTGGGGATCTGATAATCGGCCGAAGATTTGAGAGAATTTAAAAATAGATCATAGCAAGACAAGACATTTTCTTCACGTTCCAAATCCGGCAGAGAGTCTACAATACAATCAACGGATTGGGCATACTCTTTCCAGTTTGCTTTTTTGAGTTTATATTTCAAAAGGGGGTTGTGGTAAGAGAGGGGTAAGGATTTGTTGTTTAATGTAATAAGTATGGGATCACTGCCATAGGTGGACTCAAGGGCGTTCCAAGTTAGTTGCGAGGCCAGGTTAGGGGAGCAGAGGATGAGATCCACTACAGATTTGGGATTCTGATTAGGGTATACCCTGCGAGTTGGGCAGCCATCATTGAGGATACAGAGATTGACAACGTCGAGTAAGTCAATCAGCAGTAGAGCAAACCTATCACTAGCGTGGCACCCCCACATAGTGTGATGGGTATTAAAGTCACCCATGGCTATGATAGGGCTGGGAAGGGATGATAAAATTGATTGTATCTCGGGAAGAACAGAAGGAGAAGGGTGAGGAATATACAAAGATACAAAAGAAATATCTAAGGTACGAACAGCAACAGCATTAATCTGTTCGCTATGGGTAGAAAGAGGAATTTGGGAGAAAGGGAGGGAATGCCGTACAAAGACAGCACTGCCCGCATACCCATCATTCCTGTCATCCCTCAGACAGGAGAAACCAGGTACCCGAAATCGGTAACCAGGTCTCAGCCATGTCTCCGAGATGGCAACAACTGTGGGTTTATGGAGGTTTATGAGGGAGATCAATTCGTGTTTTCTTGAACGTAAGCTTTTACTATTCCATTGAATTAGGGTTATTGGGTCCGTTTTGTAATAATTTAAAGAGTTGGGATAGGTTTTTGGCAACGTTGGGAGGTAGGGGAATTTCGCTACATGGGGCGACAATACTGAGAAGGAATTCAGAAATAAATTCTAACATTTAGAGGGAAGGGTGGCAACATTATTGTTGAGAGCACAACCATTTGGGAGAGATGAGGAGCACTCACCAACAATAGTCTGGTGAGCTGTTCTATCGTACCCCTTTGCTAGAGAACCTTGGGGACGAGAGGAGCGATAGATTGTTTGGCGATATAAAGTTTTGGTAGGAGTTTGGGCTGTTTGAGGAGATCTTAGAGAATAGACAGGAGGGGTAAACATTTCTTTTGTTATCTCAGCATATGAACGTCGGATAGGTGGAAACTGAATTGCTGCTTCAATGTATGAGATATTGTTCTGGGACATCACCATTTTTATGGATTGCTGTCGAGTAAATTCTGGACAGCCCTTGTCAGAAGCAAAATGTTTACCTGAGCAATGTAGACATGTGGATGTTTCTAAGGTGACTTCGCACGTATAACCTGTATGGGGCTGAGCACACCTGTAACATCTGGGCTTATATCGGCAGACCGATTTGATATGACCAAAACGGCAGCAGTTCAGGCACTGTATGGTTGGAAGTTTGTAGGTTTCGACAGGGAGGGAAATGTGGTAAGAGTAAATCTTAGAAGGGAGCATTTGTCCCCTGAAGGTAAGGACAACAGATTGGGTAGGCACCCAGGTGGTGACACCCTCAGTAACTGATTTTCGGTTCAGTCGCCTTGACTTTAACACCTCACCACATCCAGGAGGAAGCTCTAATGAATCAACGAGTTCGTCCATTGACCAGTCCACCGGTACACCTTTGACCAACCTCATTCTGGTTATGTTATAAGAAGGGATATTAGTTTTAAACTTGCATATAGCGAGAATCGGGTTAACCAGAAAGTTGTTGGCAGCTTCAGCAGAAGAGAACTTAACGGTAATTTTATTACGGCCTACATTTTTTACACCACCGTGTATGACAGAACTAATTTTGTGCTTATGCATAAACTGACCGAATGTAATAGCACGTAACGAGGCTCCAGAAGATGGGTCCTCTACTTCCCGGGAAACTTGGACAATGAATGGACCTTTATCATCATTAGAGTACGATCGAGGGCCATCGGAAAAGGAGGGGTGGACATATAGGTGTTGAACAGACGGGTTCGCCTGAGTGGGATCCGTAATTGTTTTTTTAAAGGAAGGCATATTTCTCTCCTCACCTTGTCGTTTGCGAGACGAAGAAAAGGTTCCCGGGTCGGGAGGTTTGGGGTCAGGATCCATTTTACTGGAACTGCAGCGACTATATAAGTTTAAATTTTATACTTTACCAGCACCAATAGGGTTAGTTTTGTGAAGATAGAACAATAACAACTATTTTAGCTTTGGAAAATCACAGAAACACCGGAAAAAAAACTAAAATCTCACTGACACGTTCGTCAACCATCCAAATCCAATCGACTACTCCACAATTTCTTTAATAATATGCAAACATGATTTGATTATGGAAACTCAGTGTGACCACTGACCAGATTTAATTTGACATTCATGATTCGTCAACTCAGTTGACTCAACTGCGTACTGCTTGTGGATGTTAAAACTTAAAAGATACTGAATTCTACCTAAAGAGAACGAGAAAATACGAGGAATAAAAAACAATCGATTAATTAAAAAACCGATTATTTTTTAGTCCTCGATTTTTCATGCTAAAAACCGAGGGTTTCGACCGAGTTAGGGGCAGTATAGGGGGAAAGAATATTTGTAGGTTTTTTTAGGGGAAATTTCAAAAACCCGTTAAATACAGTTTTTTTGCTATTGTATATTACGTTCCTGATTTTGGAACTAAATTGAAGTACGAACACATCGTAAGAATAGGATCCGTGTGGTTAACCTTACTAATTGTTGTAACGTATAAACAAAAACCCAATAAAACTTGAACCTATCAATCCATTTTCTATTACAGATACTTTGCGTGATGCCTGTCATTTCCCAACAATCCCAACATGACAGTCGCTTTAAAGAATTGCACCATTGCCCATGCCAGCATCTATTTGATGAGGGCATCCCATCCCTAGACTAGGGGTACATCGCCGAGACCATCTGGCAACACTTTTGTTTTATTCCATGAGATTCCGGTAGTGTGGACCATAGGAATTAGTACTGTAGTGCAAACTGCAATGGCTTTCTAGTCTGTGCCGCAAATTTATTAAAGTTTCTAATTTTAATGTTCTTACCATAAAATTATAAAATGACATTATTTAAACTGAAATCGGCTACAACAATACTTATTGAAGAAGATAACAATAAAAACTGCTTACCACTCCTATATGAACTAGTAAAAGATGATAACAACGTGAACATGTTTTGCTTTGATCAGCCAGTTTCTGCTTGGAAAGGAATTTTTATGAACAAACATATTAATTGTTATAAAGAAGTACCAACAAATTTTGTAACTCTAAAGAAAAATACAACTTTAATAATTGATTCGGTCAATCAAATGGCTCTTACAGTAGGTTGGAATAAATGTCTTAAACAGTTAAGAGATTTCCAGCTTAACCTTAACGTGACTAAACTGGTTTTAATATTACACAGAGATTGCATTTTACTTAATTCAAAGCTCAAAATTAATTTGATTCATATGACTCATGCAATTGTAAGTTTCTATCCAAAACATAACAATAAACTCAGCATACAAATAAAGAAAGCAGGTAAATTTATTAAGAGTGATGAAACTTATTGTTATGATTCAAAAATAGGCTGTGTAAAATTAACACCAATAATCAAACTAAGTAAGAAAGATGAAGTAGAGAAGGTTGCTCCAGCTAACTTAACTACATTCAAAATTGAGACAGATCAAATATCACAATTAGAGAAAAATAAATTGAAGTTACCATATATGAGTAAAATAAATGAAGGTCAAGGAAGAGTGTTTTATGAACCTGATGCAGTTGATGACTGGGATGATGAAGATCCAGATGATGATCTAGATATATAAACACATTTTTGTTATGATTGTATTGAGAATTGAAAGTGAATGAAAAAAGGATTCTGGTTTAAAGGGAACTTTAAACTTATCACCTATACATTACCTGCGAATAGACCCAGCCTAAATTGGTACAAATCAGCCTTCCTTTACTTATTACATTTAAAGTATATTTGTGACTAGCCAGATAACCCTTTTTAAAATTGTATTATTTAGAATTAATCTTTACATATATGACCAGCTGATCTTGTAATGTCGAACTCATATACATCCATCTAAACTTTTGCTTTAATAATTATAAGTAGCACAAAATACAAAGAAGAAAAATAAAACATCATCTACAAAGAATTTATTTTTATTATTTTTCTATAACCTGTTACAATTTTGCGATTTTTTTTACTGCCACGTTTCATGAAATTACACACATTAAAGTATAGAGTAGAAATCATGTACATGGAAGATAATTTATATATAAATGAATCATCATTGGTGATTCAAACTTACATTGTTAGAACAATTTTCAAAACCTAACAACTTAAAACAAAAGAAAATAGTGTAGAGACACCTAAAATATCCTATGAGAAAATGTGGGTTTATAGAATGAGTAAAGCAAATCAACAATAACCTTGGTATTATGCAGATTGATAACTTATACATTGAAGTTTAGGCTGGCAATGGTGAGTACTATATTCAACCATACAGAAAATGATGGTACTCTATCAATAGATAAAACAAAGCTAACAAAATATACCATAAAAATGATTTACAACCTCACAACCTAACAAAATCCTTCCAGTACATTTACAAGTTGTTTCTGAAACTTCATTTAAATAATGGAACATACATAGAACAGCAGGCGAGATAGGACGATACATGTACACAGAATGAAACTTTATCTAACTTAAGCCATTTTTATCCCCTCACGTATTCAACTCTTTATATACATAGATTTAACTCAAGCACAATAGGCACACAAAATTTCAAGTCAAAAAGTCATAAGTGAAACACAATTTCTTATTTAAAAATAATATAGGCTGCCTTGTTCGTCTTAATGCGTCATCCTTAAAAGATTAACTTAAAAACAGTGTAGTCGTAAAAAAAATATATTTTCTTACTATTTTGGATGGCTACCCAAAATATTTGTCACGGTTACATAAAACAATTTTTTTCATATCTTACATTTTACTTAGACCTACATGACATAGATTATTGAATATATTTCATAAAATGTATGGTGATTTATAACAGGTACATCTTCTTATAGAAGATCACTGTAATTTGAAATATCAAAATATTAAAAATAACAAATTTATTGTCATATAAGTCTGTAAAATAGTGTTCCAAGGTAGCAAATATTGTAGTAATAAAGTAAACCTTAATATATATATAATAAGGTTTTTATTTCCAAATCCTATTTTAATGGAAAAAAGGTGTTACAGAAAAGTGACAAGCAAGGTATAGAAAATTACTTGCATTTACCACATTTATAACCAAAAGTGTTTTGTAATTATTAAACCATAAGAAAACACTTAACAGACGAATAATAAAAACTTATAAAAAACCGTCCCATTCAGCTTCCTGAAGCAAAGATATGTGTCTCTACACATAGCACATGTTATTTTCATGGCAGTTCACCAGGTTACATGATATGATTTTATAAGAGTTGATACACGTGAGGGTATTATCGGCTTTTATTAGAGCTTGTATCTACTCCCTCATCTCTTTAAGTCGTTCCTCCCGCGGTCGTGCGCCGCCGAATATGGAAGAGGCCTGACTTGTGGCCGCCAGTGAGTTTACTGGCTCCTTTACTGTTCTTGGCTCTAGTTTTAGTTTTGGCCTACCAGTGGTATCTGCGAAAATATTTTTTCGAATAATAATAAAAAATCATTGAAATATTTGTAATTAATAAATATAGCTGTTTAATTTTTTTTTAATGTAACAGGACGCAAACGGGCAGGTGTACCTTCACCTGATGTAAAGTGTATAACTAAGCCGCCCAAGGACATTGACATTGGCTCGCAAGTGCGTTTCCGGCCTTTTAAGAATTGGTAAGCTCTTTTCTTGAAAGACTCTAAGTTGAATTGGTTCCGAAATACTTCACCGGGCGGCTGGTTCCACACAGCTTATTAAGAAACGCTCAGTTGTAGTACGACGGACGTTAAGGTGATACGGATGGTATTTTGTGTTGTGCCTCCAGGTCCGATAATTAAATTCAGCAGCAGTTATTAGTCCGAACAACTCCTCTGAACACTTTCCATGGTAAATGTGGTAGAAGATGCAGAGAGACACCACATCCCTACGCACCGCCAAGGGATCAAGCCGCTCGGAAACTGACTGGTCGCTGTTCGTTGAATACGGTCAAGCGGATGGAGCTGGATCGGAACTTATTTGATCAAGAGTTTAAGGCCAAAGACGAGTTATTTTATTGATTTTAGGTTTAAGTATTAGGTTAGTTTACATTTTCTGTTTTAATTAGATTATATGTGTTTTTTTAAAATTCAGAATCACACCAGTTACAGAGTAGAGTACGCATGCAAGTTACATGATATAATACACTACAGCCTGCGGAAAGAGAACTAGCGTGGGAGAGGTGGGAGCAAATTAATATAATTCTTTTTTGCGTTGTTAACAAAAATATTTTATTGTGTTTTATTAACATAACTATTACACATTTAAAGTAAACACTTTTTATTATTTTAAATTAAAATAATTATAAGATTATAATAATAAATAACTTCAATCCATTGAAAAAGTTTTTTTTTTTTGAGAATGGAATCTCGCTGTCGGCCTTAAGGGCCTTTACAGCTCAGCTCGGGCTGTTTTGGCGAGCGTAGCTCGGCCAGAATGGCGTTTTATCCCGCGGCTAGCGCAAGGGCGTCTCCTGTGAGACTCGAACCTCGGCTTGAGCCGTCGCGGGGTGGTCAATCGCCTGAAGGGCAGGACGGAAGCTCACTGGAGTGAGCGAAGTGCGAAGTAAAGGTCCTCGCCTTCCCCGGTGAAGGCGGTTTTTTACCCTAATCTGTGATTGGCTATTTTTATTATTATTATTGGCCGCTCGGGCGGCTTTTAATTTATCGTTTGCTACTGTAATTGGATCATCCGGATCCGTTAGTATGTGTCGGGGCCTCCTACGTGCCCTTTTTGTCGGCAAGGGGTAATAGTTGATGCTTTTACGCACCAGCGGATTGGGATGGTGTTTAGCCTTGTCAAAGTGGCGTGTGGACGCCAACTTCATACATTGGGCTATGGTAGGGAGCTCCAGGTCGTGGTGGAGGTCGACGTTTCTCACATAGAAGGGTGCACCGGTCGCGATTCTCATGAATCGCGACTGAAGCACCTGTAGCCGGTGAATATAGGAGGGGGCACAATGCGCAAACACTACGGTCGGATGCAGGCCTTGTACAAGGTCACCTTGTGTCTGAGAGACATGTGACTCCTTTTATTTAGGAGGAAATGGAGGCGAGAGAGGACAAAATAGGCCTTCTTGCGAACGGCGGCTATGTGCTTACGGAAAGACATGCCGCTGTCGAGCGTGACTCCTAGATATTTGACGGACTTTTGCCATGGGATGGCTTGCCCGTATAGGGTTACCTCTGTCTTGAGGTGAAATTTTTCCCTAGCGTTAGCACCGGGGTTGCCCCTGGCAAAGAGAACTGCTACGCTTTTCTCGGGATTTATTTGGAAGCTCCATTTCCGAAACCATTCGCCTAACGACGTGGTAGCGGTCTGGAGTCTGTCCACAATGACACCTCTATCTTTGTGAGTGGTATAGAGAGCGGTGTTATCGGCATAGAGGGCTAGCTCCACATTGGGAGCCCTAGGGATGTCGCCGGTATACAGCGTGAACAGAAGGGGCGAGAGGACCGAGCCCTGAGGGACTCCGGCCATGATGGGGCGAGGAGACGATAACGTTCCTTCTACGCGATAGAGCATTGAGCGGTCGGACAAGAAGTCGTGTACGATACGCACGAGTCTTAGTGGCACTTTAAGGTAGTAGAGCTTATAAACCAAGCCGTTGTGCCAGACTTTGTCGAAAGCTTTCGTAATGTCGATGAAGAGCGCACCCGTGGCTCTCGGTTTCAGGGAGCTATTCATCCCGGAGAGGATGTGCTCCGTGATTCGATGGACTTGATGAGCGCACGAGTGGGCCGGCCTGAAGCCAAACTGCTCATCGGGAATGAGCCCCTTATCTAGGGCAAAGTCTAGGAGGCGCTTTTTAAGTACCTTCTCGTAAAGCTTGCTAAGCGTATTGAGAAGGCTGATAGGGCGGTAACTGGTGGGGTTGTTACGGGGCTTGCCTGGTTTGTGAATACCAATGACAATGGTCTCTTTCCACTGCGCCGGGAAGGTGCAGTTTTCAAGGAGGCAATTGAATATGGCCACTAGTAGGCATATCAGTTGGGGCGGGAGGCACCGGAGATTGAAAAAGTGTTTTCTTTAAAAAAATATATTATTTTTATTTAAGTATTAAAATTACTGCGACCCACGATATCACGACGGTTCACTTTCGGCAGCCTATAGTACATTATATCATGAAATATTAATAGACCCACTGGATTAAACTGATACATACCAGGCCTAGAGGGCGGCATATCGTCAAAGTTCCTCCTTGGGCGTTGACCGCCAGGGGGCGGGGCAGGCCCTGAGCGCCCCATTCGGCCCCAGTCGCCTGGACGGGGTTCCTCTGAGGACCCACGAGGGCCCCGCTCAGTCCATCTCTCACCACCAGGGCCTCCTCCTCCTCCTCGCTCGCGTTCTGAAAGTATAATTATGTATAAAGCCCATACCGATTTGTTGGTTAGATATGACCACGAAGCACTCAATTCAAATAATTGTTTATACAGTTATTATCTATTATAGAAATACATACAACATCCATAAAAAGACTACTATTTTTTCACAAAAAAGTTTTGGAAAAATATCCCATTAATAATAAATCCTTAAAATGTGTTATTCTGAATGAGGTCGGACATTTAACTTTAGTTTTACCTAATGTTATCTTGATCTTCAATAATTATTATATGCTTCACAAATCTACACCTATATTATAAAGAGGCTATTAGTGTATGTTGTTTGCATCACCATATTCATTTTCAAGCAGGATTATAAAAGAACATCCATTTGAATATATATATATATATTTAATATTTTTCCAATCCCACTTTTGATAACTTGATACTTCACAATCATGATAAGAGCCAAGAAGTGACAGGTATGGTGGAGAGCTTGAAGAGGCGACACAAGCACACCATTCACACTTTCCCGCTTGCTGTCCCCTCACATTTAATTTCATGATAAACACAATATACAAGTATTTGTTTAAATATTGATGACTTAATGAAATTCTTAATAAGTTAGTAGTTAATGAAAAAAGCAATTGGCATAAATGAAAAAGGAAATTATAGGAAGAGTTGTCTGTTACACACATTTTGTTTATGATGCAACTGTAAAAAATTCCTTTTTGATGTACCAAGACTAAAAGTAGTAGCTTATTAAACAGACAGACAAGTCTTCCTTCTCCAAAAGACAGAAAATTTACTGAGCAATACTCATTATAACTGTATTTAAAGAATTATTGCATAAAATAAAGCTATTTCATGAAGTTGTGTAACTAGACAGTTCCCAATACTTTCTAAATACTGCATCCCTACACTTGATGGCACTTCTTGTACCAAATCAGGCTGCTCAGTTTATTCTCTGTGGTATGAATGTTAGTGATGTTACCATGTGCGAACCCTCCACCCTGGTGCCTTGGGCCACGACCGACGGCATCGAAGTGGTCGTACGTACCACGGCCTCCATCCCGTCTGAATCCCCCACGACCACCATCGCGTCCACCATCCCGCCGACCCCGGTCGAAACCTCCCCTGAAATATGATCAAACACTGTTATTACAACCTATGGTGGCAATGTTTTATCATACTAAATGTCTTTAAGTGGGCAGAGCCTACTTGTCACAATAACAATATAATAGGTAGTCTACACATGTCTGCTATAAAGTAAATGGTGCACAGGGATGTCATAATTGTTATCACTTATTAGTTAATAGATTTCACAGCAGCCAGAAAATTTAGTGTTTAGCTGCCCGGCATGTTCAAACTTAAAAAATATTAAGTCAAACATTTGTAAACTTTTCTTGGAATAAGTTTATAGCATTAGGTAATTTAACTACTAACTCCTACAAAGGCAACAATAACAATATTTGGTATTCAATATTTTGTATCTTATTCTGGGAAATGAAACTTACGATTGCATCTCATGGTATTTATAAAATGTAGGTTTAATAATTTGATTAAATTAGTTGTGCATGAACCAAAATATAATTTAAGTAGTCATTTTTTGTTTTCATTTGAAATCTGATTGATTTAGAACTAGAATTGCAGATGGTTGCCCAGCTAGAAATGTAATGATTGAAGAACACAACTAATACCTTTGTTAGCCAATTGCCAACAAAGGCTGTGCAATTTAAGTATGCAAGACAACACCTCCAACCAACCTCCAACTCTTTACTGCATATAAAATGAGAGCTTACAGAGGTGTAAGCTCAATTAAATTTAATTACTCACCTATCATTTCTCTTTTCTTCAGCTACATCAATTTTAACACAGTTTCCATCTACATTAAGGGCACCATTCATTTCAATTGCCTTGATCAAATCCTCCAAATATTCAAATTCCACATAGCAGAAGCCTTTGAATTTATCAGTTTCCTTATCCATTACTAACCTCACATTTTTAATTTTCAGGTCCTGAAATTTTTTTATATAAATATGTTAGACACTTATAGTGATAAATTAACTACACCCAAGCAGTGTGTAACTCAGTTCTAGCCTAGTCATAGAAAGGACAGATTTGGACTAAGTTTCAAAAAATTTAGATAATAGGTCTTTGACATGATATAAGATATATATAATAGAATATTGACATTACTAATATATTTTATTTAAAAATGCATGCAGTTAAAGGTTTTTTAATAAACATAAAAAAAAATCCTAAAGTAGTTACATATCAATGTCAAAATAGTATAAATTTCACATGATTAGGTTAAAATGTTGAAAAAGATAAGAGATTTAACTGTTGCTATAGTAGGTATTTCAGCATTTTTAAAAATCAGTTATGGAGATAAAGCAACTGAAACATCAACTCACATAAAAAAATAAGACCAGCATAAACTTTGCTTAATATAAGTGAAGCCTTAAAAATTTATTACATCTGCTATGCTACAGACATATTTACAACTGACTTAATATGTATTATGATTTAGTAGTACACATAATTATAATAATTATGATTTATCAAACAAAATTGTGTTATAATAATTGTTTAGTTTTTCATTTTAAACTCCAAAACATACACTTTATAAATAAGGAACAATAAATTTGAATATTGTTCATGAGAAATTGAAGTGTTTAAAAGTAGTATCATGTCTAAAATCGTTTAGAACAACAACCATTTCATAATAAGTGTTGGAAACTAAAATAAATAATGACAAGAGTTTTTAAAATAGCAGTTTTGGAGCTCAAGGCTCACTTTGGATTCCTGTGGCAGCTGACTAAGTATATATGTAAATAATAATGGTATCACACTTCAAAACATTAAACTTGCTAAATCTTGAATAATAAAAAGAAACATGAATAATATACAGAGATTCAAATTTTAGTAAAAATATTATCCGTATTAAGATATTTAACTTCAATTTACATTAGATATTATATAAATAAAAAAATCAGTTCATTCTTATAAATAATTAATTCTATTAAGAATAGTGGTAATAATACTTACGGGAAAGATTCTGTTAATGTCTCCTTGTATAATTCCAGATGGTAGATTTCCAACATAGGCTTTGTAAGGTGGCTCTGTAGGCAAGGGGCGACCGCCCGCGGTTCTTCTCCCGCCACCGTAATCCCTGAACAATCACGACAACCGTGCTATATTATAACCTATAATACTAAATCAATGAACAAAACGAATCTTTAAATTAAAGATAATTGTTATGCGGATATTATTGCAGCTTAATAAATTCGTGTAAGGACGAACTCATAGTTAAAAAAGCATTTTCTTTCAATGTTATCGCACGGTCAAGAAAATGTGATTTTCTGCTGAAAATGTTGGGTGTTGTATAAAGATACTATGTACAGATTTATTAGTTATCCTTAAACAATGCTCTCTGTAAAATTCATGCAAAATACACATTGAAATAATAAATACCTCGGATTTCCATCATCAAAACCACTACGACCTGCCATGTTTAGAAACACAGAATACTAATTTTGCGCGCGCATTGCTTTCTAGATGTGTTCTTTTTGCTTGAGTTGAATTACAAGCTCAATCGGGCGTTGTGTTAATTTATAAATCTAAGTATATTTTTTAACTGTTATATATTCATAATTTATATATCTATAAAATATGAAATATTACTTTCGTATTATTTAAAATGTAAAGTTTTCCAGAATAATTTAATGTTTAATATTTTCTGAAAAATCATTGTACAAGTAACAGCGTTTATCTGTAGTCCTCAGTGTTAGGGTGAAAATTTATGTAGAATATGTAAAGTGGCACTGTCAAATTTTTTAAAGAAATTGTGCCCTGAGCTGTGATGCTGTTTGGTGATTGGTAAACGCTTACCCAGTGCCTATTTCCATGTGCCATTTCATTTCTGATGTCACCCATGTGTTCTGCAAACTGCTTTAGAATTTCTGAACTCAGTTTTTCTTAAAATATGATAAATTGGCTAAAATGAAAGACGAAACAAGTTTAGAAAAGCCGAGAAAAGAGGTGACATCATCTATACTAGAAGCATTCGATTCATTAAAATCCAATAAACACGATGAAAAAGTAACTGCTGGAGCTAGAATAATTTTGCAATTACAAATAAGTGAGGTTAGTTTTTTGTAAATAAATTCCTTTTCTTTTAATATTTTAAAAAAGAATACAAAGAACTTAAAATTTTATAGAATGCAAAGGATATACAATACTCTTTACGAAGGATAATTCGCAGTCTGGGAGCTAATACACCTGATATAAGAACAGGTTATTTTGCCGCACTTGTCAGCCTTTTATCCAAGTTTCCAGAAATTACAGTTACTCAATTATTGGAACTAACAAAGAAAGAGTTGCATGCAAATGGCTCGTCTAAAAGCGTAAGTTTAAAATTTAGTAAAACTCTGATATGTATTTACTAATCTAAACAAACTGCTAGTATAGATTATTAGTATAATAAATAAAAACAACTTTTGTGTAATTTTTGTATTTATTCTTTATCCAGGAAGTTGGAGACGTGTCCCTTGGTCAGATACTTGTTTGTGGAGCAATATTTAGGTCTCAATTAATGCTTAAATGTAGTGAAGAGGAACAAAAGCAAACAATACAAATATTGCAAAATGCAAGTACTAAAAAAGTATATTTGAGCACCATCGCAACACTCATACTCCTGGACTTTGTAAGAGAAGTAAGTATATGGATAATTGTGTTCTGGTATCTGGAAAAATAAGCAAGATCAACTGTAACTTCCTTCCTGATATAAATTTATATGGATGTAATTAAATGTTCTTGGCGGCCTCATGAAATTAAAGCATGGTCAGAAAAAGAAAGAAAAGCATGGGCAGAAGCAGCAATATCTTTGGTTCGGTGATGATGCCAATACCAGCAAACTGATTAAACCCTATAGGTCTACCTCCAGGTCGTCCAAACAGGAGTTGCTAGAGAAAAGTCAGAGCAGATTGCTAGATTTGGTGAGAGATTGGCCTTCCTCCTTTCGGGACTAAAGCATTCTGGCCTCTCGCCAAACTATCTTAACCAGTACCTGTATATGTTCTGTGTATTTTCGCGAAGTCCTGGAAAAGGGGAATTCACATTACCATTAATGCAGAGCAAACATTAGCACTTTTTATAAACTTAATTCATGAACTTTTTTAAAGCAGTGGTATATAACATCATAAATCAACAGCAATTAATGTAAATTAAAATTAAATTAAAAAGAATTTAGGTTCCGATGTATCCTGGCGGTTGGGATAGAGTAAAAGACCATGTAGGATCAAGTAAATATAATAGTTATCTAAAACATACTGTTATGCTATCTTACACAAAATAGCAAAGCAAAATTCACTGAATTTTTTTTAATAATGTTTCTTGCAGATAACTGAAGAACAGTTTTCAAGTATTGTGTGGCCAACTATAAAACCCAACTTTAAAAAGGAAATAAAAGAGCACACACTTGATTCTCTGTATTTTCTTTTGGTGGTCAGTTCAAAATTTCCTAATACAGTGAAAGTGAGAAAATTATGTGGGGTTCCTGAAATACTACATGATGACTATATAGCCGATATATGTGATAAACTTTTGGTATGTCTTAATTTTTAATAAGATTTTGGGTGAGATTCGAAATGTGGCTTCACAAACTATGACTCGCATATGTCAAAATCCATCACTAACTTATATTTGTATTCAGAAAGTTCAAAGTCAAACTTGTGATGATCACTTCGACGACTTGCATGAGAAAACTACAAATACCCTTAAATATCAACTATAAACCCTACATTTTTTATTGTACACTGAGGGGTAATTTCTAATATTATTTAAAAATACATTCAGTAGATTAAAATAGCTGATGTAGTTTACACAATCATATGTTTTAATGGTTATATTTCTTAAGTATCCTTTCTTGGAATATATGTATAATATATATAAAACTTGAAAATACTTAACTATATTACATTTTATTAACTATATTTAAAATGAACAATAATAAAAATATCGCATTTATATTATTGGTTTGAAAGAATTACTTTTAACTTGTTTTAAGCTTCTTGTTTCTTGCCTTTCAGTTGATATTTATATGCCTTGAAAGATCTCTGGAACTTGTAAACTTTGCTTGGCTGCGACTCGGCTTAGCCCGGACGTTGACCTTCTTACAATAATGTCTATGAATCTCAGCATCAGTCTAATAGCATGCATTATTATCCACTTCTATTGATATGAGATACACTGTCAGTATTTTATTGTATAACATGACATGCCAACTAGAGACTACTTAGCTAGTTTTGTTTGTAAATCTATAATTTTGCAAAGTTCACTAAGAAATAATAAAATTCCTTTTTCCAGGAGGGAATTGATTTTTCATCTGTAAATCATCCTATCTATGAAGAAGTAGGGAAACAAATAGCTAAATTGCCCCAACTTTTGACATTTTGGTCAAAAATTGATGATCAACTTATAAAGCACAATCGTAACAGGGAGCTTGTAGCTATCAATATTCTAAATGCTATTCTACTAAATCTAGACAAAAATGTGGTAGTCATACCAGATTTACTAAGCAACAACTTTTTCAAACTCTTCTTAGACTGGTTTAAAGGCCTTCAGACAGCTAGCAAAGTGAGAAATCGAAATGAAAATGAAGATGATCAAAAAATTATGATCAAAAAAGAAAAGGAAATCCTTAATTCACTTGTTAAAGCTTTAAAATCTGATTCAGTAACAACACATTTAAGAGTTACTGTTTTAAAGAAATTGTTATTTAATCCAGGAGAGATTAATTTTACCGATCTAACTGGAACTAACATTGTTAAATTGATAAGTATGGATTTAGATAAAGATGGAGTTAAGAAGATGGCTAAACTATTGAAAAAAGTTCTTCTTAATACTTCAAAGAAAACTGTAAAAGAAGGTGTTGAACGGCACTGGTTTAATAACGAAAGGGTAAAAGCTGCAGAGTTGATATCTTTACTAGTAAGCCATGAAGCAGTTAAAGATGATACAGAATTCAAAATTAATTATATGCAACTGTTAATGTGTTTTGGATTCTTCAAAATTAGTGGAGAAGACAATGTTGCTGTAAGCAGCGAATTAGCAGGTAAATATTTATATAAATTTCATCAGCATTACTTTTCTTATTTCTAAGGAAATATGGTGTCAAAAATTAAACTATTATTTACTTTTCAGGATCAATAAAATCATGCTTTTATCGTTGTTTTACTTCAAGATTCACAAATGTTGATAATCTTGTGACAGTTTTATCAGCCCTATGTCACTTTATTTCAAAGGTAATGCAAAAAGAACAAGTAAAGGAAAAGTTAGAAAAACAATTTTCAAAAGACAACTTTGTTTGTTGGGACATGCTGATGGAGACATGTGACAAAATTGAAAAGATTGGTTCAAAAGCTAAGGTTGACATGGTGTTTCTTATTTTACTTTACCAACTTGGTTTGTTCTTATTCTCAGAACCTACACATGTGAAGGTTGCACGCAGTTCAATAAAAGAACTAAAAGACTGCTATGATCACTACAAAATGAGTAACAAGAAATCTAAAAAAGGAATCCAGTTAACTGAAGATGAGCCAGAATGGATTGAAGTAATGATTGAAATATTATTATCAATACTGTCCATTGAGTCCAGTGTCCTTCGTTCAGTTGTGCAATGTGTATTTCGACTGTTGTGGGAATATCTTACACCATCATCGATTGAACAAATAATATCTATATTAGACCCTAATAGTGAAGAGAACCCATTGACCCAGGACAGTGATTCAGAGGATGAAAATAATGATGAAGAAATGAAAACTAATGACATAAAAGAGAATGGCGATGCAGAAAATAGTGAAAATGATGACAGTAGCGAGGATAGTGATCAAATTGACGATGATGACAATGAAGACGATGAACTAAAAGATCCTGAACAGCTAAGAATAGCGCTTCAGAAGGCTTTAGGTAGTGCCGCTGTCGATAATGATGCAGAAAGCATAAATGCAGATGACATAGATGAAGAAGAAGGGAAAAAACTGGATGAAGCACTTGCTGAAGCTTTTAAACAACACAGTCAAGGAAAAAATAAAAAGTCAAAAAAAGAACGCAGGAACAAAAAAACGTTATCAGATTTTAGAATCAGAGCACTAGATTTAGTTGATATTTACCTAGAAAAAGATCCATCAATGGATATATGCTTAAGTATGATAGCACCCCTTACTAGAGCTCTAGAATCTTGTATGCAAGATAATCAATTAAATGAGTTAGAAAGCAGAATTAGAAAAACTATCAAAACATTAGCTAAAGTTAGGAAATTTGCATCAGTTGATGGTATTACATTGAATATTCTGAGTGACTATTTAAAATCAATTATAGAAAAAGGATCAAGATCCCATTTTATGTATCAAGCTCTTGGTGATGTCATAACTAATTTCTCAAGTTTTATTCTTCATTGTTCTCAAAAAGTAGAAATCCTTACTAAAAAGTCTTCAAAAAAACAGAATGCTTGTCCTATAGAAGCAATACTTAAAAACACACTTCAAGATTTCTTTACCAACCGTAGCTGTGTATTACCAATAATATTCTTTCACAGTATACTACAATTAGACTGGAAAGGCATATTTGAACTTGTGCCTATTATAATAAGTAATATTTTTGATGAAAACATACGTCAGTTTCGTCGTAATGAAGGTTTAGAATTATTGATAGGTTTTTACAGAGGGCTAAATAGAAATAAACCAAACGATGACAATTTTAAAAACAATTTAAAAGATATAGAAACGGATTTCAGAAGTAAATTGAAAGTAGCTAAAGATAACATTTCATATACGGTCAAAAAGAATTTTATAACTTTGTTAAAGAAATTTGTTAATATTATGAGATCATTTCACGAAAACAGCCACATTGATACGGAATTGGATTACAAAAATGTATTAGAAGATATAAGTAAGATAAAGAAAGCAGAAAAAACAAATGAGGATAATCAAGGTCCAGTAAAAAGTCAACAAAATGGTAAAAAATCTAAAAAGAATAAGAAAAAACGTAAAAGTATGCAATCGGATGCTGACGCACCAAACATAAAGAAGGCAAAAAACGGGTTATAATTACAAAATGAAATAAATCAAATTGAATTTATTTTTCGTAAACAATTATAATTGACTTTTCGTCCTTTTGAGATATGAATAAATATTTTGTGAAAAAGAGTTTTTTTTTTACTCATGTGTTTAGAATTTATCACTTCAGTAATGCATTTTACGTTGATCAACGAAGCATTACCAATATGTGTTACAATACCCCTTTAGTTATAATATTACAAAATGAAAGTTTTGTATAATATCTGTACAAAATTTTGAACGGTCTCATATGATGTGACAATTAAAAACTGTCCGATACCTCAAGTAGGTCTCTTTTTTAGACTTGAGTTTGTCCCGACACGGCTCGACATCAATTCCTTGTTAAAAAAAAATTAAAGAGGTTATTAAAAACAGGCAATACTCACAAAACCTTTTTTAGTTCTAAAATAATAATTTGCAAAGCTGTTTTATAATAATTATGTTAATCCAAATGTTATGTTATCCAAATAAATACATTATCTCTAACGAGTATTTGATTGGCCTTGAAATAACTAATGAAATATAGTATTACAATAAATCGGCAACTAAATAATAGTCGAGAACCACGCGTGCATATATGATCAACACGATTTTTTTTATATTATAGATATATCATATATTTAGATTGTTATTTTGCTAAATATTTTGGTTAGCTTTATTCTCTTCTTGATTCATCTATGAATTTAATATAGTACTTGTATATTTAAATAAAATTAATATTATATAATAAAATATTGCTTTTATATAATATAATATCAACGTATAAAAAATTATAAAAAATGATGGCACAGCCTTTGAAAAATAAATAATCTGTTTTAAACTAGCACAATATGTAATGTCTGTGGATACACCGGAAACAAGCACAGCTCATATGTTTCACAATCCCAAAACTCAGCCAGCCATCTTTTGTGAAAAACCATTTTTTTCGTGTCGTCAGGGTAAATTTCATAATTGTAATTAATGTCAGAGCCACAGTCTTCGCTGTTGTTAAAAAAGCAACTAGCAGGTAAATACTCATTGGTGTTATAAATAAATAATTATAGCTGCTAGCTATTGCTGCCTAAGCACGAAGCAACTCCGAATTCGTGCAATCATTGACCTTAGCGAATTTTATTTTAGGTTCTAATACGTGATAAAATTATATGTACAGTCACTTTACTTTGTTTTCTCCAAAATCGGACTGTGTATAAGTGAAATCTTTAATAAAATTTTAAATAAAATCAATATTCATCTGCTGACAGTCGGTAGTCGCGAGACAAAAAGAAGAGTTGATACTCGTGTTCTTTCGGCAAAATGTTATAGCATAATAAATAGTCATTTTTAATAAATTGATTGATTTTCAGAACTAAACAAAAATCCAGTGGAAGGATTTTCTGCTGGTTTGATAGATGACAATGACATATATAGATGGGAAGTCCTCATTATTGGCCCACCAGACACATTGTAGTGAGTAGGATTCGAAATAAACTATTAATAAATTGTGACATTTTTAGTCTATTTCTTTGCCTATGAGTTGTTTCATTATTATTTTTAGAGCATTAACAACCAACTTTTTTTTTATTACAGTGAGGGTGGATTTTTCAAAGCACACTTATATTTTCCTAAAGAATACCCTTTGAGACCCCCACGAATGAAATTTGTAACTGAAATTTGGCATCCAAATAGTAAGTAATTTTTAGATGTAAAAAGTAGTGACATATAAAATATGTTAGGGAAATTAAAGTATTGTTTTTTTTCTGCACTTTCACATTTTAGTTGAAAAGAATGGTGACGTCTGCATTTCAATATTGCATGAGCCTGGAGATGATAAATGGGGCTATGAGAAAGCATCAGAGCGGTGGCTTCCAGTACACACTGTTGAAACAATCTTAATTAGTGTTATTTCAATGTTGGCTGACCCTAATGATGAAAGTCCTGCTAATGTAGATGCAGCGGTAAGATCCATCTATAATATAATACATTACATACAAAAAAATAGTTATAGTTAACTTTTATGTAATGACTAGAACAAATGCTTGTAGCTTTGTATCTTATAATATGCTTAATAGCTTTGAGGAAATACATATATCACAAATTTCACACATTAATAACAATTAAGATTTCCTAATTATATACATATTCATGTTACATCCACAGAAAGAATGGAGAGAAAGATATTCGGATTTCAAAAAGAAAGTTGCCAGATGTGTTAGGAAAAGTCAAGAAGATTGCTTTTAGGAGAAAACAAGATAACAAGTGCAGAAAAAGGGACACATGACAACAATTTAATGAAACAGCATAATATAACTAGGTCACACACTCCAAATGGCACACCCATAAACTACAGTAGGTTGTTGATGTGTGCTTATTGTAATTGTTTTTTACAGAAAGAATGGCGAGAGTCATATTTGGAGTTTAAAAGAAAAGTAGCACAATGTGTGAGAAAAAGTCAAGAGGATTGTTCCTAAATAGTGCCCTTTTTCATTGATTAGTTTGGATAGTGAGTGATTTGTGATGCATCCAAGCATTGTTGTGACTCATGGTTATACAATTTAAAATGCCCTCCCAACTGGGCCAGAGACAATATTGAATTTAAATGAAATACTTATAATAATAAAAAGGTATCGCTGCCGTATTCTAAAGATTAAATTAAAAGTAGAAATCAAGATCTTTTTCATCTTTTTTAAGACAGTTTAGGTAGCTATGTTATATGAATAAAACATGTACCATAACTTTTTTATAGAAAGCAATTAAAACAAATATTTTATTCGCAAGGCACTCTAAAAATTCAAGTGAGATCTCTTTGTTGATGAAACCAAAAGATAAAAATACAATTGCTATCTAAAACTATTTTTACACATATTGTCTGTAAATTTGAGTTACCTAAAATGACTAGTTGTCATTTCTGATTAAACAATTGATTGAGTTTAGTTTATTTCTTAGAATTAATTTTTAGTGAATTGTTGCTATTTTGATTTTTTTTAAAAGTTATTTGCACCTTGCCCCAATAATATATTGCACATGTTCATAGAACAAGGGAATTCATCTAGTTTATCAAAAATCTAATAGATGCTTTAAAAGATTAAATTAAGAATGTACTACACTTATAACAATTGCTTCTCTAAATTAAGGACAGAGTTAATGCAAGAAATGTAACAATTTTTAAATTGGGCTTTATAAGAATAATGTTTAATGTATCAACATTTTTAGGGTTAAAATAATTATTTTGTATTTAATTTTCTGTGGTAAATGTTTAATATACATAATATCTTAATATAAAAGGTTCCTGTGACAATGATCAAAATATAGCAATACAAAAAAAAAAATTGTTATGTAATTAAACTGCATGACAACACCCTTAAAATATTGATTTGTAAGGTGTGTACAATATTTGCTCTGTATGTATATTTTTTAATATAAAATCATAATGCAGTGTAACAATATTTTATTTTTCAAATTCCAGTATGTTCCAAAATGTTATTTAAAAGGTTTTTACCTTACATTAGCATAACTCACTATCATGAATTATTAATCAAAAGTAAACTAACTTCATACTACATTATTTTATTCACTGTCTGAGTTTTCTGCTAAAACTAAACCTTGAATACTTCTAGGATCAAATGTGCTTTCAAAGCACCTTTTAAATATAGCCTTTATCTTTATTTTAGAGGTCGGGGATGCTGGTATTATATTATCACATTCCATATTATCATGTAGTATACTTTGGCTACCAGTTGTTTTATTATGTACTAACTCGTCAATGTTATTTAAATCTTTTTCTATTGGTATGTCTATGTAATTAAAAAGATGAGAATCTTCATCTAGATATTTGGATAAATCTACATCTAAATGGAGTTTTTTCTTTATAGGGCTATTTGATTTAATATGCACCTCCTTTCTTTTTCTTTTAACAGCTGAGCTGTTTTGTGTTGATGAGGCTTGAGTGTTTGTATCTGGTTTAGAAGTAGCTAATACAAAATGTGCTTCAAATGTGGTACCATTATGAACTATAAAAACAACTGGCTTCCCTGTTATTTCAAATTGTAGCTGTAGAGGCAAACTTAATGCTTCAGCAAATCCTAATAAAGCTTTAAATTCTTTTAAAGTAAAAGTAATTATTGTTTCTGTTCCAATTACATAACTATCAAACTCTGTTGGTTTAATGTTAATCTGAGTTCTAATTACTTTTGTTAAATCAATGTTGCAATCAATATAGTTACGTATGATAAAAGAGTTTGAATTTGCTTCAATTGTAACTTGATCATCTGAACTTTGAAAGTTTCCTAAAGCTTCTGTAAATATTTTTTGTGAACATGTTATCCTGTAAAATAAAAAGTAAAAATATCATTGCAGAGTCTAAAAAGTGTAAATTTAAATAATAAGTCATTATCAAAATGTTAAGCACCTGCTGTGCACTAAGTCCTTAGAGTAAACTGCTTGCATTGCTTTACAGTCTAATATAGAAACAAAATGTGTCTTAACAATACCATGCTTGCATTTTACAATAAATATTAATTTACATGACTCAGGGTCTAGTTTTATTTCTAAGTTTTCTACTTGTTTGTCCATATGTGTAGGGGATTTAAAAGCATTAAGAGCACTCTTCATTGATATTTTACATTTTAATCCCTCTTTATCATCAGTTGAATAGAAGTTATAATTAAAATATGAGAAGAAAACCTTGTTAAACTTAATCATGGCATAAGCTGATTCAGCAGCATTTAGAGTCCTTAAAAGAATTGCATCCGGCGATGATTCTAAATATAATTCATCTCCGAATCTTGCTAAAGCATGAATAGTTCTACCTAAAACTAAAACGACACATTTATATATCTAAGTCATATCTATAAATTTGAGTTTAATTTTAATGAATTAATGAACCTTTAACATTCGGCCCCGGGATGTGACATTTCATTTTTCCTCTTTACATAAGTTAATAGTTTATTTATTAAGAGCGTCCGGTCGTTTTTTCAGTTATAGTATTTCTATTTTTTTCGCCAAAATTGTAATAAATAAAATTCAAAACAAATAATTCTCTTAACACATTATTGTTATCTGACAGTTGTCACCACAGATGAGGTGTTGACACATGATTGACTCCATAGGCATTATCTCGATATTAGAAATAAAAAAACTCAAGAAGCAAAATCGGTGATATGATTTAATATTCAACGTGATTACTAAATAATATAATTCGACACAATGGTTAGAGTCCAGAGTTCGATATAATGCTAATTTATAAAAAGGGCGACCGATGTGATGTTGCTAATTATAGACCAATAACCTTACTACCGTGCTTATACAAGCTATTCTCATCTCTTAAAAACCAAGAAATAAGTATCATACTAGATGCAGAACAATCAATGGAGCAAGCGGGATTTAGGAAGAGTTTCTCAACCATAGACCACATTCATACTCTGGAACTTCTCATTGAAAAATACCAAGAAAGACAGCGAGCTCTTTATATCGCCTACATCGACTATAAAAAACCATTCGATACCGTTTCACATTCAAGCATCTGGAAAGCACTTCCAGAGCAAGGGGTTGCGAAAGAGTATATACAAATATTAAAAAGTATATACAGTAACAACACGGGCAGAGTCAAACTAGAGAATGTCGGCCCAAGCATTCCCATAAAAAGAGGTGTGACACAAGGCGACCCGACATCACTTATGTTGTTTATTGCTGTCTTAGAGTCGATAATAAGAGAATTAGACTGGGGCACGAGCGGCCTTAATATTAACGGTAAATACCTGAGACACCTACGCTTTGCTGAGGATCTAGTGCTTTTATCCGAATCAAGCTCACAATTACAAGACATGATTCAGTCATTAAATGCGGCTAGCAAGAATGTAGGTCTAGAGATGAACTTCACAAAGACAATGCTAATAACAAACAGTATAGAAAAAACAATATCGGTCGATAGAGAAATTCTGAATTATGCAAACTAGTATTTAGAAATTGAAAGACGAATTTAATATCATCTAATCATACTTGGAACAAGTTCTGGAGTCTAAAGGAAATTTTTAAAAGCAATAAATAAAGTAATAAAGCAATCTCTTGCCATGTCTAACATATGCTTGCCAGACTTGGAAATATACAGAGAAGATAAAAAGAAAAATCTAAACTTGTCAAAGGGGCCTAGAACGGAGCATGCTTAACATTAGAAAAATGAATAAAATAAGAAGCGTTACTAAAGCTACAGATGCAGATGTTATATGTCTTTTCTTGACCTTCAGTTTTATTGGTGTTAATGAGTTTTTTTTTGACCAACAGGCTTCTGTGGAATGCCCTTTCTAATAAGAAACGCACGCAATGTGCAATAGCACATCTTGCAAAATTGTTTGCAAAAAACCTTTTTCTTCGTCTTTGTGCTTCTGTAGTCTGAGATTCACTCACTTCAATTTGCCTTCTTGCTTCGTATTCTTCTTATATTTTTATTTTTAAATTGGCAGAACATCTCTCGACTCAATTGCCGTTCGGAAGCTATTGAAATATTTAGGTAAACTGTACAACATCATTATGTTTAATAACTTTGGATGAATTTTTTCATCCATGTCTTCTAATTGACCTACCACACCCATAAAATTACTGAGATGATCTCTCACATCTTTTTGTGGAGTCATTTTCTTTAATACTAGTTGCTTTAATAGCGTAGCCTTTCTTTCCGGCCCTGAACTTTGATGTACAGACTTTAGTTTGTCCCATACCTCCTTGGATGTAGGACACCCTTTAATTTGTTTAAGTTCTGGTGGAGATATAAGCAACAGTAGCTCTGACCTCGCCTTTAAGTATTCCTTTAGCAACGCACTCTTTTCTTCTTTATATATATAAATCGTTTAAAGATTACTTTTTTCTTTACAAGGAATAGAGGCTTTTTTATTTATTTATTATTAATAAAATTTAAAAAAATTAACGATTATTTATTAATTTATAGATTTATAAATCAATAAATCAAAACCGGCAAATCAATTAAAACAACTAGTATGAACGGTTTCGAATTAGATGACATTAAATTATAATGATAATGCCAGCGACACTAACACCATTGCTCTTTCGTTAATCGGTAAATCTATTAATATTGGCAAATCGATTAAACCATAAACTATTAACGGTTTTAAACTGTGAAATATAATTACAATGGCAGCTGAGAATAGCGCCATTGCTCTGAGATACTATGTACAGCACATTCATGAGGGAATTCAGCTTTCAACGACAAATATTCTAGATCATATTTGAAAACATATGCTTAAGTATCTTTCAGGATTTTTTATATTTTTCCTCGAGAGTGGGCGCCAAATTTATCATTACTGAAATGAATGTAGCGTAAAGTGGCTGTTAAACGCTATAGAGCCTAAATGCAAATGTGCTCATGAAACTAAAGGTACTTAAGACTAAGGTTTTAGGACCTCGTAGTTGTATTTGCGTGTAGAGTACACAGTTTATGAATTCTCAAACATAAAATATATTTGTTACATTAGGAGAACACGTAGTTAAACTTTTCTTGTGGTGATAATGAATGGTTGATAATAAAAGTGATTCTATGGTCATTATTATTATTATAAATTATTTATTATCATGTTAAAAGTTTTAGAGTCAAATGCAGCCGCGTTTGATGCCTCAGTTTAAGTTAAAAAGTTTTTATGTTATCCCGAAAATTAAATTCTATGTTTAAATGAAGGTAGGTTTTTGACTTCTGCTACTCATGGAGTTGGTTCCTCTATGTACTAGTTATAGCCAATCGGTGACCGTGCTCTGAAAAACGAAATAACAGCACATTTCACATAATTAAGCTGCAGCCGATATTTCCTGCACCAATTTATTACCCGATCAATATCTCTTATAATAATTTTTTTTTATGTAATAGCAAGCAAACGGGCAAGACGCTCACCTGATGTGGAGCGACATCGCCGCCCATGGACACTCACACCGCCGCCCATGGACACTCACACCGCCAGAAGGCTCCCAAGTGCGTTGCCGGCCTTTCAAGAATTGGTACGCTCTTTTCTTGAAGGACCCTAAGTCGAATTGGTTCGGAAATACTTCAGTGGGCAGCTGGTTCCACATAGTGGTGGTGCGCGGCAAAAACTGCCTTAGAAAACGCTCAGTTGTGGAACGACGGACGTCGAGGTGATACGGATGGTATTTTGTATTTTGCCTTGACGTCCGATAATGAAACTCAGCTGCGGGTATTAGACCGAACAACTCTTCTGAACACTCCCCATGGTAAATGCGGTAGAAGATGCAGAGGGACCCAACATCTCTACGCAACGCCAAGGGATCAAGCCGCACGGAAAGTGATTGGTCGTCGACGATTCGAACCGCTCTTCGATGAATACGGTCAAGTGGAAGGAGCTGGTACTGGGGAGCTCCCGCCCAGAGGTGAGAACAGTATTCCATGTGGGGCCGAATTTGCGCTTTATAGAGTTGCAAGCGGTGGCCCGGAGTGAAGTAGCCTTCCCTTCCCTTCCAAATGACCGCGAAACTGGACGTTATTCGATATGTCAACGCCCAATATTCCGATGTCAGCTGAGGCTTTAAGGAGAGTGCCTTCAAAGAGGGGAGTAGCGACAAAGGGAGTTTTTTAGCGGAAAACGCGCATACTTGTGTCTTCTTGGGGTTAAATTGGACTAGATTTAGTCTACCCCAGTCCGAGACTCCACGTAAAAGAGTTTCGACTTCAGACACAAGTTTGACACTTCAGACACACGGATCAGAGCCATCGCCTTTTTTAGGGATCGGATGTATCAAAGCTGTCTTCCAGCACTTCGGAACAGTGTTGAGGGAGTACAGGTACCGGAAAAGGCGCGTTAGGACCGGAGCCAACTCAAGAGCACAAGTACGCAGCACAATTGGGGGAATGCCATCAGGCCCGCTCGACTTATGGATGTCCAGGGAAAATAAATGTTTAGGGATAGCACGTTGCCGGAATGTAACTTCAGGCATCGTAGTATCACACCGCAATAATGTCGGTGGTTCCTTCCCCTGATCATCCAAAGTTGAGTTCGACGCAAAGAGACAGCCTAGAAGATCGGCCTTCTCTTTTGCAGTATGGGCCAGTGAGTCATCCTCCCTATGCAGTGGTGGAATAGAGGGATGACAGAAATTCCCTTGGACAGCTTTGGCAAGAGACCAGAAGGCTCGAGTTCCCGAAGGAAGGTGGGCCAATCTCTCACCAAACCTGGCAATATGCTCTGACTTTGCTTTAGCGATTTCCCGTTTGAAGGACCTAGAGGCTGAATTGTATGCTTTTTTACGTTCGCTGATAGCCGCATCACAGGATATCGCCGCTTCTGCCCAGGCTTTAAAGCATTCACGCTTACGGCGAAAAGCCTCTTTGCACGAACGCCTAAACCAAGGCTGGGACTTGCCACCGACCGGCACCGCAGAGAATGGAATAAAAAGTTCCATGCCCTGCAGGACCACATCAGCGACAGAGTCAGCGACGGCAGTACGGAGTACTCAACGAAAAGCAAATGGGCCCCCAAGGGTAGGACGAAAAAAAAGACCGCATCCCGTCCCAATCTGCTGACTTTTAGTGCCACACACGGCGACAGCCCGCAAAGCTAGGCCGTAAAGGGCGCGTGAGCGGCACAATGCTCCGTACCACACAATGATCTGATGAACCCAATAGCGGGTCAACAGAGACTTGGTAGGTCTCCGGATGTGAAGTCAGCAGAAGGTCCAACAAAGAAGGTTTATGACCATCCACATCTGGTATTCGCGTAATCGCAGGGACCATTTGCGTCAAGTCGTAGGCTAAAGCAAAGTCGTGAATAGATCTTCCCGCGTGATCGGTGGTTTCAGAACCGAGCCAATCGGCATGGTGGGCGTTAAAATCGCCAAGAATCACGATTTCAGCGGTAGGAATCCTTTCGAGAAGGGAATCTGTAGCTATTTGGATGTGCTCAATGATTCGGTCAGTTTCGGTATTTCCGCTATGGGACCTATACAGGCATGCGTAGAATCGCAGATGGTCATCGCAGTCTACGCGCAGTCAGAGGTTAGATAGGTCCCTTCCTTCAAGCGTCCCGAGGCGACGAGAACAGATATCCTCTCTGACGTACACGCAAACTCCAGCCCGCGGCACAAATGAATGTTCCAATTTGTACCCCGGGTAGGAGAGGTAAGAAGTATCAGCCGGGGAGGAAATCTGAGTCTCGGTAAGAAAGAGCAAGGCCGGCTTCGCAGTCTCTAAATGATAGTGGACAGCGTGAAGTCCACGGCGAGTGTGGATGGGGGTGCCTTTGTTGGATTGCTCCGTTTGCCCCGAGACCGATAATTATTTTTTTTAAAGAGTGCAGAATTGCCCCCCCCTGAATACGAAGGGCAGCCTGTGCGTCCACCACCGGGTGCTGAGTGTGGTGGACGCCCAGAGGGGGATTCTCCACCGCAAGCGCGTGTGGTACCCCCCTGGGGTAGATTCTGTTTCTTCTGCACCTTCATATTTCTTGTAGAGGGGGGGGGGATGGGCTCCGGGAATCTTTCTCACCGCACGAAACGCGAGTACAAGAAGGCGAACCTTTTGTATCTCTTTACGCCGGTTTTCTGAAAGACAGTGGTACTACCCCGGTCGTGCCTGCCCGTTTGGCTGAAGCCAGGAGGCAACAGCATGGCACTCCCACTAGGAAGGGATTAACTGATTGCGCTGGTGAAATAACCTCTGACACAGGTTACTTCACCAGTGGGCGATGGGGTCGTCACGTCCCGACGCCAAAAAATTGTAGACTCCCGCACTATTAATCGGCAATAACAATTTAAGATCGTCCGCGAATAGCAATCATTTTGTATCTTCTTCTCGTCTTGGTAGATCATTTACCACTAACAAAAATTCTAAAGTTCCTAGATTGCTCCACTGTGGCATGCCAGACCAAGTATCATATTTTTTAGATTTAATGTCAGAATATTCATCATACTGCCCTATATGTCATGTGACTTGCCATAAATCTAATCAATGACGCGGTGAAGTCAACTTCTGCAAATTTTTGCAAGAGCACATCATTATCAACCACGCCAAATGTTTTTCGCATATAGAAGAAGGCTGCATCAACTTGTCCTCTATGCAAGCCAAGAAGTTCAATAAGTTGTGGTACTTTTTACTGGCCAAAATCCATGTTGGGAGTCAGAGAGTTGAGAACTTACCTGGTCGAGAATGCACTTTTGAAGCGCTGACTCCATTACCTTCGCTGGTGTTGACAGGATCGGCACCGGTCTATAATGATCCACTTTATCACTAGGTCTACCTTTAGGCACCGGAAACTTTCCCAACAATATGGGAATGTTGATGCTTTAAGGCAAAGATTAAATATATGCAGAAGGGATTCCGCGAGTACTACCCGACAATCTCTAAAGAAACGGAGGTATATCATCAGGACTTCCTTCGTTTTATGCTTTGTAAGGCATTCTGTACCTCCTTTAATTTTAACTTCTTTACATGAACCAATGCTCCCCCAATCCTACAATTTGCGTCCACAATGGCTTTCTAAAAACCCGGTAGTCACATTGCAACTTAGTTCTCTTAAATACGCTCGTGTAGCTTAGCGTTCCATTTTACGAATAATGTCATCATTATACCATTCCGGGATACGTATGTTTTTAGTGTCATTTTTCTTTTCCATCGGTTTCTTTTGTCATTTTAATATTATTAAATTATAATAACATTGGTAGCTGACAGCAACGCCTTTGGATCGGCATATTAAATTATTTTTAATAATAATAAGGACTATGGAATACGTATACTTGATATTTTCAAATAGTCGCCAATTTGAAGATCTAGTAATATTGGCAACTGGAAGAAAACACAAGTATATTAACGGTTTTAAACTGATTATATTTTGATGTAACGTCATGTATTAACAAATGTATGATATATGTTACATATAATGACACTGGCAGCTGACACCAGCGCCGTTGCTCCGACATATTAAATAGTCATAATATATAATTTACATTTAATGTCAATTTGCCAGAAACCCGTTAGGTATTTACAGAAGAACGCGCGCAAAGCCTTTAACAAAATTTTAAGTTAAATATAAAATTTTAAATACAAATTTGTATAACAGTGTCTTAGTCGAAGAATGGATTTAAAAGGTAGATATTAAAAAAAAACATAATAAAATATAATATTAAAAAAAGAAATTGTTTTGTTATGTTAAATTTATTTAAACATACAATATTGTTTTAACCATTTTTAATTTCGTTCCCCTATAGCTGAATTTAATTGTAAATAACAATAATAATTATATTCTTTCATGTTGTTGTTGTTGTTGTGTGTTTGTTTTTAAGACGGAAAAATATAGTAAGACGAAAACGCCAAATACATACTTCCATGTGAGATGCAGTCGAATGCTTTAGTATAGTCGATGAATGTCAAAGCTGGGGCTGGTTAAACTAATTTTTCCGCTATCAAAACCAGCTTGCTCTATATGTTGGTGTTTTTTTATAAATATAGCCATTAGTTTTTCTAGTAATATTACAAACAGTTTGTACAAAGTTGGTAGGAGACTGATAGGGCGATATTTACTTGTACAACAGAACTATACGGGATTCACCAGCAATTTTAAGAATATCATGCTATATCTCTAGCTATGTTAGGAATATCTTGTCGAATTATATATTTATCAAGGTACATAGAATATTTTTGCAATGTTCATTTGGGATACTGTTAGAACCGAAATTTTTGTCATTCTTTACCGTATTTGTACTGTCACACAGTTTATTGTACATGTTTGTAGCAGTCTACGCTCCATTCAGTTTATCTTGAAAGAGGTTCCGATAAATAAATGTGAATTAATGTTTGCTAACGACAAAAAGAATCTTCTTTGACAAGTTAACCGTTAAAAAGAAGTGCCGCAAAAGGAACTAAAAACCATATTATCGGAAATAGCAGTAACATTCATACTAAATAAGGTTTTATTGTATTTTTTCCAAAATTGCATTTTATTCTAAGGACGATTACATTTTATTTAACAAGAATATTAACATACAATTTTAGAAACGCCAAAACCACCTGGTAGCAGTTTTCTAATAATTACCTAAAGCCACTTTACGATGTTACGTTAATGTACATATTAGGTTCTTACATATGAAATTGGCGTTTTGTCGTACTGGCCACTTTGACCTCAAATACCTCCTCTTTGGTTAGGAATTTTAAATTCAAATTTGTACAACTATTTACTCATGTATTTGTGCTTCGATGACCGTCATTCATATGTTTTTTTTCTTCTGTTATTTTCTGTTTGCGTCACTCATTTTACAAAATGGAAAACTTAAAGTATCGCATTATTTACGTGTACGAGTTCCGCCGTGGCACTAGTGCTGCGGAAACGACTTGAAGGGTGAATGATGTGTATGGCGGTCATGTTGCAAAAGAAAACACAGTTCGTTTTTGGTTTCAACGTTTTCCATATTAATGTAATGATTGTATTGACAAAATAATCATTGTACCTGTTGTACTTAGCCTGTTGCGGAAATCTATTGATAACTCTGCATTATGATAATGTACAAGCAACATACGTTTATATACAATTAACCAGCATGACACAAATGACAAGGTATTTTTAAAAATTAACTCGAAACCTGTTATTTTAATACCTACATAAATATTGTTGTCTTATTAAAGTCTCTTCCTGTTTCAACAAAAAGTACGAACGTATGAATTACGGTTTCGAAATCTTGTTTGTGATTTTTTTTAATCAGTCATGTTATCTGGGACTTACTTTTTAATGCTTAAGTGGGAAAGATAACTAAATTTGGTGTATTGATAATGGGTTTTTATTTCAGTATGTGTGCGTGTACTTGTGTACACACGTAAGAAGTGAAACTTCTTTATGACCTTATTCTTCAAAAAATTATCTGCTATATGCAACTTTACAGAAATTGGTTAAATAAAATAAAATTAGATAAAGTTTAACAAAAGGCTATTATTATTGTAGACATGAATACAAATGATACAATTATTTAATTTTACCTTATTACTACTAAGATTATTACAGAATTTCATTCTGATTCATTTGAATATCGTTATTATATATTTTTGTTATTAATGGCTTCGAATTTCTTCGAATCAACCATGGTAGGGATAAGAAAAAGATGGCACGTAACAGAAAAATGTCACGCGTAATCCAAAAATGTAAGGCGTAACTCAAAAATGTGACGATAATTTTTTTTCCAACGCCGATAAAGAAGTTTCACTTCAAAAGCGTAAAAGTTTGTTAGTACTTGTTGGGTTTATACTCTAACGTGAATCTTGTTATTGGAAGTTTTTGTGAAGTGTTCATTAGCATTTCTGAATGCCAGCGTTTAGATTAACTTTACCTTCGAATGCCTTCAACAGCAACGACTTGGCTATAAATTGAATAAACCTCCACATTTTTTTCTTGAATTTAGTCAATCGAGATACAGAGTCCAGCTTATAAACGTGCTAATTTGTCACTATGAAATATTAAAAGAAACACCTCAGTCGAATTAATGTTTTGTATTTTTTAAACCAAATTATTTATTATAATAATTATTTTTGATATTTACGTCGATACGTTTTCATATTCCAAGAAAGATATGTAATATTACGTATTATCTAAAAGGGTGTGAAAAACGTGCTCGGGATACGTCTGGAGCCCCTAAAGTCCACAATAATAAATAATTGGGACGCTGTTATAAAAATCAAATAGCTTTCAGCGACTTTGGTTTAGTTCAGTTTGTATCTTTATGTCAAATCGTATTTACCCTGATAAGAGATATCATAATGTAGTTTTTAGAGGTTGACACAGCAAAAAGCATTTGGTAAAACGGTGTAATTCGATCGATTTTGATTTTTCTACTTAAAAGGGTGAGATCAAAAACAAGACTTAGCGCGTACTATGGCATATGTCAAAATCCATTTATTTTATTTAAGCGCAAAGACTCGTTTGTGAATCTTACACTAATGTCTCTGACACTACTTAAAGATGACAGAGATAATAGGAGAGATATAAATGTCCCAGTGGCAGTGTCGCCAAGCTAGGACATCACGGACTATCATGTCCTAGTTTGGCGACACTGCCACTGGGGCATTTATAACGGCCAAAAAAACTGCTGGCCGCTTCTCGAGACATGGCGCACTTCACGATGTCATACGCCGGTCCCTTCTCACCGTCAACGTTCCAAGTCTACTTGAGCCGACTGGAATTGCAAGAGACGATGGCAAGTGACCGGACGGTATGAGTTTGATTCCATGGAAGATGGGCTGAGTGCTGGTATGGGATGCAACCTGTTCAGACATGCTAGCCCCTTCCCATCTACAAGGAACCAACAACTGAGCTAGTGCGGCTTGTAAAGCATGCAAATTCGGGGGTCTAGATTTCGAATATGATTTTGTCCTATTCGGTGTCGAGACCCTTGGTCCGTGGGGTCCTAGCGCTATAAGGCTTTTTAAGGAAATAGCCAAAAGGTTAGTCGACATCACAGGAGGCCGAAGAGCTGGCAGCTACTTCGGACAGAGACTTAGTGTAGCTATTCAAAGGGGAAACGCTGCCAGTATCTTTGGAACCTAAAGGGACTCCTTTTTTAAAATATATTTTAGTTATTTTATTTTAAGGTTAGTTATTGATTTTATACCTGTATTATAGATTATTATTTAAGTGCTGCATATCAAGATCATCGTTTCAGTTGATTATGCTTTATAGTTTATACTATTTGCATGTTTTTTTTATTAATTTCATAAAAACAACAATCGTACCGCCGCTGGGTTGCCGCTGTTCCGTATAATTACTGAACCAACCCGTCTTCGTAAGAGTATTAAGTAATGTAATGGATAATAGATAGAAATCGTTTTTTTTTTGGAAAATGATGGGTATGAGAGATATTGCTGGCGTATTTTCCCGTATATCTGATTCGTATTATAATATTTATAGTTTGGACTCACGATTTAAGATCAAGTGCATTGCCGGCTAAATAATGATGGCTGGCTCACACGTCATGCCTGTGAACAGGTACCGCTTGCGGAAACTGGACTGCGAGGTTTCCGTTTAGTTGTAATTTAATAAAAATAAAGAGACGACCGTATCTCCCCCTATTCTGGTTTTTTTGATCTATGATTGCCATAGTCATTTTGTATGATGGTTTGATATTTTAAAAGGGTACCGAGAGCTTTTTACGGTGGCTTTTTCTCTCGGCCTACACCCTCTGTTTTCTTTGCCGATAAGTAGGGATGTCTACCGATACAAATTTAATGACCTGGAATAAGTCATACCTGTATCTTGTATTCCATAATAAACATATTTTATTTTTAACGAAACGCTTTAACGAAATTTACGTTCTAAGGTTGATTTCATTTTATTAAATGAAATTAATTGTGTGTCATACTCTGTATAGTTTAATTAAAGAAGATTTTATTACTTTTTTAAATTAAAAAAAATATAATATTCTAATCTAATGTTTTTTTTAATGTAATAGCAGGCAAACGGGCAAGAGGCTCACCTGATGTGAAGCGATACCGCCGCCCATGGACACTCACATTGCCAGAAGGCTCGCAAGTGCGTTGCCGGCCTTTCAAGAATTGGTACGCTCTTTTCTTGAAGGACCCTAAGTCGAATTGGTTCGGAAATACTTCAGTGGGCAGCTGGTTCCACATAGTGGTGGTGCGCGGCAAAAACTGCCTTAGAAAACGCTCAGTTGTGGAACGACGGACGTCGAGGTGATACGGATGGTATTTTGTATTTTGCCTTGACGTCCGATAATGAAACTCAGCTGCGGGTATTAGACCGAACAACTCTTCTGAACACTCCCCATGGTAAATGCGGTAGAAGATGCAGAGGGACCCAACATCTCTACGTAACGCCAAGGGATCAAGCCGCACGGAAAGTGATTCGTCGTCGACGATTCGAACCGCTCTTCGTTGAATACGGTCTAGTGGGAGGAGCTGGTACTGGGGAGCTCCCGCCCAGAGGTGAGAACAGTATTCCATGTGGGGCCGAATTTGCGCTTTAGCGGTGGCCCGGAGTGAAGTACCGTCTCGCCTTGCTGAGCACACCAAGCTTTTTGGAGGCTAATTTAGCCTTCCCTTCCAAATGACCGCGAAACTGGACGTTATTCGATATGTCAACGCCCAATATTCCGATGTTAGCTGAGGCTTTAAGGAGAGTGCCTTCAAAGAGGGGAGTAGCGACAAAGGGAGTTTTTTAGCGGAAAACGCGCATACTTGTGTCTTCTTGGGGTTAAATTGGACTAGATTTAGTCTACCCCAGTCCGAGACTCCACGTAAAATAGTTTCGACTTCAGACACAAGTTTGTTCCGGCACTCATCAACAACAGCCCGAGAAATACCTGCCCGGCCCGTGTAAAAAGTATCCCCAGTGCTGTCGTCCGCATAGCAATGAAGGTTGCTAAGTTGCAACATATCATTAATATGCAGAATAAACAGGGTCGGGGATAGGACACAGCCTTGTGGGACACCAGCATTGACGGGTTTAAGGTCGGAGCATGCTCCGTCGATGACGACCTTAATGCTCCGATCAGCGAGAAAGCTGGAAATCCAGTTGCATAATTTCTCGGGGAGCCCATAGGCTGGAAGCTTGCCACACCCGATCGAAGGCTTTCGCTATGTCCAAACTTACCGCCAGCGCCTCCCCCTTGGACTCAATTGCCTCTGCCCACCTATGTGTAAGGTATACAAGGAGGTCACCAGTTGAGCGACCACGACGAAAACCGTACTGAGAATCGCTAATCAGCTGGCTGCCCTCTAGATACCCCAAGAGCTGGCCGTTAATAATGGTTTCCATTATTTTGGAGAACAAGGATGTTATTGCGATTGGGCGATAGTTGGACGGATCAGAGCGATCGCCTTTTTACCGGAACAGTGTTGAGGGAGTACAGGTACCGGAAAAGGCGCGTTAGGACCGGAGCCAACTCAGGAGCACAAGTACGCAGCACAATTGGGGGAATGCCATCAGGCCCGCTCGACTTATGGATGTCCAGGGAAAATAAATGTTTAGGGATAGCACGTTGCCGGAATGTAACTTCAGGCATCGTAGTATCACACCGCAATAATGTCGGTGGTTCCTTCCCCTGATCATCCAAAGTTGAGTTCGACGCAAAGAGACAGCCTAGAAGATCGGCCTTCTCTTTTGCAGTATGGGCCAGTGAGTCATCCTCCCTATGCAGTGGTGGAATAGAGGGCTGACAGAAATTCCCTTGGACAGCTTTGGCAAGAGACCAGAAGGCTCGCGTTCCCGAAGGAAGGTGGGCCAATCTCTCACCAAACCTGGCAATATGCTCTGACTTTGCCTTAGCGATTTCCCGTTTGAAGGACCTCGAGGCTGAATTGTATGCTTTTTTACGTTCGCTGATAGCCGCATCACAGGATATCGCCGTTTCTGCCCAGGCTTTAAAGCATTCACGCTTACGGCGCAAAGCCTCTTTGCACGAACGCCTAAACCAAGGCTGGGACTTGCCACCGACCGGCACCGCAGAGAATGGAATAAAAAGTTCCATGCCCTGCAGGACCACATCAGCGACAGAGTCAGCGACGGCAGTACGGAGTACTCAACGAAAAGCAAATGGGCCCCCAAGGGTAGGACGCAAAAAAAGGGTAGATACTGATTCTTCTGCACCTTCATATTTCTTGTATGGGGGGGGGGGATGGGCTCCGGGAATCTTTCTCACTGCACGAAACGCGAGTACAAGAAGGCGAACCTTTTGTATCACTTTACGCCGGTTTTCTGAAAGACAGAAGACTGCCCCGGTCGTGCCTGCCCGTTTGGCTGAAGCCAGGAGGCAACAACATGGCACTCCCACTAGGAGCATGGCACTCCCACTAGGACTGTAACTTCCCTTGACCAATATCACTGCTTGTTTGTATATTTCTTAGGTGCCCGTTTTACTTACAAGAAGTTTCTTTAGAAATATAATAGTAAAGCAACGGCCAAATTAAAGAAAATGAAAATTTTGTTTCAGTCGAAGAAGTGATAGATGGCCTTTTCAGCAAAGATGCTTATGAGCAACCATGTGATACAGTTAATGTCGAGGACTTGGAAATTAAACTACCAGAATGGTTTGACGAAAAAAAATATAATCAGTAAGTATTAATGTACAAGACATATAACGTATCCCTATAATTTTAATAATGATTAAAGTAAATGGAACAAAAGATGACGACAGAAACTCGTCAATAACCAAAAAAGAATATGATATCGGCGCAATAGAACGTCCATTTATTAATTATAGGCTAAAAAAATAAATACAAATGGTATAGTTGAAATTAAATATAGATTGATTAGGTAATTAAATGCAGTTTATTTTTTTTAAATAACGGCTCTCTCGAAGACGGCACTCATCTAAACGCGAACGCAGATTTGTGAAAACTCATGTCAATAAATCTGGGGTGATAGCTGCCATTTCACCACGGATATTTTTCTTTAGCTGACTGATGTTCCTCGGATTGTTCATGTAGACTTTATTGTTTGAGGTACCATACAAAAAACAAGTCAGGAGGCATCAAGTCAGTACAGTGTACATCACAAGACCTTTCTTTAAGTACACCACAGCTTGAAGTAAATTTAATTGGGCTCTAATATAAGCTATAGATTATATGTTATGTATCATGCGAATCCAAAATATTTTATCATTTCCTATAATAGGGGTCGACGCTTTCAAAGGGACTTTTTCTTCATGCAGTCAATATCGATGATTTTGGGTTTAGTCGTCGTAATCTCTATTCCCACCATCCTAAGTGTGCTGGTTGGAAGCTGACGCTCGAACTCACAGTACACAGCCTACAAACGATATTGGTCAACGTATTCACACGTTAAATCTTGGTTTGACCATGATCTGAAGCCAGATAGCCTGTAAGTACCACGCTTTGCAGTTTTTACACTTGACTCCTACAATATAAACCGAATGAACAGGTACAAAAATACATTCTACGTAAACTGTCCAGCTTCCTACAGATTAAATGTATATATATGTAATTTTTTTTAAGATCGTGGCGGTCTCTCCAAACCATACGGTCCCATCATATAGTAGCTAACCGCACTTCTAACCTTAAAGGCCATGGAACCGTGTCTCAGCGTGATATGGCCTTAACACTATTTGGCTTTATAGGTTTTACGCTTTTAAAGCCAAATAGACTGGGTATACGAGCTTTGCAGCCTGGCGATTGGGAGGCGTTCAATCATTTCTGGGGTGTAATAGGTCACGCACTTGGCTTGGAGGACAGGTATATTTTTATTATTTTTCAAAATTTCGCATTGGTATGAACATAAAAATAGTTTTTAAAATAATGTTGACGACATGAATTATTACGGAGCTGTGAACGAGATCATTAGAATATGTGACTGCTACTTATTTGGGCTACCTTAAACTAATTATTACCTCTTAAGCTGTTCATTCTTTCCGGAAATTCCGTAATGCATACGTAAAAGTTATACAACATTATAGTCATAAACACAAATCCATATTTATAATTAAAAATCCATGAACATGTAATTATTTTTTAGGTACAATATTTGCCGAAAACAATACGATGAAACAAAAGAAATCTGCCGGATACTCCAGGACAAAGTGTTTACGCCATGTCTCACAAGTCCACCAGACTATTTTGAGCACGCTGCTCACGTAATGGCATCAGGCATGAGCGCCATTCACCCCGCTATAGATCACGACGCTTTGGTCTATTTGACCAAGTACTTATCGAACGTACCAGGTTACGTTTATACGGAGGAAGATAGAATGTCTCTGGAAACAAAGTTACGAAAACAACTCAACGGATTAAACAATGACGCGGGTAAGTAATGATTTAGAAGTATGTGATTCACAAGGCACATATATAAATATCGCTTTCTCTGTCCCGGCATAAGAAAAACTACAGTACGGATGATAAAAGTTATGACTAGTATAGAAAGGCTAAGCGTAAAAACTTTTTTCCTATTAACAATACAATAATTAAGTACGTACTCTGATGGAACAGATCAGATCAAATACCTTAATAGTTTAATAACATTAGATCCTAATATTGTTGGAACAAGAACATATGTCCAGGCGCTTATCGCTTATAAGACAAGTACGGTAATTTTTTACAATGGAAACCCCCTTTTAAAAATTACTATTAGTAACATATTACTATTTAGTGTTCATAATTATTACTTCTTAATTATCTTTCACTACGGCCTATCACTTTCTTGTCGAAGAATGTACGTTGAAAATGTGTGACTGCTTTTTACTTGTTTTAATGTTATCGCTATTATTGTGACATATAATTAGAAATACCACTGCATGAGTGTATATACATTAAAACTTTACAATATGGTGTACTGAAAGTCAATGCTTATTTTAATATATTATATTTCAGGCGTGAATGCGATCAACTTAATCGAAAAGTGCCCGATAGATTTTCTACCAAACTCTTCACCAATAACCCTTTATGCGAAAGACTACAAAACATTGGACGACTCACCACAGTACAAGCGTCTTTCCTTGTCTTCAAAATTAAAAATTGCAGCCCTCGACGTGATTTTAAGTTTATATATAACTAATATTGGTCGACTTATTCTTAATTTGCAGTTTTACTGGTTTATTTTCATTGGCACCTATTTGCCGTATGTTGCTATGTGGAGGTTTGGTATAACGCAGGCTTATGTAAGTATATTTAAAATGGGTCCAACTGACAACGTTGTACCTCTTCCTAATTCTAAATATTATAATCGAGAGCCTAAGTCGTGGTTTAAGGAAATATGGGACTGTGTTTTTTGGTAATAATCAGTTTGTTAAAAAAATGCCGACTTGTAATAAAATAAGAAAATTATGAAGTTTATAATAGAATCATGAAGTATTTTATCACTATAATCTATAAGAATAATGGTGAATTAATATTTTTATATTATTCATTCTTTTTAGTCTACGTAATGATATAAAATAGTTATTTTTGTAAATACTTTTTACTGCAAACAAAACAGTCATTGTAAGTATTGTTACGAAGACCCACATTCAACCTTACTGTAATGTTTCGCGATTTTTCTACAAGGTAGAGACGTTTACAGCAAGCTGAAATGTGATTAATAACCCTTTCAAGAGGGGTACTAACACATACCATAAAATAAATTATTGCTGCTAAATGTTTTTATTATTCAACCCCATCTTTCAAGATTGATTAAAAACACATTACTACATATATTAAATAACTTGGGAAGTTGTTTAGTATAGGGCAGACCAGTATCTTCTTCACTCATCCCTTTCTTTCTATGTAAATTCATGATCAATGTTTTCAAAGCTTCGATTATCAAGCATTGAATAGTTATATTATTATGTTACTTACTTTTTACACCTGAATTATTCGTAGACATAATAAAAAGTTAGAACGAAAAAAAATTCAATAATATTTCAAATATGTATTTATATAATTCATAATAATATAGATACACACAAAACAAACATTACTTCAGATGATTTACACTTTTATTTGTTTAAACAAACCCATTTTGATAAAAGTTCTTTTGAAATTTTTATCATTGCTTAGAGTTTCATGGTTTTCGATTGAAGAATTCGATAGATGCCACGCAACGATCAACTTGCAGGAGCCGTCAATTTCTGTACAATATTCTTGTAAATCTGCAGGTAATATATTTCTGTTTGGGTAATAGCTGTATTCCGCCAAAATGCGTGCTCCACAGCTCATCAATTTATCAGATAGGCTTTTTATAATTCCTACAAAAATATATATTTGTTAAAATGTACCATAAACAAAATCCTCTTGTGATAAATAAATACGGTGTCTGAAACTAAATAACCATACAAACATCCCGTAAGGCCTTTTCCCGTCTTCTAATTGGAGATTGACTTGTCGAACATTTGTTTAACTTCTTCCTATTGCCGATTTGTTGATCTTGACAGCCAGAGCTTAATAGCTGTTAAAACTAACTGGTTATATCGAGGCCATGTTTGTTTTCTTGAAATGTTTTGATCAAGATTATATTAATAATATTTGGTACCTAACTATATGAAGGACATATCATTGCTCGAATAGTATAAGTATTAAAAATTTACTCTTTGGAGCTGGCAGGAACGAATATGTTTATGCAACCTTTTCAATAAATTGACGAATGTATTGAGAATATTGTGCGGGTGTGAAAATATTAAGTTACAACTTCCTACAGTACCTTTTTTGCATGTATCACGAACAACTTGTTTTGGCACAGATTGATATTGTTCCAAGGTTGAATTAAAGTTAGGTTTGAGACATAAAACGTTGTCTTCCTCGTATATTGCTCGTCTCGCAGTTGGAATTGTCTCGTATTTAGTAATGGAGTTAAAAATGCAGGGATCACGTATGCTTGGAATCTGGGAAGCAATTGTAAATATATTTTACATTGTTGTTGTATTTATATGTTGCCAAACAATCTTTATTATTTAATTTATTTCATAAGTCATTTATTTATTCTATAAGGATACAGGATATATAAAAATAAATACAAATTATAGTTATAAAACTGTCCTTGAATCGCTTAACAGATAAGAAAAAATGTAATAAAACTAAGAGAAATGCAACTAAAAAAACTAAATATACTAATAATATGTAAAATATAAAACAGGTATTTAAAATACATGCATTTATAACAAAACTATGAGATTGCTTGGAAGAAGCTAGAAACGCTTTCTTAATTGCATGCCCAGGTCAAAATTTTCCATTTTCTCTAAATTCACAGAGGAGCTGGGGCGACATAAACAGCAAATTGACTTATGACAATCTTTTGACCGGTACAGGTTCGGCGCCTGCTAGGCTTCTGTCCGCGGGTACGTATGAAACCGTCTACTGGCTTCACGCTTACCCTTCGTCAAATACAAGAACATTTCTTGAGCATAACACGCTCCGAATTGCAACCTATTTACGACTTGGGGTTCCGGTCTGCGCTCCTCCTAAATGTCCCTGTAGCAGTGATGTCGCCAAGCTAGGACATCACGGACTGTCCTGACAAAAAAGTGCAGGCCGCTTCTCAGGACATGCCGCACTCAACGATATCACAGCCCAGCGCCTTACCACCGTCAACGTGCCAAGTCTACTTGAGCCGACTGGAATTGCAAGAGACGATGGCAAGAGACCAGGAAGGTATAAGTTTGATTCCATAGAAGATGGGCTGCGTGCTGGTATGGGATGCAACCTGTTCAGACATGCTAGCCCCTTCCCATCTACATGGAACCAACAACTGAGCTGGTGCGGCTTGTAAAGCATGCAAATACGGGGGTTTAGATTCCGAATATGATTTTGTCCCATTCGGTGTCGAGACCCTTGGTCCGTGGGGTCTTAGCGCTATAAGGCTTTTTAAGGAAATAGCGAAAAGGTTAGTCGATATCACAGGAGGGCGAAGAGCTGGCAGCTACTTCGGACAGAGAATTAGTCTAGCTATTCAAAGGGAAAACGCTGCCAGTATCTTCGGAACCTTGTCTAAACGGACTTTTAATAATTTGTGCTCATAAATTCCTCATTGATTTTTAAAGAAATAAACCCTTGAAGAAATCTACGGCATTTTCTATCCGATCCCCTAGCTCGTAACAATAATATATTTTAGTTATTTTATTTTAAGGTTAGGTATTGTTTTTTGTTATATCAATTTATGTATGCTGTCATTTCTAAAAAATACATTGTGTAGACTACCAAGAGTGAATATAATTTTTAAAATAAACTAACAGTAGGTGTTATTTCATATTAACCAAATGAAACCCTAACCAAAGCATCAAGGCGAGGGTTTGTCTTTGAATCCGACTATATGATGGCAAAACTTAGGCCCGGGTTCTATATGATTGCTACGTCTTAACGTGCTGGCATTTTCTCCACTTATACTTATAATTACTAATCCTTTTATAAATTCAATAGAAATACGTTTATTTCTGCTAAAGAATGAAACTCATACTTGCCTCTTGTCCTATACATTTAGGCAATGAAATGTTTCTAAAGATATTCCTAGACGCTATTGAGTTCTGCACGAGTCCATCACAAATATACCAAAAACCATCTCGAATAATGTAGGTTCGGGGATCTCTACTGGTGGTCAATACGTTCAGTGTTGTGACTCCGCTCCTAGACGAAACTGAATTAGATTTTTCTTCTCATATACGTCACTTTCACCAGCGTTAAACCCCGAACGTGAAACTCATTAGATTTTTGACATACGAAAGTCACACTTAGCGCTAAGGCAATTCGGAATCGACTTAACTGTTACCGTTAAGTATGACCTCCGTATAACTTATAGGGCTTTCCGTAACTTAGGGTTAAACCAAAAATCTACGGTATGTACGTATGTATGTAGGACAGAACGCTGATCACCCGCTTCGCATTCTATAAAAATAAAAACAATGCATTCTGAAGCAAAGATAGTCCATACGCCTATTTATTATTATTATAATTTTATTAGTTCAACTCTTGATCCTGGTGCAATGTTGCTCACGGGACTAAGCCTAGTGCGCACTGGTTTTTTTTTGTCTACTTGCAGAAATTTGCGTGTAATCTAATCTGTGGTATATTTATTTTTGGCTGTATTATTAGACTCGCGTAAAACATTATTTGCAATCATACTTTCCATAGGCAATAGCTTCCTTTAGATAGCGTTCTTTAATTTCTATATCGCCGATCTGTTTTTTCAATGTGTCTGCTAGTTCTTTGGCATTTCTAAGTGTTGAGAGGAGTTTTAACTTCACCGCTAGAAGATCATCCCTAACGTCCTGAGAGCCTTTTGCTCTTGAAAGTTCTACGTTTTGCGGCAATTGATTAGGCCATTGATATTGGTTAGGCAATTGATTTTCTGAGGGTTCTTTACTGCAAGGCAACGCGATAAATTAAATAAAAAAGTAATTTTGTGTCATATGAAGACATTTTGAAGTTTATAAACAAAATATAATCAAATATTAATAAAATTAATTATTTTCAATTGTTTAAATATATAAAATAATATTTCTAATTATAATTTATTATTTTCACTGAATAAAGGCTTAATTTATTTAAGGTTTTCGTGCTTTCGGCGGTTGTTCATGACCGTGTATAGACATGGTTCATAGGATGCTCCATTAGTCTATATTATGAAAAACGATTACTTTTACTCACTACTGCATCTCTAAAGGCGTCAGCCATTCTGAAACCTGTAATAAAACAATTACTTGAATTTTTGAAACGCATTAGGAAACTACATGTGGTAATTTGATGGACTAGAAATTTTAGTCTAAAAAGCACAAAAACAAGATGGCCGCCATACTTGGCTAAAATCGCTTTTACACGAAACGCCCGATTTGACCAACATGTAACTATCGGTGAAGCATGAAACTGTGTGGAACTGGCAGAAAAGATGTGGAATTAATTATATTTGCCCATTTCGCCAGCGGTCTTTTGGGCGCAAAGTTTTAAAGTAAACTAGCAGCTAGCAACTTCGACATAAGTTATTTGCTGTGAGCAAAAATCGTTTGATTATTGATTTATGAAACTACTCTTCGTTGCTAGAAATATAGTTTAATTTAAATAACAAATTGTGTATAAAAAGTATCTGTGTAGTAGTTATAAAGAATAAAGTAATATTTCCTTCTTTAATTTATTAATAATTGCACAATTTTATAAAAAAACATTTGTTTAATTACACTTTTACAGTGCCTTCTTTATAATCAAAGTATTCTATTACTTACCCAATCACAACAGCTTTGTTGAATTATTAATATTAATAATAACAGAATCATTTCTGAATTGGAATAAATCTTTAGCGGTTAAAACAAGTGATTTGTCGTTAGACAACTGATAAGGGCATGGAATTGTGCTATTGTTTTAGCATAAGAAAAAGTAAAAATCAACTGTGTGACGCCGCATCTCCATTGTTCTTAATTGAAGACTAGCTAAAACCCTCGAGTTGCGACGTCATCGTCGTGAAATTTCCACCCTTGTTAAACAAATTTAACAATCTAAGTCAGAAATTATTCATGAGACGACATATGCATTATGATATATCTCCTAGGTACATGAAATTATACACTGCTGGGGCTTATTCATATAAATAATTTATAAGCATCGGTGTCTAAGTAACATATCTTTACGCCCTACTAGATCTTACGTAGACACAGATAGCCTTTGGAGTTTAGGGATAGCCTAAGCAGCTATGGAAAGTATTAGTATTATTCATCCCATCAAAGTGCAGTGTTAATTGGCGTTTCGTGGAAGTTTATTTGTAAAGTTGCTCGGAAAAAGAGATGAAGGAAGGAAGGCCTCCTGTTGTCTTTGGGGGCGACACATCATTCATAGAATGAGAATTAGATGTCTCAAAATAATGATAGCGACAATTACGGGCTCTGTCTCCCTAATAAAAAATTAATTCTTCCTTGGGCTACAGACAGTCTCCTCTCTCCAGATAGTCTTGTACAATGGGTGTTTCAGCGGACAGGAATCAGTCACCCCGTATAATGTATGGCTGTGGCTTCTCAACGAACAGAAAATCTCGGAGCAGTGAGATCGCTGCGAGGCTGCGAAGTGATCAGGAAACTCTGAGCTTCTAGAACTAGCTAGGCTGGCTTAATTAGCCAGGAACTAACGCACAACGGATTAAATGGGTGCCTAAGTGCGGAAACTGAGTTCAGAGTTTTGTACATACATTCTTTTGTACGCATGGACAAAATTTAGATGACGTTGTCTGAAAAACATACAACGTCGTTCAGTGTTTTAGGCATTGAACACCTACTTGTAAGAATGATAAGTTATCAATGATCAGACGCAGAAATAAGGTAATTACCCTTACGGGAGTTCATGTTAGAAGAAAATCACCGATTTTTTAAATAAGATCGGTCTAATCTGCCTAGAATCTAAAAATCTCTAAGATTCCTTCAAGATTCAAGATTTTCTGGCGTCGGGACGTGACGACCCCATCGCCCACTGGTGAAATAACCTGTGACAGAGGTTATTTCACCAGCGCAATCAGTCAATCCCTTCCTAGTGGGAGTGCCATTCTGTTGCCTGGCTTCAGCCAAACGGGCAGGCACGACCGGGGCAGTACCACTGTCTTTCAGAAAACCGGCGTAAAGTGATACAAAAGGTTCGCCTTCTTGTACTCGCATTTCGTGCGGTGAGAAAGATTCCCGGAGCCCATCCCCCCCCCTCTACAAGAAATATGAAGGTGCAGAAGAAACAGAATCTACCCCAGGGGGGTACCACACGCGCTTGCGGTGGAGAATCCCCCTCTGGGCGTCCACCACCGGGACACTCAGCACCCGGTGGTGGACTCACAGGCTGCCCTTCGTATTCTGGGGGGGGGGGGCAATACTGCGCTCTTTAAAAAAAAAATTATCGGTCTCGGGGCAAACGGAGCAATCCAACAAAGGCACCCCCATCCACACTCGCCGTGGACTTCACAAATATTAGGGGGCTCAACTCCAACATCCACGCTGTCCACTATCATTTAGAGACTGCGAAGCCGGCCTTGCTCTTTCTTACCGAGACTCAGATTTCCTCCCCGGCTGATACTTCTTACCTCTCCTACCCGGGGTACAAATTGGAACATTCATTTGTGCCGCGGGCTGGAGTTTGCGCGTACGTCCGAGAGGATATCTGCGCGTAGACTGCGATGACCATCCGCGATTCTACGCATGGCTGTATAGGTCCCATAGCGGAAATACCGAAACTGACCGACTCATTGAGCACATCCAAATGGCTACAGATTCCCTTCTCGAAAGGATTCCTACCGCTGAAATCGTGATACTTGGCGATTTTAACGCCCACCATGCCGATTGGCTCGGCTCTGAAACCACCGATCACGCGGGAAGATCCTTTCACGACTTTGCTTTAGCCTACGACTTGACGCAAATGGTCCCTGCGATTACGCGAATACCAGATGTGGATGGTCATAAACCTTCTTTGTTGGACCTTCTGCTGACTTCACATCCGGAGACCTACCAAGTCTCTGTTGACCCGCCATTGGGTTCATCAGATCATTGCATTGTGCCGCTCACGCGCCCTTTACGGCCTATATTTGCGGGCTGTCGCCGTGTGTGGCACTATAAGTCAGCAGATTGGGACGGGATGCGGTCTTTTTTTGCGTCCTACCCTTGGGGGCCCATTTGCTTTTCGTTGAGTACTCCGGATGCCGTCGCTGACTCTGTCGCTGATGTGGTCCTGCAGGCCATGGAACTTTTTATTCCATTCTCTGCGGTGCCGGTCGGTGGCAAGTCCCAGCCTTGGTTTAGGCGTTCGTGCAAAGAGGCTTTTCGCCGTAAGCGTGAATGCTTTAAAGCCTGGGCAGAAGCGGCGACATCCTGTGATGCGGCTATCGGCGAACGTAAAAAAGCATACAATTCAGCCTCTAGGTCCTTCAAACGGGAAATCGCTAAGGCAAAGTCAGAGCATATTGCCAGGTTTGGTGAGAAATTGGCCCACCTTCCTTCGGGAACTCGAGCCTTCTGGTCTCTTGCCAAAGCTGTCCAAGGGAATTTCTGTCAGCCCTCTATTCCACCACTGCATAGGGAGGATGACGCACTGGCCCATACTGCAAAAGAGAAGGCCGATCTTCTAGGCTGTCTCTTTGCGTCGAACTCAACTTTGGATGATCAGGGGAAGGAACCACCGACATTATGCAGTGTGATACTACGATGCCTGAAGTTACATTCCGGCAACGTGCTATCCGTAAACATTTATTTTCCCTGGACATCCATAAGTCGAGCGGGCCTGATGGCATCCCCCCAATTGTGCTGCGTACTTGTGCTCCTGAGTTGGCTCCGGTCCTAACGCGCCTTTTCCGGTACCTGTACTCCCTCAACACTGTTCTGAAGTGCTGGAAGACAGCTTTGATACATCCGATCCCTAAAAAAGGCGATCGCTCTGATCCGTCCAACTATCGCCCAATCGCAATAACCTCCTTGTTCTCCAAAATAATGGAAACCATTATTAACGGCCAGCTCTTGAGGTATCTAGAGGGCAGCCAGCTGATTAGCGATTAGCGAGCTTTCGTCGTGGTCGCTCAGCTGGTGACCTCCTTGTATACCTTACACATAGGTGGGCAGAGGCAATTGAGTCCAAGGGGGAGGCGCTGGCGGTAAGTTTGGACATAGCGAAAGCCTTCGATCGGGTGTGGCATAGAGCACTGCTCTCGAAACTTCCAGCCTATGGGCTCCCCGAGAAATTATGCAACTGGATTTCCAGCTTTCTCGCTGATCGGAGCATTAAGGTCGTCATCGACGGAGCATGCTCCGACCTTAAACCCGTCAATGCTGGTGTCCCACAAGGCTGTGTCCTATCCCCGACCCTGTTTATTCTGCATATTAATGATATGTTGCAACTTAGCAACCTTCATTGCTATGCGGACGACAGCACTGGGGATACTTTTTACACGGGCCGGGCAGGTATTTCTCGGGCTGTTGTTGATGAGTGCCGGAACAAACTTGTGTCTGAAGTCGAAACTCTTTTACGTGGAGTCTCGGACTGGGGTAGACTAAATCTAGTCCAATTTAACCCCAAGAAGACACAAGTATGCGCGTTTTCCGCTAAAAAAACTCCCTTTGTCGCTACTCCCCTCTTTGAAGGCACTCTCCTTAAAGCCTCAGCTAACATCGGAATATTGGGCGTTGACATATCGAATAACGTCCAGTTTTGCGGTCATTTGGAAGGGAAGGCTAAATTAGCCTCCAAAAAGCTTGGTGTGCTCAGCAAGGCGAGACGGTACTTCACTCCGGGCCACCGCTTGCAACTCTATAAAGCGCAAATTCGGCCCCACATGGAATACTGTTCTCACCTCTGGGCGGGAGCTCCCCAGTACCAGCTCCTTCCACTAGACCGTATTCAACGAAGAGCGGTTCGAATCGTCGACGACCAATCACTTTCCGTGCGGCTTGATCCCTTGGCGTTGCGTAGAGATGTTGGGTCCCTCTGCATCTTCTACCGCATTTACCATGGGGAGTGTTCAGAAGAGTTGTTCGGTCTAATACCCGCAGCTGAGTTTCATTATCGGACGTCAAGGCAAAATACAAAATACCATCCGTATCACCTCGACGTCCGTCGTTCCACAACTGAGCGTTTTCTAAGACAGTTTTTGCCGCGCACCACCACTATGTGGAACCAGCTGCCCAGTGAAGTATTTCCGAACCAATTCGACTTAGGGTCCTTCAAGAAAAGAGCGTACCAATACTTGAAAGGCCGGCAACGCACTTGCGAGCCTTCTGGCAATGTGAGTGTCCATGGGCGGCGGTATCGCTTCACATCAGGTGAGCCTCTTGCCCGTTTGCCTGCTATTACATATAAAAAAATTTTTTTTCTTTTATTCACGTGACTAAATCATGGTCTTTCTATCTCGAACACGATATAATTGCGTACTTTGTAGATAAGTACTAATCAGTAAAAGATTATTTATTTATTCATATTTCATTACTTTTATAAAACAAATAACATAATACAAAATAATGATATAACTAAATCTTATAAAAAAATAACCTTAATCTAAAATAATACAAAAAACATAAAAATAAAATAAACTAAAAAGATAATCTCACGGATTCATGAATATCGATGCAATACGAAAGAATAAGAAAGGTTGAGCAGGATAATATATGGTTAAGAAATGTTTACGCAGAAGAGTTTTAAAAGATATATTGTTAATCTATCTAATCTGTTTTGGCTTTCTGTATTGACTAAGTGTTTGTTTTATAATGTGTATGTTAGCTGTAAGATTACTAGTAATTAAATAAATAAATAAGATGTTAGGGAGGAGCCAAGCGCATGGAGTCGGGCAGCCTATTCCACAGCTTAATAGCATACTCCGTGAGCTGTAAGATGGAATTGCCAATAAACATCTATTGGAGGTAATATTTAACAAGTCTGGCCATAAATACTGTTACATAAAAACTTTATCAACTTATTAATTATTTTTAATTTGGATCAAGTATATTATTTGATTTTTTAATCTAGAAACTAGAAACGTCGATAACTCAATGTTTAAAAACGTTTTTCAATAAATTATAGATTATTTAGGTTCGCCACATAACCATTTCCAATAGAAATTACCGGGCATGTCACAAGTACTCTGTCTATAGTGAGGAGTTCCGCTGATGATCACGTAATAGATCGTCATTCTCTGTCCGCCTAGAAGGAAAATTTATTTAATAAATGTCGAATTTTACTGCGCTTACTGTCTCTATTGGGGATTACACATACAACTGAATTTAAATGTTATATATCTCTAGGTTAATAAGATATTTACTATGTATATTTCTAGCCGTCGGTTGGGTCATTCGCCATGACCTAGGCGTTGCCAGTTTGTGTCTGCATTTTTACGGGCATATAACTATGTCCAAACACTTAGTCTGACGGACTCCGACATGTCTAACGGATTTATATCCGTCGCGTTTATGATGCAACAGACTAGTAACCAAATCAATACAAAACGACCCTATATGTTAATTAAGCATAATATTTCTTATATCAAGTTTGCGATAATAGATAGCTTACCACAGATAATAATATCAAATTATTTGCTGCCTTGATGTGGCAGTCTTTCACTGATTCCATTGTTCAGTCGAAACGTCAATTTATAAAAATAAACTGACAAATATTTATATTAGGTAAAAAAATTCGCACTGTTAACACAGTTATTAGCATATGCAAAATTAATATATGTCTGTTAGTTAGTTGAAACTGAAGTCTGGCGTGACTAATTGCGTAACAATTATACCTGATCTCGAAATATTATGATAAATTCGTTTACCCCTCTTGGCACACATTTTAATAAAACTTACAGTATTAGTTATATAGTCGAATTTATAACATAATTCACTAAGAGAGTATATATTTAGCTGTGTAGATAATGTAATAAATTCGTGATTGTATCCCTTAAACTATTTTTAATTATGTGATTAATTCTTATACTGATACTTAAGTAGTATATCTTATTTTAAAATAAATAATAATAACATTAAGCAACTGATGTAAATGTAGAAAATACGTGCCTATGTACCAGTGTGTGCAACATATTACCTTATCTAATAAGACTTAAATTTAATTCGGTAAAAAGTATAGATTAGATTCGGTAGAGTCGTGGTACTAATTAATTATTAATTATATATTATTTATATATTAATTATATAATATTTATCGGTAGGTTTTTGTTTTTCAGCAATTATTATTTATCAAATGTACCTTATTTATACCTTTCATTAGGATATACATAGTATATTGTCACTCCAATTTGTCCATATTTGTTTGTTACGCTCAACGTACGCGAATCGCAATGATTTACCCTTTACAAAATTCTTGCGACGTAATTGGATATTTTATAACAATTTTTAATTTAAAATAAATATTTTTATATCTTTCCTACCTAGTTATAGATGATAAAAAGGTGTTCGACAGTTTACATTATCACTAATAATGGAACAAGAATTATATTAAGAGAAATAAATTAAATTTTCAAACAACACAATTAATAAAAAAAATAATGATTAGGAGTGAATCTTAAGCTATAGTAAATATTCGCTTGTACAGTGTAGGAAACCGTGAGGAAATCGGGATGCCTTAGACCCAAATAGTCAACAGCGGGTTAGGTGTAGAAGGTTGATCACCTACTTGTTCATTAGATAAACAAATGATCACGATGCAGTAACAACAATCTGAGGCCTTACCTAAAAGGTTGTTGTAAATCAATGTACGAGACAACGACAGATTAATAAACTAATTATTTTATTCAACGTTAATGATATCTCAAAAATGTGAAATATGTTAGACAAGTATACAATCTATTCTAGATATTTGTTTCGATAAATGTTTTTTTCCTTGAAGCCCTTTTTCTAACGAGTGGAAAAAACCTTATTCATTTGCAACTGAGGCACGTCTGGTATACATAAATGTACAAGCAAAATAATAAATACAATATCCTCGTAAAACTATTAAAAAGTTATGCAGGTATCAATAGCGACCCTTAACAGGTTTTTGCCGCTCAATCCATGAAAAAGTTGAAGAGGCTGAACAAAAAGTATTTATGATAAATTAATGTCATAGCTATTTGTTGCAATTTATTTCATAATAACCTGTCAACGCGATGGACTAAAATGAAATGTTTTTCAATGTGTATACCGTGGTTTTATCAATGTCATCAGTTTTCAGAATGCAAAAGGTGAATGACCTTAGATGATGAAGGGAAGGATGGTTGACATGTGGAACAGGATTTTATAACGCCAATAAATCAGTGTTCTGAAAATGACATTTACCTCGAATTTAAACAAAGATTAACAACGTCTAAACAAAAGATATACATTATTGTAGAACAACATGCAGCCAGAACATGTCATATAGAAACTCCGCAATGTATCATTCATAATGCGAATAAACTGTACGTAATCATGACGTATTACACAGTCTGGTAGTAGAAAACGGTCAACGGGCTGCCTCACCAGCAGCAAATATTTAACGTAAGTATTTCAAGTGGACCGTCGCGGCGGAAAGACGCGTCGAACGTTGTATTATCTGTGACACCTACCTGACGTAAATATTATAGTGCCTGTACGATAACAAAATGGATTTAAGCGGTAGGTATAATAGAAGTAATATATTTTATAACGCTTGTTTAAAAGGAAGTCGCAAATCGCAATATAGAGCGCGTTTGTCCATTGTTGTTTGTTATCTGACATCGCGACGGTGAACATTCATTTACATCAATGAACTTGGCTGAGATTGGAACTAGGTATATACGATCATCTCGAATATTGGATGAATGCCAAATAAGTTCTACTGCTATTAAACAAAAATGCTTTTGTGTTATGTATACACGGTATATATATCATGAATATAAGGTAACTACAAAGTCAATATAGAATCCGTAATAAAATATTGCGAATATCGAAGTAATTAAGGCATTTAAGTCTAAAGCAAGACCCACATAAAAACGAGAACGCTGTGCATTAAGCAACAAGCGTCACGTCATTTAATCCGGAAAAACAATCACGTGTTCGCTGTTGATTCAATTATGTCGACAGTGGACAAACGCACTAACATAACGGTACTTACCACGGAGAATATTAGTTTTAATACAACTGATTATAATGTTATGCTTTAATGCGCTATCGACATATTTGACCTATTGCCAACTAATAATAATGAAAAAAACGGAATACATTTTTAAATCACAGCAGACAACATACGTAGGATCTTTAATAACTTTGACATATAAAACTTCATTTGAGACATCTCTCAAACTGAATGAATGACATATTAAACCAAACAAGGGCACTGAAGATTCAACCACAGTTTCTCCGTGATGCAATTGCAATATACTCACTGTATGCAACATGATTGGTGATTATTAATCTAACAACCTTAACAGCATTTAGAACATAATTTCGAGTATTTGACTTCTGCGATGCGCCTGACACCTCTTTTATTGTCAACTTTTTAAGAATTGATAATGAGGAAGGAGGTTTTTGCGAAGTAATCTTTTTGAGGCCCTAAGTAGTAACAAGTTTTGTTAAATTTTAAATCAATAAAGCTTGTAGGAAATATGACTGCAACAGATCGCAACAAAATAATAAATATCAATTATGGACTAGAATAATAAAATATTTCCCCAGCAATAGAAGTTAAAACAAACTTTTCAGTATCTAGAATAACTGTATAAATTTTGGAGGTTTATTATAAATAATTTTATTTTTTAAATTGAAAAATTTGTAGTTCATTTTGTAGCACAGATTTTTTTAAACATTCGTTTTTTACGAATACTTTTTCCTATTTCTTTTAATTTAAAAAGTCTTATCGTTTACTTAATTTTTCTAAAAAGTAGTTTTTTGTAGTCGAGGAGTACATCGATGTCCTCTTTTCGAAAGAGTCGACAGAAAAACCATCAGACACCAAAAGACCTGAAGAATTGGAGATAAGTATACCGGAATGGTATGATGAAAAAAAATTTAACCAGTACGTAAGTTACCAGTTTAGATAACCTAACCTAGGGAGTTTATATCACGAGAGTTCTGTAACCTAACAAGAGTTAAGTTACATAACTAGTCTGGCCATAAATAAAAAACTGTTACATAAAAACTTTTCTTTTTAATAAATAAACACGTATATTATTTTAAAAAACTTTTTTAGAAATTGCGCCCATAACATATTTTTTTATGTTCATTATCAAAATACAATATGGAATAAAAATAGGATTGCAGTGATTAATTTGCATAAATTGGGTGTGGAGCCGTCGATCATATTCCAGACACTTCAAAAGCTTGGTATCAGCCGTATGTTCGTATATCGAACTATCAACAGACACAACAAATTCGACAGGCACATTGTCTATCGGAGACCAAAAAAGATCGGAGCAGCTGCGTGCTGCTAACTGTTCTTAAGAACTTCAGTTAGAACTGCAAAAGCCGTTAATGCTGTTAAAGCCAGAATTCGTCGAAACTCCTGTAGGAAGTAAAAAATCTTTTCGCGAGAAAGGAACATTTCCACTAGGACTTATTATTATGCTTATTGTTGATATAGAGGACATGCCCTAAATCAATATTTACAATTAAAGAGTGGATCGATCATAACACCTTTTGTCGCGATACGCAGATGAAAAGCACAGAAATATCTTCTGTTCCGATGAAACAATTTTCACGATTGAAGAACACTACAATAATCAGAATGATAATGTGTACGCTCTCAGTTCTAAAGAAGCTGCTCAAGTGGTAGGAAAGGTAAAACGTTATCATCCTGCGTCAGTGATGGTTTGGTGGGGCGTGTCTCAAAACATACCGTGGACTTTCCAGCAGGATTCTGCACGAACTACTCAGGCCTAGCTTGAAATCAGCGTTTCGGACTTTAAAAGAGCTAAAGACTGGCCCTCATCTAGTCAGACTCTAGCTAGACTCTGCTCTAGACGATACGGCGACATTGAGTCCCTTAAAAATCTTTGGAACAAGCAGTGGCGAAATTTCATTTGGAAACAGTGCGTAAATTCATAGATTTGTGGCCAAACAGATTAAAGGCCTGTATAAAAGCCAAAGGTGGCCATTTCAAATAGATTTTTTTTAAGACTTTAATATTTATTAAAGTAGACTCTTACATTCTGAGAGTATCATTTACAAGAATGGACAATTACGGCACACTGACATGCACCATAAATAAGAGACGGAGAGGGCAAAAGAAGGTCGATCCCGCGGCCCATCTGAGTCGCCGTTCCACCATGCAACTCACTGTGTAATCCTGGGCATGCAGACGCTTCAGCGGTGGAACAGGCGTCCAATATAATATAGCAAGTGCGAACACGCAATGTCATGACAATATTAAATTTATTTTCTTTGAATGTATCAAATTCTTAGTTTTCTTCTAAATCGCACCAGTTCTTATATAAGCAGAATTAAAAAGGCCAGTTCGTGAATTATTTTACATAAAATATATTATTCTTATTTAAGTCAACATGGTTACTCCTTTGTCTTTCTCCCTACTGATAGAGTGTCGATTTTAAAATTACGTTATTATTATTTCCAGGGCTCGACGATTTTATTGGGACCATTGTTTTCAATTTAGTAATTCAATGATGGTGGGTCTTGTTGCGGTATTTGCAGTACCCTCAATACTCAAAGTCCTCATAAGTACTAGAAGGTCTAACTCAGTGTACACATCATATAGAAGATATTTGTCTACGGTTCTTCACACTGTGTCTTGGTTTGAACACGAGTTCAAGCCTGGAAGTCTGTAAGTACTAGTTTAATAAGAGATATATTTGATACGGATTTCCACAATTTCAATTCAATGAAAGATTTTCTGTGCGTGACTGGTCTGTTTTTTTGGATATAGGTAATTTTATATATTTAACATCGTCTTCTAATAACACTTTTCTTCTCTCTTCAGTATACCTTAATAATAACATTGTTAAGTCTTCCCGCTTTACATATTAATGTGTTAGATACGAAATCGTGAGATTCTGGTAATACAGTACACGAAAACAACTATTCCAGATCTTGGAAATCATTAATGGCAGTTCGCACTCGACACGTAAAAGCGAGTTTAGCGTCCAAAATCAAGGGAGTAGGAATAATCTCTCAAAGGGATTTGGCCATAACTCAATTTGGATTCATAGGTATATCATTATTAAAGCCCGATAAGTTCGGCATTCAGCAATTACAACCAGGTGATTGGGAGGCCTATAACCATTTTTGGAGAACGATTGGCTACGCTATCGGCTTAGAAGATAGGTAATTAAATTATTCAATGTGATAAGGAAATAAAAAAACATATTCTAAAAAGATCAAGGACGTATATATTATCATTTTTATTATACAAAACATTATTCATTGACAATTTTTAAAAATGTTAAACTTACCTATTAATTTTAAACAAGAATTAGATTTTTTAAATTATGTAATCATGATTAATAAATTACGTCACGCTGTATTCTTGATATATGTACCTACTTAATTCATTTTAGTACTCGTAGACATATCCGAAGCAAAACTAATAAAGTAAATTTCAGGTACAACATTTGTCGGGCTACTTTCAAAGAGACCCGAGAAGTTTGTCATATTCTCAAAGAGCGTGTATTCACACCATGTCTAACGAATGTACCAGAATATTTTGAGCACCTTTCCCGTTGCTTGCTTGATGCTATGTGGTGTGTTAATCCTACTATTAACATTGATGGATTGCTGTATTTAACGAAGCACCTTATGGATGTGCCTGGCTACGTTTATACGGAAACAGAAAGAGCCAACTTACAAGACAAAATAAGGGACATGCTTGGCGGACAGTCTGAAGACATAGGTAAGTTTTATGATTAAAAAAATTTAATACCTAGAAGTCTTTTTGAAGTTTTAAGTCTCATCAGGGCACTCTGTTACTTCCAAGGGCTATAGCGATTTCGAGGCTATTCAATTTCTATATATGTAGTTCTTTCAATGCGAAGCGCCGACTTAACCTTGGTTAGTATTGAGCGGTATAAAAACCCAACATAAAATACTCGACGCAGAGGTTAATGACATTTACGGGTTTATTTTTTGAAGTAAAATATGAATATTATATATACAGATTGTATTATGAAGATATTCAGAGACTAGATATGTCAGTAACATAATTAATGAGTATTTTTTAATTTAAAGTATATTTTTTTATTTCAGGTGTCAATGTCAACAGATTCATATTAGATCCGGCAATTGAGGGATGTCCTAATCCATCGCCTAGGCTTCTATACCTACGTCACTATGATAGTATCAAAACTATCCCCGAATATAAAAGTCTGCCTTTCGCTGGCAAATATAGATTAGCTATGATCACCCTATTTTCTACATTCTATACGACCTACTTGGGAAGGTTATATTTAAACATAAATTTCAGAGTCACGATATTTCTCCTTAAATATTTTCCCTTTTTGGCATTTACTCGATTCGGATATTTCGCTTCATTTGTTAATATTTTTGAAGAAGACCCGACTGATGATGCAGTGGTCAAACCAAACTCGGAATATTATAAACCAAAACCTAAAGAACCATGGTATAAAGCATACCTACCGTTCTAATTGTTTTTAAAATATAGTTGCTCAAAGCAAAAACTTGTTAAAAACAGGTTGTGGCGTTTATAAAAACTATTTAGATTTTCGATAAAAACTTGCTCGGGAAAACAAGGCTTACATTTAAGGTCAAAATATTTACGTTATTCTTATTTTGGTGGTTAGAGGAGATAGAGCAGTATTATGTATAAACTATGCGATCAAGAAATAAAAACTTTACACATCATTCTTCAAACGATTTATGTAATTTGTATCTAAGGTGCACTGTACTATTTTTGCATTTAGTTTTGTATTTTGTATGACAAATACGTAAGGATTATTATCTTTATATACATAATAATGACAATACATTAGAAATAATAATATTTACAATCCAGTAATTAAATACGGTATATTGTAGTTTCTAATTAGTATTATTCATTTTAATACCTCGAAGAGATTTCTGTATACAATACACGTATTTCTCGCGAACAACGCATTACAATTATTATTATAATTACCAGAAAAGTAGAGTATGTAAGACTATGGTGTTTTTGACTAGCCTAGTCTAGTTAGGATCTTGGGATATACTTAAGTCTCAATAATAAAATTAATGTTTTTTAAAACTTGTTTGTTTAATTCTACTAGTAATAAAATGTGTAAATCTAAATCCAAAAGTTCATGGTTCGTCCTGGCTGTACTCTTGCTTGAACGGTGAAGGAAAACATCGTAATCAAACCGGCATATTTACCGACGATGTGAATCGGTAACAGAGTATCCATTTGTAAATGAACAGCGCTGCATAAATGTAATTACTTATTTAATTTATAACTCATGATTGTATACATTCGTACACTTAATCATTCAATTAAAATTAACTTCAGTACGATGCTAAATTACCTATTATAACAATTATACAAACCACAATTGGCAATTGACCATTGTTCCACGGGACAAAAAAAAATTGAATAATAATATTATTACGAAGACGGGATAAAGTCAAAGTCAAAGTATAGGTAACACAATGTACACTTATGAACGTCAATAAAAAAGAGTTAACTACGATGTTTCTAGACTTTTCCACTAGTTAGAGAACCAGCAAGCTGAAATGAGATTTCTGACGGTTCCAGGAGAAGGTCAATCACATATTAGAGAATTGTAATTTTCATAATGTTATTCCAGTTTTCAGGAAGCTTTTTTTCAGGCAGCGGAAACTGCCAAAAACATATTTAGTCGAGTGGTACAGTTTTCCCCTTGTACTATGGTATATTCTAAACCGAATTGTTTACGCGTGGGACAAGGAAGGAATGACGAGAGAGAGGAAGATTGGAACCTTCTCGAAGCCAGACTAAACAACCGTACGACAAGGACGGAGCAATGCGCGAAAGAGATAAAGAGTATGTACGTTCTAGAATTGTGCAATCGCTACTCAGTAGCAATCCTGCCTTGAGAGTTCTCGAACATCGTTCAAGATTATTCCCAAGGATATATAAGTGAGCCGAAATGCGACAAATTAATTCATTTTCGAATGCGATTTTAAGAGATAAACACCGAAGATATAAAGTGCGAATATACTGAAGACAAGTGTTAAGGTACTGTGTGAAGTGCGCCTAATTGAAGTAAGTAGTGACCGTATTTTGTGAGTGGTAATTAGTGTATTTCTCCGCGTAATTTCCGGATTTTCAGTGTAAACAAATTCCTCCTTGTTTAATTTAAGAAATAGACCTTTGAAGAGATCTGCGACGTTTTTTATCCGATCCCCTAGCTCGTGACAATATGTATAAGGCTGCCTCAAATCTCCGTCAGGGCTGCTACGATTTTCAGGGCTGCCTGCCTAAATATGTAACATACCTCATAGTAACTAAAACATCTATATTGTGACTTATCTAAAATAGACAGACCACGAACTTTCTTTTGATGTCATACATAATGTTCGTAGTTACGGAATGAACTCTTACATTCGGCTACTGAAGCCGAATATTCATACCTAATATTAGTTTAAGTGCTCCGTGCCTTCAAGGCTTCCTTAGTAATGTATTTTTCTATCTACATAATTAATAATAACATAATATTGTTACGAGCTAGGGGATCGGATAGAAAATGCCGTGGATTTATTCAAGGGTTTATTTCTTGAAAAATCAATGAGTAATTTATGAGCACAAATTAATTGCAGAAATGCACTTATAGCACACAAAAACAATCACTTATTACTTCACTTATGCACACTTCGCACAGTACTTTATCACTTGTAATCCCTTTATTCGCACTTTATCGGTTCGGTGTTTCTCCCTTGTTATCGCATTAAAAACTAAAGGTGACTAGTCGCGTTTCGGCTCGCTTATATATCCCTGGGAATAATTCTAAACAATATTCGAGAACTCTCTAGGCGGGCTTGCTACTGAGTAGCGATTGCACAATTCTAGAACGTCCGCACTCTTTGTCTCTTTCGCACGTTGCTCCGTCCTTGTCGTACGGCGTTCTAGAGTGCTCAGTCTAGTTTCGAGAAAGTTCTGATCTTCTCTCTCTCTCTCGTATCATTTCGTCCTTGTCTCACACCTAGAAAGTTTGGTCTAGAATATTCCTTCATCAAAGGGGTATACCTAGGCCTGAAAACATCTGAAAACGGGTCCCCTGAAAACTGCACCACTCTACTACACATGTTCTGAAACCGACTGAAAAAAGGTTTCAGCTTCCTGAAAACTAGGGTAACATTATGAAAATTACAATTTTCTAATATGTGATTGACCCTCTCCTGAAACGGTCAGAAATCCTATTACAGCCTGCTGAAAAGTTCTCTAACTAGTGGAAAAATCTAGAAATATTGCAGTCGACCCGTCTTCGTAACAATATATAAAGACGGTAACAGTCAAGACAGAGATAATGAAATAACTACTGTTCTTTTATTCGTAATTCTATATAGGGCTACATTTATAATCGCCCACCTAACTCTGATGTTTATTATTAATATATTTATGTAAATGAATAAATTTTTGTCGTTAAGAAGAGATACAGTCAAAATAACGACATATAGTATGCGGAATACCCCGCATTCCGCGGATACTCAAATATACTGTTCGTTGCTAGTCTCCTTTATATAGGAAACTTGCAACACAACACGTTCATAGTGTATTTTATAAGTACAACTACTACAAACCCTATGTATTTATTTATTTTTACTAAAAAAATTAAATAAAAGACGTTATTTAAAAAATAAATATATTAATGCACAGTTAACTGAAGAAATCTTGAGCCTTTAACCGACTCCGTTTGGATACATTTATTTGCAATAGATTATCTGTGATGTTATCAGAGTTGCCCGTGTCTCGAACCGGTGTTGCCACAAGGGGTCGCCTGGGCGTCGGTGTTTTTGACGGGTGCGAGATACCCATATCATTGGGAGTGAGCTTCAACCTGGGTGAAAGTAAATGTTTAGCCGCGAGTTTTCTTGCAGCCGGTGACATACTCGCTAAACGCTCCGTATTCGTTCTGAAACTGTAAAAAAAGTGTAATTTGTACCTTATCACGTGAATTTCATTGATAACGCGTTATCCATAGAGAAAGTAGAACAGCTTCACAGTCTCAGTAAGCAGTCACAACTGTTGTGACTGTTTTTATGAGCAAAAATACTTTTCAGTTAAAAAATAAACACTCACAATAGTAGTAACGTGATAATTAATTATCACCTAACTACCAAACGCTTTATTAAAAACTAAGCTATTTAAAAAAAATATGTAAAGGGTAATAGTGAACGTTATTTAAGAAACCATACAATACATTTTAAATTTATTACGAGGTTGATTGAAACAGGGAAAGATTCAGAGTCGAGACAAAGAACGCTATATCACTTACCTCTGTGGTGTTGGCGTTCGTCGGGGCGTGGTAGGTCTCCTGCGTTTAGCCACTTGTTCAGCAAGCTGCATCGCTATTCTCTCCCGAGCGCCACCTTCGAGGATCCGGTATGCTGCACCCGCCCCAACACTATAAGCATTATTAACATTTTTCGACATATTTTCTTAAATTATTTATTTTTTCTTAATTTATTTGAAAGCTCCTTGACCTATATAAATGTTTAAAGGTAAAAAACGACAATTCTTATATTTCATATGAGTATAACTAAGATGTTCTTGTTTTTTTCGATGACGTTCTAACAAAATTTATTAGAATTATGATTTATAAAAACAATGAAAATATCGGTCGTGGCTACCGCTAAAAAAACTACAGACTTCATATAATAAGAATAAGCCTTTATTCCACATCTTTGACATAGATTTGATAAAAAAACTACAGACTTCATATAATAAGAATAAGCCTTTATTCCACATCTTTGACATAGATTTGATAAAAAAAGATAAATTTATAGTTTTAACTAAGATGCGGCCCCTGCCCGGGAGAGGGCCTCCTCCAACTTTTTCCACCCTAATTTATTTTGTGCCATCGTCATCCAATTTCTACCAGCTACCCTCTCGATCCCGTCGGCCAATTGCTCTATTGGTCTTCCTTTGTTCCTTTTTCCTTTCGGACCCGTCCATTCGGTTACTGCTCTAGACCATCTGTCATCTGTACAACGGGCAATGTGGCCTGCCCATCTCCAAGTTTAAGGGCATATTGCACAGCATCAATAATATTGGTTTTTCTGCGAATATATTCACTATTATGTTTGTCGCGTAATTAAATTCCGAGAATACTCCTTTCTATCGCACGTTGGCACGAACGTATTTTGGCTTTTGTTTTGTTTGTGAAAATCCAATTAGGACCAACATGGAGTTTATATAAAATAAATTATTATATAAAAAAACTCACGCAGGTAACGGGGTGTCCCCTCCGTCCAGTCTGAAAGGTGTACCCTCGATCTCTCCCCAAGTCATGAGCGGTGATTGGTCTGGTCCTACACCAGGTCTCGGTGAAGGCGTCGCTAACAATTCGTAGGCTGTCGGAGGTTTATCCCCCGATATACTCACACCGTCAACACCTATCTTGCCTTTGTCGTTGGAGCCCTAAGACAAGTTTATTATAATAGATCATCAAAAACCAAAAATAAAGCCGTAAAAATTTGTTTAAAAATAAAGATATCGTGTTTGCCTACAAACTTAAAATAATAACTAAATATAAAATACAATATTTAAATTAGTATATTATAAAAGAAGAAATCTATTTATGAGACAGGAGGCAGTTAAAGTTAAGTTTTCACCGGTTATGGACACCAACAACACCAGGTTAGTTAGTGCGTTGTTGGCTTTTAAGTGATACGCACTTCTTTTGAAGGCCCCTCTTTGAAGGTTCGGAAATTAAATTAAAATTTCTGGCTTATTCATTTTGAAATTGGTGCAGTGTTGGCCTAGTGGCTTCAGCGCGCGACGTGCGTGGGGTCGTACTCCAGGGATGAGAGGTTAAATCCCCGGCTGTACACCAATGGACTTTCTTTATATGTTAACGTCTTCGTTTAACATTCGGTCGAACGGTGAAGGAAAATATCGTTAGGAAACAGACTTGCCTTTGTCAGGCATAGAAGGCTGATCACCTACTTGCCTATTAGATTAACAAATGATTATGATCATGAAACAGATACAGAAATCTGATACCTAAACAGGTTGTAGCGCCATTAATTTATTTATTTTGTTATTCATTTTGAATTATTACTATTTAATACCATAACGATTAGGCAGCCAAACAAAATAATATTAACGATATTCTATATATTTTTATTGTAAACAAATGTTCAAATAAGAGTCATATTCATTTAGGTGTTTTTATAAACATCATTTTTTCTTACCCAAATAAATACTTAATCACGAGTTTTAGAAAAGAGAGAATTTTAAAAATGTATCTTAGAACATAATGTTAATTTCAATAAAAATCCTAGTTTAAAGATAACTCCGCAAGAAATTAATGGGCAAATCGTGCATGCATCTCAAATCAACGTGGCTGAAATCGCTTAAATAAGCTAGTCAGTAATAGCATTTGTCTTAAAAGTAATAATAATAATACACACCTGTGTTCTTGCTATAGCACTGATTGCTTCCTGATTTTTAACATAATCAAATGGCTGATTTTGTAGTTTAGTATTATGATACTGTAATTCTGGCTTTGCGCCAGGCTTTTGTGACTCAGCCCCATCTGGGACATACATTATGTAGTTTTTAGCGCGATACCGCCACGTATCTAGCTGTAAGAAAATTAAATATTAAAAATTAAATATAAATACGGATTTTTATAAATTCTAAAAAAACGTTTGATATAAAAAGGTTTGGTGTAAAGAAACAATAAAGTTGGAAATAATAGGTATAAAATATAATAAGTTCGACTGACGTAAGCGGAGCTCAAGTTAAAAAAATAATAATGTTATATTTATTATTAATTATAGCAAAAGTGGTAATTGTGATAATTACACGTAGGTCACTAGTTGACTTAGCAATCTAATTATTGATCATATTTTTCTGATACATTCACAATATACTTAAGAATTAAGGTCATTATAAATGTTGGAGGTGTAGAGAAATATCACTTTATCGTATCAAAAGAGTATTCTAATAATAATTCCTTTTAAGTTTTTAACAGATGTAACCGGAAATTTCTTATGGTCAGAGAGTTCTAAGTACAGTGTAAACTCTATATGCCGACACGGATGGGTTTTTATTGCATTTTAAGGCCTTATAGATAGTAGTCGTTACATGGAGGGAAGAAAAACGTATAGATAATGCACGACTCCTATTTATTAGTCATGGTCAACAAGTCTACACATGCAAGCAATCCCAATTTGTAGACAAAAGGACGAATTTCTTAGAAAGTTCGTATGCATGATGCCGGCTGTCGAGTTTATTGCGGGCTGGGGTAATAAAGCGACTAAAGAATGTACAAAACTGCGCAGTTTTTACTCATTTCAGCAACTTCCAAAGTACTTTATTGTTGTCGTTATTGAGAGTGATTGTAATGTAGAGTGTATCATTGTATGGAACCAACGAAATCCAATTGATTTCGACGCTTAAGGGTGTTTGTCTTTAATACATGAAGTTTACAATGTACATATTTAGAAAAATATCAATAGTTGAAACTTAAATCATGCATTCATTTATCATTTCCTTTCTCAAGCACGAGCGAAGCTAGTGTAGGGCTAGTGTATATTTATGTACAAACCTCATGTGGTCTTTCCATCTGGTCAGCCTGTTGTTCAATTGAGGGTAGTGCTAGTGCTGAGTCAACAAGTGCTTTCGATAATATCTCTGCTTCAAACTGTGAGGCCAATTTAGTTGCTTTTTTTTTGTTCTCTAATGCTATCACACGGTCATAACTAGCATTGTCTTCACTGGTATGACTTGCAAGGAATGAATCTAAAAAGTAATCATCATCTGTTTCAAAAAGGTTTTACATAAAGCATAGAAGACTATTACATATTGGATAGCATTTTTTTCAGATTTAATCTAAATAGTTAAATCAATTAAATTCATAAAATTATTATCACTTACTTAATTGTCAATAGTCTTCCCCTTAATATAGAAAGTACCTAGTACCCATAAGTAAAATACTCTCGACTTAAAATAAGTTAGATTATAATGTACAATTATGTATCAGTCCTGAGAATTTGTAAATAGAAGTAAAAATACACTTTTGGTTGTCTCTAAACCTTGATTTTGCATCAAAACAAATATATTGAATATTCAGTATATTCTATAGTATATATATCACTACAAAGCAGATAGAATTACCTAGTGTATGATTATCTGTAATATCTGTTGATTTGTTGACAGAGCTTGTGTCAGGAGGTCTCAAGTCCCTTTCCGATGGTGATTGAGGCCGGTCCACTCCTGGTGTGTCAAATGTGGCTGGTGAATTATCTAAAAAAAATTATAGAATAAATTATTAATGTGCACAATATTTTTTTTTATATAATCAGAAGTAATTATGCATTTTACCTATTAAATTGATAAGTCATGTCATCTATTACATATACATCTTTTTAATGTGTTGAAATCTAGAGCTAAATAAAGGACAAGTATTTTATACTTTATATATTCTCTTTTTTTACACAAAGTTCCAAAGATTTACAAGGTACTTACAGGGTTCTGTAGGTGGTCTACTGCCACTATATTTTCTTGCAATTTCACGAAGTCTTGCAAAGTCTTTGTTTTCGGTGGCCTCTAAGTAATCATTTTGAGCCTTCAACTTTTCTAAGTCAGGAAAGAAGTCTCTTTGTATTATTTTTGATATACCCTGAAATCAGATAAAATAGATTGAAATAAATACTAATTACTAGCAATGCCCCGAGTTTCACTGGCATAGCTACCAGTCTCGTGATAGCGGAAAGTCTACTGAGTTGGACTATAGATATATTTTTATTATGATAAAAGTTTAATATTACTTAGCTTTTTTAGTTTTTCTTACTTAATATTAGATACACATTTGTATTTATAATCTAATTAATATATAGATTTTACTTTACAACAGATATATTATATATATATAATATATTTTTTAATTTGTAGTGTCATTTATGTAGAAAGTAAATTTCAAATATTCTGCAGGTATTGAAGAATTCTTTATTTCAAGTAGGTACTGAAATTTTTAGCTAAATTTTTATGAATTGTTAAAATAAAAACAAGAATTCAAGATGAAAACTTTTTTCTGTGCTATGCACAACATTTGACTTAATTTGTTTTGGGGCAGCATAATAATTTGATGTTCTGGAGTTTGATTTGGGATAGGCCAACATACAATTAATTGTTTGCCATGGGTAAAACATTATTTTTTTATTCTATAATCAATCGTTTCCGCAGCGCACAAGATGGCAGATTTTTATAGATATTTTTTACACCTTGGGTTATATTATTGCATTTTTATTAGGGAATTGAAACCTATTTTTTGAAAATGTAAAATAGCCTTTGTTAGTCAAAGAAGTTGCAGCATTCTAATGGTGAAAGAATTTTTGAAGTTGGTCAAGTAGTTTTTGTGTGAAAGCATTACAAACATATAAACAAAAACACTAATGTTTCCTTTTTATTCTTCTATTAGTATAGATTGGAATTACAGACAATACACAGTCTGGATATTAAATATATTCATATTTTTAGTCACTAACACAATCTGTTAGAATATAACATTAAGTTACCTAAGTATCCAAGTGATATCCCACTTGGATGATCACCTCAGTGAGTTACAAAGATTTAAGGATAAAGGTCAGTAAAACTAGCATATGTGTACACTATATAGTTAAACTTTATGTTTGGCATAAAGTAAAGTTTGATGTTATCTTTATTATATTCTTCTATCGTATTTTTATAATTTACTGTTTCCTAAATTAATGACATACCTCAACATATTCTTCTTCATCTAAAACTTGAGCTTTTCTTGCATTTTTCTTAATAGGTACTTTAGGGACTTTGAAGACAGAACTCTCACTTTTGAGGATTTGCATATTTTGTAAAGCTGCTTCTCCAGGACGAGACGGTGACAGATTTTCACTCATTTTCGAAACGAATTACGAAAATTGTGTCTCATTACCACATTAAATTACAGTAAAATTGTTAAATGCATTTCTATCGGGTATTAATTAATTTGCTGTTCAGTATTCAATCATGTGCAATGTTTTTATTTTTTCTCAATTATTGACAATTAACAACTGACACTTGGATGATTTTGAAATGCCCGATATGTACGCACAGATAACGAAAATACCAGTCTTAAGTTTAACAATAATTGATAACGTTTTAGGCAAAGGAAGTGTTAGGTCGTGGGTTCAGATTTATCCATGGGATTTTCCTTTCGGGAAAAGTTTTACAACAATACTATACAATCCCTTATGCGAGTGCATATGTGTACTCTCAGCTGTGGTACAAAGCCTTATATAGCACAGATCTTACCACTGTCTGTGCAAACAAGAGCAATTTTAATGATTTGTGATTGAAAATTACTATTCATCTTATCTTATAAGTCTAATAAGTAATAGTATTCAGAATACAAAGGTGTACCTGTAACTACACCTTATTATTATTACATCTACTATTCCCATTGACAATTCATAAGTTTCATATATACATAGAGCAAGGACCGTATCTGTGTAGTAAAATTATGGGTAGTTTGCGGATGGAGCTCTACTAAACATTAACAGTTTTCAAGTCAAGACCTCGTCCGTCCTCAAGAGGTCCATATCGAGACCATGATATTTATGTATGTCTGTAGTATGGACTTAGTTTCCGCGCTTAGACGCCCATTTAGTCTGCTGTGCATTATTGACATTGGTATTGAACCTGTAACTACTCCACGTAATCATTCTGGATGATGGGTTCATCCTTTTAGTTGCAAATGACCTATGATTTGCAAACTAAGATTCTGGATCACTAATGATCTATACACGCTTGTAGGTGATTAGTACGTGTCGTAATGAAACACTGATGTGTCCTGACAAGGACAGTTGTAAACGTTATCGTCATGAAACAATAATTTGTTCTGAAAAGAAGAGTTAATTGGCGTTATCGTAAGACCACGATATCGAACTGTTCTGAGAAGAACACGTTCGTACGCTTCGACGGTTGCGCGCAGAAAAGGACAACTTTTTGCCGCGCCTCGATTATATCGTCTGCGCACCCTTCGCATCTTGGTACCACATGTTACCACTAGTGGCCAGTGTAGGATAACTTTTATATATAAATCTACTAAAAATTAAACACATCTCATGCTGCCACACATACATAAGCACTTCACGCCGCGCCCTGAGCAATTCGGCTTCCGAGCGGAGCACTCGACTACACTCCAACTCACGAAGGTACTGCACGACTTCACCACAGCCCTAAACAAAAAAATGTGCAGTAACGGCCGTGTTCCTAGACATGGAAAAGGCCTTCGACAGAGTCTGGCACGCCGGGTTACTAGAGAAAGTGAAGACTCTGGAACTACCACGGAGGCTTAGAGCCCTGATATGCTCCTATCTCCGAAGCCGATCGTTCTTCGTCTCGGTCGAAGACGCCCGCTCCTCTCAACGCCCCATCGCAGCAGGAGTACCCCAAGGCAGTTGCCTAGCGCCGACACTCTACTCAATCTACACCGACGACATCCCCGCCACGGGAGGGGCGTCTGTCGCCCTGTACGCAGACGACACCGCATATTACGGCAGCTCCCTTCACAAGCGACACGCCACGACAAAGGTACAGAGGGCGCTGGACGCTCTCCCTCAGTGGTTGGACGACTGGAGGCTGGCCGTCAACGCAAATAAGACCCAGGCGATCAGCTTCCCACCGGGCAAGAAACCACCACCTCTTCAGCTGCTTGGAGTCGAGATCCCATGGTCCACGGAGGCTAAATACCTAGGCATAACGCTAGAAAGAGGCCTGCGCTTCAACGCGCACATCAACAAATCAACCGGGCGCGCATAGGCCGCGGCCGCCCGCCTACGCCCTCTGTTCAGCTCTACAATGCCAACCCAGAGGAAAGTGGCCCTCTACAAATCCTACGTACGCCCGCACCTAACGTACGCGTCTCCGGCCTGGTACGCACTCACCTCGGACACCCAGAAGAAGCGCTTACACGCCGTGCAAAACAAAACGCTACGACGAATTGTCAACGCCCCGTGGTGTGTGCGTAACACTACCATCGCCAGAGACCTTCGCATAGAGGATTTGCACACACACATACAACGCCTGTCCAGGGGCATGTTCGACAGAGCGGACCACTCCCGAGTGACGCACCTAGCCGACATTGCTCCACACCACACCCGTCCACCCGACCACAAGCGCCGTTTCCCGCGGGAAATCTTCAGCGCGGTACCGCAGGCGACCAACACCCAAACCAGCGCCCATCACACCCTACCGGTTGTTTAAAAAAACAAAAAAAAATATAAAAGCAACCGGCTCAACCTGGGCCCCGCTCAACCCCGACACCACCTCATCTTAGTGAGGTGCGAAAAAAATGGAACCCCGCGAAAGGAGGCAACTCCCACGCGGCACCCCGTGCAAACTACGACGCGGGATTGATATCCAATAGTAATTAAACACATTCCACATTCCATCTTCACCTCTTCTCAACGAATTATTAGGAAGTCTTATTTTAACCAAATAAGGACGAATCAACCTAAACCAAAACTACCTAAACGCTCTTTCACCATTATTTCTATCATATTATTTTTGTAGTATACAATAAGTTGTCCTGTGTCCTTTACGTCCTTTAACGTAGAAGGAAGTATTCACTAAGCAAATAAATACTACAAATCAATTGTGCACTGCTGGGGTTATAAAGTAAAAGCTCCGGAACGGACGGAACAAATAAAATAACGATTAATAAATAATCCAGTTTATTAAAGCTACGAGTAAAATATTTTATATAACACTTATAACTCCTTATTGTCCTTTTTCTTTTTCAATATGTACTCCTTGATATAGAAATCCGAAAAGAGGAACAATATGAACACGTTATGGGGCAAAAAGACGAACGCTACCCATTTGGGATAGCCGCACGACGGCTCGAAAATAATATGGCCGAAGTGCAGGATCAGTAGAAGGAACTGCAACTGAAAAGGTTGATAATATTAATAAAGGATTAGTTAAATTAATTAAGTATAAAATATACTTTTACAGCACTTTTGCACATAATCATACGTCAGGGGTATGTCCTAATCCGAATGTATTAACGTTTAATATTTTAAGAACTTTTTGAGAACGATTCAAACCATAATATTTCTTATTTTTAAACGCCTGACATTTTTATGTCAAGAATCCGCTATTATAAATAGATACATATTATAGAGTTAAAGATTTTCGGAAAGGCTGACGAGGAGGGATGATGGGTCATAGAGAGTCCGAAAAAATTGCGAAATAGAAGAATTGGCCAGCCCAATATTATGTATCACACGTACCGGTGGATTAACCACTATATACAACTAGTTTAGAGCTGATAATTTCCGTTTTTTTTTGAATTGTCAAAAATATATAAAAAACGTATTCACACACATTGTCCGTTTAAAGCTAATATAATGTTCATAATGACTTAACGGTCAGTATTTTTAAATATATTATTCAAAGTATCACCATTCATACATAAGTATCAGATAGTCTAAGACGCATCTATGAGGCGTCTTCTCGGCGGCGGCGATGGCTCTGTGCTTGTAATGCAATTCACGTAATATTGTAATTAGATTATGCGACCAAGTAATGACATTTAATTGCGGTAAGATTAATCGAACGAGGTAAATTATATTTTTTTTACTTCCTTCGGGTTCTGGTGACCATAGTCAAATACAGATCACAGAGATTTAGTATCTAATATCAACTAGTGAAATTAGTTAATTATTCAATATTTGTTCATAAGTAAAGTGACGCCTATCTAAGCAAAACATTTTCGTACAAGTGTGTATAAACGCCACCGATTCATTACTGCCTACTTTAGCCTAGAAATTCCTTGTTTATGGGGCCCTTGCCCTATGCAAGGCTTGAAACATAAACAGGGAATTTAAACAGGAAATTTGCTTGTATTCGAGAGTTTAAATTATACTTCTGTCATAATACTGGACGACAATCAAAACTGTATTCAAGGTTTTTGTCATATATACAATTAACTTACGATTTGCAGTTGAGTAATATACTTCTTCCACCATCCCTGCACCCACTGGGGCTTGGTGATCGAGATGAGGTAGTACGTGTACATCACGGCGTGGACTGCCGAGTTAATGAATCCTAGCATTATCCCGTGACCACCTGAAAATACCAACACACATTGAAGTCTTTAAATTTCGCGAGTATTGTAATACAGATTCAATAACTATGATTTATTTGTCTGATCGAAACCTGTGTCATACCATGATCCTACTTGCTATAAAGAATAAAAAAAAAATTATTAATGATGTTATATGTAATTTAAGTTTATAATCTATCTTAGTAAATTGGAAGTATAAAAGCTTTTGACATACCGTATAAATAGTTGTAATTATTTTCAAATTAAACGCCAATTGGCTAATTTAACCAAATAATATATTTTGCAGATCGTTTGCGTTTTGGACCCTTGGTCCTTGAAGGCAATGAAACAATGTCTATCAGTTTTCACCAAGGATATTTTTATTTACAGCAACAAGCTGATTTTCTATAGGCATTATCATGTTCCAAAACTTTTCACTAAAATTCAATCTATCAATAATCAATATCTCTCATCGTTAAGGTAGCGTTCGTAAGAAATGCTTTTTTTAAACCGTTTTTTCTCCCACTATGAAAATCCGGCTCCAGCAACATCAATTACGCAAACTTTATATTTACCATGATTTAAGTATATAATTGAATATTGATGTTTAAAAGTTTAAATAACAAATAAGTAACAACGCACCTGGTACATATTTCGTGCCAATATATCCGAGGAAGCACATTCCAAGATGGTGGTAGACATGTAAGAATGACACTTGAGAGAATTTCTTACGTAGAATGAAAAATACCTGTAAAATTATACATCACACTATTACTACAGTTAATAATTGAAACTTCAAGGGCATGGACAACGCTGAAAATTATCTCCTCCAGGAAACGGTTATTTGTCGTAGATATTTATGAAATATTAAACTACAACTGACATTGGCATTTGAATTCTAAGATTTTCCTTGCATAATATCTGATTGCGTATTAATAAATACGGAAGTTATTCCTGTATGGAGAGAGATTGAGCCGATCGGAGGAGGCTTGATGTCTTTAAGAGTCTTTGAAAACTTAGTTTTGTATGTGTAGATATGTGTAATCATATACTTATAAATAGTGCTATTCAAGAAGTAAAAAAGGCTACTGTGTTATCAATATACTTACAGTGTCCAGTAAATCAACAATTTTGATAAAATAATACAGCCACACCCGGCTGATGATGAGTCTCTCAACTTCATTGTCATGGTAATTGATCTTTTGACACCAGAGGCTGTAGTATCCCGGTAAGTATAACCACGTTATACACTAAAATCAAATTACTTCTACTAATCTTCTTACACAACTACAAGTAGGGATATGATTTACGACTAAGTTCATTTACGAAGATATAATCTTTTATTAAAATTTGTGAAAAGGCTTTCGTCATAATCCCGTGGGCCAGTGCATCTACAGCCTTATAAGAGGCACATAGTAAGGCACTGCCGAGATATGAAGGTAAGCTTACCTAATTGTGATCTTTAAAAGAAAAGAATCGAAGAAACAAATACAATGTGATTATATCGCGTATGCTATAACATAAGGCGGTCGATGCGGCGAATTTTTCTTACCTGAAAAGCCATATGTGCACACAAACCGATCTGTACAATATTATACGCTACAATAAGCCATTTCAAGTTGTATGGCTCTCGTTTAGCCATATAAGCTGGTCCCCATACTTTGACGAACCTATGGTACAGGAACATTATGGTCATGATTGGTATTGGGTTTCTAACCAACCAGAATTGATTTGTACGTGGATCTGAAAGTAAAGTTTTTCCAATGGTAAATAGTAATTACATTTAGGCCACCTATTCCATTTTTTATTATTGCTGATCGTTGTAGCTACAATGTGGTTGCGCTGTGGTTACAGCTGCGAGAAGATAAGAAATCGTACTGTGTCAAGTTGTGTTAACCACAGATAAAAAAATTATTGATATAAAATACAATAGGACAATGATTGTTGCTCATCAACATATGTGGGTCACGTATTTGTTAATCTTCTCTTTAATAGTATGCAAACTCATTCGTGCACAACAACACACGGTGATGAGAACTTCTAACGTAAGCAATGGCTATTTCCTATAACTATTAATATAACGATATAAATTACTTGTTAAAGAACACGCTATCTAGTAACCTAAGATGGATAAAACAGTGATACGCTTCCCGCTAAGAGTTCGATCTTATTGGCATTTGTACCAACGAAAAAAAATGTATATGAGAGCAATTTTGTAAGGCAAACGGCACAGATCAAAAAGCGACCTTACCTACTACAGGTCTGCATATTTATATTGATGCTGGATTGTAAAGATAACATACATTGGTGTTATAACGCTCGACAATATAAATAATTATTATTTATATTGTGTGTCAAAGTCGAAATATTATAGACGGTGGAGCAAAGCTGATTTTCTGATCCTCAATAAATTTTGGTACATTTATAGAACATGTCCAGCCGAAGTAGCAAGCAAGCAGCTAGTATTAAAGTAAACTCATCTCTAACAAACATGCCGCCTATAAGAACATAAATTCAGTTCATTCACCTTTGGGCCTTTGACATGTATCCGTTTTATTTACAATATTAATAGAGTTTAATATTAATGAAGCTATATAGTATACCTGCCAGTTCATCGTTGACGTAAGTATAGTACTGTGTGACATTCTTTATGAGCGTGCCCATCGTGCTATCCTCTCCTGCTGGAAAAAAATAAAAAGTCTCAATAGAACAGCTAAGAATTCCGTGGTTTAATGATATAAATTTTATTACGATAAAAGTTAAGCAATAAACACGGGGAAAGATTCACAAACTATATAATAATTAAAATATTACAATTTAAGTTTTATATAGAAATCAATAACATAGACTTGTCTTTTGTTAACATAGCTTTTACACATTGAAAGAAAACACTTTTTTACCGGATTAAAGCTATGTATTATTATAATCTATTTGTTAATTAATTTAAAATTATGTAAAATAATTATAATTTTATAATAATACATAGCTTCAATCCGGTAAAAAGGTGTTTTCTTTCAACATAGACTTGCTGTATGTTTTGTCGCATTGATTAATAATAAACATTAATTATAAAAAAATAACTTAATCATCATTTAGTTTAAGTAAGTAGGTAAAGGACGAAATTTCCTAACAAAGCAATTGAACCGGAAATTGCGAATATTGTTATTTGTGCGAATGTTTAACCGCCATTTCGATACAAATGGATACTATTTACATCATCATGTTACTCACTATCCGCTTGCCCTTGGTATTCGAAATCTTTAGCCTTCGACTAAAAAAATATAGCTACTATGAATGCCTGGTGTAGCTTAGATAGCTAGTTAAGAAGAATTACAAAGGTCTTTAAATCTCATTAAATGTCAGAGTCGACTAATTCGATTAGGTATATCATAATATTAATTAAACCTTATCTAAATAAATCATCACAACGTAATCTTTTTTCTCTTCACCGAAAAGTAACTTGGTTTTGAGGAGTATACGCGTTATAGTGATAATTCTCCTATAGGCATTTTAGGAAGTGTTGGCCGAGTGGTTAGGGTTAGTTTTCTACGTATTGTTAAATGGCCAAAAAAACTCAGGATCCCTTGCTAAAAAAAGTGTCAAAAGATAAGTTTTAGGATTTTTCTTAGCTGTCCTAAATATCCATGTTTAAATTAGGAAATTAGGAATAAACTGCGAACTCAAAAATCGACGATGTCAGGCACGAAAGACTAACTACCCACTTGTCTTTAAAATGGGAATGAACCAAGAAACAGTTGCAATATAAGGCCAATACCCATAAAGGGTTATTATTATTACAAAAAACTGAATATTATTGTCGGAATAATATATATAAATATAAATTAATTGCAATTGTTGGTAATTGTTGATAAGCGCCAACCGCAAAGATAGCTGGAACAATTGAAGTATTTTTTTATTTATTCATTGAACGTTTTTATGGAGAGAAAATATAAACAAAACTAAAAAGTAGGTTTATTACTGCGTAGGTTTTTATTCCGCATAGAGAATAGTATCTATAGGTAAACAGCAAAATGTTCCATAGCTACTAAAAAGGTAGTCTTAATAAAAAAATATTAAGGCGAAAGTTGATCACCATGAAATATTTAAATATAATAATAAAATTAAGCCTCATTTATTTCTTAAATAACTATCCATCTTTACAATTTATACACACACTTAAAATTGTATATAGATATAATATTTCAAACCACGTGTAGAGTAAAGGCCACCTCAAATTATCCTTTAAATATTAAAACAAATTATTTAAACATTACGGAACGTAAACCAATATAAAAAAGCATTGTTCAAAATTTGTATTATTTAGGTTTATACTAGAACAGCGGAACACGTTATTTCTTTGACACTATTCTGATCGATGGAGGATTAAAGTCATTATTATCACAGATTAACAGATTTTAATCTTTGGTAAACAATTTTTTATATGAACAGAGTAGTACAAATAGTGTATCGAACACATATTATCTTATACTTGGTAAGCTTTACGTAGGTATTTGTTACTTATGTACATTATTAGGTTATTTTGTAAGTCGTGTCGCAGCGATGTTAATATGTGTCTATTCTTGTCATTAGCACCATCTTACGATTCAACTCTCATTTTATGTAAACAAATAGTGTTTGGTTACGTTGACAGTGCCTAGCCTACCATGAGTCTGAAGGTCATGTTTGTACTATTGAATATCGTTAAAAATCCCTATTATATAAAAGCATCTAAGCAAAAAGAGTATCATATAGGGTGGACTTAACCATCAGTATTTTCTTGGGCGCAACCGAAATAAAAATAAAACGTTATTTCTTTAGATAACCCTTTTTTTGAGTGTAATAGCATACTAAGGGCTACGCCTCGACTCATAATTTTACCCAGAAGAGAAAAACAAATTTAAATTCTTGAAACTGCATTTGATCCCTGTTTACAAACGAAAAAGAATGAGATTTCAAATTATTGTACATCAGAATCAATTACTTTTTTAACATACATATCGAAGTCACACTTAGCCCTTAATATCGTCTCTGAATAACTAATTTCACTCACTCACAATTTATATGAAGTATTCACCTCAGTGCCGAAAATTTGAATTTTAGTGGCAATTCATAACTTACAATACAATACTTAGTAATAATAAAAAATATATTAATAATGGATAAACGTTTTTACCATCACTCTCTTTTTAAGCGTAAACATTCAAGTGAATTTACTAACACTTTATTTTGATTAAATAAACACTTAAATAATAATTAAGCTTAGCTTACCGACTAATTTAGCTTTAATTAAATAAACCGCAATTTGTGCTTATTTCAGTTGCGAAATTAAACGTCATTGCATTCTTTTACTGTAAGTACTATTGTCACCAAATTATTAAAGTTGTAATTTAACAAAAAATGTCACAGACAGTGTGGTTCATGAAATTCTTGTCTTAGTCAGAAGTGAAGCAGCATTGGCATAGCTAAGTTCGTTTACGTTTAGTGTCCTTTTCAGTTACCTAACAGTTACTTTACAAAAGAAGGAAATATAAGGGATAAAAGATTCATAAATTTGGTATTGAACTTAACTTACTCATGTTTATCACTCATGAATGTATAAAAAAATGGCAACACACACGTTTAAGCCAGAGGTTTTTTTTAAATACGCTACAGTAACAAAATCTTCGACTTATGTATGCTGTAATAATTTGCTTAAGTCACAAATTTGAAATATGTGTTCACGTTTGTTTGCTCACAAACATTTGAAATTGTGATATCATTGGCATTAAACACTGTTTACTGATTAAATTAGCAAGTATGTATTAAATAATTACATTTGAGGCAACACTCAATTGAATATGGAATTTTAAGTATCCATTAACGGATTTGTGGGCAACCGGAAAATAAATATTGTACATTGTTTTTTTTAATTTTAAGATATTGAAATCATTCTTTTTAATCTTCTACAGTGCCTAATATAACACGTACAGAAACTAAAATATTTAATAGATAGTGTTAGTAACGATACTATAACCGCAACATTGTACGTTAATTGTATGAAAACGTCTTTACACGCGTAATTAGTATAGTAAAACTTTCTTTTCAATACAAGTATCAATTTATATGTGTTAGTATATTTAGAAAAAGACTAATCTTATCCCAATTTTTTAAACTTTGAATTAAGTATCTAACGAACAACGAACAACTTAACAATAATCATTAACCGTACAATTTCATTCTCTACTATAATAAAATCAAGTAAATCTGAGGTATGCTATAAATTCGAAAGTATGGATGTTAATTCTAATGTTATTTTCATTAATTTTCTTTTTGATAATGAAAAAAAATCAAAATCTTATATTCATATAGGTAACACAATGTACACTTCTGAACGTCAAAAAATCTAAATATATTATATGCTAATTTTACATTTACTGCCAGTTCTAAAATCAAGGGCGTAGAACCGATGAGAAGAACTGGTAATAAACTCTCCGCCACTCTTTTTAATTGCCAAGTTTTTTGTTTAACACAATGTTTGTAAGGAGCTGCAACCATTACGCCGTGTTCCACATGACATCTTAAGTAATTAATAGTTAATGTATAATAATTAAATAAATTAAAAACAAAGATGTATCCTCTATCACCTCCTGCTGATAGAGAACATGGCGAAATAGGAGCACGTTACATTCTCGTGTGAACAACATGCAAAAATAAATTACTTATTCGGTTAATATTCCACACAAAATACTTAAATAACATAAAGTACATTACTTGAAATAATATATCTACGTCATGGGATGGGAACTTTAAAATCTTAATTTATTTGTGCATTTACACAATTTAATCGTCAGTTGATTTTTTAGAGAGTTGCGCCAGTTGGTACACTGCCTCACATACGACATATGATCTTAGATATCGTATGCAATTTTATTTTCACGGTGAAAACCGTGCCATAACGGATATTCTATCATTTCCATCTGCGCGGCAGCCTCCAATTATCGTTCTGGTTTCATTTTCAATAATAATACTGTAGCATGCCAGCTTTCAAACAAACAGCTTGTATCCTCCACAATATTTAACTCTCAAATCATGTTTTTACAAATAACAGTATTAAGGCGATGAATACTGGCAAATAGCCTCTAGCCCGTTTCAAATTTTAGATTTTTCTTTTGTACTGTATTTATTAAAATGTTTCTAAAATAATAGTCATAATAGTTGCCCAATATTGTATTGTTAGCATGAGCGTTTTAGTTTATTAAATATACTTCTCTTGAACATTTTAATGCTCGTAGTTAAACAATATTACGAATTCTTCACTTTTAGGTGAGTTATTGGCCACAATTACATTGTAAGTTTGATTTCACAAGTTCTTGTAAACTTTGTTTAACACCTGGGTTCAAGAAAAATTTTACGATCAACTTTATGGTTTGCCTTATGCCTGTACCTAGACTATGACTACATTATGGTTAAATGTACGAAAGTACGAAATCGTATTTTATATTCTCAAACTCTTTGAATACGTCAATAACGTAAATTATATTGATATTCACTTTAACGAAAATAGTAAAAAAATCCATTATATTTCTTCTTAATTGTTATGTTTAATTATAAAATATAGAATGTTTAACAACCTAGATATATATGCCTCTTGTTATGTTTATATGATCCGAACAATTTAGAAGAAAAGATTTATAGGCATTTTGCAGAAAACAGGACTAACAGCCGCAATTCAATCGCCTCTCTAAATAAAGTCAACTTAGACTCAATGAGTTTTGGTCGAAATCAAATAGTAAAGCACTGTACTGTATCACTGTTGTAATAATAACAATTGAAGCTTATTCATCTGGATCTGAATTTTTATATCAAGAAGTTACATAAAAAAAACTCATGCAGTTTTGGCGCCTTTCAAGATGTTACAATTTTTTTTTTTTCTCATTTTGTTTTAACTGCCGAAATTAAGATAAACGATAATTTTTCAATGTTTGTTCCATTAATGGTCTGGTATAGAAAGTTATTCCAAATCTTGGTAAATTACGAGAAACATATTTTGTATTCCTGGGTGTTGAACCGCACTCATAAGGTTGAAAGATTTTAGGAATTGAAGATATTTACTATAGATATTACTATACTACTTTAATATATTAACAAAAATATTCCGTAAATTGTTAACTATTGTAACATTGAATTAAAATATTAACTTATACAAAAATAGAGACTTCTTTCAAATATCTGATAAATTGTTTATGTTAAATATTGTTTACAGAAAAGATAATTTCATACGATAGAAACTATGGTGCTTAGGTAATAAATTATATTTAAGAGATATTAGAAAAAAATAGATGATTTTGATTGACAATAACATCACATCACGTGTTTTATTACGACAAATTGACAAATACCACTACCAAAGAAAAACTGCCTTGGTATTGTTTACTATCTTGACATATAAAACTCAGGTTTGTATACTTCCTAGAGTACTTTTAAATACGTATTCACATCACACGAAATTCTCACATTATTAATATACGAAAACATTAATCCAAAAAATCTTATAAAATCATAACTTTACCCTCTTAGCCAGAACTATTTACTTATTTATATTAATAATATTGTATATAGATAAATAAGCTACATTACCAGCTATGCACGTTCAAACTTAACACTGAGCACTGCTTTCACGTTTGCACAGACAGACGACTTGGTTCCGAATACAAACAAGAGGCAACACCTGTAAAAGTCATTAAACTCGATAATTATTTAAGTAGTTCGATCGTCCTTGTGTTAAAGTCCATATACAGGGTGATATAAGGATCTAGTTACATATCTTCCAAGAGTTCTGAAACGATTCAAGAGCTCGTTGCTTCAACATGTTTAATATAAAATACTTTCGTTGTAAAACATGTATATATTTATGAATACAAGAAAATATGACGTTACAAATTTTACAATAACATCAAGTACAATAGAACCTAAAAATTACATACAAGCAAGGAACAAAATATTAATATTGGCAAAAACGCAAATAAAAACGAAAAGCCGCCATGTTAAAGTAATGCCTTTATTTGCATCCGTATAAATTATGAACTTGTAACAGCGATTTTAGCAAAATAAAGTGGAAAATTGGTTTTGTGATATAGGAAAGTTTGTGAAAACTCTGGCGGCGTATCCGATGTGTTAAATATTTTTTATAGAATCGTTAGTATCGTTTTTTGTTACATCACATCATCAAAATGTTCTTTATTAGGTATCTAATAATTCTAAAAAATATTACACTAAATCTTTGGTTTTCAATCATACATTTTAGGATACATATATAAAGCAAATAAACAAATTCTCAAAACCTGATTGGAATTATTACCTATATGACGTTATCATTAGTTCTTCGTCATTTCTGGTGGCAGCTTGTTAAAAACTAAGGATAAATGTAGACGTAGATCTTCCATTCATTTCAAGGTTCATGATATTTCTAAAGAACTACCAATATATATAGAAAGATAGATATCATAATAATTTGTTAAGTTTATAATGTTCATAATAATGTACCATGTTAAATTTCCTAGTTACAAAATCTATAGTATGTGGGCTAAACCAATATAGCGTAAGCAAGAAACATTCTCCACATGAGAAATCCTTTGTCTTTGGTAAGAATTATGTTGTAACAAATACGATGTATTGCTTTCGGAAATTAAAATCGAATGAAGGACGAATTTAAAATCTATAATTAACAAACAAATATGTCTATTTTTGAATGTCCAATGATCTAAATTTATTATTTATAGTCATCATGTAAAAGTACCAAACTTTCTGTAGAGTCGCACCAAAACTGGACGTGAAATGTTATTTTGACAGAAAATAATTATGTTTTGTCACAGTATAAATATGTATATATTAATTTCTGATACAGTATCATATTTCTTTACTTTTCTTTATTATATGTAAATACTAGATACCCCAGCGAACTTGGTCTCGCTGTGATATGTTTTTTACTTGCTATGCCCATTCAGACTGTTCCAATTTCTGGATTAAAAATCTAAGTAGTTTTTACAATTTTCTCTCCATAAAAACCTGCCTCCTTTATGTATTAATAAATTAAAAAATACTGGAATTGCCGTCTAGTTTTGCGCTTAGCAATATATATTGCGATTAATTGTTATTTATATAGATAGATAAATCACAATGATGTATTTAAAGCATCTTATATGCGACACATTTCTGTGCATATATATTTACCTTATTATATATATTTTAATAAGTTATTAAATTAATTCTCATTGATAAATATAAATACGTGCTTTTATATTGCTAAGAGCTTCTTAAGTACACAAACAATTATAATTACAACCTTTGTCAGCATACGAGAAGTTCACATAATTACAATATTCAATACAATTTTTCATTCACAAGCGGCACACGAACATTCTCACAATATTAGCGTAAAAAAAATCTAAAAAAAATCAAATATAAATTACATTTACTGAATTTTTCTTATACAAGTATCTATGAAGCATGTTCTATGGGGATCGTCGGGTGTATTGTACAGGTGTTGTATTTCTTTCATGCCTTGAAAAGTCAAACTCAACAAATATAATTATATTCTGTGTCAGAATGACCGTTGTATCACAGTGAGTAAGCAATTTAAAAAAGTCTTAGAATAAATTAATGCTCGTTTTATTTACATTGTCCTACGATATACGGTGAATTATAATGACAGGGACATAAATATTTAATGTTTCCACGATACATCATTAATAATTGTAGAACAAAATAAAATCTATTGTGACCTATTTCGTGACCCATTTGCATTGAAATATTCATATATGTTTGTATATATGAATATTTCTAGATCATACAATACCAGTTCTATATCATACAATATACTGTCTATACCTGTTAAAATTATCATGTGGTAGAGGGACACGCTGGATTGGCTTTATAAATTTTATAGATTTGAAGAATTGTCATTTATACATACTATCTTAATCATATTTTTAAAAATCTCTTAATCCGCTCCTATCTAAAAGATTCTAATGAAGCTTATTCATCCAAGATGTAATTTTAGCTACCTATTTATTATTATTATTGATATAACTATTTCCCTGCAAGTCAATCATATTATTTTAATTATTTATTTAATACAGAAACACATATATTATTATATTCAAGCCCTCTCTCGCTCAAGAACTCTCGCTTTAACATCGACTATATTGACCTGCAACTTTATTTATACAGAATCCTATTTCGTAAATGTATCTAGTATATACTTTATAAATAATACACAATAAATTTAATATTAATTATATTCCATGGTAAATTTATAAATCATCGATATAAGTTAGAATAAAACATATAAATTACTATTATCTATCAAATGTCTACAATTTATTATTACATCTATTTTTTTATTGACATTGACGTTTCGTTATCATATGTGGTTATAATGGCTAAATTGTTAAAGCAAAACAAATTAAATAAATATAAAGTAAATTAATGGCACTTGCGTCAATTTTACGTCGATCACACATTATTCTAGACATCACACACGCCGTAAGAAAAGTCGCAAATTTGTCGTATAAGATATTTGGGGAGAGCGACGTAGATCCTGATAGTCCACCAATATTTCTATTTCACGGTCTCTTAGGAACGAAAAAGCATTGGGAAAGCTTTGGAAAAACTATGATGAATATGACTCAACGGATTGTGGTGGCTGTCGATTTGAGAAATCACGGTGATAGCCCTCATGTGAACTCTCACAAGTACGATGATATGGCGGGGGATATCCTAAAGTTGTTTTCGAAATTGTCAATTGAAAAAGCTAGTGTTGTGGGACACGGTATGGGTGGAAGGGCGTCTATGTATGTTTCTTTGATGGCGGTTAGTTAGGCTTATATTTATGTTTACGTTAGGCTTATAGGAACATAAGTTTGAGTCTCGGATGTGGACATTTAACACATGCTCATACAGTAAAGGAAAATATCGTGAGGAAACCGACATGCTATAGACTCAAATAGTCGGCGGTGTGTGTCAGGCTCAGAAGGCTGATTACTTGCCAATTATCATGGAACAGATACAGAAATCGGATGCTCATAAGATTGTAGCGCCATTGGTATATGTATAGTTTCCCACGACTAGAGCATCTTGTGTAATATTGAATGTTTATAAGAGTCTTGTATTCTTATAATAGCTTATTTGCCTCAAATTTTCCCCCTTAATTTTTTTAAGTTGGTCAAAAATGGAGTATTTGCTAACATTTTATATAGGTCGAAGCCCTTTTCTGTAAGGGTAGATTATAGCTGTTAATATGATTATGGCTGCATGGAGTCTTCAGATTTTTAGTTTTTTGGCAACCTAGGTCTGGAGTTTTATCGCTTTTATTTCGGAGGGAGCATTAAAATAGGATTGATAAGATTTAGCTTATGGTCTTAAATAAATCGTTACTCAATTAGACATCATCGTCGACAGATTGAAACTCTATCATAATTGGACACTGCTTTTCCGCTATCGACGCGACTTTCACTAGTGTTAGTTTCATTTTAAATATCTATTTTCCTTACAATAGGAGTGGGCCAATGAACAAATAATTTATTTTTGGTTTGGCAAGACTCCGTTCGTAAAAGGGCTTTGTACTTTAAAGAGCACAAATAAAAAGGTAACTGGTTGGAATTAAATTTTAAATTTCTCTTGCTCTTTACTTCAAACTCCGTATTCAATCACAAATGTTTTTATAATAATAGTGAGTTGACATTCATAAAACACTTAAGGTATATACGACACGTTTTTTCTAAAGATAGACCAGGCAGATATTTAATATTTAACAAAATTATTAAAAGTTATTGGGCGAAAATAAGGTGCTGTCATAGCTTTTCCTATTTCTCCCTCACCACTCATAACGAGCACTCAACGTGAGCTTATCTATTGAAATCTTGATAAATTAGATAATTTAGACGTTATCAATATATAGATATTAATCAACATAGAATGGTGTATTTTTCGATTCTCTGCAGATTTTTAGATTCTCTGCAGATTTTTAGAATACAATACTTAATGGAATAAACTGACTATATAATTTTCAGCCAGAGAAGATATCAGCACTTTTAGTGGTTGACATTTCACCGGTTTCCACTTGTGTTGACCTTAGAGAGCAGTTCCCAAAAATCATGTCCATGATGAAAGAATTTAGTTTTAAAGAGCAAAAGAAGGTTAAGATTGCTCAAAGAGAAGTTAAGAAAAAACTAAAAACGTTGATAAGTGATGAGATTTTACTAAAAGCAATTCTATCTAATGTAACAATTAGGTCCACTGGTATTATTGGCTGGTCATGTAACCTGGATGTATTGATTAAGGAGTTTAAACATATTATAACATTTCCGCGATTAAAAAACAAGATATACTACGGGCCTACGTTATTTATTGGGGGCCAGTTGTCTGATTATTTACCGTTAGTATTTATAATTTTTTAGTACGTATTTTATGTTTACTCACTGTTTAAATGACAGAGATGCAGACGCTACATCCTTCTAGGTCTGATCCTCAAATTTCTGTTTTTGTGTTCCGATGATTTGTATTTATAATAATTAAGGAGGTGATCAGGCTTCTCTGGCTGGCACGCCGCAAACTATTTGGGTCCAAAGCATGTAGGTAATTAAACGCGCGCATTGTAAGTCCTCTAGCTGAACAAACGACCTCAAGAAAGAGAATCGCTTGCCGAATCCGCTAAATCAACACTGCTCATACGTCACTAGAATCATCTTAACAATATAATATAGCTTATAATATCGAATAAAATACGGACAGATTACTACCTAAACTTACTTAACAAGATCTATTTAAAAATAATTGAGATTGTTAATCAAATTTTTGGAATTTTAAAAAACTATTATACCACAATTGTATACTAGCAAGGGCCCGAAGGCATCGTGGATGTACAGAATACATATGTTTATAAAGTGTAGTTTTCGAAAGTTTATCGAATAACAACGTGTATATATACATACTTTTATTTGCTCTGAACTTATAATATTTATAAAGAGCTTTTCGAAGTATATTCCTGTAACTATTCATTACTATCGATAAGTCCTATCCTAGTATTAAAAAAAAATAATGTTCTACTTTTACAGACCAGACGACTTGACAGCTATACGAGATATGTTTCCCCGAGCAGTGATAACCTACATCCCTCATACGGGACACAGTCTCTATGCCGATGACCCGAAGAGTTTTTTAGAAGTGGCTATAGCTTTTCTCAAAACGAATGACTAATAACACTTTTAACTATCAGTTGATATTTATATTAATTTTGAATAAATTGATTACCTCATCACCTCATATTAAAGTGTAAGCCAATTATTTCGCAAGCCATAGCAAAAACTTCCTATTACAGAGACTTCATTAGGTTCAGAAATGTCGCTAATCTATTTTTGATATTCTGTGGTTTTACTGTTTTATCTTACAATCTCTTAAGAATACTAAACTGCAAAAACAAAAATACAGACATTTCGTATTTTAAATACCATAGACTTTAATGTTTCCTCAAAACATGTCCGTTGCTCTATCTGCTGCATCGCGACGTAATTCAACAGAGATTATGATATTGTAAAGTTTCAAATTGTTCTGTCGCAAAAATCGACATGGAATGTCATATTTAACGAAAATTAAAACCATTTTGCCCTATAAATATTTATTTTATAATTATGTTCATTCAAGAACTGCCGTTGACCTGGTGTATAAAGTTCACGGAAACGAAAATTATAATAACGCACCGGTAATCGTTATTCATGGATTGTTAGGAATGAAAAAGAATTGGGAAAGTGTTTCTAAAAGGATCAATGAAAATACAAGTAAAACTGTAATTACGGTTGATGTAAGGAATCACGGAGAGAGTCCACATACTTCCTCGCATACGTATCACGAACTAGCGTCGGATATATCCCAACTTATAAGTAAATTATCGCTGAAAACTTCGCACATCATCGGTCATAGCATGGGCGGCAGAACTGGTATGGTTTTAGCCTTGACCGAGGTAACAACTCCAATCCGTGAACTTTTACTCTTTTGACATCTGTTATACTTAAAATTAAGGTCAAGTGGTACATTCCTCTTTTGGTAGCTATGGTTCATAAGAAAATAAATTATTATTAGTCATACATTTCTTGAATGTGAAATATGTGTGTGATTGTTTTAAAAGTTCTACTCTTCTAATGTTACAAAATTTCGTAGACACTAACCACGAATAGTGTTAGCACCTAACTTAATAATAAAACGCAGAAACGTAATATGAAGAACATAGTGAGATAATATATTTATATTTATTTACGTATTTGAAATTTCAGCCCTCAAAAATAGAAAGTTTAATAGTTGTCGACATATCTCCCGTGTCAACCGCTGGTATACTAAACAATTTCTTTCCCAAACTAATAAAGGCGATGAGAAGTACGAATTTCGAAGGAGCCGACCATATCAGCAAGGCGAGGAGTATAGGGAGGGATCACCTCGCATCGTCGGGTCTTGTCAAACCCGAGTCTAGTGGATTTATTCTCATGAATATTGGTCCCGTGAAAGGTGGATCGTATGGCTGGACATGTAACTTGGACACACTTATAAAACATTTTAGTGATATAGCAACATTTCCGAGTAATCTGATTGGGAAACAGTATTCTGGTAAAACTTTATTCATCGGTGGAGATGAATCTAATTATATTCCGTAAGTGAGAATTGTATGTACGTACTTCTACTTTAATGTAGGACAAGGACCAAAGCATATATAAGTAAAAAATGATTATTTAATAGCATGTTAATCATGTAATTTACTACATAATATACATGTAATTTATTATACATAATTATGGGGGAGTAAATTTTTTTATAATAATAAAGATTATAATTTATTTACGCGAGTAACATTTTTTTATATTATAAGCTTTTAGATCAACATAATACACAACGCACTTGAATCTACAATTATTTATACGGTCAACTTCTATTTTGTATTTTAAGCGTAGTGTCCCGTATGAGTAAAAAGGCCAATTCAGATGAAAAAAAATTACATTCGTACGTACTCCAATGATTTTAAACATGAGACATTTGAAAGATGCAGCCAAATTTTTTCTAAAATAAAATAACAGAAATATTAATAAAGGGTATGTACGTACTTTGTACTAATTTCAGACCAGAAGATTTAAATGGAATAAAGAAATATTTTCCGAAAGCCGAACTGGTGTATGTGAAAGGGGTTGGACATAACGTACACGCTGAAGATCCAAGTACTTTCTTGAAAATTGTGACTAAATTTCTTACATAAAATAATTTTCCTCTTTTTACTTATTTGTATTTTACTAGAAAGCACAGCAGTATTTGCAATACTATCTAAACCCCATTTGCATAAAAACAAACTTATCGCTTTATCAGTCATAACGAAAAATGATATCGGAAGTAAAAAGAAAGAGTATCTCAATCGTTTCGTCTCAATTTAAAAAAGTAATAAAATCTTTTTTTCCTTATTGCCGACCACTACTTATTGTTTTGCGGTTTTACAAAATTCGTCAAAAATTATAAGCATAATTGCTAAAATTCACTTCACGCGCATGACATGAATTTACATGATTAATAGTACCTAAACAAAATTGTTTACCGAAGAGTTAATATGATTTATTATAACCACGTAAAAATATATCGGTGCATAAGTGTAACGTGGACTTAAGAGAGCCGAAGCCAGGTCCTCATTTAAATTAAATGAAACCTACACCCTTTAATTAACTATAAATAAAACAGACGTGTACTCTCCAATGCCCTAAGGAGATTACAAGACACATACTGTATATATGTCGAAACTAACTAGCTTAATTAGCCGTTTAATTAACAGTCTAGCCTTTTAACTAAACGGGATATTCAGCCGTAGGGTCTGTTCCAACATTTAATAAACTGGCTGACTAATGCTAGGGCCATTCGTACGATAATCATTATTTGGCGGAAATAAAAAAGATGAAACATATTACAAAATATATTTCTTTTAAAATTAAGTTGCTTAAGTCAAATTTACACTATTATTATCACTATACTCTTCCATTGAACTTGTTATTTTCCATGAAAGTTTGGAAACACCATCAAAGTTGTGCTTTGCCGACGCCATATTGACAGTTTAAAGAGTTTCGTTTGAAGTTTGTGAGTGGCAGTGGAATTAATTTTAAATTCATTTGCTCTTTGATGAACTGGCTGAAGATCTTTCACGCCGCTAGTTAAACGGCGGCTAGGCTGTTAATTGAATGGCTTATTAAGCTAATTGGCTGTGACATTTTGCGATTAATAAAAACAATATTTAATAGCTGTCCATATCTCGATACTATGCCGCCTGCGAATAAAGATTTGCAATAAATGCGACTCACTGAAATGACACAAATGACAATTTGCACGCACATTTTAAGGCTTCATGTTAAATATATTGCAATATTTCCTTATGGATTATAACAATAGATAAATATTATTAAAAATACAAGACATTGTATTAAATCATATTTTTGAAGTGTAGACATAATAGTGTCATCTGTGATTACTATTATGTCATTTTAAAACGTCACTATACAGTTATCAGTAACCTTCAAAATTTCTGGGTATTCAAAACAAAAATGTTATTTAATAAGTTTCGACTTCAAAATTTATTTCGAATATATCCCAACATATTCTCCACTTCCCCTAGGTGTTTAAAATCTGATTCTAGCAATGCAGAATCTGTAGAATTGGCCTACTCCTCATACGAGAGCACCGATACCGATACGTCGAAACGACCGCCTCTAGTAATCTTACATGGACTGTTAGGTTCAAAAAATAACTGGAACAGTATGAGTAAAGCTATTCACAAGGCAACAGGAAGGAAGATAATCAGTGTGGATGCTCGTAATCATGGCGACAGTAGGCATTCTTCGCAGCATACCTACATTCATATGGCCCACGACGTGATAAAATTGTTAAAGAAACTGGAAATATCAAAAGTATCTATCCTTGGGCATAGCATGGGCGGACGCACTGCAATGGTCCTGTCACTACTTTGTGTAAGTTGTACGTAGTATCACATATCCTTACTCATAATCCATCCTTAATTATCACAACAGCATGATTTATTCGTAAATGATCTGTAAGTAGCTGAATTATTTTTAACTTGATTATTTTTATATTATTGATTTAATCATGACAATTATGTTTTAGTCGGATCTCATATCAAGTTTGATTGTGGTTGACATATCTCCAGTGAAAACAAGTCCACAGATCTTCAGTATGATGAATCTCTTTGATGCCATGACATCGGTATCAATAAGAAGTGGTATTGCAATGTCTAAAGCAAGGAAATTAGCTGATGAACAATTGAAAAATATCTCACCTGACGTCAATCTTAGAAATTTTTTAATAACAAACCTGGTTCAAACTAATACAGGATCCTATACTTGGAGAGTTAATTTGCCAGCATTAAAAGAAAACTTTCAAAACCATATATCCAATTTCCCTTCCTCTCTTAAAGGTCTGCAATATTGTGGACCAAGTTTGTTTATTGGAGGCTCCCTATCTGACTACATTGGGTAAGCATTTACTAGGCTAGTAAACTGTAAGTTTACTTAATACATAAAAAAATTATTTCAAGTTGAAAAAAAAAATCAGCATGTAATTAAAACGAATTCAGTTAGTTATTGGGCCAATAATATTTTGAGTGTTTCAAATTTAAATTCAAAATAATTTATTCATTATCATTAATCATAAATTATTGTTTAGAAAGATATACAATAGGTTAAAATGATTAGTTAACATAATACAAGAACAGTATGGGTGTTTTTTGCAGAAAGAATGATTTGCCAGAAATTCAAGAATATTTTCCACTAGCAGAACTAGTATTTATTGATGGAGCAGGACATTGGGTACATAGCCAAAAACCAGAGAAATTTCTAGAAAATGTTTGCAAATTTTTAGGAGATAAATAATGTGTTCAAAAATCTAATTGATATTATAATTCTTAGTCAAATGTACAAATATATGTTAATAGTTTACATTAAGTAGAATAATAATATGTTATTATTAGATTTATTGCTTTTAGTTTATCTTTTGAATGTGGTTACACAAATTGTCTTACAGGAAATAACACACATGTTATCAATAAATTCTCAAACACAACATATGATTTAAATTATGTCAGAAGTACATGAATAAAACAAGTTTAATAATATCTTTAGTCTTAACCCAATTTTTAAATTTAAGATGAGTTTCCTCTTTAAAACATAACTTGCTTCATCATGTGAGATATATTTTGATAATGAATAGACCTAAAGAAATAATTTTCCCTGTTCTAGCTTTGCTTTTATACACAAACTCACCAACTACTATTATAACAATTATAAATACAAAATGAATTTTGTCTTAATTAAACATCAATATATCATACATTCAAATAATATTTTTTAAAAAACTTGTATTAACATCTTCCTGCACTTTTACTTATACCCCCACCCCATTTAAATTGATATCAGTGAATATATTTGAAGGAAATTTTGTACTTTAAACAAGAACAGCTGTTATATATATATAATAAGATTTATTAATATTATTAACAGCCTCCGCCGGAACCACATCATGGCGCATACAAATTTACGAAAATTGTTCCACATTTGTTTATTGAATAAATTATTAAAAGAAGTTAAGTTTTGCACTCGGAATATTGTAAATCTGCACTCGGTACTACAATAATTTTACTATAAAACTGGGAGGCATTTTGGTTTACGACATTCTCACTTCACATTTACTGTGAAGTGGATTTATTAGTTTGAATATAAAGTGATAATAGTAGGCACAAAATGGCTAGTGTAGTAAAAGGGCTGTCTTTGCTCTTCGATAGGCCCAATGAGCCTATGGTGTCACCGAAAGGGGACGAAAATGCCATTTTTCAAATTTCCGAACAATTCTTGGTAAGTAGAATTATACAAAAAATACATTTAATATTATGTCAGGGATATAGCAATAAAAAAGCAGGTAATTAGGAACTAGCATAAATTACCATAATTGTTTTTTTTTTTTCGTTGAATATATATTTCGTAAAAATAAAATATTACGCCACATATTATGTATTTCGTTACTAAACTTTTTTTACGTGAAATGCAATGCATGTGAGAGTTCATAGTTTACGTTCATATTTTCCTATTTGTAAAACTAGTTTTTTTTTAAATATTTCTCTTCATGTCCCCTCTAGACTGACGACTACAAAAACAACGGTATTGAAATTAATAACCGCTTTGGGGAAAATGCATCGGAAATAATTCCTCTAGAGAACTTACGTCGAGTGCCCAAGTTTTCGAAAGCAAGGCGCTTACCAAAGGATGCAGACTTCTCACTGTTCTTGCCAGCCCACAGGGAAATGGCAGATGAAGTCGTTGATGAACTTATGGGTATGTCTTGTTAAATTTGATAAGTTAAATGTACTCGTGTAAACGATGAAAGTAAATAATCAACTTGTTTTGATTCAATCATTAATTCTTTCTTTCTGATTTAAAGGCTAAAAAATAAGGCTTGTTGCCAAGCCATCCAAAACAGTTATTGTTCTGCCAGGACAAGTCCAAGACCTCTGGGCGCTAAGCGCGTTAATCACTAACCCACGCTTGCTTCATGCTCATTTTTTTAATTTTTTTTCATTAGTAATAGCCATAGATATTTTTTTAAATATATGTACTTGATGTATAAGATTAAATAAAATTTTATTATATTTAGATGGATTTTATATTATGCAAATTATTACCATAATGTATTATGCTCAGAAATAAAAACATTCTATCTTGCAAAAGTCATACAATAATTTAATTCATATTTTTAACAGGTGTTCCTGAAAATCAATTGCAACAGCTCCTATCTACATGTACATACGCCCGTGTTAATCTCAACCCTCAACTCTTCAACTATTGTTATAGTGTTGCCTTAATGCATAGGTAATATATATATATTTTTTTTCTGGTGTAATTAAATGTTATTAAAATAAAAAAAACTTCTCTCAGGCGCGACACCAGAAATGTTCCAATTGCAAACTTTGCAGAGACATTTCCTTCTAAATTTGTGGATTCTCAAGTTTTTGCTCAAGCCCGTGAGACAGCTGCGGTTGCTGCTCAAGGAGCACCGGTAAGTTATTTGTCCTTGCCAACGCAGCAATTATCACACTTTTTATCAGTACCTGAACAAAAGACTGGTTTATAGTTAGGTGTCCAAGGCCCAAGACTATCATTTGAATAAAAATCCATTGGGTATGTTCCATCTTCTTTCAGCCACTTACTGTTACCTAATGACACAGAAAACTCATATGGTGTTAAAAGTGGCTGAGGAAATGCAGTTCCCCAATCAATAGACAGCCTAGGGCAAGCCACTTGTACAAAAGCATCTAAGCCAAATAAAGCAAGTTTGCTGGGAAATATTTCAGACAGCAAAATCTTAACATAATGTTTATTGCAATTGGAGATTTGCTTTTCAAGATTAGTTAGGACCTTTGTACTTCCTTGCCTCCCCAGTGTTCCTAGAATAAGACCAAAACAATTTGCATCTGATGCTAATTTTATTTGATTACTTCTGTTCATTTTCATTATGTCATGGTCATAATCTTCTAAAGTGAATTTCTTTTCATAAGGATCATATTTATATGCTGGAATTGTGGGGTTTGCTATCATAATTGCTTCTAAATGAAATCTACCATCTCCAAGATAAACTATGCAATCAGCATTCAGCTTAGGGGCTGTACAACCAAGGATTTCACCTGGAGATAAGGGTTTACTTTGTGGCACTGTTACAATATAATCATCATTTCTTAGATCCTTGGTAACTGAATGGAGAGTTGTGACAAATTGAATTGTACTAACTATTGCTAAATGTGTTTTTTTAGGAAAGTTAAGTCGAATTGTTTCTATAAAATGTGATGGATCTATTTTTATATCTACAAATATGTAGAGAACTTTTATACTGCTAGTTTGATCAATTGGTATAAGACATGAGTGACCATAATGCACTAAGAGGTCAACACCAAGAGCTATGGCAGTAAAATCGTCTATACAGCAGGCTCCATACGTAACATCACCCATTATTACAGTATCTGCCTCTGTAAATGTTTCTATGATGTCACATAATGTCGTCGCAAACATAGTTAACCCTGAAATAAGCAATACATATTTACCATCTTATTTACTCACTGATATTATTTACGACCAAAATTATGTATTTTGTGGTGTTTACCTTCTGGTAACTGAAGAGCTACCCTTTTTGATCCCAACGAACGAATTCTCCATATTGTTTTATGAATTTCAAAATTGTAATTATTAGGCAAAGCTTCACAAGCTCGATTTATTAGTGAATCCTTTAACAAATCATCTGGTATTCTGTTTACTGATCTTATATTGGGTTTAAAAGTTTTTCTCTGTCCTTCTGGCTTTGCTCGCACTACAACAACTGAAGAATCTGATGCCAAGCCTTCCATCTCTTATAAATTATTTTTCATCTTAAAATTTGCGTTTTCAAATACTAAGTATTAACCAGGTTACTTTCATAAAAAATGTAAACACGCGCGCTTCAAGCAGTGGCCTACGTGACTTTTTGCAAAACATGTTTCGTTTTTCTAAATTTTATATAATTATTACACTTTTGCCATAGTCGCATAAAATTCTACGATTGAAAGAAAACTAATTAACAATATTTTATAGTAAAAATAAGTCAATAAGAATAAAATTATATTAATACTGAATAATATTTATGGATCACTAAATATTAAATTATATTTTACTACATACGTTAAATGAAACGTTGTTTTGGCAGTGTCACCGTGATATATAAAACGTCAATGTCTAAAATTAATTCCCTTCTACGCAAAAAGTTTGGTCTAATTCATTTAAGATTTAAATTTGTAATATTTTGGATATAAGGTTTTGTAAAGTTTTTCAACAAAAGCTGAAATTTCTTAATACAAACTATTAATGCGTCTGTACGTTCGGTCGTCCTGCGTAAACTGTTGACCCAAATTTATTAAAATTTTATAGTAATTTAAAAATGTGCACATTATTACAAGTTCATAAAAATTGTCCTTTTTCCTTCCTTTGAAAATAGTTTTAAGGATTCAGAACCAAATATATAACTTTTCTCTAAAACTTTTAGCGCACTCCAATAATTATACCAAGAGATTACACAGCAACAGACTTGGATGTGGAACATCGTTTAGCGTACTTCCGTGAAGATATTGGTGTTAACCTACACCACTGGCATTGGCATCTCGTCTACCCATTTACCGCCAACCAGAGGGAAATTGTTGCTAAGGATAGACGTGGAGAACTGTTTTTCTACATGCACCAGCAAATTATTGCCAGGTTAGTAAAAACGAAAAAAGAAAATAGTACATTTGTATGTATCATGTTATGTGTAGTTTTATGGTATTAGAATAACAGTTTACTACAAACTTACGAGATTAAACTTTGACACGTATTATATAATATAATTCTAAAAATTAAACTGTTTACTTTTATGATCTTTGTCGTATGGCATTATTCACATTAAAAATAACATACCTTTAAGAAAACATACCTTTGTTGTATGTTTTCTTTCTTCAGCCTTCACTCCAGCTAACATAAACATAACATAATAGTGTTCGTAAGAACTTTCCAAAAAATATTTTTAATTCTTCAGTTTAGTTATGAATGATGAATCTTTTAACTGAAGCTTCGGTCCCTCGTCATCGTAAAGAACTACGGCGGTATTTGTTTGTTTTCAGATGAATATTATTACATTTGTTCAAACTATATATATATTCCAAATAATAAAAGAACTAAAGTATAAATCAAATTATGTTTCAGGTACAATGGCGAGCGACTCAATAATTCTTTACCCAGAGTCAAAAAATTCAATAACTTCAATGAGCCAATACCGGAAGCGTATTTCCCAAAACTTGACAGTCTTACATCGTCCCGGGGTTGGCCTCCACGACAAGCCAATATGCAATGGCAGGACTTGAATAGACCAGTTGATGGTCTTAATGTGACTATCGCGGATATGCAACGCTGGAGGCGGAACGTCGAGGATGCTATTGCCACTGGATTGGTGCAATTGGTATGTTTTTGCGAGAACTTTTAATATGATAAAGCTGTTGCTTTGTAATGTTAAAAAATACCTCTTTTTTTAAGGGGTAGGTAAGACTGCTCTGTTTATATTATTAGGAAAAAATGTTCTTGCGTTTGTGGAAAAATTAATTAATCAAGAAAGACATTATAATGTAACAGTTTAAAATTTACTTATATAGATAACTACTTTGTTGAAAATAATAGATGTGAAATATTTATTTTAAAAAAAATATCTGTCTGCGATATTTTTAGAATTGTGAATTATTTAAGTAAGATTAAAATTTCATAATTGTATGCAGTATGTATGTTTTATCCACCACTTTCTCGGAAATTAAAAATCACATCATGATCGTTGATTTAAAACAAGTATATTCCTAATTATGATACAGTTCAATTAGATATTTTTTTTAAATTCAATGTAGTCAAAGTTTCATCATAATCAGTTCAATTGTTTTTGAGATATCCAGGCATTACTGGAGCGAACATATATAAATTATAAATACGATAATTTGTAAAAAATGTTATAGTATTTTTTCTAAATTACCCTTATTGTACGTTTAATTAAAATGCTGAATCACTTATAGCCCAACGGCTCAACCCGCGCACTTGACATAGACACTCTCGGCAATATGATAGAAGCGAGTGTACTGTCTCCTAATATGGACCTCTATGGCAGTTTGCATAACAACGGACACAGCTTCTCCGCGTACATGCATGACCCTACACACCGATATCTGGTAAGATCTTAATATGAAGTTAATACAAGTTTTTATTGTTCAAAAATAACTTTTAATTAGCTAGAATTATCCTTCCGTTTCCTTATTCTAGTACTTAGTTCTAAGCTATCTGGGAAAACATATGCTTTTAACGGTTTATCTCTGTTAAATCACGGGACCAACGTAAAATCGTTACCGATTTTTTCCTAAATATCCATTACATATTTCTATAGTATAAATAGATAAGTCGCCAAGAAACTTCATAAAAAATTAATTTTTGCAAAGTATCCTATATATATATATATATATATATATGTGTGTGTAATAAATTTTTAAAATAATATTTATTTTCCGCCGATTTAATCCAGGAATCGTTTGGCGTAATAGGCGATGAGGCTACAACTATGCGTGATCCATTCTTCTTCCGTTGGCACGCCTTTATTGACGACCTTTTCCAGAAATACAAGGAATCTGCTAATGTCCGCCCATACACACGCTCTGAGGTGATTTGACATTATATTATTTAAAAGGCAGCTTCAAAAAAGATGTTTTGTATACCAGTATTATATATATTTTTTAACCTATGTATTTTCTTTAAGAATAACCTTACAAGATTTTACGCAACACATACATGTACAATCCTTTATATATTTCAATTATTCAAAATCGAGTAATATATTGTATAAAGACCACAGTTCTCTCAGAAACTTAAATTTGATTTGTATACAGTACAATAATAACTAAAATTTTCCACGGCAATCTTTCATAAGTTAGGTCACAAATGAATTTAATTTATCATACTAGAACTAAAAAAAATACAGGATTTCTATCTGTTGTTGAGTAATAAAGTTGGTTTTCTTTATTTACAGCTACTTTATCTAAACTTTAGCATATTTCAAATATTTTCAGTTGGAGAACCCAGGCGTGAGAGTAACATCTGCACGCATTGATAGCTCGGATGGCGCAACCAACGAGTTGCATACATTTTGGATGTCAAGCGATGTTGACCTTTCTCGTGGCCTCGACTTCTCCAATAGAGGTCCCGTGTATGTCCGCTTCACTCATTTGAACCATCGCGATTTCCAATATACGTACGTATTTTAACCTTATTGTTTTTTTAAGTTCTATAAATTATCAAAGACAATTTACTTTAATCGTCTTTAATGATACAATATGTGTGAAATCCAATAACAGTTTTTATGTAAAACAATATCGACATATAACAAAATGAGACTCTATAAAAACTAAATATTCAAGTGATTTTGATAAAATACGTCAAAATCCAATACATTTTTGAAGCACTAAGGTCAGACATAGCGCTAATTTTTGTTTCTGCATCTTTTTTATGCTGTAAATGTATTCGCAGAATTGAGGTGGAAAATAATGGCAACGCCTCGCGTGGTACGGTCCGTATCTTTATTTCGCCGACCAACGATGAACGTCAGCTTAGCTGGGCGCTCTCTGACCAGCGCAAGATGTTCATAGAGATGGACAGATTTGTTGTGCCGCGTGAGTTTTTCTATATAATATGGGAACTCTAATGTATGCTATTTTTTAAGTTAATTATATTAATTTAGAAGGCAAAACCTAAGTGAAAGTTTCAATCGATATATTCGTTTATTATTTATTTAATTTCATTGTCATTCAAGACAATGAGGCTTGCTTGCTATTAAGTAATAATATTCTATATTTAGTTTAAAAAGTTTTATTAAAATTTTAATTTTCCGTCTGATTCATAATTGTCAAATAAGGCCAATGATGAATGAGTAAATGCTAAATGTTTGTCACATTATTTAAAAATGACACGAGTCCATGAAACGTTCAATAGTAGTATACATAACATATTATTACTGTAGGTGGCCATGTTTATAAACACGCATAATAATTACATTTAAAAATTTCAGTGAACCGCGGCCGTAATGTCATAACCCGCCGTTCATCTGAGTCGACCGTTACCATCCCATTCGAGCAGACGTTCCGTGACCTCGGCGCTCAGGGTTCAAATCCTAGGAACACAGATCTCGCGTCCTTCAACTACTGTGGTTGCGGCTGGCCCCAACACATGTTGGTACCAAAGGGAACCGAGAGTGGCACACCATATCAATTGTTTGTTATGGTTTCCAACTACGAACTGGATTCGGTAAGATTCTATTTAGTGCGGATTACTTATTAATATTTTTTAGCATAATGGAGACATATATAAATTAAGATCTACAACATTTGATCTCTAGGATGGTTAACTTATTAATACTGTACTAGCGAATAACTAAATGACAGTAATCATTTAATATATTTTAGTTTTTAAAACTATACTTTCAACTTGATCTGCATTACGCAAAAGTAGTGCCTTAGTCTTCATGAACTAACCCACAACATATTGAATCTATAATTCACTTAAAGATATTTACCAGGTGACCCAAGAAGATGGTTCGGATATGTCATGCAAACAAGCTTCAAGCTTCTGCGGTATTAGAGACAAGTTATTCCCTGACAAACGAGCTATGGGATATCCATTCGACCGGCCATCCAGCTCTGCCACCAATATCCAGGACTTTATTCTCCCCAACATGTTGCTTACCGACATCTCCATCAAACTGCAGAACATTACTGAACAAAATCCACGTAACCCTAACAATTAAATTATGAAAATAAGATATTCCATTTGATAAAAGTGCTCATAAAAGTTAATGTAACTTGCTTTGTTGATTATATATACCTTGATGACTAGTAACTTCAAAAATGAAAGGCTGAATAAGTTAATCTTGTAAATATTGTACATAATTTATGTTAAGATATAATATAGTGGCCCTTTGTAGATAATAAAAAGCATATACTTAATGTTGTAATTTTATTTTTCTAACAGAAACATACTTTTCATTGTACTATACTTGTTATTCAACAGTGCAGCTCGATCCCATTGTTTACCTGTAAAAAATATTATAATCAACAATCTAGAAGATATATTTTTTAAAAGTCAGAAGATACCTTTATAATTTACTAAGCTAGAAATATTTAATGAGGATTGTTTTATAGTGATTTATGAAAACCTAACAATATAAAAGTTATTTAATGTATTACTTTATTACCTCTAACATATGTGACTCATGTTTAAATGCATGATGTTTCTGCGCGAAAATGCTAACATTGGTTATTGGTCCTCAGCTCTTCAGTCTGGTTAAGCTTACCTAAAAAAAGTGAAATCTTAATGCCAAATAACACAAAGAAGCTGATAACAAATCAAGACAAAATAATCAGACCTATCATTAAATATCACATTGTTATCATATAAACACATTTTCGGCTCGTGTTTGTTGTCATCATATAAAAAAATAGCCTTTTGATTGACAATTAATGTATAAATACATACCCATATTTTTTAATTAGAAGTCATTAGTCACTGCTTCTTATACACACATGTCACATAAATTTTCAGCCTCAAACTTACTTCAAGACCAGCCCCTCTATGGTCTGTAAATAATGTAATACTATATTGGAGTTATAATATAGTTATAAGCATATATATAAAATATGTAACTCTTTGCATAGTCAGACCTATCATTTAATATCACGTGTTTCTCATTTTAACACATATTCGGCTCGTGTCTTTTGTCATCATTATTACATAGAATTAAATCAGCATGGTATATAGTTTCGATACCAAAATTAATAAAATGGTAAGTTACTAATGTTATTTAGGAAAAAGCTCAGCTAAACAAAAAGTTTAAAATCTTTTCGTTTAGCTATCGTTTTATTTGGAATAAATACTAAAATTACTAAGACGATAGTTAAACGATGCAACTTATCTAAATCAACAGTATTTAAAATATACATAAAATTGAAATTTAAAAGCAATGTTAGAAGTTGGAACCCACGTGTTGGGCTTACCCACCCGTTTGAACTTTGAGGTTATATGGATTTAAAACGTACCTTTGTAGGCATTTCTCAAAATATCATCTTTCACGTTCATCTTAGATTAAAATTCAGAATAGTTATTATATACATTGTGTAATTTAATATGTAAATGATTGGACTATGAAGCGTCTTACGAATCCTGAGCACATGTAACAAGTGACTTCGGTGATACGATGACAGTGTTGCCAGATGGTCTTGTTCGTCGACGTACTCCTAGACTAATTTGATTTCCCCCCAGACATTCCCTAGGATGCATGCACCAAGCGGATGGTGCCACCATGGAAAACATAAGAAATGAAAGGCATTACGCAAAGTATCTGTAGTAGAAAATGGATTCACAGGTTCAAATTTTATTCGGTTTTTGATTAATCGAATATACATATAGTACTGTTAACTACTCGCATCCTATTCTTACGATGTGTTCGTACTTCAATTAGGTTTCAAAATCAGGAACGTGATATACAATAGCTAAAAAAAATGGAACCCCCAAATATTCTTTCCCCCTATTCTGCCCCTAACTCGGTTGATGAATCCTCTGATCTGGCAACACTATTCGGTAATCGGTGTCCCATCCTGCGTCGCTCACTCAACAGTGTTGCCAATTGTGCCAATTGCCGACAACTCCTACAGCTGTTCCTTCGAATCAACTTCAAATACCCCAAAAATTATTCATGTATACTGGGTGCGAGAGGTAATTTCAAATATAAATTGACTCAATACGTTCAAGTAGTATCTGTTATTTTGAACCTTGGACTATTATAGCTTTTTAATATTTTAGTTACGCTTTTACTTTATATTTGGTTTAATTTGTTGGTTGAGTTCTAGGCTTAATATAAAGTGTATTGATACTGATTATTTAGAAATATGCGTTTTTTTCAGAACAAAATTCTTGAATAAATACTCCATAAAAAACCCTTGACATCTTGATTCTCCCTCAATTTGGAGGGAAAACCCCCAAGTTGGCATCACTGGCGTCACCTAAATGTTCATAATCGATTTTTAAATTATATAAATCTTCTTATTTAATTATATTATCTTATTATCTTATTATAATGTATTTTTAATAATTGATTATCTAAATATTAAATATTTTTAATTAATGGAGTTTGCTATAAACAAGAATTGTATGTTTCAGGTTTCAGGTAGGTATGTCAATAAAAGTACATGCAATGATTGAGATTTGAGTTTAAAAAGGTTACCCTAGTGCCTAGACATTGAACCGGAATTTCAGATGAAATTCCGGTTTAATGCCGGTAGGCAAAACAGCCACCACTATACATTCGAGTGGGATCTGAAGAAATCTAATATATAGTTTACACCGTATTAAATTCAAACTAAATATTGGTATTCGAACATATATATTGACGGGAATGCGCGATCTATGGTCTGATATGGTATTGTTCTACAGAGCTTATTGTAATCTATAAAATATAAATATATGTTAGATCTTCACGAATAAGGTTAGGTGACGTCATATGATTTAAGATGTCACAATTATTAATCATTTCCTGTTGTTAAGAGTATGCAAAAAGGTTTGCTGTATTATGATAATTAAATAACATTATTTATAATTTCATAATTAGGTTGAATTGTTGAAGGTTCAAACCATTCCTCGAATTAAACTTTTATTTTCAATAGATCATATTTCTGAATCTTACCATTAGTCTATATTGTCACACACGACAATTACTCATAATAATAATAATCTTACAAAAGGATTTTTTTAAATGGCAAAGATTCCAAAAAATCTAAATTTAGCTTTGCATGCATGTTGCATTTAGACCAGTATTTGAATCTGACTATGACTAGTGCCATTACTTATTTATTTAGTTAGTTTATGTATCATATATATAAAATAAATGCTTTATCTTGAAATATATAATTTATGTCATGTGACATTTAAAGTCCAAGTATTTCTCTTAATGTTTTTTGTAGCGAAACTTCCTCCAAATATTGGCAAAGTTGTGACATGGAATGATTAGAAAACTCTATAAGTGTAAATTTTTTAAACCTATGATCATTTGAGTTAAAGTCTGAATTTGATAACTCTTCAATTTTTCTTATTACTATTTTCTTCCAGTGCAAAGACTTAATAATTTTCCACCATTCAATGCAAGTTGTTTCAATGCCTTCAATACATATAATTCCAGGTTTCCCTGTACAACAAAATCCATTTAAATTATATTGTTTTGCTGTTTTGACTATCATTTCTTTTTTTTCTTTATTGTAGATATGATGTGAATATATCCAATATCTTGTATACTTCAATGGTTCTTCATTACTTTTGTTGACATTCACAGGAAATGATGCTTCTGGTTCACAATATTTTTCTATATTTTCAAGTAGCCACAAAATACCTGTGTAAATGCACACTTCCCCACTAAAACTATTAATCATAAATGTATTAAACTCAATGTTTAAGCTACTTTCTTGTTGACGATTAAGTTGATTGCTTCTTATATAAATATTAGGTTGCGTATCTGGGTAAAACGATGGAAGACTTATAGATATTTCGAGTTTAGTATTAGAAATTTGTAAATTTATTATAAAGTCAATGTACCTTGGTACAAAATCTGTTGATGTTGCCAAAAAATTTTCTATTTCTTGAAGCACTGTTGCATCATAAAAAATCAATTCATTTTTTTCAGGATACATAGATTGCAGTAAATTTATTTCGTTGACTTGCTCATTTAGGCATCGAATTAGTTTATCCTTGTTTTCTTCGGTATCCATTGTTATTTGTAAACAATAAAGGATTTATGAAACACAAATTAGTAATTTAAGCATAGAGTATTATATTGTAGTCTGTACTCTGTACAGATAATAGGATCTACATAGCTATGGACTGTGGTATATGTTAAGCCGTAGCCCGGGGTAAATTTAGTTTTTGGCTTTCTGCATACACTACCGTTAAGGCGTCTTGAGTACTTATACCTAAAATGAGGTCCCGTAGGAGGCAAGATTCACACAAGATGTCAGGCATTTTGTGTGAATCTTCTTATTCCGAATGTGACAATGTCAAAAAATATTTTATTTTAAAAACAGTGGAATCTGTATAACTCGAATGTCAAGGGAAATTCAAAAAAAAAACGAGTAAACGAGTTTTCGACTTAACAAGAACTACGAAATATACATGATTTAACTGCTGAAATTTTGACTTACAATGGCGCGACTTCTAAGTGAAGTGAAATTTTCGATTTAATAACAATTCATCTTAAGTTTTGTAGTATATATTTTTTACATAATAAAACGAATGACATATTAGTGTTGTAAATTGTACACTAAAAAATGTAGTATCTTCTTTTGTTTTAAACTATTTACAGATTTTTTAGAAACATAACGTTCATAGTGTGTCAACTTAGACAGTTTTATGAATGTCAATGTACACATTAATTGCACGTTTACAAAACAAAAAACACATAGAACAACTAATAGAACAAGGCCTGCAACATTCATTTTGGATTTTATTGCTATTATTTCGGGGAATTCCAACTTGTCCTAACTACGACTTACGGAATCTCCATTTCGAAATTCGAGTTATGGATTATTAATATGTATTATCGATACCTTGTAGGGAAATAACATTTTGTTCGAGTTACATAGTCTAAATTCGACTTACTTCAACTTAACATGGTTCGAGTTATAGACAATATAGAAATACAGCTGCCTGCCAGGATAGAAGACGGAGTGATATTGTGGCCAACTCCACAATAATTGTTCGTTCGATTTTTGCAAGTCGTCAGTATGTGACTCAGTCTGCAAATATTTACAACAAATTAAACGCTAAACTTCAGTTTTATTCTAAGTTTTTGCATGAATGTAAGAAAGTTATAACAGATTGGATAAAAACTTTAAAATATGAGGAAACTGAGCACATTTTAGTACGAATTCGTTAGTTTGAGACATACATACATAATTATACAGGCTGTCTCAAAAGTCGACGTCAAGTCGAAATTTTCTCATAGGTAATGCCACACCAGTTATCAGAAAAATAAAAAAAAATTAAGTCATGTATTTTTTAAGTTATGGAAATTTTCCTTTTATTCCAGAAAATGTACACCATGTGACAGTTTTTTCATTCCTGTTGTTACAAATATTTACTTTTTGCCAATTTTTTTTCTCTTACGTCATCCCGAATAGTGCTTTATGTAACCTATGATCCTAAACCCTGTGCCGATCACTCCAACTTGTAGGAAAATGTCATTTTATACCGTACCAAGTTTTCAAAATTAATTTTTCGCACTAGTTCAACTGATCGTCCTGAAAAAAAATGTACTACTCCAGTTTGGCAAGCAGCTTTAAAAGTTCGCGCATTTAATAAGGATTCTAACGTGGTATAACACTTACTTCATTATTTCTTAGATCGGCCATAAAAAAAATTTTTGTAAAACAAAGTCTGTTTTTAAAAATTTCTCTGGAATTACAAAAAACGATTCTAGTGTACCCAAAGCGTTCCTAATAACCACAGCGTGGTTTAAATAAGATGGCGTAAAGTGTGAGCGACACAGATACTGACGCTACTTATTGCTATTGACACACGCACTACAGGTCAGTACGCAACGCTCCTTCGTTTACTACGCATCTTTTCGTATTCGCTGGTGTTTTGTGTTCTAACTACTTTGGCTTCCTTTACGGACTTGTTAGCTTGTGATTTGGATTTTACATTTGTGATCTACGACGACCTTTACTTTACCCTGGACTTACGTGTTATTGTGTATTTGTACCATACCATGGCTACGCCACGGCACCGGAATATGCTAACATGCACCTCATTTATGGGGAATGTTTATGTAATGCCAGTGAAGCCGCTAGACGGTATTGCGAGAGATACCCTAATGCAGATCGCTATCCGGATCACAGAGTTTTTACCAATGTGCACCGTCTACTGTTCTCTGAGGGCCGACTGCCAAACCAAGTGCACGGTGAAGGTAGAATTTCACTACCCTACGAGGCAGTTGTCCTTCAAGCAGTTGATGAGGACCCAAGTTGTTCGGTACCTGGAATTGAGGCCAGCACAGGTGTGCCCAAAAGTACAGCTCACCGAATACTACAAAAAAATGAGTTCCATCCATTTCATGTACAGCGAGTACAATCCTTATTACCTCGAGATTATGAACCTCAGGTTGCTTTTTGCCAAACAATAATTCAAAAACACCGAGAAGACCCACAATTCTTAGAAATTTTTTTATGGTCGGATGAATCAACTTTTAAAAAAGACGGCTACATGAAGCTGCACGAGTGGCACGTTGAAAATCCACGATTGATGAGACCAGACAGATCACAGTACCGTTTCAAAGTTAACATGTGGACTGGAATTTTGAACGGAAAAGTCATAGGGCCTTTTGAGTTACCAGAAGTTTTAAATGCTGAAATTTATTTAGATTTCTTACAAAATCATTTGCCCAATTTGCTAGAGGACGTGCCGCTTACTATTTTACGAGATATGTGGTTCCAGCAAGATGGTTGTCCAGCGCATTACAGCCGCTTAGTTCGAAACCACCTTAACGAGGAGTATCCAGACAGATGGATAGGGCGGGGTGGTACAATGTCGTGGCTCGCCCGCTCACCCGATTTAAATCCTCTTTATTTTTTTTTACTGTCGAGCAGTAAAGGAAAACGTCTATTCCAAGTCGATTCATAATGTAGAAGAGCTTAGACAGAGAATAGCGGAAGCAGTAGAATTTGTGAATAATGGACGATTTGCCCGCTTCATTTCACGATCTTTTTTAAGGAGATGTCGAGCCTGTATTGCAGCTGAAGGACGGCAATTTGAACATCTTTTATAAAAAAAAAGTAATAAATCTAATCATAAAAAAGAAACTGTCTATTTTACTTATTTGCGTCCGTATGTCATAAGCGTCACTATCTATCTGTCTCGCTCACATTTTATGGAATGTCTCTCTCCATCTTATTTAAACCACGCTGTGGCCATTAGGAACGTTTTTTTATTATTACCATTACCATTAGGGTGCGCTAGACTCATTTGTTGTAATTTCAAAGAGATTGTTAAAAACAGACTTTGTTTAACAAAAAAAACATTCTTATGGCCGATCTAAGAAATCATGGACTCAGTGTTATACCACTGTAGAATCCATATTAAATGCGCTAACTTTTAAAGCTACTTGCCAAACTGGAATCAGGACAATCAGTTGAAGTAGTGCGAAAATTAATTTTGAAAACTTGGTACGGTATAAAATGACATTTTCCTAAAAGTTGGAGTGATCAGCACAGAGTTTAGGATCATAGGTTACATAAAACACTATTCGGGATGACGTAAGAGAAAAAAAATTGGCAACAAGTAAATATTTGTAACAACAGGAATGAAAAAACTGTCACATGGTGTGCATTTTCTGGAATAACAAAAAAATATCCATAACTTCAAAAATACATGACTTATTTTTTTTTTAATTTTTCTGATAACTGGTGTGGCATTACCTATGAGAAAATTTCGACTTGACGTCGACTTTTGGGACACCCTGTATACTAAACAACAAGCACACACTTACTCACATAGACACACAGATAGAATAAGTTCATAGAATTTTTAGAGAAACTGAGAATTACATTTTATTTAATTTTTTACCGGCTTTGCTTCTTGGCAGGTTTTTGTTTTGTTTTGTATTCTTTTCTAACAACGAGCGAGCGAGTGAAACGCTAACACAAGTGTCTCTGACTACTTACGGGGGCTCTCTCAGCTCATGTATTTTATGTAAAATTTGAGACATAATAAACATTTTTGATTTGATTTTGACAGCTAAGAAGGTCGAAAGCATCGTGCCTGTTATCACCTACCAACATTCTTCTTAACCGCCGCTTAGCAACTTTCCATGCGTGTTTTTAGTTTCTGCAGCCGCGGCCCAGGCAACCTCTTTGTCAGGATACCTGCTTCCATACTTTCGATGCAAAAGTACTTTACTTCTATTACACCCTGCTGAATCAAATTACGTTCGGAGAAATCGTTTCGGTCTTCCCAAGACTTTTAAAATGCGTGCTATGTTAACTAACACGTTTAAGATGACACTTTATATTATTATTCGGTATACATACGAGTTAGTTAGTTTTTCATTACTAAAATTCAGGTTAAGCATGGCTATTACTTCAGTGTTAAACTGTTTTGAAAGTCTGTAAAGTCCAAGAACAGTTCGGTTTGTAAATATAATTATTTATGTTTTCGATGGGTTGTCAGATAGCTCGAGCTCATTGCACCATCTCTCAATCACCCTGAAGGCCCTTCTCATGAGATCACATAAAATGCTTTCAAAGTTCCCCGATACTAAGATAGCTAAGTCCGCCTCATACTCTGTGTAGAGATTGCTAGCGTTGGGTTCTGTAATGAGCTCGTTAACTACTAGATTCCACAGTATCGGCGATAGGATGATACCTCGAGTGGTGGTATTTACGGTGAATTGTATAGCTCGTTCTTTTAACGTATTGTTGATCCATTCTGTAAGAGTTAATGGTACTCCTATGTGCATTGTGCTCTGCTCATGTTCGTGGAATTTGTTTTGTCAATAAATGGTCCAAGGGTTGACTGCTTTAATTTCAGAGAGTTGCCAATGCGAGACATAACGTTATGACTCCATAATTCTGTTGATTTTCCTGAGCTATAGGCGTGTTTATTTATGAATTTCGATAAGGAGATACGAAGCTGGGTACTTCGTATCTCCAAATATCCCCAGCCTCTTAAGCGTTTTTAGAAGTAAGGCTTATGGGTCAGAAGGATTTCGCATGGGTATAGTCCTCTCTACCTTGTTTTGAGATGAATATGATTATGACTTCCCTCCATTTCAGAGGTATATAGCGATGAGCTATGTAGGCTCGGAAGACTGAGACAGGATAGTCTACTAATAGGAAAATGCCATTCAAGCGGCTGGCTTGAATGGTAGGTTGATTGCCAATGTTACTTTTTCTTTGGTGATTATTTTGTCAATTACATGCCACTCTGAGCTGACGGTGGCTCTACATAGGGCTGCCATGACTTCTCGTTAGCAATTATACAAATTTGAAAATAAAATTAAGACTTATATAATAGATATTTATAAAGGGTCTGGTCCTGACGGCATTGCACCTGTTATTATTAAAAGTAGTTTATCTTCTTTATTGTTACCTATCAACTTTATTTTCAATAAATCACTAGAATTTCTATATTAAACACATTTTCTAATGTTTTTTTAATCGCTTCTATGGCCAAGAGTCGAATAACACAGTAAAGTTTTTATAGACACTGCTCAGCTTGGTTTCTATGCCACAAGATATATTGATTAATCTCTTTGGCTAATGCAATGGATGTGAGATAACAAATTGACTGTATATCCACAGATTTTTTTAGTGCCTTCGACAAAGTTAGTCTTGGAGTTGTTAAGGTTCTCATAAGGTCCACAAGGTTCTTATCTGGGTCCTGTCCTATTTACTCTTTTTGTGAATAATATGGGTTCGTTTGTCAAGTAATTTTTCTTTGTATGCGGATGATACTCATTTAAAAGTAATTAATAGCGCTCGAGATGTGGAGTTATTGCAAAGTGATGTTGTAGGTATACAAAGGTGGTGATATCACCGGTACATAACATTTCAGACAGCGCGTAGACAGTCAGGCGCGTCCGCATGTAGCAAGTAAATACGGGGCTGTTCGCATCACGAGACGATGACGCAACCTCACCCCGAGATCCGTGCCACGAAGACAGCCCCCCTTCACACCCCGAATCACCCGCTTCACACACTTATGGAATACCACAGCCGGTTGACCATGGGCAGCTAATCCACAGCCTCCTATGTGAGACCAAAGACCAAATATTCTGAAATCCGACCTTAAGTTGAGTATGAAATGAACAGTCATGGACGCATGAATACTTCCATCAATGTCTATTACATGGATGTCAAACGTGGATTTTTATTAAGGAGCTTGAAAATAATATTGGAGTATGCCAAAGGGCTTGATCTATTATTCCGTTGATAATTAAAGACAAAGGGAAAAACTGTGGCTAAGGCTTTACCTTACAAAAATAACAGTAACACGTCTCTTATTCTTCATTACAGTCAAACAATTATAGTGGAAATGGGTCACATTGTCCGCGTTTGTTTGGCATGTGGACCAAACATATCTTTACTTGCAAAGACGCAGTGAAGAAAATTTAGAAGTCGACTTTCAGATACTTGGGAAGATAAAGTAAAAGCGATAGCAGGAAAAGATTGGAAAATAGTAGCGAAGTTAAGAAACAAGTGGAAAAATTTGGAGGAGGCCTTCACGCCATCGAAGATGGAGTACTAGTATTGAATATAGTAATAACATAAACTTAATGTAACCTCTATTATAGTAGTCGTCAAAATTTAATTTGCATTTTTATGGCATTTTGTTTACAAAAAAGCCTGATCGCTGTCACTTCACGAATTAAACTTTCACGGCTTATGGGTCACGGTTGCTCGGTTAGCCGGGGTGCTTCGCTAAGCGGATTACTAATAAGTTGCATGACAATATTGTGTTATACAGACAAAAACTTAAAAAGATAGAAATGGAAATTGTAACATGTTTTTTAAATATTTTGCGTATGTGGAGCAAGAAGAAGTCTCACCTGTTACCCAACTGTGAGCTGCAAATTTTATGTTTCCCAACAAATGTTATTCATTCCTTTTAGTCTTTCTACCCTTATCCATAACACTGAGAAAATCGGTTAAGGCTCTTTTCGTAATTTCAGGCCTATAACTCGCTTGATTAGTTTGATTTTAAAATATTTATCTTGCTTGTCGACTGTGTATTTAACGACACTCGTAGGTAGGTATTAAATATAATTATAAATTTAATTTAAATGCTAATGCTTAAATGTAAATCGTTCGTTTAGCTATTGCCACTATTTTATGGCAGGCGTTATGCGACGTTAAAAAACTCTTTATACGTGTGGAATAATAAAGTTTATACCAAAATACCTATCTTTTTGCTGTAACAGCATTATTTTAAACCTTACCGTACCTTATGTTACTCTTTTCTGTCAACATATGCATTGTTAAAACTATAATATTTGAACCTTACAATGTATGGTTTTGTAGAATCGTCGTTTGAAACTGAAAGCTACTTTTTCTTTAACTAAGTACAGTCAAACCTGGATAAGGGAGAGCTCAAGGGACCGCAATCTACTTTTGTCTTATAGAGGTTTCTCACTAACCCGAGTTTTTACCTTACAGAGTTACAGAAGGGGTCTGTCTCACTTGTGACGTAATTAGAAACAAAATACGTACTTATATATATGAGTATTACATATTTATTGAAATAGTAACTGAACATAAATGTTTATTCTCATTAATATTATAACAACTTTTACTTTAAATAATCTGGTTTTTATTTTGCGATTCTGTTTTTAAATTTTGTGTATGTTTTTCAAGTTCATAAATTATATCAAATATGGTTTGATCAACCGCCGCATATCAGCGTTTTAAGCGTCTCCAATGCCTTTAAAGCTTGTAAACAAGTCATTAGTGCACATTTGGTTTTTGAAAAGAATGAGTTCCTCGAACTATAGGTATAACAAAACAATAATAGACACACCTGTGGTTTGAATTATAAAGAATTTATTATAAATAGCAAAACTTATATACGTTCAACTGTCGCTTATAGAGGTATAGGTAAGTATCAATCTCTCTTTTAGATCTAGGGGTTCACGCGTGACAAATGACTGTCACATATACAGGTTTTATATTTCTCACTAGTAGAGGTTTAATGAGGGCAAAACGATGGAACATAAATCCTCTCATTAATAGAGTTTTTTCGCTTACCCAGATTTGACTATATTTATTTTTGGAGATGTATAGGTGTAGTCTAACTAGTCTGTGGGTATGTAATAATATGTATTTAACTTGAATCTAAAAGTAGGTAGGTGCAACAAGCTCCTATAATGCACTGAAGAAAGTGCTTAATTGACTAATATATATACTCAATCTTATTAGTTTAAATAGTTTATGTCACCGCAAAGTAGACCGTAATATATTTTTCGTAGGTAGTCGTTTATTTAGATTTAAGACGTAACTCAGCAATATTTATTGGAGCAGCAAAACTAATAGAATTCGTTTTTAAATCAAAACAAACTAACGACTTATTATTATATATTACTAAACCCAAAATATTTGCATCATTACAATTATAAGTTTAGAGAAATCATATTATAGACGATAGAATAGAATAGATAAATAGCGGGCTATGCATTCTTAAAAAAAATTATAATACTTAGAAAACCTATATAAATATATAGTAGTAAAAATAAAACGTGATACATGATTATTGTTTGCACCGACAAAACGTACTTTTGAAATAGCCTCTACCTACTTCTAGCACGAAATGCGTCCTACTTTAGTGGTTAGTGACCCCAGATGACGTCATTACCTACCTATATTTTATTTAACCTCCCAATCCATAATAACCACTATATTAAATACAACATCTTATACATTTCGATATTATGATTTTATATTAGATTTCCAAAATAATATTTCAATTTATTGAATCTTATCCAGTTTCCACTGCCTTAAGTTATAACGGCGGCCAGTGATGCAGGGCCGCCATTTTCTTTTACTAGAATATAGGAATATATATACTATTTTTGTAGGACGTTTTCTTGTAAAAAAAAATTCTATTAATTTAACTTTATTTATTTTTAATAACTTAGTATGCTTTAAAACAGTAAATTATTAGGTAAATAGCAAAGGGTCAAATAATAAAAACGGCCTTTCGCAACATTTCACATTATTTACTTCCATAACTTTATTTCTAACATATTATCCTTACAAAACCCTTCGGAAACGTGTGAACATACATCTTTACATTAAAATAGAAAGAATACAATTATATCTAAATTTCGTTCTATAAGTACAACAAAAATTTAGTATATATATATATACTCAGAACACTTCAGACTAACCTGAGATCAGAACAACAAAACTGGTAGCTATTTGATTTAACAAAATTTCAAAAGAATGAGGAGAAGGTTTAAAGAATAAAGAAACCCAAATAGTACACAATATGTAATAATTACTTAATTATCTACTAACTTAATTAATACCTTACGTAATCATAATTGAATTAGCATCTGGATTAATTTCATTCTATCAATTTTACATTTCAATCAGCTGTTTTGTGAAAAACTAATAAATTTAAAAGAGAATAATTTACTATAGTCACGGATTATACATGAGTAAGCAAATAAATAATAATATTACTTAATAATCGTTATCAAATCTAATATCTAACTTGCACAATCATCCACTACATATAGTGTTGATGCAGATCTTAGTGAAATTGCTTTTATTATTTGTGACATACATTAAAATTATGAGATGCCCCACTAGTCACAAATGCACAATACACAGTAGGAAAATGATTTGAACAATACAAAGGTCACAAAATATTGATGATCTTACAATAATTAATTTATACACTGATTTACAACTTACTTTTTTGTTATTTAAAAATAACATTTATATTTACTTGACAACTTAAGTTATCAATATACTCTGTTTCAATTCTATGTGTAAGATGCTTATATCAGGTTATTTACAAAATACTGCCTGATCTTGCAAAAGTGCATGGCTGAGAAGCAAATGGGAAAGAATTTATATATTTAGGTAGTTTCACATAAGTTGCATTTGTTAGTGCTATTTCCCCTTTGCAGTTATAGTAATACCAGACTTGGCAGGTTGAGGTATAATTGTTATCTCATCACTGATCTTTAGGGGTTTGAGCAATGAGTCATTATCGGTGGGCTTTGAGGGGGCTGGAGCACCTTTGTTTTTTTCTATGACTCGTTTGGCCACCACACTGTGTGCTGAATAAACATGGTTCTCAAACTGCTTGTACATTCCAAATGTTGCAGTGCATACAGTGCATTTGTATGATAGATGAGCTGGTTTTAGAGTCATGTTGTGATCTCTTGCAACATGGTTCAGTAACTTCCACTGGTACACTCTCCCACACACAGGGCACCTACCTGCATCTTTGCCTTTGTTGGCAGCTTCTTGCATGGAACTTGTTACAAGTCCATGTGAACCCAACAAGTGTCTTTCCAATCCTTGGTCAGTAAAGAACCGAAACTGGCATTTCTGGCAATTAAGGGGAGGCCGATTATAGATCATTTTAGGGTGTATCTTGACTTTATGAATCCACTGCATGTGATTTCTTAACTGTTCCAAGTCTTTGATGTATCCATCACAAATTTCACAAATAACAAAGTGAGCTTTTGAATTCTGTGATGAGTTTGATGATGACGGCTGTGGAACCCGTGGAAGAGGAGTGATTGATATTTTTGGAGTTGCAGAATGATTTCCTTGGTTGTTCATTACTGGATAATTGGAAATTGTGGTCCCACTTGGTTGATTATTATGCATAATCATAACTCCACTTCTAATAATAGGCACTCCTGAGACAGCAGCTCGTGGTGAAGGACCTCCTAGAGGGGGGCGTCCTCTTGGTCTACCAAGTATTGGCATATTAGGTATAACTGAATTAGATATGCTTAGTGGTGGGCGTCCCAAAGGACTCAAACCGATTTGTGTACGATTAAAGTTTGATTGATATGGGGCCATCATATTATTTCGAGCTCTGGACAACTTTGGTATTTTGGCTGGTGGCTCCCAATCTAATGGTGGTCCCAGATTAAATTCTGGCTTGAACTTTTTAGCACAGGCAATAAGGTGGCGAGCTAATTTAGTTTTGCTGTTGTCTTCAAAGTGGCAGCTTGGGCATTGCTGGTAAGCAGGAGCTCTTTCTAATCGACCTCTAATGTTATGTTCAGCCTCCATATGAAACAGTATATCATGAGGGCTTCTTATTTCAAAGGAACAAGTATTACATTTGTAAATATTGTTCTTCATGTGTGGTGCTTCTAAATGATGTGACATAACAAGTATAGATTCTGTTTTAAAACTACAAAATTCACATTGCTTTTGTTTTAAGGCATAAGGAGCATTAAGTTTCTTACTGTATGCATAATTTTGAGTTAGAGATGATATAGCTGCTTCTGTGGCACGAGTGCTACGACCAGACTTCTTCTCTTTGTATAGTTTACGATTTTGCGTTTTTAATAAGTCACTTTGCACATATTCTTGCACAAGGTTAATTCCAATATTAATAAAGAATTGTCCAAGTGAACAGTCAAAGTAACTATCAGATTTTCCACTTGAACCTTTAGTTATAATTTCCATAGGATCCTTAATATCATCTGTAGTGTCTTTATCCTTAATCACTACAGTGTCGTCATCACTAGCAACATCATCAGACTCACTAGAGGATTCCCCATCCCAAGAGTCATCATCGTCATCATTTCTTCGTCCCCGTCGCTGTTTCTTTGCAACCTTCTCCTTACCCTCTTCAACTTTTTTTTCTTCTTTATCAACTTCCTCATCTTCTACAGTTTCACCTTTTTCTATTTTTTCCTTTCTCTCCTTGTCTCTTTGTTCTTTTTCTGTCTTCTCTTTTTCTAATCTTTCTTCGTCCTCTTTAGCCTTTAAATCTTCTAATTCTTTTCCTAATTTATCAACAAATTCTCTAAATGGTTTTAATGAAGGTTTCTCATAAACATAAGGTACAATAAATGATGGAGCTTCAACAACAAACATGTCATCTGTCAGAGATGGAAGTATGTTTGCTTGTGAAGTTGAAGTGCTGTTTTGATTAGCCTTAGAATTACTATTCTTACTGCTGATGGGTGTTATTGTTGTACCTCTTGCAGCAATACTTTGACAAAGATTTTGTGCATCAATACTCCCAGAATTTATTTTATTAGATGCAGGGGCAGGACCTTTTCCAGAAAGAATAGAATTGGTATCAATTATCACAACCGTTGGTTCTTTATTTGTGTCATCACCATTAGAAGTGCTCTGTTTTGAAGCAAGATCTGCCAAGTTCTTTGTATCGTTTATAACAATAGGTTTATTTTTGTTTTGAACTTGGTTTAGGGGATCCTCCATATTAACTTCTTCAATATCTGATTCCTCCCCATTTTCCATTGGATCTTCATCTTTAGTTTTATCTCTATCTCTATTACTTTGTTGTGAATCTTCTGAGCTATCATTGGATTCAGTACTAGAATTAGAAGATTCATCATCATTGGTAACTATTTCATCATCACTAGTAATCTCATGAACTTCTGGGCTTATTCCACCTCCTCCATTCTGGTTCTGTGTTTCATTATCATTGTCATTTTCATTCTCATTTTCTGATTCACTGCTTTCACCTTTAGGTTGGCTTCCTTGTGATGTATCATCATCTCCTTCAGTGCGGTCATCTGAAATGTAAATAAACAATCAACTCAAAGTAACAGCTTTATGAACTAAGTAAACTTATAAGGCCTATTGATTTCTTAAATTATTATGTTTCTAACAAAACAAAGTTACTAAATGACAAAGTAAATCTCATATTTTTAAATATAGATATTCTTAATCAATGTTTTATATATAATCTTTGAATATAGTTGCTACTAAGTAATATAGATTAATCATGTTTAAAATAGTAATGACCATATTTAATCACCTGTTAAGATAATTTGATACACAACATGATCACAACATTTATTATTAGCATACATATTATTAATGTTAAACTAAGACATTTCTTGTTGTTGAACCTTTACAAAATCAAAACATTGTAACATTTTACTTTTAATAATAAAACTAAACATTTGAAGAATTGAAAAGAGAACTGGGATCTTTTTTTTCAGAGTGGCCTAAAAAAAAGTACTCTATAAATGTCCGGCGTCGCCGAAGACGCTAGAAAGGTAAAAAAATTAAAATATATAACTGAGTAACCTAACGTTAAACAAACGTAAGTTGTTAGTTAAAATTCTTGCCAAATATTGATCACTACGATGCGCATTTGACTGAGCTTTATGGCAGCAATACTTTTTAGCTTTACTTGGCGTCATTATATCATGTGGAGCATAGACCGCCATATGGGATTCCATGGCTTTGCTCCGAAAAACACTACTTCGCAAGCATAGCGACAAATATGATATATGTCTTAAAAATTTAATATAATCAAGCGTGTAAACCATTAAAACGAACCTGTAGCAGTTGAAATAGACATCATAAGTAGATTTTTAATATAAACTCCAAAAACTAGCGAAAGCCACAATAGCACAGCGGAAACCAAACCAAATCAAGCTGTCATTCACAAAGGCAGAAGTCTCCATTTCCATTTTTGTGTCACTTTCTGTCACAGACATAGATTTTACGGTCTATCTTTGAATATAGGGTAAAAATAAAGATTATAGTACAGATTATTTTTGTTATTTCACTAATAGCTATACAAAAATGCGTAAGTTTAATAATTATAAAATTTTATAGTATTACGGTGTAAAAAGTCCATGGCCAAAACAGGTGCATACAACCACTATTGCATACGACTATAGATACTTCTACCATAGAGTACTTTATATAGGTAGTACCTTTTCGAACCCATAATTGATTAAACTTTTTAGGTTTTTAAGGCCGTCTTAAATGACCCTGAGCACGGCCCAATTACCATTAGGCTTCAACAAATCAAATTATATAATACTAGCAATCCCACGCGGTTTCACTCGCGTAGATACTAATCCCGTGTTTACTGGTTAGTTGAAATTCTAATGTTGGACTATATATATATATTTGTTATCATAAGTTTTATTTTACATAATTTTTAATTACTTCATTTCAGATTATTAGATACACACTTACATTCATAATCTAATTAATATACAGATTTTACTACAGGTATTGAAAAATGATTTTTTTAAAATCAATTCATTAAATTTCAACTCGATTATTGTTGATATAAATTGTTAAAAATAAAACTTTAAAATGCAAGACTTGCTTCTATACTCATAATATTAGAGACGATAATTATTTGTAAAATTTAGAACTTCTCTATACACAACATTAAAAGTAATTTTTTTGTGGCACCAAAAAATGTTTTGGAGTCCTAACCCGGCATAGGCCAACAAACAATTTCCAATGGAAAAACATTATTTTTTGCAGATATTGAAATATTCTATAATACTGTAATCAATAGTTACCACAGAGCATGTGATGACAGATTTTTTATGGATTATTTATTCACACCTTGGGTTATATTATTGCATTTTTGTTAGGGATCCCTATTTTTTTTATAAAGATAATATGTAAAGCCTATGTTAGTTAGTAAAGATGCATCTTTATAATGGTGAAATAATTCTTGAAATTAGTCCAATAGCTTTTGTGTAAAAGAAATTGAAACATACATACAAAAACACAAATGTTTCCTCTTTATAATATTAGTATAGACTTAAATTAAGTATGCATATTATGTATTCTAAAATCAAACATTGTCTTTTTTTGGGTCAATGTATAGTATATGACAGAAATGAAAATATTGTCAAACAATAAAATAATTTAATACCTAAAAAATATAAATACTGTTAGTAATAAATTACTTACTTTGAGAATAACAGTTACTTTTGTTAAAATTTCTTTAGTATAAAACTATGTTTAGTAACAATTTTTATTCTTATGTATGTATGATTTTAATGAGGCAACTTGTCATCTGGCTTTCGAATTACGCCTAATTCCTCAGCAGCATTTAGACACTTTTGAGCACATTCTTTTGATCTTTTGCATTCCTGGTCATCTAGCTTTGTAATTGCCATTAATATTTCCATAACATCAGTCTCAAATACCCTGGCAGCCATATCAACATCTTCCTTAACAATGTTGTACAACAGATAAGTTCCTCTGTACTGTATTTCTTTATTAGGGTTTGCTAACAAACACCTTAAAGATTCTAACCATGAATCAAGGTCAAGAATTTTTCTGCAACATGTTTTATTTGCAGCGGTCAAAACACATAAAGCTCCCGAGGCAGCCATGACCGTATCTATATCTTCCTCCTGGCAAAGTAGAGTTAAGAACTTTGTCTTATCATTATTGCCCTCAAAGGTTTTTATGACTTCTTCGGACTGCACTAAATTACATATACATTGTGTTGCAGCTCTTTGCAGCATAACATGATCCTCATACATATAGTTTTCAATTTTAGATAATCCCCCTTCCTTAAGTATTCTATTTCGAGTTGTTTCATTCATTCCAGCTAAGTTACACAAAGCCATAAGTGCCTCAAAATTTTCTAAAGCAGTGCAATCAGGATGTAATAATGCTAATAATGGTCGGACTACTTCTAAATTTCTCTGTCCAGGGAATGCAACTTCTGGATTTATTGTTATTCCAATACGTGCTAAGGCTTGAGCAGCCTGTTTCTTACCAGTATTTGTCCCCTCTAAGGCCATTGGAATCAATACTTTTGCTCCTCCTTGTTGTACCACTATACCCCTCAAGTCTTGTAGACTACAAATGGCATTAAACACTCTAGCAATTAACTCTCTTGAATTATGACTTTCTGTTTTAGCTAAGGCAACTAAACCTGAGGTCACACCTGCTTTACATAATACAGTTAATCTTTTATTGACAAAGTCAGGGTCATCTAATTCATGTTGCTCTGGGATGTGGTGCTTTGCAAACTTTGCTAGCTCAAGCATTTCAGGCATTATTTCTTGTTTATCATATGCATTACACAGATTTACCAGCGTTGTGACAACACCATAAAGACAAGACTGATCACCAGTTTTTGCAAGCTCTATAAGTGAATTCAGAGCAGCTTTATCCTCTACTAATTTTTCTTTTACATCTGCATCTAAAGTAAGGTATGAAAGACCTTCTGCTGCCCATTTTCTCATATCTTTATCTTTAGCTGGGTTAATAAGAAACTTTCTACAGGCATCTGCCAATTTTGAAGTTGAACCATCTGCAAATGGACGAATTGAAGCATCATCTCCACCAAAACTGCCAATTTTACATAATCCAACAAGAGCTCTAACTCTGACAGCATCATTTTTACAAGTATAAAGTTTTTTTAAGATATCAACACCTTTGGTAATAATAGCTTTTGCTTTATCTTTTTTAGATGCAGCAGCAATCAGGCATTCACATGCAGTTTTTTGCTGTAATTGATCATCAGTTTGGGCCATAACTAAAATCATTTCTATGATTCCCTCCTTTGATATAACATAATTCCCAACATCAAGAGGTCCTCTAAGCAGTGATGTGATAGCAACAGTGACACGGACTTTAGACTCGAGGTCTGGTGTCAGGAGTTTGCTTTTAACAAAATCATCTACTTGTTCATTAAATTTTCCTCTAGCTTCATCATAATACATATTTTCATATATCTTGGCAAGGCAAGCTGCAGCAATTGTCCTTGATGAAGGAGTTATATTCATAGCTGATTCATATTTGTACTCCTCTAACTCACTACATACCTCTAGTAATCGCTGTAAGCCTCTAATTTCAATAAATCTTTCAGACCAATTAAGAGTGGTATAATGACAATTTCTCATTATTAACTCTATAATAGCATCTCTTGCTAGACCAGTGATAACTCTGTTAGTTATGGAATAAGTCAAGCAAGTAAGTAGGGTGTCTATTGAAGATTTATGTTCTTCACACAATTTTTTATCAGGTTTTGTCTCCTTATTACTATCCATCCCAGAAAATGTGTTCAGTATGGTCTGAAGACAGTACTGGGCTACATTTACAATTTCTTCGTTGTCACTATCAATTATTTCCAAGAACCAAGGCACACCAACTACATTAATTACACTTATTGTTCTCTGTACATTTCCTTTACATAGCTGGCTAATGACACGGATTGAATTTATGTATATTTCAGGATGTTTCTCATTTTTAACTAATTGTTGAATTTTATGAATGATACCATTTTTCAACATAACTTCAGCAGCTGCATTTTCTTTAGATAGAACCAATAGATTAGTCATTGCCTTTTCACGCTTATCATTATCAGCAGTAAATTCAAATGCCAGCTTGAACATTTGGTCTACCTTGTTACTGGTTTGAGCAGCAGTTCTTGCTCTTTCTTCAACAATTGCATGTAAGCGGCCCAACATAGGCTGAATAGCCTTATTTGCAGGATCAACTGTAAATATTGTTTTAGCATCTCTGTAGGCCTCTTCATACCGTTCCAAGTTTTCAAGTGCTTGTGCTCGCCGGAACATAGCTTTTGGATCTTCCGGGATTATATCCAAAGCTTCACTACAATCCTTGATGGTTTTCTCATATTCTTTTAGTTTTAGATAGGCAGCAGCTCGATTCTTTAAGTATGTGGCCATATCGCGACTGTCTTTTGCAGTAATATTAATAGCTTTGTTGTATAGGGACAAGGCAAGTTCGTAATCTTCTGATTTAAAGGCATCATTACCTTTGTTTTTGTAGTTTTCTGCCTCTTCCACTTGAACCATTTCTAATATTATCTGATTGCTTTACACAAAACTTGTATTTTGATAAGCTTTCAAGGCACATGAGAATTTTCTAGTACGATCTCGTAATTTGCATGTCTCAGCTTAAAAATAGAACATTTATTTTTGTAACTCTATCCAGTATCCTACTCCAACACTTTCCCTTTGAAGTTTGAGCACATTATGAATTAATCTGTGATTCCAATAACGCGAAAGTAATCCGTAATCTGTGAAAGCGGAGATGGCCATAGATAAGTATAGAGTTGTACATATAGAGTTGTGTGTTACAACGGTACATTCTGTCTGTGCAGGCATTTCTGGGGGCCTAGACAAGATCTAGGCTTAACAGTAGTATATGTAGAGAGTCGAATATAAGTTTGTATTAAAATGACAGATCTTTTACTTGAAACTGGCATAAAATTAAAACTATTGCCATAATATTAAAAAATAAATGACAGCTCGTGTGGACAGTCGGTAGCCCGGTACCCATTAACGCTCACGTTTTTCGATAGTCATCGACCGATTAATGTTTCGGCAGTGTAGAAAAAGCAGCGTTTATCCGCCATGTTTACCTTTCCTTCCTGGCCTCTCAGCAGGTGTCCTGTCCATAGCTATTTAAGCCTTTTGGCTTTGGCCTTTGCGTCTTCTCATTTGATGATCCTTCGGAGATCTACGGCTCTTTTCCTATAATTCCGTGTGTAACCCAGTATGCGCTGCTTTAAATACAAGTTATATTTTAGACGTTTTAACGACAAGCTTTTTTATATTATTAAAAATTTACATTTTTATTTAATTTTGCTACGATTGATTTAAAGAGATTCGAAGCCATCGAAGTAAAATGAAAGTTTTATATGAAATATCAAAATATCAGCAAATTGCTACAGGTAAATATTTATTTATTTTCGATTGAGCTATAGGTTTTTTTTAATTTCGAACATCCTAGTGGCATTGGATTTCTTTTATTGATATTTATAGTATACGTAAGTCTTTGAAATTGTTATTCATTAATATGAAAAAAAAAACATTATGTAACAAGTCAGTTAAAGATACTTGTTTGTTGTAAACTTTATACCATTTAAGTGTATTGCTTGAAATATAAAATCTAGTGAATAATAAAAATAATGGTAAGCGTAGAAATTTTCTTTAATTATTCATTACTAACTTAGTATAGAGAAGTTTATTGTAAAATTGTTAATGAATAATAAGTTTGAATTCAAGTCCATTCGGAATTACTGTAATTTTTTGGTTATTTAAAACTTTTATTGTAAATAAGCTGCAAAGTAACAAGTTTTGTCTATTTTTAAGTTTATAACAAAGTAAAGAGTTACTAACCATTTTAGAGAAATTGATGCACATTGCTCTAACCTAAGTTAACAAATTCTATTATCAAACTTTTAATATAAAAGTTACCTACTGAATAAACCTTAATGCGATCTTACACAAGTTTTCTATTCGATCAAAGTACAAACAAATGAAATACTTATTTTTCAGAAAAAGTCAAGATAATAAGACAGCTACAAGTATTAACAGAAACCATCAATGGACAAATAGTATTAAATTCTTAGTTTTCTAATTAATAACATATGAATGTACTTGAAATGAATTCGATAATGAAGGATGAAGTATATGATTCTTTATCAGTTCTGTATATGAGGGAAATCTGAATTTTATGAATGATGTAAAAATAAGGGAAGTGGCGTAAAAAATAATGGTTGGTTTAGTAACATTACATTAAGAACGCAAACTAAGTTCTCCTAAGTTTAATCTTAAGTTCAACAGCTTTTATGTGAATGAGAAATTTATTACAAACAAAATGTATTTGTAGATTTTGGGAAGAATTATATCTTTACCACAAGTATTATTATTTACAATATTTTTTTAAATCGCCTAGGGTGTATCTTTTCATAGTAATAATATAATAAATAAATTATAAAAAAAATAATTAATAATTTGTACTTACGACACTTTTAATATTTTAATGACAATTAAATAATATATGTTAGGAACATATATTCTTTTTTTCCTCCCTCTAAGGCTCGGATATCTACAGTTTTAAGTTTAAATAAATATGAACAAGATTTAAAAATTAGTTTACCAAAGAAGTTTCACTTCTGACATGTGTAACTTCATGTCAGATGTAGGATTGGAGTACGCAAGCACTTTTTGTTTTACTATCTGTATGTTGAATATAAATCTATCACTCACTATTGGTAGGTATTTTTTTTCAACGTAAGTAAACTTGAAATGGCATAAAGATAAAACTATTTCCATAGTATAAAAAAAGTAAGTAAACTTGGGATTGTCAACACTTATCGCTCCATTGCTTCAACATGTCTTAATATCGTTATCTTACTTTCAGAATTATTAATATTTATATAATACTAAATATCAACGAAGATTCATAATCTCGTGTTTGTCGCTCGATTATCTGTCTATAACATAGTCTTCGTAATCTGTGTCTCTAATCCGGCTATGAATAATTATGATAGTTTATTTTACATCTCTTTAATCTGTGAGTATCTATAGGTATTAGGTACCTGTAATTCTTCCTCAAGTTTCATTTATTTGAGCGTAAATTCTTTTCGAGAAGTGCTTATATTTCGAAGAATTTGTGAATTTGTATTTAGAAATGGCAGCGATAAGTTTATTAAACCCCAAGGCTGAATTTGCCAGGGCTGCACAAGCATTAGCCGTTAATATATCAGCAGCAAAAGGCATTCAAGATGTGATGAAAACTAACCTAGGACCAAAAGGAACACTAAAAATGTTAGTATTTTTACAAATGTGATAACTACAGTAAACGCTTTATATGTAAACGCTTATTTGTGTCATTTTGTCTTTCTCCAAACTCGATCGTAAAAATCTTATGGTGAATATACAAAACTGAGACTATTATAGTAACATGCGGTGCGTCGGCATCTGCTTAAGTCACGAGTTATGTTATCCGTTATTGCAAATATTTTGGAGTTTTCTACAATCAACATCTGGATAATGGCTTTTATGTATTGTTTAAAACCAGCATTTAGAATATTATTGTAAAAGGTTAAATCAACAAAAGCATAAATAAAAATATTCTGGACGTTCTTGTAAACAATTTGCAAATTAAGTAGGCTATTTGTCCCTCAGTTTTAATGTGTGTTGTGAAAAAGGACCTTATGGATAGTTACCTAAGGGGAAAATTGAAAAATAACTTCGTAATTTTTTTAAATCTAACTTTTTCTCTAAGTTTAATTTAATTCTCTAACATTTTTATGGATACATAATGGATTTTGTATAATATAGGTTAGTATCTGGTGCTGGTGACATCAAGATAACTAAAGATGGAAATGTTCTACTGCATGAGATGCAGATTCAGCATCCAACAGCTTCTCTTATTGCTAGAGCTTCAACTGCTCAAGATGACGCAACAGGTGATGGAACAACTTCTACTGTCCTCTTGATTGGAGAACTCTTGAAGCAGGCTGATATTTATATAAGCGAAGGTAATTTTTTAAATGAACTAATAATACAATCTTGTACAGTATATCTATTTAAAATTATGAATAATATATATAAGATTATGAATGTTGGGGAATAAAAATTGGAATTCTATAAACAACATTTAAAGATTTCATTATCTATGGATTGTGAAACTGGTAGTTTTGGGAGCTATGGATGAACTTCAAATCTGTACTTTTTTAAATATGTGTTCTTATGTTGAAAAACAAGTCTTGCCTTGTAGCAATTGTCAATAAGGAGTTGAAGGTGATTATTCTATGGCTTGCTGTAGGGAATATTGAAGCACTTGCGCCAAATCAGTAAGATGAAAAAAGTTAGATAAGTTGATGTCACATGAACTAAGCAACCAACAGCAAGGCTTACTCGTCAAAGGATGCAAACCACTACTGAATCAGAATAGAAACAAGGCTACTCTACTCCACGCCCTGCTTTGTGCAATGTCGCTGTATTTGGCACCTAGAGATTAGCAGAATGCGGGACTGGATGCCGTCTTTTTGCAGTCTACCCTTGGGTGCCTATATGCTTTTCGTTGGATGATCCAGATTCCATCGCTGACTCTGTCGCCGAATTAATTCTGCACAGGGTATAGAACTTTTTACTGCTGTGCCGATCGTTGGCAAGTCGCAGACCTGGTTAAAACGTTCTTCCAAGGCAGCTTCGCGTCGAAAGTCAGAATGCGCTAAAGCGTGGCCGTACTCGTTAAAAATTCGAGCATATAGTCAAATGTCGCGAGAGATTGAGCCCCGCCTCCCTTCACCCCTACAGAGGGAGGATGTTTCGCTGTCCTATACCGCGAAAGAAAAGCCGACCATTTGGGCTATTCTCGTCCAACTCGACTTTGGATGGCCTAGAGAGGTCACCACCGACCATTTCTCGGTGTGACACTTCGACGCCGGAAATCATATTCTGGCGTGCATAACTTGTTGTCCGCAAAACTCTTATCTTTCTTGGACATTCATAAGTCAAACTGGCCTAATGGCATCCTCCAATATGGTGTGTACTTGTGCTCCTGAGTTGGCTCCGCTCCCGAGCGCTTTTTCCGCATTGCTGGGCATTGTCTCAAAATGCCGAAAGACTGCTTCAATACATCCGATCCCTAAAAAGGCAATCGCTCTGATTCATCCAACTATCGCCCAATACACATTTTCTGCCCCAATTACCACTAATAGTGTTCGGATTAATGCAGCTGAGTTTCATCATCGGATGTCGAGGCAGAATACAAAAACTCACCCGTTTCAACTTGACTAACGTCATTCTACAACTGACGGTTTTAAGGCAGTTTCTGCCGCGCACCACCACTATGTAGAGAGTACCAATTCTTAAAAAGCTAGGAACATATTCGCGAGCTTTCTGGCATTGTGAGTGTCCATAGGGGCCGGTATCACTAACAACAGATGAGCCTCCTGTTCCATAAAAAATATCTAAATCAATTGTTACCTGCAGCGAAAAGTACATCCTCTAAGATAATCGTAAGCATGCGTCTCAGTGGGTGGAACAGTTAACAGCACCTAATTTATGCCCAAAAAAATAGTATAGGAAGATGATGGTGACTGGTGGATCTGTGCCGGACTTGTACATCTTTCTTGTAAAACGTTCTTTCCCATTACTTGTCCACGACAGCGCGCGAGTATACAATCCACGACAAACCATCGCAAGGTTACAAGAGTTATCGCTGAAAGCTATCTGCCAACGATTGTTCCGGATCTTGCCCCAACATATTTTTTTAAGTGGGAAACTTCAACACCCAACGGGCAGTACAAAATGGTTTCTCTGACTTCATCGCTTTCCGTCGAGCAGACTTCTACAGTGAATATCCATCAAAATAGCAAAATTGTTAAGATAATTTGGGCACCACTTAGCCACTTAAAAAAATGTATATAAATACAAATACTTCAATTTCATAATTGGTAGATCTAATATAATTTTCATTGTTTCAGGACTTCATCCAAGAATTGTTACTGAAGGCTTTGATTTAGCAAGAAATAAAGCTTTAGAAGTACTTGATAGCATGAAAGTACCAATAGAGGTGAACAGAGACAGTCTTTTGGATGTTGCCCGTACTTCTTTAAAAACAAAGGTGAATTTAGCTAATACATTATAGAGTGAGAATATTGCATTTTTGAGTTAAGACTCGCAGGGTAAAATTCAGAGTCAAGAGTGCAAAATATGGCTCCTGTACGTCATAAACATATAGGCTTACAAGGAAGTCATACTAATTGTAACATGTCTATGAATCTTACACTTTCAATAATAATAAAGTACACATACAATGAACGATTTTTGTCATATTTTTTTAGGTACACCAAAACCTAGCTGATGTATTAACAGATGCCTGTGTAGATGCCGTTCTGTCCATCCGTAAGCCTGGAAAAAGTGTAGATCTGCACATGGTTGAATTGATGGAAATGCAACATAAAACTGCCACAGAGACATCTTTGATTAAAGGTAGGCAGTATATTACTGTCCATATGACATTAACACAGAATAAACTACAGTAGTAGACAGCATAGGGCTATCTATTTTAATTTATTTATTTATTGAACATAGGCCTTGTGATGGATCATGGTGCTCGTCACCCCGATATGCCTAAGCGTGTGGAAAACGCTTACATACTGACATGTAATGTCTCTCTTGAATATGAGAAGACTGAAGTCAACTCTGGTTTCTTCTACAAGTCTGCTGAAGACAGAGAAAAACTTGTTGCTGCTGAGAGAGACTTTATTGACCTTAGAGTTAAAAAGGTAAATTAAATTTTTATTTATATTATAATTTTTTCTAGTTCTGACTATAAAACTATCATATTTATTATAGATAATTGCTCTTAAGAAAAAACTCTGCGATGGAACAGACAAGACCTTTGTTGTTATCAACCAGAAAGGAATTGATCCTCTTTCGCTGGATGTGTTTGCAAAGGAAGGCATTATTGCTCTGCGCAGGGCAAAACGCCGTAACATGGAACGTTTAGCACTCGCTTGCGGTGGTTCTGCTATGAACTCAGTCGACGATTTGACTGAGGAATGCCTTGGATATGCTGGCTTAGTTTATGAACATATCCTTGGTGAAGAAAAATACACATTTGTGGAAAACTGCAAGAACCCACAATCAGTTACAATTCTCATCAAAGGCCCAAACAAGCACACACTCACGCAGATCAAGGATGCTATCCGTGATGGTCTTCGTGCAATTAACAATGCTATCGAAGACAAGTGTATTGTGCCAGGAGCTGCAGCATTTGAAATTAAAACTAATTTGGAACTCCAGAAATACAAGGACACTGTCAAGGGAAAGGCTCGGCTTGGAATCCAAGCCTATGCTGAGGCTCTTCTTGTTATTCCAAAGACTCTAGCTGTTAACTCTGGTTATGATGCCCAAGATACTATTGTGAAGTTGCAAGAGGAAGCCCGTTTGAGCCCTGATCCAATTGGCTTAGACCTTAACAGTGGGGAAGCAATTAAACCCACAGATATGGGTATCTATGACAATTATATTGTAAAGAAACAAATACTCAACTCCTGCTCTGTAATTGCCAGTAACTTACTTCTTGTTGATGAAATTATGAGAGCTGGGATGAGTAGTCTTAAGGGTTAGGTTATTTTCTGCAATAATTGTTTCTTATAGTTAACTATTTTCTTTGTCTCAATATATTAATTTTAACTATTATTAATAATATTAAGTTATTTTCTTTAAAATAACGTATTAGAAACTAAATTTTTAATAGTGACACGAACCAATTTAAATTCTTTAAATTTATGTCAAAATAAATTGCTTTCTAACATATGGTTATTTTATTGGACATCTTTGGGATACAATCATTTATTTTTCACAAAAACAATGAATTAACAGTTAGAACAACACGGCATTACGTAGGTAACACTGAAAATGTTTAGAAAATGAAACACGGCTTAATGTAGAAATTGCCAATACTTTTATTGTTTTTCGAAGTATTCTCCGCTCCTCTCTAACATCGTCGCATTCGATGGGACTGAGAAAAGAAGTGGGCCCATTCTTCCTTAGGCTTCTTATATGGCATTTTCGTACTGTATAACGTTATAACTGAATGTGAATATATCTTTTTTAAAAAACAAAATTTGAATTTGGTGCAATGGGTTGGATAAGGGAGTAGGAAACAACTAACTGGGGCTTGAGTGTATGTAGGTTATATAGGAAGCTACATGTTTATGTGTTGAAATGAAAGAATGAAGTTAGATGTAAGTCTAAAACAGAATAAGGGTGTAACATGGTGTCCTGGGGTTAGGAAAAGATATCCTTTATAGGTCTCTTCTGATGCTAGGTGCTGGGATATGTTCTGTTTGATTAATTTCTGGATTAGAGTGATGGGATTTTATGGATTCCTGAGATATAGAAGAGGTAATAGGGATAGTTTGAGTTATAGATAAGTCAGTAAGATCTGATTGAGAGGATATGGGTAGAAGACGGCTGAGTTTCTTTATTATAAGAAAAATCTTAAAAATACAGTACTGTATAATTCCTCTATAACTATATAGAATATATTTTATAATTGAATGTTGATTTTTAATTTCGTTGTTTCGTCAGTGGTAGCTGAAGTCCGATTGTAAATGAAAATCTGTACCTTTACAATGTCCCTTACAATTATTAGGGACATTAACAATTCCAATAATGCCGTGTAGATGTTTTTCAATTACGTTTTGGTTTAAGCATTGTATAAACAGTTTATTGGTATGAGATTATAAAGAGTATTCCATATATTGTACCATGGATGAATTCTATTTTACATTAGTCTGGGAGTTAATTAATTAAATTTAATAGTATTTCAGTTTCACAACTAGGGTTTTCAGTTGTTGACGAAGTATTTGTACGGTTCCTGGGTCAACGGGATGCTTCAAATAATAGAGATTTATTGATTTACTCTATATTTACCACTCGCGTGTTACAATAGAATATGAGCGAAATAATGACGTGCTAATTGCTATATACCGAATGAATACAATTTAACAGTCAAAGAGAGTGCCTACGTCTGGCTATGCTCTCGGGGTGTAACTCCCATGATTTAGTTCGCTATAAACGAATGTAGAAGAGAGTGCCTGCGTCGGGCTATACTCTCGGGACGTAACTCCGACGATTTGGGAAATCGTCACGCTTATAAGTGATCGAAATGTACATCCATGGCACGTACAAACATAGGAATTTGTCAAGCTTGTAAATGAGCAAGAATGTACGAACCTTGGCACGTACATAGGGATCATCACGCTTATAAACTAAGAAAGCCTGAGTGAGCAAAATGTACAGCCTTGGCTCGTACATACTCCCCCAGGCAAAAAGTGCAAGATGAATATGTAGTGCTTTACAAGATGAAACCATTATATGCTTAACTTAAGGAAATGTTTAACAGTCTCTAAACTTATGTTAACACTTCTTATACTATTCCACGGCACTATCACTAACACTAAGAAATATCGGAGTCCGGTCCCGGGTGGGTCTCCCTGACGCCACTGCGAAACCGGCTGCTGGTTCAGCTGATGCTACACCTACTGCTCCGTGACGTCTCTTGATCTTTATATGATCGTAATGTCCTATCCACTACCTGTCTTGAGCACATTCTGAGAACTATCATGAGCATAAAAGTACATTACTGTGTTGTTGATTGAAACCATGACCTAGGTTAAATATAATTGTTATAAAATACAACCGTACCTCGGTAATTTGATATCTACATAATATTATTCATTGTATTTGACGTCTTTCACAGTAGGTCAATCCACTAGCTAACATATGATATTTTGCTGAACTGGCATTCCATGTATTGTTTATGATATTATATTATTCATCCTTTTTCACGTTATAAAATTAAATATGTAATAATAACTTTCACTCAATATTGAATGTAAAGTTTCGACGATGTATGTTATACATAAATGGAACTGTATTTATTTATGCTTAAAGGAATTTTAAGTATAATTTTATAGATGGTGCTTTTCTTTCTTTTCCTTTGGTTACTCATATTGGACTCATAGGATTGCATTACTGAATAAGTTTGCTGTATGTTACTTTTATGAAATCCTGAATCGGTGAACCTGCGATAGTGCGGAGCGATAACGCTTCGCAATCTTCCCCTTTTACGAAAGATATCACTCTTTCTGACCTTTCTTTTTGACCTTCCTGTAAATTCCTTTCTATTTTTAACTCCTTTTTTACTTCGAACCTTCTGCTTTTTCACGAATGCTTGTTGCTTAATATATTTCTTGCCTTTATTGATAGGCAAAACATTTAATTTGTGTACCACCTTTTTTGATCCATGCGAACGTTTCCTATTACTGTTTCTAGTTATGATTCTATTGTTTCTTACAACCTTGTCGGACCCTTGTGTTAAGTTGCATTGCAAATACGCCCCCGTAGGCACTTTAATCGGTGCTTCCAACAAAGGTTTAGATAATACTAAGCTGCGATTTCGGTTTTTATTAATCGTAGAAGACATGGATGAAGACAAGTTTTGTTTATCTTCTGTTTCTTGCTTGACTTGTAAGCATTTCATTCTCTTGATACCCACATTAACGCGATGTGATTTATCTTCTTCGCTTACTTTACAATCAAGTTGCGTTTGCTGCTCTATGGGTTGCCATGTCGGCTTGCTAATAGATTCAATGGATAATTTACCATCAATGTTCTTTTTGGTACTCACATTGGGGTTATTATTATGAACTGAACAACTGGTCATTGTAAGTTGACCTGTATTATGTTGTAAGGGACCCCCTTCTGCCCCGGAAATGATGCCATGATGCTCCATGCTATCTGAAGTAAACGATTGTACTACGCTCTTTACTAATTTGGATAATTCTCCTCCTTGACCAATATCTGCATAAGTACTGTGCTTATCCATAGGTAATTTACTACCAGTTTTCTCCTTAGTAGAGAGTAGCGTAATTTGATCCGTACTTGTGTGAAAGGTCTCTCCTACCCCGGAAATGAAGCTGTGATGTTCTATGCTCTCTGAAGATAACGATTGTACTACGCTCCTTACTAATTTGGATAATTCTCCTCCTTGGCCAATATCTGCATAATTACTGTGCTTGCCACCATTTCCTGCTATTTCTTCCACCCTTGCCGAAGACGAAGAATTTTTATTTTCCATTTTATATTGAAATGATTGCTCTTCTTGCGTAGTAGAGTAATTTAAATTTAAATTAAATAGTGCATCGTGCAGGATCGTGTTATGTTTTTGAGAACAAATCATGCATCTTTTATGCGAGAAGCAAACTTCCACTTCATGTTTAAATAAACAATTTGTGCAAAGCTGCAATCTTAAAATTGTATCAACCCTGTCATTAAAATGTTTTGCTAAAAATGATTGACAATTAAACAGGCCATGGTTAGATAAGTTGCATAATTGACAATATTGTATTTTATTTTCATTTCCTCGTTTATTGAAATGCGTCGACAGCGATTTTTTGCTGATGCTACATTTTGATGAAGGTCGCTGTTGTTTTGCAATTAAGTCTTGTCCGGTTTGATTATTAGCCATTTCCAAGGCATATAATGAATTTTTTGAATTATGTGAATCCCTAAGTACCGGTGATTCCATATGAATTTCTAGAAAATTCTTCTGTAGGCTTTTAGAATGCAATTTGAGATTTATCTCTCTTCTATGGTGCCTATATATAGCTTCCTGCTCGTAAAATTTATTCTGATACTCCGTGTTGGAGCCTCCAAGATCAGCATCTATTTCGATATGGGTTTTAAAGATTAACCCCCATCGGAATTTTAATATTTCTAGGGCTTCTTCAAGATCATATTTATCCAATGACGAGTATCCATTAGATAGTTCTAACATACTATCAAAGGACCTAAATAAAGCTGCTTGTTTACGAAGCAACTCTTCGGTTTTTTTTGAATACCTGAAGGATTTCAGGCTGTCAGTGAAAGAAGCTTGGAACAAATTCTCCATTATGGTATATATTATTAACTAGTTTATATATAATATACTTAGTAAATTCTTAAACGAATGTTTTATAAAATACGTAGTAACAATGCGTTACCATTCGCTTCTGCCTGATAAAATGCTCAGAATAAATGAGATAATTCTCAGAATTATAGTGCTCAAAACAAATGGAAAGGACTTACCTACTGCAATGGCTGCTTTCCTCTTCTTGTTATGTTGCGTGTAGATTACTACCCGACGTCTTCCGCCACACCGTGTTGACGGATACGGGATTGTTTATTATCTTTTAAAAGGACCTCCTAGACCCTTTGCTTGCTTCTCTGCTACGCTTCTCTGTAAATGCTTGTACCTCCAGGATACATTCTGTGCTTTAAACAATTGGAGAGGACTTACTGTACCGAGCGCTGTCGCTTGCCTCTCTATGTTGAAGATTGACGTCCGTCGCCTTGTTCTAGGTTGAAAGGACGCCGATATATTTTGACCCGTCTGGATTCTTGAAAAAATTTGGGAGAGGGCTTACTGCAGTTTACCTCTCTCCGTTGAAGATTGTCGCCTTGTACTAGGTTGAAAGGACGCCGATATATATTGATCCGTCTGGATTCTTGAAAAAGTTGGGAGAGGGCTTACTGCAGTTTACCTCTCTCCGTTGAAGATTGACGTCCGTCGCCTTGTTCTAGGTTGAAAGGACGCCGATATATTTGGACTAGTCTGGATCCTTGAAAACGTTGCTCTCCTCTTTTCTATTGATGCGGATGATGGTATTTGATTTGCTTGATGACCCAACGAACCAGCAGTGGGATGTTTTTCCACGGCGCCGATCTTCAGGAAAACGGAGTAAAACGCGAACGCGATCAACTGAACGCGAAAGACCCGCTATTCCCGGATAGCTCGAAGGACCAAATGTACGGTTCCTGGGTCAACGGGATGCTTCAAATAATAGAGATTTATTGATTTACTCTATATTTACCACTCGCGTGTTACAATAGAATATGAGCGAAATAATGACGTGCTAATTGCTATATACCGAATGAATACAATTTAACAGTCAAAGAGAGTGCCTACGTCTGGCTATACTCTCGGGACGTAACTCCCATGATTTAGTTCGCTATGAACGAATGTAGAAGAGAGTGCCTGCATCGGGCTATACTCTCGGGACGTAACTCCGACGATTTTGGAAATCGTCACGCTTATAAGTGATCGATATGTACATCCATGGCACGTACAAACATAGGAATTTGTCAAGCTTGTAAACGAGCAAGAATGTACGAACCTTGGCACGTACATAGGGATCATCACGCTTATAAACTAAGAAAGCCTAAGTGAGCAAAATGTACAGCCTTGGCTCGTACAGTATTCATGACGTCACAAAATATATAGTTTTTGAGATTAAAAAAATTACAGTTATTAACAGTATCTAAATGACAATATTCTAATTTGTCTTTGGTAACTGCGATACATTTAAAACTGAGAACAATAAAACTATAAGCGGTTGCGGTTAAATTTACATTTAGGGCATCGTGCCTGGCTTAACCCGGAACGAAAAATCCCGGGTTTTCCCGGTTCTGAGGATTACAAACTTTATCAACTTGAGCAATAAACTTTATTAACTTGAGCAATAAACTTTACCAACTTGAGCAATAAAATTTATCGACTTGAACAATAAACTTTATCGACTTGAACAATAAACTTTATCGACTTGAACAATAGACTTTATCAACTTAAACAATAAATTTTATTAAATAATAATAAAAAATGCTTTTTATTCTACTAATTTTATCACTATTTTTGTAAACATACATAATATTTTCATAAATATATTGCGAGGGAAAGGGTTAGTATATTAATTTTCTTGAATTTATCTATCAGAGATTACCTACATTTTATGATAGGATACGATTTCCCAGAGGACCTCTTACCATTCACTTCAACCTGCTGAGTTCTACCGTGTAAATAGGAAGTAAGAAGTTTCAGTGCGATATTCTTGATGCCATAGTGGCGGAGTTTCCCGATTTAAGTCCCGTGTTGGACACAATCAAATGCTTTGGATTAGTCGCAGAAAACACCTAAAGCGTCATACGACTCCTCCCAAGCCTTAACGATATATCTGTATAACTCAACAACGGCACTGGTTTTTTTTTATAAAATAGGGGGCAAACGGGCAGGAGGCTCACCTGATGTTAAGTGATACCGCCGCCCATGGACACTCTCAATACCAGAGGGCTCGCGAGTGCGTTGCCGGCCTTTTAAGAATTTGTACGCTCCATTCTTGAAGGACCCTAAGTCGAATTGGTTCGGAAATACTTCAGTGGGCCGCTGGTTCCACATAGCGGTGGTGCGCGGCAAAAATTGCCTTGAAAAACGCTCAGTCGTGGAACGGCGGACGTCGAGGGGATACGGGTGGAATTTTGTATTCTGCCTCGACGTCCAATGATGAAACTCAGCTGCAGGTATTATTCCGAACAACTCATCTGAACACTCTCCATGGTAAATGCGGTAGAAGATGCAGAGTGACCCCACATCTCTACGCAACGCCAAAGGATCGAGCCGCTCGGAGAGGGATTGGTCATCGACGATTTGAACCGCTTTTCGTTGGATACGGTCAAGTGGAAGGAGCTGGTGCTGGGGAGCCCCCGCCCAGAGGTGAGAACAGTATTCCACGTGGGGCCGTATTTGCGCTTTATAGAGTTGCAAGCGGTGGCCCGGAGTGAAGTACCGTCTTGCCTTGCTGAGCACACCAAGCTTTTTGAAGGCTAATTTAGCCTTTCCCTCCAAATGACCGCGAAACTGAACGTCGTTCGATATGTCAACGCCAAGTATTCCGCTGCTGGCTGTGGCTTCAAGAAGAGTGTTTTCGAAAAGAGGAGTAGCGACAAAGGGTATTTTAGACCATTAGATTGAGTTTTTACAGAATTTCATTAATTTTTTTCATTAATGGCTTCGAATCTCTTTGAATCAACCGCGGTAGGGACAAGAAAACCCTGGCGCGTAACGGAAAAATATAACGCAAATTTTTTTCCAACACCGATAAAGAAGTATCACCTTAATTATTAATTTCACTGACCAATCTCCTTCGTGCCTTCTCCATATAGACGACTCTGGCGAAGTACCTTGTGCCCATAAACAAGAATTGAATTGAAGAAGTTTCACTTGAAAAATATTCAGTGTAAACATAACATTACAATAATTATGTATATATTAATATTTTTAATGTCAATTACCATTTTTTTGAAACCATATCTACTAGTTGGCAATCTTGTTAGAAAATATCAATTTTACAAATATACCACACATTTACTATATTTTCTTCAAGGCCAAGCGGGGATTTCGGGATTTACTACAGGATTAACGTCGAAGTAAACCGGGTCTTCTTTTCTTTTTAAAATTATTATATAATAAATACAAGTTCTACATGAACAATATACACGTTCCTATGATTTCAAAAAATATTATTTTTTAAATTAACAGATTAGGCGAATCTAGAAATCACGTCTAGGACATAAAGATGAACATGGAATTTTTTTTTGCACATTGTTTTTATGACCGCGAGTTTGCGTCACATCTAAATCGTCAGATTATTAGATGAGAGCTTTGTTTTATGTTCACTAAACACCCCCATAACAAATCTAACGCGCTCGATAATTTTTTTTTTTTCAATTTCCAGCCCTACGTATCACCAACCCCACCATGCAAACAATCAGATTAACATACATTAATAAAAATACGTAGGAAACGGATATATCTGTTCGGATATGTCCATGGCAGTTTTTTTACATTTTTGAAAATCTATAACCGATCCCTCCACCGATGCAAAACAAAATATTCATTATGACATTTTATGAAACTGAATTTTTGCAATTGCAATTATGTTTTTTAATCATAAGCCAAGCCTTTGTGTTGATTGATGATCTTTAATATTTAATATTTTGATTAAAATAAGTTATTCTAATTAATGGCTAATTACATGAAGTCAGTATTATTATACAGGCTAATTTTGAAATGTTCTTCAGAATAAAGCCACATACAGTTGTAGACAAATAATTATTTATTGTACACTTTTACAAATCAGTATGTACTTTAAACCATAAACATTGATCATGTACCTAGCTACAACATTTAATAAATGATTTATTTTAAGATTAATTATTATTACATATTTTAGACCAAATTAAACCACAAAAAATTAAACTGGAAAGTCTGAACAACACCACTAATATATTCACTAAATGATAATTTCTAAGATTCTTTACCCTATCAAAAATTACTTGCAGTTCTGTCTTCACCCAAAGAAATGTTATCCTTATACTTTGTGGCAATCCAACCACTGATTGTCATTAATAAGTACAAACTACTGTGTGACACAAATCATCTTAATTATTAGTTCTAACACAAAAATGAATAAATATTTTTATAGTCAATAAAAATAATCTAAATTAAATGCTTAAATTATCACAAAATTAAGTGACTAGCTACTTAAACTATTGAGATACAAACAATAAAAATGTAACAAAACATTAAGGTGAAGTACAAAAAATTGCATTCCTTAATTCATATAAAACAAAGCATATATTAATATTTTTGTTACTTGTGAAAATGATGAAAATATTTGGTCATAATTGTTACTCCAGATAAAGATCCGTTTAATTACTTTGTTTGGCAGATATGGCTGCTCTCTCTTTTAGATCAATGGTAGCCAAATTAATAGATGCAACAATCCCATGAAGTACAGAGATTAATGTCTTTACCAAAGCTACAGGGGCTGACAATATAGCAATCAAAGGAAAAATTCCCAGACCCAAGACTGAAACAAAGATTAAAACATTATAAACAAGCATGTGTAACTGTTAATATTGAATTTTATGAAAATATACATATCACAATATGTAATTTTTTTTACTGTTAAATATTTATCACATATATGTAAATATTTAACTAAGGCTATTTAACAATTATTTTTATTCAAAAATTAGTTTTTCATGGGGTATTAAATTTACCTACTCTTGTAACTTTGATTCAGTTAAAGTTAAATCTCCTTTAACTAGATAAACTACACTTTAAATCAACCATTTAAGGTAATTATTGTATCAGTAAGTTCACTTAATAGTAAACAATAACCCATAATTTAAAATTGTCTTACTTGTAAAGCCGGTGTAGAAATTGCTGACATACAACGCTGCATAGAAAGCTTCATTTCCAGCACACATTAAGAAGAGAATGGTTTTGTTAGTGTAGTATAAATGCATAACAGGGTTTTCTGACATATCTATAAACTTGTGGGAAGTCTTTCCTTGCAATATTGTTGAATGCAAATACAGCCAATGGCAACAGATATCTATTATCATAGATATTTGAAACCAAAAGGTGTATTTAGGATAAAATGTAGCCAATGTCATCATAAGAGCAGCTGTACCAGCCCTATCAGTAAGTTGATCCAACATACTACCAAATTTAGTACCTGTAAATTAAATTTATATATTTAAAAAGGCAATGTCAATTTTTCTAATTTATTTAAGATTTGGCCCAACTTTGACATTATTGTGTGTAAACATTTTACCAGTTGCCATATTATTTATACAAAGCATTCTAGTCTGAGGCATTTGCTAATTCAATAAGTAACTAAATTACATACCCATGTCACAACATATATACATTACACACTTACTCTGATTAAAGTACCGTGCTGCATGACCATCAATTGCATCAAGGAGAGCCGATACTATATAGCAGGTAACAGCTAATGCACAATGTGTAGACATATAATAAAATGATAACAAGGCAAGAATTATTCGACCATATCCTGAAATGTGACAATTTGTCATAAGTCTCTTAATATATACTATTTGGTTATGAAATAATTAACATATATAAACTAATGCTACAACTAACATAAATTAATATAACAAATAACAATAACTAACCTTAAAATATAATAACAAAAATATATTATTAAAAGTCCCCTTAGGCAAGGTCCCGTAGATACTGGCAGCGTTCCCCCTTTGAATAACTAGTAACTCTAATGATATCTACTAATTCTATGTCCAAGGTAGCTGCCAGTTCTTCGATCTCCTGTGATGTCGACTAACCTTATAGCACTAGGACCCCAGGGACCAAGGGTCTCAACAACAATTCGGAGCCTAGACTCCCTGTATTTCAATGCTTTAGCTTTTTCAGCTGCTTCACAAGCCACACCAGCTCTGTCGTTGGTTCCATGTAGATGGGAAGGGGCCAGCATATCTGAACATGTTGCATCCTATACCAGCACCAGGCCCATCTCCCATGGAATCAAACTCATACCGTCTGGTCTCTTGAAATACCATGCTGCACTTTTTTGCATGATAGTCCATGATGTCCTAGCTTGTCGACATCACTGCCACAGGGTCATTTGTGAGGAGCGCAGACCGGAACCCCAAGCCGTAGACAGGTTGTTATTCGGAGCGTGTCAGGCTCAAGAAATGTTCCTGTATTTGACGAAGGGTAAACGAGAAACCAGTAGCTGGCCTCATGACTACCCACGGTCAAAAGCCTAGCACACGCCGAACCTGTACTACAGCTCAAGATTGTCATAAGTCAATTTGCAACTTATGTCGTCTCAGGTCCTATGTAAATTTAGAGAAAATCGAAAATTTTGAACTTAGCCTGCAAATAAGAAAGCGTTTCTAGCTTCTTCCGAGCTTACAATCTCAAGTTTGAAGTGATGCCTTAAGGGCAATTTTACTTATGAGATTTGCTGTACTATGGACAGAAGATAGGAAGGCTGATAAAGCGACACTGGAAATTTTGCGAATGCCAAAACCACCGTAACGGATGGATAGGGTTACTTGGGTCCAAGATTGCTCGTTCGATTTATCATTTAAGTTTAATAATCAACAATATAATTAACATAATTGGTTTATAAACCGAAATTACAAACCTATAATATTTGGAACAAACAAAAAAACATTCTCTTTAGTTTCAGCCATTGTATTTCAACAATATTTTAAATTTCCAACTGGTAAAAATGCTTACTAATTCCGCAGTAAATAGGTATAATTTACACAGTACACACCCTATTAAATAATAAATAAATCTGAATTCTGGAGCAATGTTGCCAGATAGTTAAAGCGGGCATCGCACCCACTAAAAATGGGTGTTTATGGGCTGCGATGACTGCCCTTTTTAGGCGTCCCGCAGGCTTTTAAAAAATAATGGTCACGGCGACGTACCCCTAGACTAATTTGATTTCCCCCCAGAAATTCCCTAGGATGCCCTCACCAAGCAGATGGTGGCATGGGCAATGGCGCGATTCTTTAAAGCGGCGGATTCTTTAAGGCATTACGCAAAGTATCTGTAATAGAAAATGGGCTGACAGGTTCAAGTTTTATTCGGTTTTTTGGTTAAACGAATACATATGCAATTAGTAAAGTTCACACGGAGGATCCGTGTGAACTTTACTAATTAACATTTAACATTAATTAACAGTGTGACCGTACTTCAATTTAGTTTCAAAATCAGGAACGTGATATACAATAGCAAAAAAAACTGTATTTGACGTGTTTTTAAAATGTTCCCATAAAAAACCCCAAATATTCTTTTCCCCTATTCTGCCCCTAACTCGGTTGAGAAACCCCTAAATCTAGGGGGATACCCTCTGATCTGGCAACACTTTTCTGGAGCTTGACCCAAAATAACGTTTCGACAGGTGTGATGTTTTAACATCAAATGAATTAATTATTGTGAAAATGGCAACTATCAACTGACAAAGCTGAGCTAATGTCATTCTTCATTCGGTTAGTTTTAATGGGTCACGCCTGTGGAAAAGTAACTTTGTCTCAATTTCCTGACAGGCATTAGATTATTCAAATATACTAGGGGAGTGTATCTATATTTAATAATTACTAATATAAGTTCTTCTCTATGTATTTACTAACGCGATATTCAATGTCTCTTTGGAATCTAATCTTATGCCAGATTGTGGTTTCAATCTGCATATGGTTTAAACTATTATACGTAGTCGGTCCCAAAGTTCTGTCATAAATGGAAATAATGATAATAACAAAATAACTGATCAGTTTTTAATGAGTGATATATCAATTAATAGTACGTTTATTAATAGAATAGAAATAGTATAAAATTATTCGAAATGACTTCCTTTATTTTTAATACAGGCACAGGAGCCTTAAGCGCCGCGGAGACTCGTCTATCGCGGCACACACCATATTAATTTCGATTTCAGTGACTGCTTTTTTAAAAGATGACTTCAGACTCTCCAAATTTTAAATTTTTATGGGGCTTGTCACAGACCATCCTCACTACCAAATTTTATAGTCCAAAGTATTAAGGTCCGGTAAACGATGTTTTGACGCTCAAACCAGGCTCGAGTGGTCTTGGCTTTGTGTGCTGGCGCAGAGTCCTGCTGGAACACGAAGTGATGTCCCGCAAATAGCGTGCTGGGCATCTTATGCCAAAACTGCCTCTTGGTACACTTTTGCACTGGTTTTGACTTTTCGAAAAATTAACTGCAGTTGGCCCGTAATAGGATACTCCCAACCATTACTGATGATGGATAATGTCCACGTTGCACCCTAGGAACTATATTTCCTCCTAACGTACATCCTATCATTGTGTTTATTATACTTCTCTTCCGTACACACACGTTCCTACAATCTTTTCATCCGTAAAGAGTCATGGTGTCGGTTTTTCGCGTACCGCTTTAACAATAGACAAACATTCAAAAGTACAATGCAATTTTTTTTTATTAAATCTTGTTCGAAATTTAAAATAATAATTTGTCGTAGATCGTAGTCGTAGATTTACTAAACATTACAATACTCGGCAATAAGTTTAGTATGGCCGGGATATATTACCAAATATTTTTTCTATGACCAATTAATGTTTAGTGTCCCAGCCGTATGGCCGGAACGATAGCTTTGCAATCGAGAATACTGAAATATTTCTCAGCCATATTATTGCTGGCTCGCTTTACGGCCTAAGTACATCCCTTTTCCATGCTAAAATCGCAAAGTAATCGTAAAGCTGATCTTGTAACAACAGGTATAGCTTTTTTCATGTTAGTATTATTTCTTTGTATTATCTGCCCAATCTTGTGAATAATGTTATCAATGTCACTATTTGACATTCGTATGACTTACTTGACTTAATGTCCTATAACCCCTAGGTGGGGCAGAGGGCGTCCACAGTGAGTCTCCATCGCGTTCGGTCTTGAGCCTCGTGTTTCACCTCGCTCCAAGTCTTTCCGGCTCTCTTTGCCTCGTCCGCAACTGTTCGGCGCCAGGTTTGTTTGGGACGGCCACGCTTCCGCTTTCCTTGCGGATTCCAATCAAGCGCCTGCTTGGGAATATGATTGAGATCCCTTCGGAGTGTATGGCCTATCCAATTCCATTTGCGTCGCTTGATCTGCTGGCTGATCGGGGTTTCTCGACAGCGCTCCCAAAGTTGCTCGTTAGAGATCTTTTCAGGCCATTAGATGTTCAGAATACGGCGAAGACAGCGGTTAACGAAGACTTGGAGTTGGTGCGAGATGTGTTTGGTGACCTTCCACGTTTCACACACATAGAGCAGCACAGATTTGACGTTGGATCCGAATATTTTAACCTTGATTCGACGCGTCAACATCCGTGACTGCCATATAGGCCGAAGTTGTGCAAAGGTTGCTCTGGCCTTGGCAATGCGCGAAGTGATGTCCTCTTCTGTACCTCCAGTTTCAGACACGACGCTTCCGAGGTAAACAAATTGTTGAACGCTTTCTATGTCCTCTGCACTCACCCGCATTGGGGTGCGATTCTCAACTCCAACACGCATTTCTTTCGTTTTCCGGGTGTTGATTTTGAGTCCCGCAAATCCCGCCTCGCGTTCCAGGTCGTCCAACTTAGATTGCATGTCGCGGTGCGTGTGACTCAGCAGACAGAGGTCATCGGCGTAATCCAAATCTTCTAAGATGTTGGTTAATCCCCACTCTATTCCGCGACGCTGGTTCTGATGTATGCGATCCATAATCCCGTCGAGAACAACCAGGAAAAGTAGTGGCGAGAGTAAGCAGCCTTGCCGGACGCCTGCGTGCACTTGAATATCGTCTGAGACGAGACCATCGTGAATCACTCTACAAGAATAGTTCCTATAGCTGGCCTTAACTAGGTTAATTATCTTTGGCGGGACACCAATGTTAGAGAGTCGCGACCATATGCTGCTCCATCTCAACGTATCGAAAGCTTTTTCGAAGTCAACAAAGGTAAGATAAATCTCTCTCTGCCATTCTGATGCCTGTTCGAGAATGATACGAAGAGTGTTAATTTGGTCGGTACACGAGCGGTTAGGCCGGAAGCTAGCTTGTTCTATGCGAAGGAGAGGCTCAACGGCTGCAGACAACCTGTCCAAGATAATTCTGCAGAAAACCTTGGAAGGGGCCGAGAGCAAGGTGATACCTCTCCAATTGCTGCATTGGCTTAGATCACCTTTTTTGGGCACAGTAATAAGAAGGCCCCTATTCCAGTCCTCCGGAAGCTTCTCGCTGGCCCAGATTTTCCCAATCAAAGGTGTCAGCGTGTCGACGGTAGTAGCCAGGTCCGCTTTTAACATTTCTGCGGCTATTAAATCAAGCCCTGGTGCTTTACCAGTCTTAAGACCCATGACCGCTCTCTCCACTTCATCACGTGTAGGTGGTTCGATATCGATGTCTAGTGGCCTGGGTGGTGGAAATGTGTCTTGCATGCCTCCATGCGTAGCTGTGGGACGAAAGGTTTCCTCGAAGTGTTCACGCCAGCGTCGTAGTTGCCCTTCTGCTGTTACGATAAGTTGACCGTCCTTTGATTTTAGAGGCTTTTTATGCTGACTTATCTTTCCTGCCATTTGACATTCGTATAAAGTTTTTAAATAATTGTTCCAGTCCTAATTTCAGACTAAAAATATCTAAAGTATCACGCTTATTGAAATAGGTGGAATCCACATTTTTCTTAGTTTTTTTTCCACTGCTTTTAAAGCAATATAAGCCGCTGTAACGCCTATACGTTTGTCAGCCAGTGTAGCCATGTATGTAGACTGTGTAAAGATAAATAATAAGCCATATATGCTGTTGTAGAAATATTGCTGAGATATACATTTTTCAGCTATGTGCTGCATTATTTCTTTTTTGTATTTTCGAGATAATTCGGGAAAATAGATAACATATATTAATAAATTTCACAGCATGCCGATTGAAAACAAGTAAATTATTTCATAATACATGTTAATAATATTACTTACTACTTATTAATCATAATTGGTTCATTACTTTCAACATGACTTTTACGGCCATTGATACATATATGTAATACTTCTTAGATTTATTTTCTTCAATAACTGAAGCCCAATGATAAGTTACGCATGGGTGATAACAAAGATAAGAAATCATTCGCGTTTCATTTCATCTAGTTATTTTTTGATTGTATTTTCTTAAGACCAAATTGTAAATCATTGCTATATTTTTTATTTCGTGTTTATTTGTTTAAAGGGATTGTTTGAGTAATGAAAAGTAAAAAATGCTCTTTATTACATACTGATTAATGTGTAATGGCAATTTAAAGGGGACATTTGGGTCATGGCTTAACAAACTTCTTATAGGTATACATTCAATTGTTAACAATTTTACAACAAGTTAACAATAACTATATACTTTCAACAGCTTAGTAATCATAAACATATCCTGAAAAAATAAAAGTCACACTTTTATACGTCGTGCAATAAAATAAGATTTAATTTTTTTTCAAATTGTAGTATATTAAATATTTTATTGTCTATGGAGAATTTTATTCAGTGTTGCTGGCTGAAAAATGTGTTTCCTTTTTTCGCCGCATGAGGGCGCTCCAAAAGCAAAGTCATTGAAAATTTGATTCGCTTATTTTGTGGAAATGTTGATTTTATTTCACCAAAAATGAAAAAATGTCATTATAAAATTATTGGGACTGTGTGCGAACTTCGTTAAAAACTTATAACAATGATTATTTTTTAAATCGTAGGCATTTTGGCTAAGAAAAGTGATTTCAGTGTTAAAAAGTCATAAGACTTGTGTCATCTGTCTCCTCTTCCTTCAAGATGGCTCCTTCACCGGAGTATGATAAGGAACCGAAAGCCCCTGATAAAGCTGTCGTTAACATTTCCAGTGATGATTCAAAAATTCTGTACAACCACACTAAAGAACATTCAAGTGCTTCTGAACTTCGGTCTTCTACAGCGCCTTCTAATACTGATGTAGAGGTATGTTATAATTTTTAGTTTTTATTTTGTTACAATGGGTACGAAAAGTCTAAAATTAATTATATTCTGCTGGATGCTGTGTACATAACTGCTTTCCAAGCTTATCTAGCATAAGCATAATTGAATGGTAATTTAAGGAGTACATATTTTCATAGGTTTAATGGATAGTACTATTATTTAGGCTTTATAAAAATGCTCTTATTTTTATGTATGTAAATAAGTGAAGTATATAATTATACATTTTAAAATCATAAATAATCTATGTATCCTAAAAATCTTTAATTTGTCCTATAATAAATATAAACATATTTATCAAATAATAGAAATATAGATTAAATATACTATGTATATGTTAATATTCCTGATTTATTCTACTATAGGCATTGGCTGAACTCTGGCTTCATTTTAAAAAAAATGTTGTACAAAGTATATATTTTTACTACTGTAAAATATAACTGTTATTGTCTCGGTAAGTTTTTAGTAAGGTTATTACAAAAGTAGTTCCCAAGGAGAACTTCATTATCGGACGAAGGAAGGACACATAAAATTGATTACAGGGAAAATATTTTTATTAATTTTTACCACAACATAGTAGTTAAATATATCATAAGCTGCTCATTGCGTTTTATGGCCATGCTTTAATTAGAATATATAATTCTTAAGGACAGAACATTTTTGTTAAACAGTTGACATGTGTTCTTTATGGGAGACAATTTTTAATGTTTATTTGATAATTTTTGTTAGTAGCATGATAGATAATATAATATTTTATAGATACAAACCATTATAGAGGATTGTACCCTTAACTTCAAAGTCAAGACTTGGTCCTAAATATGATTAATATGTAAAAACATATTGTGTTATTAAACCATAAAGTCATGTTAAATAACTTAAATTTTAGTTCCTATTTTGTCAATGATTCTTTTGAAAACCTTATAAATACACTATGAATTATAAAAAGTTGTCTATAGTGCCAGTATTTTGAGAAGATCTGGAAATTAGTGATCCCTCCCGCCGCCAGTTGTGTGATTTGCTCAAAAACAAAAAGTGTTATAGTGCATTATATAAATACATCAAAAATAACGTGGGGAAGATTTAAGAAAACAAGTGAAACAATAGAATAACATGTGAATTAGTGACCGTAAATAAGACTTGGCTTAAAGGTCTCGTTACCAGGCCATAAAATTATTAAAAAAAAAAAAATTTTTGAGAAGATCTATAAACCAATATTTATGATCCTGTACATTTGAAATATAGAATAGTTAGCCTGCCATCCTCACCCCCAAATGTCACATGTAGCGTAACTTTTATTGTTCATTCAATTAAATTTGATTGGATTGATTATTTGTATTATTGGTATTTTTTATAGTATATATTTATTGTAGTATTACTCATTTTTTATTGATCTTGTTATAATATAATAAATATGAGTGTAGGCACCTTACATATTTACATAGACTATCAGAATACTATTACATTGTTCTACAAGGTGCCAGAAGACTAATCCTTTGGTAAAATGATATAACATTAATAGGGATTCTACAGTTACTGTAAAAATGTAAGTTTTGGTAAAAACTCCCAAAAACTATTCTAGGAAATGTTTCAATACTGCAGGGTATCACTAAAAATATAAATGTTAAGGTATTTAATTCCTTTCATTTCAAAATCAATTATTATATTTTACATATAACTGTTCTATTATAAATTACTAACAGGAGTTCTAGGTGGGCAGGTGGCACTATTTCGTTATTTTTTATTGAGATTTTGTATTGTCAGTGACTATAGCGGGAAGATATATTTTGTACACTAGAGCTATTTATTTATGTTATCAACTACGAGTATGTCCATTATATATTGTTCGATTTTTTTCAATAATAAGTAACGCTTAAGGGTCGAAGTTTGTGACGCAATTCCTGAATGACCCTGAACACACCTCCACAATGAGACAACGCCTCCCAAAAGCGTCATATTTCATTACACGAAAATGAGTACTTGCCTAAAAATACGTTTGTACGATGCTGACGCTTTTATCACAGATCTCTATTATTTGTGTTTTAATGACTTTCAAAAAATATGGATTACGATGACAAATATAATTTGCCAAGTTACGCCATATTACTAATGAAAATATAGGGACCAGTTTAAAGAGTTCTTTATAATTTTTTATCCAAAATGCGTTTTAATTTAAATATGAATAAAGTAAACATTTTCGGTTTTTAAATTTAAGTAGTTTTTTAATTAATATATCACAAATTTACTCTATTGTTTAGGTCACTAAGTAATTATTTATTGATGTCGTGCATGATTTTCATATGTATTCAATCGAATGTTGTGGTATGGAGATATTAGGTACTATAACAATTGCAAACTGTGAAAGTCCTTAAACATTTTTTGTTGCTTGTGTAAGTAGGCTAAGTGATTTTCCTTGTTTCTGATAAAAACGAGATGTGCCAAGTACTCATCTATCTGTCTCGACAAACAATAAAAAGGGACTTTACCTTTAATATTACCAATATATTGATAAAATACAAGAGACTTGAGATGGTAAGCACAAAATCCTTGACCACTTTTTGATCGGGATATGGTTTTGGGATTAAACATAATCGAACAAATACTAAAATATTAGGAATACAATTACATCGGCCACTACGCCACGGTAATTTAATGTTTGGTTATTTCATTATAAAGATACCTACCAGGTATGGTCTCAAAAATAATTTTAAACAAAGTAATGTTGAAATTAAAAGAAATAAACCGTTATGCATACAACGCAGTTGGGACTAATTACTTGACGCTTACTTCCGAAAACACTAATTAAGTTAAATTAGCCACTGTTGAAATAATAATAATTAAAGATGAAAGTTCGAATAAGTGATAATTTTTCTTTGGTCTGAATTAGAGCCTTTCTAAATATGATAAATCTTGATATTGGATTAATGTAATTTGTACCGAAAGCCGTCACTGACAAACAATATTGCAACTACTACTATTTCGCATTTAAAAAGCTTTTCGTTTCCTGCGTTAGGAGGTTGCTTTATGTAACAAATTGTGTTTAATTTAAAACTCTAAATATAAATCCCTTCACTAAGTAATCAAAGTGCTTAGACGAGCAGTCTAATTAGTCATGCTAATAGGAGTTTACCGAAAAGCGTAAGTGGTATGCAGTATTGAGACGGTGTTTCTCGTAAATAACGTTATATTTTGGCTCGGCTCCACCGCTTCGCTGACACACTGTCTCGGTTTCACGCTAAGGCATCTTCGGGCATGAAGAAAAAACGCGATTTTTGCACGGCTTTATGTCGATAAACTATATTTAACTAATATGCGATTTAGTATAATTATGAAACTATAATTTACCCGTAGTCCATAATAAACCAGAGTTTACGGGTATGTCTCGCTGACAGTTTCGTGTTTTAGTTATGTCGCTAGATATGATTTATTTAAACAATATTTTTTAAATGCTAATGCGATGTCATTGGGAGCTTTATCCTGGTGATATTAGCTGCTAAGTTTTAGAATATAAGATTTTTATTAATCTCCACAGGTTGATAGTATTTAGTGGATTGTTTTGTTTATCAGCTTTCTCTGACTGAAATAACGACTTTGCGGGTGATTTCATGATCGGCGAGATCGTACGCGCAACAACGCCCACAGGAAAAGTAACTAAAGTGATGCATGTGTCAATAAATAAAAATATTTTTAAACATAACGTAATTGATTTTATATCGTAATGATACGTGTCAGTTTTTTTTTAAATTTTCTTTCAAAGAATAAAACTTCCAACTTTGATGATCCGTTTCTGTGTCAACTATTTTTAATGCAACCGGAAAGTGTTATTCACTATTCGCAGAAAGGATACATACGAATAAGATATTCTTTTTCTACATTCATTGATGATTTCAGATTCATGTTCTAAATTTGTAGGTTTATTGGGTTCTAATTATTCGTAGACGCGAAGCAACAAGAAAATGAAATGCTTACACTTTACAATTTTCTTAAAGGATAATGTTACATTTGATGGGTCAGATTTCTCATGATGATAATTATAATGAAAATTTTAATCGTTGTTATTCTCTACATTTACAATAGTAAGAAATTTAATATCTATGAGACAACAGTTTCGCTACTGTACTCGCGTCAAATTTTGTGGTTTTGTGGATTTGATGTGATTACAGTTAGTATTTATGATTACTTTTGTAATTTGAAAACGTAACAATTGATAATTAGTAGAAAGCACGCCAATTTGTTTATGCAGTGGCAAAAAATTACCGAGAAATAAACGAATCACTAAAAATGCTCCTCAGTGCACAGTAGCCTTGGAGCTAATGATTCAGCGACCAATAGACCGAAACAATGTTACGAAATTTATTACGTGGTCCGCAAACATTGACTTGTTGTTCTGATAACTATCTGTACCTAATCTAAAACTTCTGGCCTAGTTGTATGGTAATTTACTACATTTCATGGACGACTTCCAGCGCCGGTGACTTATAATTATGACGATAGGCGTTGTACAATATTATCACCACTCGGGGGTTTTCGCGGAAGTAACGGTGTTTTTTTTGAATAAAGGATACGTCAGATTACGTGGAAACAAAAAAATAAATTTGTTGAATCCAGCGAAGTTAATAACAAAGGCGTGACGCCTCGGTGCCACATTTAGCGATCCGAAATTTAAAATGACCATGACCGTGTTGCTTATGATAAGGATACATTTTTTCATTATTATTGTTGTGATAACGTATGCCGATATTAGGCGAGCTGCCATTACAGATACTGTTGCTAGGGATACGTGGATACGAATTTAAGCTAAAATTCAATTCACTCTTCATACCCCGGGGATTCCATTAGGTATTCCGTAGTTCGGAGATAGCTTTGCGTGTTTTGAATGTATGAACATAATTTCCAATCACGCATGGGTCGTGTTTGAATAACTATTTTTTTATTAGAAATTTTATGCTTAATTATATGGTTCTTATATCTGCACGCTGAAGCAGTTAAAGCTATAATTTTTAACATTTTCGCAAAACTTCTCAAAACTGATTGTGATTATTCGATAAGATATCGACTGAAAATCGACTGTTATTAATAATATTGGTATTTAATGGCAAATTAGTGAAAATGGAATGTGATTTCAGAATAAACTCGTGGAGAGCCTAGACGACGGACAGTTGCGAGCACTTCTGGATGAAGCGATCACCTACAAGTGTCCCAAAGACCGAGAAGGAAAGAGCAGTCTCTTTAAGGTATTGTTTTACGAGTAACTTTGGGTAAGGACCCAAGGGGCAATTGTCAACTTTGAAGTTCTCGGATATACAAAAAATGTTTGTTAGGTATAAATACAATGCTATTTCCTGATATTTATTATAAGTACATGAACGTTTGCGAATCTTCGTGCTGAATAAAAAATTCACCGTTTGAATGACCTAACGTCACGGTTAAAGAAAGTCTGAAATTTCGTTGAGTTGAGTTTCGCGGCGCGATTTATTTAGAATAAGCTTCGAGGTTCCATTTTATACATCATTCGAGCGAATACCTACTAGATTACTAGTGTTTTATTCGTATTAAATTTTGTTTTCACATTAGACTATAAATTATTAGAGAATTGGATTATTGAAATTTCGTTAGTGAAAGCTTACATATTTTTAAAATATTATATTGATAACTGATATTGTAGACATAGAGAATTGGTTATGCCTTAATTAATTAATTAAAATGTATTTTCTAAATAATATTAGATTTATCTAAAATGATGTAGAAAATACATTTTTAATGTTATTAACAAAATGTATATATCCCTCTATAGAGCCTTTAAAAATCTACTTAATCTATACTTTTAAGGAAAAACGGAAATGATTATTGTAATAAAACCCGTTATAATGTAGTTTAATAATGTTATGACGTTGTAATAAAATAATGCAGTAATTATTAATCGTCATAATTAAATTTAATACGTAATTAAAATTTTACAAAATTATCTAAGACAAATTTGCACGCCATTGTGACTGGCAGAATATACGAACAAAATCATATATGTAGTACCATTCATTAGGGTAAACAATATTCGTGTAAATAAAATAAAATAATTAAAACTAGTATATTTTATCTTCGTCATTTACTTCAAATAATACTGAAATAGTCGCGATGTAACGAAGATCTACATAGCAAAATGTTTTTGCCTCGAAAATAACCAAGAGTATGAAAGAAAATACGGATGGTACACTAAACTAAACTACGGGTATTTAGTACCCAAATAAATATTGAAACGAAATTCGAGCCTTTAGGATTGTAGTATTTTTAGTACCATTTAATTTGAGAGGTCGAGAGAGAGAGGAGACGTGACATTGGATTGATAAAAACTAATAGACTATTTTCTATCTGATATGAAAAAAATATGCTTTCATTCTATTGAATTAGTATAAAATGTACTGTATTTATTTAAGTATACTGTATATAATATACTTTTGACTCCCGTAGTTTATATATCATTATAATTACATATAACAATAATAATAATAATAGAGGTATATGCTTCGTCAGGAGTTGCTGGAGGAAGTGGAACAAGACGAGGAAGCGTGTGAGGCGGCGGCTCGAGCGGGGCGTGCGGGGAGGCGCGACCATCACTCGAGTCTGCAAGACCTGGTGGCTGCCATGGCAGCGGAACCCGCGCCTAGGCGCAGACATCATCACTCTCACAACGTGTCGGCTAGGACCCACCACGGAGGGAGTTTGCCCTCCGGTGTTGATAGATGTAAAGAACTTACTAACTTAATTTCTGGTCCAATTTTTTTGTATCAAGCACTGAACGCAGGCGTTTTTAGTCAAATTTCAACTTTCAGGAATATTATAATCTTTGTTATAAACATAGCATAACAAAATTGGCTTAATTCAACATGAATTCAGTTTATAGTATAGTGTAAAACGAATGTTTATACTATTAAAGAACAATGGCGATCTTGTAACATTAATTACCTTATAGTACAGTATGAATATACATTTTCCTTAATATATGGTGTAGTCACGTTAAATAAATGTATTTCAGCCTTCCTCTTTAGCGAGGAGCCCACCCGTGGTGCGTACGTGGCCACAGTGCGATGTGTCAACCCTCCACCTCTCGCCGAACGCCGCGTGTCCGCCAGTGATGCCAACGCACCCGGTGATATCGAACTCGTTACCAGGTAACCACTAAAGGAAATTTATTCAGCCTAAACATGTTTACGGTCAGTTCAATACAATAAACTGCCCTTTGATGACATTAACATGTTTCCCGACTACCTTTGTGTCAACGTCAAATCATTTTGTTTATACTTCTTATCAATTATGGCATGTATAAGCGCTAGAAATCCCGTGATGTTAACAAGCTCCATGCCATATTTAATAGTACGAAGGTCGAACTTTGTATCTTTTTGTTCAATATACCTTCCAGAGTCCAACTAGATTGTTTTTATTATTTCTTTTGTGTACGGATTGTAATGCAATTGAAAGTATATTTTAATGCGTAATTGCTAGTCTGTGTTACTCCATCTCTAAATGCCTACATTTGTACTAAGCATTAGTGTTAATTAGTATTAAAGCCCTTGCGTAATATTTCTTAATTCGATAATATGCTTTGAGTTTGAAGAAAATATTTTTTATATTATTGTAGTGCCGAAATCGTAAAGCATGTCAGTCATAAAGCCGTAGTGAAGTTAAATACTAGGACACGTCCTCCGTCCCCGGTCGGTGCGTAATAATGGCGTTTGTCCCCAGGCGGAGTAAGCCAACGTTCCCGATGACGTACACGGCGCGCGCTACCTTGGAGATCGGCAGTGGCAGCGTGGGTACGGGCCGCGCGGTCACCACCACCACTGCCTCCAACCAGGTGCGTACCACCACTCCCCGCAGTAACCGCGGACTTCCTACAGCTGGCCCGCCGCGAAGGCTTCTCGACACTCCGGCCCTCTACGACCCCTATGCAGGCCAAAATAAACTCATGAAGGCTCTCTGCGTCCGCGAGGAATCCGCCTGCGACAGTGGTGGTAACGTACGGAAAGAGGCACCCGGTGGAAAGGAACCGCGCGGCTCCAACGCTAAAGAGACGGATGCCGTCGACGTGGAGTGGAATCGCAGAGTGGATATGTGGTACGAGAGCTTGAATCGCTACACTAGAACTCCAACACTCGATTACCTCGGCGTTCAGCTGGATGAAAATTTGTCAAAGGATTGGAGCGCTAAATTAAAGGCTGTTGATAGTGATAACAAAAATATAATTAACGTTAACGAAAATAATACTTGTAATGTTGATAAAAGTAAGGACACACCAAGGAACAAGCTTGATAGTAAAGACAGGGTTTTACATTTAAGTGATTGCGAAGAATGTGATATTAGCCTAAGAAGACTTCAAAAGGTGGGTAGTGGTTTAGTTACACCAAATTTAGCAAAGTTAATAAATCCAAGAAATATTAGAAATATGACAATCCAGAAAGCCGATTCTTCTGAAGATCTGAATGAAGATAATATAGTTTTAAAAAGTTCTTCTACAAAAAAATCGAAAAGGAGATCTAAAGTTAAAGATAAAAAAAATAAAAGTAATGAATTACCAATTTTTCAAAGCACAAAAGATTGTTTAGAGCCAATCAAAAAAACCAATCATACTATAACAAGCAACATTTCTCCATGTATACCTTCACAAAAGAAAAAAGGTAACTCAGAAAAGGGAAAAGATCAAGAGAAAGAAATAGAAAATAAAGTATTAGACGAAAGTAGTTCCTGTACTTTGAATTATAATGATTTAAAAGAATTAGAATTTGTGAAGATAAATGATACAGAAACAAATTTGGAGAGTGGCAAAATTAAACGTATTGCCTGCGAAAGGTCTTTCCGAAAAGAGTGTTCGGAAAAAGTGCATCAATTGGTGGCAAATAAATATGAAAAAGAAAGTAACAACAATCTGGCGTCTTACGAAAATAATTTTAAGCCAATTCCCAAAGAAAATACACATAGTGCATCTCAGGAACACCAGGATTTCGAAAACAAATTCATTGATTCTAAAATATCATGCAACAGTCGTAGTAAATCGAATTCTGATGAAGTTATAACTTCCATAAGCGAAGAAAAATTGGTTGACAGCACAGAAAACATATTAGGACACGATATAATAAATCAATTAAGGAAAAAATATGGAATATCAGAAACAAAAACTGTGCCCGACGCAGCAAATAAACATGACAAAATAAACTCGAAAAATGATGACAACAAACCGTTTGATTTCGCTGATTCCTGTATCTTTCTAAGCATCCGTGAGAGCCTACTGAAATCGAGATACTTTATAAATCATCCAGCTAATAAAATAAATGAAGCCGACAATAATGCCAAAGAAACCTCTGCCGAAAAAAAATCTAAAAAGAAAAGTAAACAGAAGGAAAAAGTAAACCCGGGGCTCGATAAGAGCAATGCCTCTAAAAAGAATGCTTTAAAATATCTTCTTTATAGCGATTGCACAGCTAATAAGGCCAAAGAAAAATCTGCAATCGCTAATAAGGTAGGAATTTGAATTTGAACATGTACGGAAATATCCAAAGAAAATGTTTTATTAAAGATATTTCTTCTCGTTTTGCAGATCGATTCCGCTATCCCGTTCAGTTGCATCACAACACCAGAGGTTGTGGCAAGTTGCAACACGACATCAACTACGCAGTCGACGGTCGCCGTCGATCCAAAGGTACTGACATTTTCCTTACGCTCGGCGCATTTAACATTTTAATGCGTTCTGTATCTCACACCATTTGAAATTTACGTTACTCTTGCTGTACGCTGTCTTACTTTATCAAATCTTTTATTCAAAACAATGACTTATATTCTGATATCTTTTGCGTGAATTTTAGAATACCGAGTGAGGTAAAACGACAAAAGTTAAGTAAAGTTGTCACGTTTACGACCTAAACATTTGAAGTAGGGAACTGTGTGAGTGTGCTAGGGTTAAGTGATATGATGTACAGCCGCTGCAGTTGGAGTCGTGCTACAACGCCGTGGCCAGCCTCACGGGCGCCCCGGCCCCCGCCGCCGCCGCGCCCCCCGCCTCCGCGCCCCAAGCCCTGCAGGTAATAATCCTTACATCGGCCCCCGCATTAAGCGTCATAAATGGTGTGAGGTACGGGTATCGCTTCGCGCATTACTCGTGAGACTCGATGCGGCGGCGTATTTAACGTGTCCGTTTGGCTCAGTTGTCTCGCAACGTGCTTCCGACGAGCTCCCTCGGCGGCCTGCTCCTCGCCTCCGAATCCTGCCCCTCCGTCGACGAGAATAAGGTACGTGGAACCCACAAATAGTACATCTTCAGGGATCATCACGGGTAAACGTAAGTTTTACGTTTCTATTCGAATGCCTTTGTTAACTGCGTGTCCCGTTTACAGAAGTCTCTAGACGAAAACGGCAACGCGGTCCACGGATTCAGTTCGCCCGCCTCGGGATCCAGTCAACAGAAGAAGCCGAGGCGGAAAAAGTCATCTAAAAACGAGACCGTGATCAAGTCGCACCAGATAGACGGCTACCAGGGCAACAAAGACCTCAACGAGGTGTTGAGATTCATCGAGTCGAACGCGGACGGCGCGCGCGGCTCCAAAGCGCGCGCCAAGCACAAGGACGACTCCGACGACAAAGGCAAGAAAAGGTGCGCCGACCGTCGCAAGGACAAGGAGAGCAAGGTGAAGCGTGCCTCCTCGCTCGAGGAGCGCTCGCGCACCAAGCTCGAGGACCTCACCGACAAGCCCTCCGCGCACCGCCGGCCCGCGGCGCCCCCCGCCAAGCCCGAGCGCCGCTCGTGGGGCGACGACGCTCGGGCCGCTCTGCTGCTGCCCGACGACGCCGAGCTAACCGACTTCCAGACGGTCACCAAGCGCCGCAAGCCGCGACGCCGGCCGGACGAAGCCGAGCCGGCCCGGCCTCCGCCCTCGCCGGAGCCCCGCGCCTCGCCGTCCGAGCGCAGCAACGACTCCAACGACGATTTCGACTCGGCGCACTCGCCGCCGCCCGCCCCCGTACCAGCGCCACCTCCGCCGCCGCCGCCGCCCGCCCTGCCGCCGCCACACCCGCCCGCCTCGTACGCGGACATTGCGCGCACCCGCAACAACATTCCCGATCTCATTGAGTCGTGCAACTTCTACGCCGAGGGCGACGAGCCGAAGGAGCGGCCGCCGTCCGACCGGAAGGCCGCCGCCCCCGCGGGCGAGCCCATGGAGGGCTACCCGGCGCTGGCGGCGCGGCGGCCCCGAGACAAGGCCGGCGGGGGCGCGACGAGGCCCCAGCGCAAGGAGCGGGGCGAAGCGCGAGTGGCGGAGCCGGCGCCGGACGTGGTGGCGGATCGCCGGCCGCCCGTCATCTTGTTGGCGGCGGCGGCCACGGGCCGCGATATGGACGGCATCACGTTCGGCTTTGATGTCAACGAGCAGCTGCTGAGCGGCGGAAGGCGCGCACGTTGCGACCTGCTGGAGGGAGTGCCGGTGCGGGCAGGCTGCGCGGCTTTGCGCTACGTGCCGCCCGCGCTGCTGCCGCACGCCACGCACACGCACCAGATCATCGACTACGTCGGCACGGGTAAGCCGATACATACGATTGACTTTCGTTAGGTATTTAGCGTAAAATGAAATTGTTGTATGCCCAAGTGTTATCGTAATGTTCGATTCAAATATATTAAGATGGTTCAAGAGATTAGCTTAAAATTATTTTTTCAGCTTGGGAGGACATAATCCGTTGCAGTAACGGCAAAGTGCGGTATTTCAGCGATTAAAGCTCCCCGTACAGACGGTGCGTTAGCCCTCGAATATCGCGTGTGAGTGGTCCATATACGTGACTTGCGTCGCTCTGCGTACATTTGCTTGTAAATATGTGCATAAGTGAGCTATTTTATGTCATGAACCGCATTTGGTGTCATTTCTTGGTGTAGTGTTGTCGAGGTGTATTTTCGTGTTATACTGTTGTGTCACGACTTTCAGTGCTGTCCAGTTTCGTACCGGTGTGACGACTCACTTCAAAAGATCCGACTCTATACTTTATATGCGATATGGTTTCTTCAATTCATCACTGAAGGCTGAATGACGTCACTAGTTAACCTAGTCATTCTTGTTAACGTATGAACTCCGGCGTGTCGTGATGCAACAAGTTAGCTTAAGATGTGATTAAATTTCGTTTTACTGAATAGCGTCGATTCGTTCTTCGTTTTTGTTATATAATCACAATTATGCGATTAATTCTCTCTATTATAACTAGATACTGATATCCTAATTTGTTATGTATTTTTTAAGTTATACTTTTACAAAGAATTTGGTTTATTGTTTGAGCTTGAATGTACTGAATGGTGCCAGTACGATTCAGCTGTCGGTTATAAATGTGGTTATTGATATTATTATCATCGTAAGAAATTCACAATTAACAGGATTTATTTTGTCTTCAACTTTGTGAGCTCATTGTCGTACAGGCACCGTATGTATATTTAAAATTTTAAAAATACATCAATTTTTAATAGAGAAATATAGTCTATACTTCGTTGATATAAATTATACTGATAACAGAATAATTATATTGTAAAGAATGGGGGATATGGCAACTTACAACTGTATCCTAATATTCTTAGTTTTTCCGCTTAACATTTTTAGGTATTTAAAATGGCCACAACGTCGATACGTGTACGTCCGAAGTGCGTACACGTACGTACGTTTATCGTATACTTACAAACTTTGGTTAATGTTTCTACTTTATTTTTACCTCCTTATTTATAAAAACTAAAATGTCTAATTGCAATCTTTTCACTAAAGTATTCTTGCGTCTCCTTACATCGCAGTGTAAACACAATTAGTGTAAGTGCGTGTTCTAACTTCGGACGCACACCTAATGATACCTTGGGCCGTTTTAAATTCTCTGAAAAGAAAGCAGATCTTATATTTTACCAGCAATTGTTTGAACATTGCTAAGTTGAAGCCTTACAAAGCTTAATACTGCGAATATCCTCCATTTTTTTAAGAATGGATAGTAGGATTCACGATTTTTGTTATCCTACAAGTCTATTAACCTCCTGGAGCTTTTAATCGTTCCCATAACATACATAAAATCGTGTCGATTCCTATACCTCATATATAATATCTATATCATTTAAATTTTCCCCTCAGTTTTAAAACTAAATATAAACAAAGATAATAAAAAAAAATTCGTTATCAAAGCTAGTCGAATATTCTCCTTAATTCGAAATCCTTTTCAATATCGCTATAGTCTTAGTGTATGTTAGTATAAATCGTGTTAATATGTCATAACATAAATTATTAAAATAAGTATATAAATGTGAAATTATGTAAATAAAGGTCAGTCATTATGAAAACATTACTCAATTGGTGTGTTTCGTGTGTATCTAAAGTATTCGCTTTTCTACAAGACCTTTTCTTGTCGCCAAAACTTTGCTTTTCGAAACTGCATTTATAACATGTAGGTAATCTGGTTGCTCTATTTTTAATCTAGGTGTATCGTAGCCCGATTCATATGTAATCAGAAAATAGTTACCAGATAAGCGGCACATTTAGCTAATGAAACATACACCGCTGACATGGACATGGACATTGGACAAATTCGGAGACAAGCGCGAACTATGACTCCCGTATGTCAAAATCGAAAATATTTTTGACGTATAGTAGTCAGACCAAGCGCTACTACTAGTTTTCAGTTATTTTAATAATTAAATTAGCTTAATCTTTTAAGACTTGGAAACCTGACTGAAATCCTATTTATTTGAGAGACAAAATTAACCTAAACAGGCTTAACCGACCGACTTCGAGTCAACGATTGAAGCTCTTGTGTTCTATTTCTATTAAACAATTTAATTAGAAATGAGCTTCTAAAGTCGGTAATTCACACTGCTGGCAGTTGTGGCAATTAAAATCAGAAAATATTACGAATTATTACCTATGCACTGATGTAATAAGAAGTAAAAACACTTGTATCGTACTTTGATAGTAGAATAAAATTAAGTAAGATATACAGTCGAGGCTTAGAGCTAAGTATTACTTCCGTGTGTCAGAAACGTATTTGACATACGAGACTCGTACTTAACTGTCAGCCTCGACTCTAAATCTTCCCCCTTAAAATTACGTTTTTTATAAACCGTTCTCGGTTACTTTAAAACGTATTTTACTGCCCGGAATGTCTGAGATTTTAATTCAATATAAGATTTTTGATGCGTCGGGGTAACTTGTGTTATTGCCTCCTGTACTGTGTGAAAATGTAAAATAAGTTACCGATATTATTGATGTACTTTTAATGGTTGGATTCGTGATCTTGCTGTATAACATTGTGTACATATTTCCATCGTTAAATTATTAAAGCACTTATTTAAAAATGCTGATGACAATGTCTAATAATTGTACGACTCGTTTACTCCAAGGGTAAAATGCAGAGTCAAAACTTACGAACTGTGACTTCCGTATCTTAAAATATAATAGGTTTTTGAGGTACGGCAGTCATACTTAGCGCTTAGTATCGACTTTGAATCTTACCTTTTATCGATTATTTTAGGCTTTGTAGCCGAGTAAAAGAAAACCGGTCATTTAGTCGGTCAACTTACGACAACTACAATGCTTCTTCATGTAGCTGTCGCTTCGTAAAGTGTAGTTTCATTTCATACTTTGCTGTATTTCGTGTTGAGGTTTTTATCAATTACCTTGACAAATGCTCATATCAAAGGTGTAGAAATATTATTTATTATTTCTTTCCCTTGTAAAATATGTAAATAGATTTGCAAAGCTAATTTTTATCAACATTATTATTTACTTTAGAAATCTGGGCGAATTTAGTGAGAGCTATATTTTTAACGTTTGGCCATACTAATTTCATTTGGCGTTTATTATAAAAATCATAAAATCTGGTGTTACAATATGTACTTAAAATTAAAAACAGTGCTTTATAATTTAGAACAAATTTCCAGCTAGCTCTTCGCTACTTTACGTCTTTACAAAAAGCCTTAATTACATACTTTTCGAAAGGTCTTCGATAGGTTAAATTATTTAACAATAAATCGCGCTCAGATATTTTAATTCGGTTTGTATAAAAGATGTCGCTTTTTCAAATATTGGCGCTATCGGCGAAGTGTATATTACGAGATATTAACTATTTCTATTATCTAAATGTCTGTAGCCTTAACCGGCCAGTTATGTCGATATGGATGTAGACAAATAAGTGGAAATCTATATTTCTTCTAGCTAGATGGCCGAATAGTTTATATATTCAAATCGACATTATTGAATGAGGCAACAGATGCTATTTTATATTTTAATTGTAGAAAAAAGTAAAACCGCTTTATGTATCGAACTTGCGATCCTATATTTTTACTCTGTTACATAGTTAAATAAAATACCGCCAATGATTGTCGTAGTTAATTACCATAGTTATAATACTATCCTCTAGATTTGTTTTTCGGACAGAGTAAAAGTGTAGACGTTTTAAACTGTAAATTATTTGTTTATAAGCAACACTGTAACCAACTACAATTTACAGTTATGTACTTTTTCACTGTTTCCGTTTTCTTAATAAAAATGTTGAAATGATTAAATGTTTATTTTATTTTATATTCCTGTATAAATTTATTAATTTGATAATAAATATGTGCGTAATTTATACATATTGATTGCTGCTGCTGCTTGCTTCGATAAGTTGAACGAGGGTGCGAATTCGACGCGGACTTGAATAAGAACAAAATATTTTAATATTATAGTTTATTTTTTATAACATGATACAGATGTTACGGCTTGTATTCAAACATCATTCTATTAATAAAAATATTAACAAATTATCTTACATCCACTTGAAAATGTACAATTTGTAATAGTTCTTACAAAATAATCTACATCACATACAAGTTGGTATCAAACCCACACAGGTAACGTGGATTTGATACTAACTCGCCTTGTTAACGGCGTTACTCCTATTTAAGGCATTGTACACGTAGTCTATGGAACAAGCTCAAACGTCCCGTCAAGAATGCGGAACCCGTTAACCTTAGTGTATTTGGACGCAACTACGCTTAGTTCTGGAATACACTTGCAGTTTCGCCATTATTTACACGGTACAAAAATTATTTTAAAAAATAATCCTTAGTGCGCTCATTTGGCTTTTGTGTTTGAAATTGGAAGCGGAAATATCAAGGATGTATTTTCGACGCTGACAAGGTTTAGTTTACAAAGTTTACAAAAAAGTACGTAAACTTAAATATTACTAGTATACACGGAAATTATATACATCCTTTATGAAGCACCTACTGTTATATAAAGTCGCTAGAATATTAAAAGGCTTATTTGAAAAAGGTTAATGTTTATAGTAAATTTATAAAAAAGCAAATACTATTATATTTACAGCGTAGTAATCCAAATGATCAACCAGATACTAAATTAACGAGTTTCGTTGTCTGTATAATTTATATTAAACATATAACTTTTATTCCACATTCCTATTGATTTAGGCCCAAAGGCGTACGTACACGTTTGAACTTAACCCTTTATTTTATAAAAAAATCTCAAAATTGAATACAAATATAGCAGTGAAACTGTATGCATCTTAAACAAACAATTTTAAATAATAAGTTATTTAAACAATAAAATATCTTACAATAATGAAAGTGAACAACAAAGAATATTATATTATGGAATGAGTAGTGAGAATTATAATGTTATGCTGTTTCTGAGACTCCAGTATCTTCCTTGAGAACAAGTTAATCAAAATTAAGAATTACTGTGCAAAACCACCACTTCCCAAAGAACCTTAGTTATACTTTATCGAGATATTTTTTGAACATTATTAAATGCAATTTCGTACTATGTATTACGTCCAGTTCAGCTATTTAAAAAAAACATCATCAAACATGAAATGTTTTGTGCTACAAAATAAATGTATGAGTTTATTAGATTTTTTTCGTGTTTAAACGTCAGTTGCTAAAGATTGTGTTTAATTTTTAAACAATGGAAAATCACACAAACAGAAAAACTGACTGGACCCATTGATTTGTAAATGAAACTAAAATTAAAAATTGTCATAAATTATTATAATCTTATTTTGTTACAATACATTTCCGAAAATTATTTATGGTTTTACAATTATATCTTATTTTTTAAAATTGGTGTAACGCCTCAAGCTACCACAGACAAGCTAATTATTTTATATAATATCGACTACCACCTTATCAGCCCTCGTTTGGAAGAAAGACTCGTTTGAGACGTTTAAGACAGAAGTAACACAAAGACATGTTAGGAAAATATAATTTGATAGAAATGTTTTTAATTTTGCCAAGTTTTTCCATATTCGATTATAAGTGTCAATATTCTGAACAGTGGTAATCAAAAGACTTGTGAGGGTTATTTTTGACATTCTAAAATGCAATACTTAGTTTCGATGGTAGTGATAGGAAAAAATTAAAAGTAGCATGTCTCCGGCAGCATTTTGAAGGCGCGTCATATTCTATGACTAGTAACCTCACGGCACAATGAGACTGCAGTTGTCAAACAAAACAAGTTTTCGACTTGTGTCAGTTTGCAGGAATAGACAAAACAGCAAATAAAAAACTCGTAACGCCAAACATTATAGTTGCTTAGTATTTTATGTCATATAAATATTCGCTATATATTTTATAGAAGAAGTAATACATTTGAAAATAGTTTTCCTGGTAATTTTAGGTTATAATATAGGTGTTTTCAAGTTAAATTTATTTTTATTTAACCTGTCAACCGAGCGGGACGTATAATTACATCAAACGTAAACAATAGCGTATACGGGTGTCCTACCCGCAATATTAATACATCCTTGTGTATGGCACGTTTCGTATTATCGTCGATACATGTTTCATTGTTTATGTTTTAATAGCGAATTCCTCGGTTAATAGGTTAAACAACTTAGCACTTTTAGTTACAATTTCTGTGCTTTTTTTACAATTCAGAGTTATATCAAACTTCTACACAATGTTTATATTTTTTTAATTCTTAGTAAAAACTTTTTCATTGTATGTCCGTATGTTTGTTCCGTTTACTTGTTGAACCACCCAAGTTCATGTTGTCCATACAAAATTGTTACATTGCTAAGGATCTACTTATTCGGGACACGAAACGTCTGATTACAAAACGTGGTCTAAAGATTAGTTACCATGGTAACCACAAACAAATACGAGCCAAATTTCTGCTCGCCCCGAATTTATAGTTTTATCAAAACGTCGGTCGCATTCTCTTAAGCATTTATTACTATTGATGTAGGAACTGTACAGTAACCATAACAACACGAATCTCACGTTCAAGACCGTACTGTCATGAAATTTGCGATCGATTACAGAATTCCCCAAATGGCAACTATAAAATTGACGTTACCTAACTGCGAATAGGTCTCACGGTGTCCGTCGGCGGGTTCGCTAGAAGATGTCGGCACAGGCGGACCAGTCCTGCTTCTGCTTGCACTCCCAGTACTTGTTGTTGTAGAGATGCCTCAAATGGGGCTGGCCGGGGGCCGCCTGCCTCGTGAACCACACGGGGGCCCTCGGCGGGGGCGGAGGGCTGCCCCGAGCAGCGGCGTCTTCCGCTGCGGCTTCCAGTTCGCGTCTCGCGGCCCTTTGCTTCTCCTCCAGCCTTAGCTTTTCGGCGTTCGCCTCGTCCCAAAGCCCTTCCTCCATGAGCCTCTGGTCCGGGCGACGGCGCGAGTCCGTGGGCGCTACGCCCGATTCCGCTTCGTTTAGTTGCGCCGCTAGGAGGGTGAAATTGTACCATCTGTGGGCCAAAAAAGATTTATTTATGCTTCACTATTAGAAGGAATGTCACACAAAATTTGAACAAATGTTTGGTACGTTTTTTTATAGTACGGGGGGCAAACGTGCAGGAAGCTCACCCGATGTTAAGTGATACCGGCCGCCCATGGACACTCAATGCCAGAGTACTCCCGAGTGTGTTGGCTTTTTAAAAATTGGTACGCTCTTTTCTTGAAGGACCCTAAGTCGAATTGGCTAGTAAAAGTCCTTTTGTGCACGGCCAGGGATCGAACCATCGACCTCAGGAACGACACGCAAAAGCCGCAACTGCTTAAAAACAATAGCAATTTTATTCAAAAAGGAGCAAATTACTTTTTCATATAGTCAAAATATATTTGAAAATTTATTACAACTAAAAGTAACAAACTTTGAATAATACAATATTATTTACCCAAAAACCAGTTTCTATGACATTTCTGGTTCTACCAGCAATTGTAATAATTTTTGTTAGAGTAAATTCATTTATTTACACTTCGTTACCATAATATACAAAACCATACATATAAAAAACAGAACAAAAGCAGGTTACGTATGTTATTAGGCAACGGGCGGTTAAATCTAAGTCACCTGCCCACATCATTTACAACTTAAACTACAGCGGGTGTGAAGCCTTTGTAAGTCATTCACTGCCTTGTTCCTACTAGTTTTATTATATATTTTGTCTTTCTTTCAAACTTTTCCAACTTGTATTGTAATTATTGTATAGACGGGGTATTTTTTCACGAATATGCAAGGGTGTGGCTGGTAGCATCAGCCAGCAATTATAGCTTGACTATACAATACTCGGCAATATTTAATGGCCGGTATATATCGCCGGAATACATATTTTAGGAATACAGTCGGCAAGGATGTAGCCACATATTTCATTAGTGTAGGTATAGGCATACCCCTTTAATAAGCGTGTAGAGGAAGGCCCTTTTAAGAAGCGTGTAGAAGCAGGCCCCTTTAAGAAGCGTGTATAGGCAGACCCCTTTAAGAAGCGTAAACCAAATGTTAGCAATTATCGCATACCTGAAGCCAAAATGAGCCCTCTAGTCTTTCCTACACTCATAAATTGTACACATACAACATTCTTGTTTGTCACTTAGATTTTAAACCGATAAATAAGCCAAGTTAGTTTTTTGCTAGGGTCGCAAGCCAACTACCTCTAATTGTATGTTGGTTATAAGCTCATGTTTAAAACAATTAAAGCCAGTTGACATCCAGCTTCAAAATGTTTCATTTAACATATCATATTCATTTGAACATATCTACAAGAACCGCCACCGAATTTAACTACTGTTAATATAGTATTGTCTTTTGTCAACATAGCTTTTACACATTGGAAGTAAACACCTTTTAACCGGATTGAAGATGTTTTCTTACCGTTAATATTTTATTTTCCGACTTTCGATTTGACTGACTTCTCTGCTATAAAATCTAATCATATTTGGATCCTTACGTCATAATTAATAATATTTTTTTTCACAAAAGCTTCGTACATAAACAAGTTATTTATTATTATAATTAAATAATTGGCTTTCTTCTATTGAGGAAAATGCTTGTTTGTGTGAGACTGATGCCAGCTAAATGTATAGTACCTGTGGTCATCAGGCCTCCACCAGTTTGGATCGACAGAATGTCTTAAATAGTAGAGATAATAAACAATTATTATTACAATAGGTAGCAACGTTAACAAAAAAAAAATTAATATGTATATTTAAATGCAGATGGCTTCGTAATAATAATCGAGTAATAAAAAATAACTGACTTGTCACAATCGTTGGGGGCCGGCACGCGTTCCCAGGCAAGCGTGAACTTGCCAGTCTTGCACACCGTGTTGTCTGCGGACGCGCTCGTCACGGCCGCCACTTCCACGCGAGTGTCCCAGTGACCTTGCAGCACGTATCGAGGCTGGAATATTCGTTGTTGTCAAGAATCAGTGGCGCTACCTTTTAGGTACCTGGAGCCACGAGGCCATCACTTCTTGTTTTATTTTTTACTGAAGATGCAGATTACAGAACTGATGTATGAGTACAATCACGATTCTTGTACGGGTTTTGCATAAGATGTAGATACATAAATCTTGTGTGCGTATTTTTGTACATAAACTCCTCAGGGGCTAGACCGATTTTGATGAAATATTTAGTGTTTGTATAAGTGGATGAGAAATGCGTTGATATTTAGAATTAGATATTTTTAATTTAAGACGAATGAACAGGACGTCTGTCGGGTCCGCTAGTAATCTATAAAAATTTACATTACAGCTAGAAACAATTCATTAAAAAAAACCATGATCCCTGATGATGGTCACGGACCAAAAACTAAAATACGCAATTTTGAATTACTGCATTGACATCTAAGTAAGAATGAAATACAATAAAAAATCTTCTCTCACCACTCCATTGGGATCCTTAACAACTCCAGTGACCTTCCGTTGTGTGTCCTTGCTAAAGTAGCCATAAGGCACATATTTGAGGTGGGCTACGTATCCAGCAGCGGGACCGGCTTCACCGACTATCTCCATATCCCCATGGTTATCCACCCAGAGCTTGCCCACTATAATGTTGTGCACTGTTGTCGTTACCTTACGAAAAAATACTAATTACATACAAACATATTTTTTTCATAACTAGTATGAATGTAATTACTAGTACAAATCTCCATCTTTCTACAAAATTAAGTCCTCCAAAAGACCTGTAGCTTGAGATCAAATTACTTTTGCCTACCAACGCCAAACGAATTAATGACAATAGTTACGTGGCAAAGCGTTACCTAATGTCATTCCCATACGAATACACGCTTATAAATTTTGATAACAGAAAATCAAAATAGCATTTATTCATATATAGGTAGGTACTTAACGTTTACTTGTGGACGTCATTAAAATATAATGGTTCTAAATTTAAATTTTAAAAGCTCTTATTCACGTCACTATTGTATAAAACACGTTTTAGTAGGTATAGAGATTATTTATTTCTTCTGTAAACGTAATTATCCTAATTCGCAAAAATACGTACATTCTAATTAGACCCCGTAATCTAACGCACAGTTTTTGCAGCAGCAAGTTAAAATAGTGATGTTGCCCATAAATTAGTCGATAAAACCTTGTTCATGTGTACTAATATTTTTATTATTATATAGGTTTCTTTGACATAAATCATATCTTTTGTCAATCATTCATTTTACCTGTCTAATATGTACAGTGAGAAAATTCTAAACCGCGGTCTGTGTCATGCATGGCCAATCTTTTGATAGTGATGAATATCGTCAAAGTTTGACTTCATATAATTTGGAGAAAATATTGTTAATTTATTATGAAACATATTACACTTACAGAAAATAAATAATAATAAAATATTTCACTTCTTATTTAATTAAATAATCACTATAGCAAGGCTCTGTTAAGTATGCATCAAATATTTGAATATGTTAGTGAGTGAGTAAATCAACGCAATTTCGATAATTAGAATTGATAAAAAACTATCAATTCTAATTATCGAAATTGCCCCATCACTATGCCGCCAAACTGAGCGTAGGTAACGTAGTTCGATTCTAATGAACAGGACAGCCAAATTGTCATCTAAATCCAGAAAATTCTACAAAACAGTACATACATTATGTATTACTAAAATAAAACAATATTAATATACCAATTTTTTTTAATATGACTACGAAATAACTATTGAGTTCATAACCCAAACCTTATGCCACCGGTACTGACTCCCTGAATTAGTGAAGAGTAGGAATATCTCATCGTTTGGAGATATCGTGATGAACTGACCACGGAACAGACTTGACACTGAAAAGTGCTGCCAGCATATCCATCCGCTTGCGCCTTCACAGTGAGAGGCACTGGTTGGCGGGTGATGCATCACCTGTTCACCTACCTTTTTTACTATGGGGTTTAATTCCTAGCCTACCTTTCTACGACATTAATTTCCTGGTTCCGGAAAAAAATAAATTGGGATACTCTTGTGTATGTTTGTGCAGTGTTGGCCTAGTGGCTACGGCGTGCGACTCTCATCTCTGAGGTCGTAGGTTCGATCCCCGGCTGTGCACCAATGGATTTTCTTTCTGTGTGTGCATTTAACATTCGCTCGAACGGTGAAGGTAAACATCGTGAGGAAACCGGCTTGCCTTAGACTCATAAAAGCGACGGCGTGCGTCAGGCACAGAAGGCTGATCACCTACTTGCCTATTCGATTTACAAATGATCATGAAACAGATACAGAAATCTGAGGCCCAGACCTAAAAAGGTTGTAGCGCCATTGATTCTTCTTTCATTCTTGTGTATGTTTTGTGTTAATTATTTTATCTAATTAATTTATAATTCGTCGGCAATGCATTTGCCTTCCGGCAAGTGTCCATGGGCGGTGGTATCACTTAACATCAGATGAGCCTTTTGCCCATATTTTTTTTAATTTGTTTTGGAGTACTTACTTACCAAATTTAGACTGTGAAGAAACGTGTCAAAATAGTTTTTAGATTATCACCTACGTCATTCCTCCCGCCTTTACCTACCTTTCAAACGCGCCTGCCTACTTGTAAATGTGAGTTGTCAATTGTCAAAGTACCTTCCGCCAAGAGTATTTGTTGCCGGAAGCGGGGAAGTACGCGTAGGCGCCGCCGAGCGGTATCACCTGCAGGTACTTGCCGCGAAACTTGCTCGTCATCGTGAACTCCTGCCAGCACTGCCAGCCGGACACGCCCTCGCAGAATTGGGCCACCATTGGCGGATGGTGCGACACCTAACCATATTTAATTTTAATTTTATTTTTAAATTTAGGAAATAATAAAATATATTGAATATTGAAACCGAATTGGAAATTGTTTCATAGGAAATCATTTAAACAAAAAAAATATTATTTTTTATTCATGTGAATTTATTAAGTGTCGACAACGTTTATTTATTTATATGCGTGGTTATGATTATGGTTAAGATTCTTAAGGTGAGTGAGCGATAAGGACGTCGGAAAGGCAGGAGGAAGGTTGGGTTTTGGAAAATTATTATATTTAATTTAATAAATAAACAACAGCGACTTGCCTGTTCCGATATAACTCTCCATCCGAGATCAGACATTCTGTCACATTCATATGTCTCACCTAGCAGCGGGTTGAAGGGCTTTGTCGTTCTGTAATAAAAATTATTACACACTAAACAAAGGCAATAATTGCGAATATTTCTACACTTAACTCATATAAAAAAAAACATTTTAAAATAGATATAAAATAGCTTCATGTGACTTTAGACCTATAAAACAGTTACACACGTACATTCATAATCTAATGCATTTTTAAGTTTAAGTTTAGAATATCCGACTTTGTAATATAAAAATACAATACATACAATAACTGTAATACTCAACAGGTATTTAAAAATTCTTGTTTTCAAGTATGTAATGATTTTTTTTTCAGTCTAAGAATTTTTAGCTTGATTATGATAAGTTATATCAAATTTAAACAAAAATATTAGCGGAGATATCGTCTTATGTCATATACAATAATATATAATACCGTACACAATTTTTTATCATCAATTGTTTCCACAGCGCACGCGATGACTTTTTATTCACACTTTGTTTTATATTATTGCATATTTGTTAGGAATCTCTATTTTGTTTTTAAATGTAATATAGCTTATGTCAGTCAGTAAATATGCAGCTTTCTAATGAAATATTTTTTGTAATCAGTACAGTAGATTTCGTATGAAAACATTACAAACATACATAAAAAAACACAAATGTTTCCTCTTTAAAATATTAGTATGGATAGAACTTAGATAATATACCTGTTAGCTGTAGTAGCATAAGAAGACACCGTAAAAGCAGCCACATAGGCCAACTGTTGAGCAGGATCTGAGAAAGTAGCTGCCTGATCCAGAATATACGAGTACTCATAATCCTCCGTTAATCGCTGAAGCATTGAGAGTGGCTCGCTGAAGTTAACCGGAATAGGAATTTTTGATAGCTCCTTACCTAAACAGTAGTTATGGGAACGTCTTAATCAAATCAAAGAATTGCGTTACTCGAAAAAACTACTTTTTTTTTCTGCGTTCGGAAAGACAGTCTACTTGCCAAATGAAAGCGATCACTACAGACGATATAAATATAAGACCGTGGTTCGCGTTAAATATTTATAAAATAAATCTAATTTAAAGTTCTTCTACGCTTCTAGATTATGCTTCGAATCCTTAAGCAGTGAGGTGTGATGGCTGGTGCCTTTAGGTAGTTTATACAATCATACTTTTCTATAATTTCATTTGGTCTTAATACATATTGTCGAAGTCGCAGGTTTGATCGTGAATGAGTTACGCCCTCAAAGTGCTTGACACCTATTAATCAATAAACCGCTCAAAAAATAAACAAGTTTTGATTACAATTTTAAGTAAATTCTCGACTCGACTTTAGTTTTAAACACAAGTTTTTCTACCTTGTAACATTTTAGATTGGGCCTTGGATAATTGTTTTCAAGACGGCTTCAAATACAAAGTGCAAATGTTTTCATTAGCAGTTGTGAGTCAACGTGTCGAATCGGTACTAATACGATAACATAGGTTGCTATGAATATTCATTTTGGCAAGGTTAATATTAATAAAAAAAATATTTTGCGGTCAACAGAAATAAAGAAATACATATTAAATGCTTAGAATTTTATATTTACTGTCAGTTCCCAAATCAAAGGCATAGAACGGACAATGTATCGGTTACTTTTACATTTTACATAGGAGAGGCTTATTTATTTTTTCAAACCTAATTTGCACTTAATTCAACGTCATAAGAATGATTCAATGATTAAAAGAAGAATCCTAATTTCCCCTAAATAAACTGGCGAAGTTTGTGTACGAGTAGTTCTTGCTACTTACCTATACAATTCTTCATAATAGACCACAAGCTAAGGGGATAGTTGGGTTTATCAGGCACTCGAGTTCGACGCGGCCTTCCCTCAATCACACTATCTGTTGCTTGAGATACATGAGGCTGAAAAAAATAACAAAATATATATATGAGAAAGAGATTTTTCTTTCTATGTGAAGAATTAACACTCGATGTAAGAAAACATCGCGAGGAAAACGACGTGTTTTGATCCCAAAAAGTCATCTCTATAACTTTTAATGTATCTAACAATATTGTGAACTTACAAATGACCATGTATTATTTAACGGTAGATTAAAATCGTTATACGTTGTTTTTGAAATCTTAACATAATTATTCTAGAGACGTTTCTATGACCCTAACTTATCACACTTGTAAAAGCTTCATAACATCTTTGGCAATACGGTAAAAGCACAAAACGTGTTAAGAGTCAAAATTTTAACTATATTTTTTTTAGATTTTCCTTCGTAGCAAGCACATTGTGTACCATAAATAACCGCAAAGAAGTCATAAATTATAAATAGATCGGCTTTCAAAATATTATCTCAAATAGACCACTCATAATACCCGATCAGGATTTACAATTGTACGTTATCAAGAGGAAGTTACAGTCCTTAGTCACTAGTTTATGATAAGCAAGTTCTGCATATTGTTAAAAACTGAATACTACTCTACTATAAGCCCTAAATTAACTAGATTTTCTAATTATTAAATAAGTATTTACTAAATAGAGCAGTAAAAAAAACACTTTTTAAACGTGTTGCTTCTAAACTATTACGTAATTGTATAATAGGAAAAATGTATTCTGGAAATACCGACACAGTCATAGAGTTACTAAGTCAGTGTTTAACCTAGTTGCATCGCCTCACTAATGCAAAGAACACACGGTCAGCATAAATACAACTGCAAAGTTTTTTGCTGGTCATATGTTTTTTGTTTGCTGTCAAGTTATATGTTGGTTTGTATTAAAATAAGAATAAAGAAAATAAATGTATTACGTTTCTTTTTTATTAATTATTTATTATACATTATAATTAGCGGGCGAACCTCATCTTTAAGGTCGTTCCAATCGCGGCCAATTTTCCTTGTATTTTAATGCCTTCTGTGTGCAAATATCGTGAGCCCACCTGCATATTTGAAACCCAAATAGTGATGACATATGTCAGACACAAAAACGTTTTTATTGAAACCTTCTTAAACATATATTTTACTTTTTGGTAAATAAACATCGATCAAAGACTTTTATAGTTGTTTGTATAATATAACATAAGCGTAATATTATGAGGTAGTTTTGTCAAATACACAACACACGTACGGAACACATCATAATAATGTTTTACATTTTTGAAATACCACATAATAATCTTGCCTTTATTTTTTTTTCAACCATATTATGGACTTTTACCATTTACTTTGACCTTTATGTATCATTAATTACAATTTTGACATTGACATGACAAGGTATAGCCTATAGCAACACAAGTTAAAAGTCGCTAAATGAAGTATGTAGACTCAAGTGATTTAAATTACACGCCTCAATATCAGGGTGAAGGTCAACTCAATCAATAACGACCAATTTCATTTAATCACCTACTATTTAGTGTCATGGAGTCGAAATTGTTAAAATAACAAGTTTTAAAATATATGAAATAATATACAAGGTCAAAAACGCTAGACCGCGCTTAGTAGAGGAATATTGTTTAACATTTGTTGTAAAAACTGATTGTAAAACGTTTTCGGTTGAACTTTGAAAATTGGTTAGACAATTATCTCGTATTTACGCCAGTAGGTATTCATTTAAATAAAAATCTGCATTCTAATATCGACTCTTTCGGCATAAAACTTTTTATAAAATTATTCTTCATTTAAATTATTAACTATTAACATTTAGCTTTAAAATATTAATTTTACACATTTTAAACATTTAATGCAAGTGAATACTTTGGGAGTGTCTATTAAACAATAACCAAAATTATTAACGTTAAGAATATTTTTTTAAATAATATTGACCTCTAATTTCCATACGTTGTCATGAATTTAAGGTTGCTTACTTTTTTACACTTTTCTATTTATTGTAATTTAAATAACAGACATGTTAAATATTTTCGACGTTCACAATAATTAGACACGGTTAATAAGTGTATCATTGCTAAAAATATTTTGTAAGATCCGAGCCATGACGATATCATGTATGTTTACTCTCAGGTTAAACGTCAAGACTTGACAGTGTGTCTCGTATCGTAATCAAATTTAATAGGCATACGTGAATTTTTTTAATAGCACAAGTGCTAGAGGCTTACCTGATGTTAAGTGATACTGCTGGCCATAGACATTCTTAATTCCGAGGGCTCGCGAGTATGTTTGCGGCTAAACTGTATCTACAGTATACTACAGTATAGTAAATTTCGCACGATAATTTCAGCAATTCCAATATTTAAATATAAGAGACAACGTGTATTCAAAACTGACTATTGCTAAATGCTAATATACGGACACAGATTCAAACTCACCCATATCTTGATATCCATCTCCTTATTATCTGGCTCTTTGAGACTAAGTGCGGCGGCTTCCGCACCCCCCATTGCACTCTCTGCTCGTTCTTTATCTTCTACGAATATTACCTACAACACATTTTCCATATTAAAAAAGATAAAAATGAAACCATTAATGTCGGTCTAGGTAAAATCGTGATAAAACATCTATATTCAGAAGTACTAGTCTATCAGAACTCAATTTTTTTCAATTTTATACAAAAGTCATATTTAATCATAAATCAAATTATAATTTTACATGGCTTCGCCGTGACTCAAGTATTGTATATTATGGTATACAATTACCTTCTAAAAAGCGCTGAAAATGGGCACACATACCGTTCCTATTTAACAAAAACGGCCAAATCGCACTTGAAACTCGAGTATAGTATGTAAATAATGTTATAAATTTTCGCCTTATATCCAGAAGTTACCATACCTTACTTATACCATAGCAAACTTTCTCGATATAATTGATTAAAGAATCAAAATAATTTTCAACACCTCTAACACTTGTATCTTACGGTGAATAAATTAATGATAATGCTAAGAGTATATAATAGTCATTAAGTCTTAACATATTTTAAACGATAAAATCGATTACTTAACTGCTAATGTTGTTGTCTTTGTATTGAAAATTAGTTTATATATATAATATTCACAAGTAACACCCGTTTGTATAATGGAGACACTGGCATTACACCCAGACTCGAAGATGTGTGATAGACATAGATGTATGAGCAACTACTAGCCTATCAATAAATTTTAAAGAAAATGTTCACTTACTTGTTGTGTTTCCGTTACAGTCTCTGCCTCTGATTCGTCAGAGCTTTCTCCGCTTTTTACTTTGTTTTTTCTATTTACCTACAAAGCAAAATTAATGAATACTCTTATAATATATAATAAGTAGGTAATTGAGTCATGTATGAAAATTGAGATCCGAGTAAAAAAAAAGTTTCTAATGTATTTAATAGTAAATATAAATATTTCTTGGAAAATCAAGAGCATGACCCGTCACAAGGATTTAAAAGAACCACCTTGATGCTGTGTATTGTGATAAATTTTTCTTCATAACACAGTATTGGTGCCAGTAATTAAACTTAAAAATATCCAACATACAAAATGTGTAGTCGCAAGAAAGGAATTTTTAATAAAAAAACCAAATTATGGTGTGATTTAAAAAAAAACAAGCGGTTTTCTTTGCCTTGTAAAATATGTTTATAAATTAAAACTATAAAATTAATGAGACAGTATTTTTTAGATTTGTCATTGAAATCCAAATATATCTATTTTTTTAAGAATTGATTCATAATTAATAAAAACCAAATACTTAAATAATAGTGTACAATTAAAATATGTACACAATTACCTTAAACCATTATAAGTTTATTTAAATTATAATGTATAAAACTTACAGGCACTTTGATTACAAAAGAGTTTTTGTCCTCCATTCCTGAGGAAGTTCCTTCTTCAACTGCATCAAAAAATTCATGTTCCTCATCTTCTGTGTCGTTGTTGGGGCCAGAACCATTGCCACCTACAAAGAGGATAGTTATTACCTATATATAATTCACACACAATAAAATTGCTCCATACATTATATATATAGCAATATTTTAATTAGATTAGTCCCTCTTTTAAAGACTGGTTCAACCTATATATGTAGTTTTACCAAACAATTGATATACAGAGTGCAAGTAACAACAAGTTTTAGTCAGATTTACAATAGTCTAATTCATTTTTATAGGAACTTCCAATTAACCTAACAATAATATGCACATTTTAAAGCAGCATAATTAAGATATATTGATATTTTATCAAAAAATATAATTTATTTTTGAAAATCACTACTACTTCACTATATCATCACAACTGTGATGATATTTATCAAGTATAAATGCACAGTGCACAACAGCTTAATTGCAGTAATGCACCATACTAAATTAGTTTAAGTAACACCTAATATTTTTCAATAGGAAAAAAATATTCATAAACAAAAGCAGAACTCACAAGTTTAATATGACAAAGCGTGTAAAAATGACCATGGATAGAAGCTGTATGTATGAAGCCTACAACTGGTAGATACATTCGCAAATTTATTTATGGATTCTATTTCTTTTGAAGCAATTAGGGCAGGGCAGGTAGGATCAGCCTTCTGTGCATTTAATTACTCCAGTTAAAACAAACAACGAAAGTCTCACTGAACTACATTGATCAAAAGTAACATTGATTAAATATTTTTAAACTCTTTAACTACACAAACTAAACTAATTTTAAATAAAAATATCAATTAATCAAAATTTTATTATCTAACAAAAATAGTATTTTATGTGAAATAAATAATATATAAATATATATATATATATTCACTTTAAAATTAGAGTTCAAGAATCCAGAACTAGGACAAACTATGACTTGCATGTATCAAAATCCAATATTTTTTTACATACAGTCACCCTCAATACTATGTTACTTAAATATACTTCTTAATATCATAACTAAGCAATTTTGATTTCCATATTAAGCTTTGCTGGACAATAGAAAGTACTTTCTATAATACAACTATGACCTGTAATTGCTTATGGCATTGATAAAATTTAACACTTCCTGCTTGCACCTTTATGAAACCCATTACTTTTTACAAGCTACTTACTGTACAATTTTTTGTATTACCTACTAAAAATATAACTAATATTTTTAAAATCTAGGTACATCACTTTGTGTGTTCCTATTAGGACGAATTAAATTCATAATATATTCTAAACAGGTCCAAATTGCACTTGTCATTTCCTTTCAAATAGAATGGAGCCTAAAATAATAAACAAAGCTACTTAATGCCATTGACTTTGGAAATTAATAGTGACAGTGTGATCATGAGAAGATTTTGCTTTTAGCCCTGTGCATTTACTATAAGCACTTCACAATAAGCATGCACATTGCTCATGAAATTGCAATGTGATGAGACACTCAGCACCGCTTGTTATTATCATATTCACTTACCACCCATGACGAGGTCTTAGCTGAATTATTTACGCATAACAAAATGTAAGGATATATATTTTCAAATAAAAGCCACTAAATACACACCAACAATAACACAGACACTTAAAAATTCAGAGGCACGCTAATATTGGGCAGACAATAATTAGATAAACGAATTTGCACCAATTACTGCAAGATATTACTTTATTTCAAATAACACAACCTTGATATCTGAAAGCCGAGAAATCCAAGATTTGCACTACATACAGAACTCCATTACGATCGATTTACCTACCAAAACAAGTGCTAAGAATGTTTCTTTTCATTCATTTTTTTAGATACTATAAATACTTTACAATTTTATTAATAGATTTTAGAAATATTTTTATAAAATATAGAAACAAAGGTAATTTTGTAAGTAGCCCAATATATAAATTCAGATTTTCTTCGATCCGTCACCAAACGTGAAATGTCACGCGTCAAATGACAATTCAATTTCAATCGTCATTCATTAATCGTTCATCACTTCAGAGTCATGATTGTTATAATATCTTAATACAACTCTTTCCAAACACTTTTAGTATTAAAGTAAAAAAAAACAGAATATACTAGTGAAACTATCGCTTGAAGTCTTGACTAACAAATCATATGGCTCAATTAACCTATATGGCTCAAACAACTCTGTGACCTAAGTTACATACATTGGATTAAAAAAATGGCACCTCTTTGCTTATACAAGATACTAAGGTACCTTCCATTTACAACACTTTGTTCTAAAATAATATTCATTGTATAAATAATTATTATAATATTATAGCAATACATTTTGTATGTATTTTATAAGAGCTTCATTGGTACTCAGTTGTATAATCTTATATTACCTGCTGCATGAGGAGTACTTCTAGCTGTCTTCTCCAAAGAGTCATGCTGTCTTGCAAGCTGTTCCACAATCTCTTGTAGACGCAACTTCTGTTCACGTTCGTGTTGTAAGGCACGACTCATGCGCGCGCTAGATGTTGCGGCAGCGCTCATGAACTCTGAGCATGCCTATATAGGTATGTAATTCTATTAATATTTGGTCCTATTATAAGCTAAATGTAAAAATAAATAGATGGCTTTAATGTAGGTAGTACAAAAATTATTCAATGCCAACTTACATTCATCATAGCATTGCAGGAAATTCTAAATAGTGTAGCTCTTTCTGAAACCTGTTTTGCTGTGTCTGATGGTGGTATTTCAAGATCCACTAAAGACCTCTGTAGTGCCGTACCATGTCTAGTTACCTGTTAAAAGATTGTACATTTACATTATTAAAATTTAAAAAATAATCTTAATAGGCACATTCACACAACACACAAATTCATGTAAATGAAATAAATAATCTCACCAATTCGGAGCATGTGCGTAGATCATGAAATCTTGCATTTAGTTCCCTAGCAATACCCCCTGCATCTTCACTTTCTCCCTCTGTTTGTGGCACTGGCCCAGAATTTATCTGATCGTCATCATCATCAGATTCTTGTGCGCGACTGAAAAGTATTACAGTAACTAGTTTTATGATAAAAGATACTAAGCACTATAGCATGCCTGCTTTAATTACAAGTGCCAACACAGTTGGCGCCATTAGAGAGACTTTTGGCATGCATTAAGACTGCCAATAGAATTATAGATTTGTGTGTTATTTGTTAATATTACTATACTTCTATTACTATTACTATACTTCTATTACTATTACTATACTTCTATTTATCATTAATTGTTCTTGATTCTTTTTTGTTTTTTCTATTTATGTTGTACAACTGTTAATTAGGATTAAATGCAGAAACCTTTGTTTGTACCATTATGCAACTTTAATTTTTTTTATAAAGTGTATATTTTTCTTTAAATGTAGCATGTATGAATGTAGTATGTTATGAAGTAAACACTCACATAGCTTTAGCTTTGGCAAGTTCAAGAGCTGTGACCCAGCTTTGCCGTTCCACTTCATCATGAGCACGAATATGAAATGTCTGAGTTCCACCATTACTGATTACAAAAGTACAAGAGTCAGCTGTATGAATCAGAGCTCCAAGAAGTGATATTGTTCCTCGGCATGTATGTACCATCTCTGCTTGATTTCTGCAAATAAAGTGTTGTACTTTACCAAGAATACCATTCATATATTTAGCCATTACATATATACATACACTGTACCATATAAATGGATTTGGCCCTAAATAATATTTATATATACCTATATAAATTATTTTCTGAAAATCATATTAAAACAGTTTCAAGATTTGGTCAAGGTTGTGCTTTAATATGCAAATACTTGTATTAATAACTTATAAACAGAGTCAACAAGTGGTAAATTCACAATAAATTTTTCTGTATTAATTTCTATTTCAAATAAAATTTTGTATTGTTTGTGTGACGCTGGTCGAATCACATTTCCTAAAAAATATATGTTAAACATACAAAATAATACCGAAACAGTTTAAAAGAAGAATTACTTGCATTGCCCAATAAACCGGTCTATGTATATAATATGTCGCGTATTTATATAACAGTATCTAATAAGTTATTACAGACAAATTAACACAGTCTGATGTAAGATAATAGTGTAGTATGTACCTGTAGTATGATAATAGTCCGTTTGACAACACGAACCATCTTCGTTGGTATCCCTTGAGATAGTTCGTCCATTTAAACAACCAGCCCTTTTTTTCTGGATCTCCTGGTAAAGGTTGTCCTTTAGCTACGATAACTTCAGACATTTTAACAAGTATTTTGGGACTTTAAATAAATAAAAATCATCACATCGCTCAAGCCACGTTCATGACGACCAAATTTCAATTTTTTATTTAGTGATTAGAAAATCATCATTCATCAGTCACCACAGTACTAAGTAGCACGTTGACATGTACAACATAGACACATTGGAGTTTAATAGAATCTCTATACTATGTATTAAATACCGCACAGATTGCAAATGACTATTAGCAGACTTTACGGATCACGTTCTTTCTGGAAAAGAAATTGATTGAAGTAAACAGGACAAACAATATTATGATTGATCGCTTAGTTTTGTTACTGAGTCATTACGAAAGTATATCTAGTTGTATCTTTTCGTTACCAGACCATCAAATTTTCAACAAAGCTGTCCAGTCTATGTTCTTACTCCTATTTTTAAGTCAACTTAAATATGAGGGTATGATTTACCCTAAATCCGTAAAGAATAACCTAGTTCTTCGTCTTAATGCGAAACCGACAACCCTCTCATACCGGTATGGTAACAATCATCGCTCATTCAAAAAACTTAGTCTAAGTTTATTGATTAGTCAAAATAGTAATATTTACTAGACTAAATTAGAATAAATATGTAAGACAAAGTTACATAAAATTGTGCCTGTTCTAAACGCTTGCTTTTTCTTGGCTCCGGCAGGTAAATAACTATAATAATAATTAACTGCCATCAACTGGCAGAACATTGTACAATCAACTTTGATTCAGTCGTAATGTTCTGTCAATTGTCAAATAATGCAATAATGTTTATCAATAGATGTCGCAGTACAACTATAACCGCTTTGCGTTTTACTCAAGGTAAAGTGATCCTTTCGCTCCAGTTCCTTCATATAGTCAATACGAAATATCTATAGTGCCATTTAAAAGTTTATTACAACTATACCTATTTATAACAAATAAATTTTAAATATTTATAACCTAAACACCAAGTAACTAATTTATTTCAGGTTTAGTGGTAAACCGACAACTAAGGAAAATGGGTAATTCTGAATCGAGATCGTATTCTCCAAATCAACAATGTTCCTCATCTAAAAATGATCCACGACGTGAGTTTTCTTACATGCAATTTTATTTTTATACCGATCTGAAGGTAGACAAATTTTAACTCGAAGATCATCGGTTTTGTACATTTTACAAGAATTAAAATGTTTGGTCTTGCAGATGGTACCATATCGCGCACTGACTCGCAAGTTGAGTATGTGGAGGCGATAGTATGCCAATCAACAGATTTGAAGGAAAATGAAATGAAAGTGTTTGACATAGCTGACCATGGTAAAGTACTGCTTGTTAAACAAAAAGGAGAATTTAGTGCAGTAGGTCCTAAGTGTACCCACTATGGTGCTCCATTAAATACTGGAGCCCTTGGTGATGGAAGAGTAAGATGTCCCTGGCATGGTGCATGTTTCAATTTGAAAACTGGCGATATAGAAGATTTCCCTGGATTTGATTCACTACCTTGTCATCAAGTTACTGTTACAGATAAAGGAGATGTAAAGGTTTGTTATAAAAAGTTTATTTAAAAAAAATATGCAGTGGTGGTAAATATTCCTTAAGAGATAACCATCTAAGTAATAGTCTTCTTGTAAAATCAGTCATCAACCAAGATTTATGGTTTAATGTCATTAAATTGGCCAAAATTTTGAAGTGTGATATGCAATATTGGCTGGTTTTGATTAACCTAAATTCTATCCTTCATTTTTAAAATAAAATAAGTTTTTTCTGATGAGAACAAATGATGATTTGTGAATGAAACATACATTCATTATAATTAGATATTTGTGGCTTAGTTAATTTAATTTTGAATACATATAAATTTATTAATAAATTAATACAGTGTGCATAACATCTATGATGTCATTTCATTCCAATATAAAGGCCTTTTGTAATGAGTCACACTATAATATAAGTTGATGATTTCAATAATAATTACACCAAGCACCACACCTAAACTTGTTTAAGAATTACTACTTTATTTGCTTTAAAAGAAGTTTTAAGTAAGATTAAAACATTTTATAAATTAAAGCATATTATAATTTAATAAAAAAATGTGTATAGCTTAACATTAAAAATTTCACCTTTTTAATATTATATGATCAATTAACAATACTTTTTGCTCTAAACTTTTTTTTAAATACTCACTTGATATATGAAAAGTTTCAAACATTTTTATTTATTTAAATAATGATTAATAAGATGATGAACATTTTATATGCCATTAAATTGTAAATTCTGATATTTTTTAATGCTGATAGGAATTTCTCCATATTAAAATAATATGGGCATTTGTCAGTTGCTAAAAAAAACCTGTAACTACAAAACATTTAACATGAATTATTTTATTGGTACAATCTAAAACTTAAAAACTTATAAAGTTAAGTTATAGTGTGCATTATCTTACTTCCTGACCACTCCTAATTTATTGTCGTTTATATTATTTACAAAATATAACTTTAAACAAACCACATAATGATATTTGGTTTGTTTTTTGTCTAGTATTATGGGGATTAAATGACAGAGCATGTTATGTGTGTAATGACAAATTGCTTGAAGTTAAATCATAAATATTGACAAATAAAATGATGATAGATCTTATCAGCGTGTAGAAGTTGCATAGTAGTGGAAATAGTATTTAACTGGCTGTTACATAAACCAATTTTCCTTTGAATTAATAACCTTAGTTCTGAGGTCACTTTAAATGACCTTCCTTTTTCATAAGTAACAAGGCCATCAAGTAACTATAAAACTATTAATATTGGGCAATGCTCATTACTAATTCAACTTCTAATTTGCTAAAATATAATAATCACATTTCATATACACAGCTATTAAATGCAAATAAAATTATAATTTTATTTTCTACCAACATGATCTTGTAAAATAAAGATAAAAAAAAATGTTGATGTTTTTGTTCATTCCCATAGCAATGAAACCACTATAATTGCATAAAATCATAATAAATAGATTTTCAGAATTATTTTAAATTACATTACAGGTACGAGCAAAATTAGCAGATCTAAAATCCAACAAACGAGTGAAGGATATAGTAATAGCATCACCATGCGATAATAGTACAGTTGTTGTTGTGGGTGGTGGTCCATCTGGCGCCACTTGTGTTGAAACACTAAGAAGTGAAGGTTTTAAGGGCCGTATCACCCTTGTCTGCAAAGAAAAATACCTCCCATATGATAGGGTCAAAGTTTCAAAGATTGGCACTGCTACAGATATTGAGAAACTACAGGCAAGAAATCAACAGTACTACGAAGAAGCCAATATTGAAGTCCTCAAGGGAGTAGAAGCTATGAAAGTTAACACGGAAGAAAGAATAGTTGAGCTCAGCGACGGAAATAAACTTACCTACAGTGCTCTGTATTTAGCGACTGGCTCTAAACCACGAGTTCCTGTCATTCCTGGCATTGAGTTAAGCAATATATTCACGGTCCGTAATTTCGACGATGCTATGAACATTCTCAATCAATTGGGCTCAGATAAAGAGAAAGATGTTGTGGTACTGGGATTAAGTTTCATAGGTTTAGAAGTCGCCTCCTCTTGCGTTTCCAAGGCCAAGTCAATGACTGTTATTGGTAAGGATACAGCACCACTAGGTCAAATATTTGGTACAGACATAGGGAAAAGCTTGCAAACTCTATTCGAAAATAATAATGTAAAGTTTCATTTTCAAACGACAGTTGTGAAATGTAATGGCGAAAATGGAGTTTTGAAATCTGTAGAACTTGAGAATGGGGAAATATTACCCGCAGATATGTTGGTTTTGGGAATAGGCACAACATATTACACCGATTTTATTAAGGATAGTGGAATTAACTTATTACCCAATGGAGCTGTCATTGTCAATGATAAACTTGAAACTAACATTAAAAATGTTTATGCAGGCGGCGATATAGCTCACGCTCCCGTTTTCGCCAATAATAATGATCACATGTCCATTGGGCATATTGGTTTGTCTCAATACCATGGTCTAGTGGCTGCCAAAAACATATTAAAAAGGGAAACACCTTTGCATACTGTTCCCTATTTCTGGACAATGCTTTTTGGAAAATCAATTAGATATGCTGGATGTGGAAGGCCAGCAAGTTCTTTAATAGAAGGCAATGTTGCAGAGCTTAAATTTGTAATATTCTTTTTTGATAAGTCTGATAAGGTGATATCTGTTGCGTCTTGCATGAGGGATCCAGTAGTGTCGCAATTTGCCGAATTACTTCATCAAGGTAAATCTATTTACAAGAAAGACCTTGAAAGTGATTTCTTTGCTTGGACCACAACTATAAACTAGTAACTTTTAAGATATAATAGTTATTAAAACATGTCAGTATTGCTTAACCAATTTCTGAAGAATATATTTTTTACTATAAATGCTTATGTTGGTTGGTTTAAGATTGAACTGAGTACTTGAAAATCATAGATCTGTGTCCTGCAATAGACATTATATTAATAAACAAAAATAAAACATTATTAATGTTAATAATTTAACTGTATACTTTGTATAGTACAAAATATATATTTTATAAGAAAATTGTTATTTTTAAACACGATCTGTGATTTATGAAATACTGCTCTTGTGCAAACTACAAAATTATAAAAATTTTGTACTTAGCACAAAATGTATGTGCTGTGTAAGAAAAACATAATTTATATTTTGGTTATTACTAATTAAAGGTTCTTTAGACCTTAGTTTCAGTTGTAAAAGTTACTTTATATTGTATTAGTTGAATATTTGGTTTATAAAGAGTTAAAGGCGCTATGATCATGTAAACATTAACTTTTGGCACTAACTTAAAACAAGTCTATGTTAAACCATTTCTTGGATTTATTTCCTTGAAAAAGTAAAACATGTGCTAAAAGCTTTGATGTAAATCTAAAGAAGTTGCTATTTCATACTTAATATGTTTATTACTAGTAAAAATTAAATGATATACGTATTTGTTTTATAAGCTTCACACTTTTGAAAAACCTTATGAAATAGTATACAGCAATATTTGTAAAATTAATTTATCATGGTATCAAGATATCTACCTAGCAATCTTGTAATTGATATTAATAGGATAAAACAGTTGCAGGCATTTGTTTTTCTTGACAAAATATAAACAGTATAGTACATAGAACAAGTTTATTTGCCATAACTATAAATCTAATACCTCAGTTATGTATATGTATTATGTATAAAATACATCCATTTGTATTTTAAGTTACCTAAACATTAATCTAGAACATCACATTTTAAAAGACTAATCCCAAGATTCTTTAACCCTCAGATGACTTAACCTCTCATATAGGGTAACATCATTTTTAAACATTCTCCTTGTTGAGTCAACAAGCCTTTCCTTCCTTGCATCTTGTTTGCCTAAAGCCTTTGAATGACCAGCACTTTCATCCTGAAATCAGTAAACATTTATAAAAAAAACACCATGCATTAAGATAGATGTTAATACTAAGGGTGTTTAAAGAATGCTGTATCCATTTCCAATTACCGCGGTCAGATAGGGGTGGCGAAGATAATACATGTTTTGTTCTTCAATTTCTAAATCACGTTGAAGTTGACGAAGATGTTTCAGTTCTACTTTTTTAACCAATCGATCTTTTCCTCTAAATAAGTGGCCATTTGGCAAAAGATTACGGCGTAGCAAAACTACCGATAACTTCATAGTACAGAATTTATTTTTAAGGTTTCTTATTGCTTAAAATTTAAGTTTCTTCTTTTGATTGATTATTGAATAATTAATTAAACATGTCCAATTCTACATATAAGTCCAACTTTAGTAATTCATTTTTAATTGTCAATTGTCACATATGTGAACCTTACATCTGTTTCCACCATAGACTATCAAAATGATGAAAGGTGATGTCTTCAAACTTCTCTATGGAATAGGATTGTTTACTGTCATGATTCATACAAGTTTTCATTTATTGTTATGATGTTGTCTATGGTTACTATGGCTGTCGATCGACAAGCGTAGGGTAGGGTAGGAGTATTAAGAGTAAATATTTTCTATATGACTTTTTCTCAAATTTATCATCACTCGTGTATTCATTACTAAGCATGGAATTAAGTGACGAATAAGTGCTTTGAAAATCAACGGCCCTCTTGTCTGGTCAGTATTTTTTTATACTTTTACATACTTCCGTGTATTTGGTTTGCTTTCTAATAGTTTTATTGTTTTTATTCAATATTTTGTTTATATATACTACTATAGCCTATTCTATCACACAATACTTTCTTACTTATTTCAGTTCGATTGTTATATATTATTGAAAGTACTTTGTAGTTTCCTTTCACTTCAAATTGTGAATGATATTCGTGCTCTACTTATTTCGGTATCTATTTTTCTCTGTACTTTGGTCATTGTTTTGTATTTTAAAAATGCTAAATGTATGGCCAGTTTAATAAAATTCTTCGTTCAAGATGTAGAAACCAATTACCGATAGTAATAATTGACCCAAATATAAGATTTTTAATAAATTTTGATGAGTACAAACAAATTAATATTACATAAACTTGTTTTAACTAAATTTTGAAACATATTTTTCATTTTTTTAAATGAGACAGCTAAATATACTTAAATGGTACCACTAAATATAAAATACAGTTTATATAATATATATTAAATAGAGACATTAAATATTCTTATTTTTTATTTGATTGCATTAAATACATGTTATTTATTATATTGCATAGTAAATTCCTTATAACAGAGTCATTAAAGTTCTAACCCTAACTAGAAGGACTACTTATAAACTATATGAATTATATTGTACTTATTCACCATTTCATGCAATAGTAATATTCCTTAAGCTTTTAAAATTTAAAATAATCAAAACATTGACATAATTATATGAAAAATACTTTGCACATTGTTTTGTTAATAAATGTGAATTCTTAGCAGAGATGACTTAATGAAACACTGTTTATATTTCCTTGTTATGAATTTCAGTTATATTGTTTTGGTATTGTCTAGTGCTTGTTATGAGATGTTCATTTTGTTATTTAACTTTACAAAATCTGTTCATTATAAGGAAAAATAATTTATTCTAAGTATTGTTGGAATTCTGGTTTTAGTTTAGGAATTAGGATAAAATTAAGACTATGCTTTTATCATATTTATCCAGCATTATTATTTATCTATCAACAAATCACATTTTCCAAATTATTTCAGGAGTTATTGACAAAACCATTATAGTTTTATGTATTGTAATTTACAAAATGCTATACATAAATATTTAATTAGTCTAAAATATTTATATAAATTAAAATTTATTTATAAACAAATTAATGGGCAAACACAAAATTGCCAGTAAAATGATAGTATGTACTGTTAGATTAGCAGTTGACTATGAGAGCTCAGACATAAACACTAGTTAAAAAGGAGAGGCAATTTATTGATAAAATGACAGTGCTTACCATAAATGATAATGCTCTTATTGCATTCAATACATTGATGACAGGCTTGGTTATTTTTTAAATATAAATATCAGTTAGTAAATAACATGCTTGTAAAATATATGTATGCATGCAAGATGTATATTATTCTTATATTTTTTATAGAACTGCTTATAAAGATTTATTTCAACAATTTTTTTTTAGACTGACACAAGTTGTTTATTTATTTTACTATCTAATCAGTTTTAATTTATCCATTTAAATATAATTTACTGCTCCTTATTTAATATTTAACTACCTTATATTTACTACTGAATAAAAAACCGGCAATTTAAAAATTTGAACTTGCTAAAGTAACATAAAATTGCTCCATTGAACCTAAAAAAAATATATACAATTTATATATATTAATTAAAATTGAATGTGTTCATAGAGGGGATCCATACAGTGTCCCAGTAGTGACCAGTGGATAACTAGCCTCTCAGGAAGAAAAATGGCACAAGTGGGGGCGAACATGGAATACCAAGAATACAAATGGGCCTATTCAATCATGGATTCTTCAAGGTATATTGATACACTGTTTCTTGAATAAGGAAGTATTAAACTTTAACTGAAGAATGACTGTTTAGAGAATTATAGAGATTTTATATTTCCAACATATATTTTAAGATATAGGATTTACTGTCAAAGCAAAGCTAATCCTATTACCCTTAAACAATTTTTTTTCTGAGAATATAACTTATACTTTTATCCTCTAATTACTCATTCTAAGTATTTCATTAGGGGATGCCTGCTATATTTATTAATGGAACAATAACACCAAAACCTTCAGTGTTTTGTGTGAAATATTAAATATTCACAATATTGATATTCATGCTTATTGTGCTGCACAATGTGTGACCGTCTAAATGAGAGATTTTCCAGTAAGATGGAGAAAAGACTTCGTACTATTTGATATACGGGATTCATAGTTGAGAATTTTGAGTAAATTTGTTATTTAATAATTTCAAAAATATAATAGGACAAGAGATAGATTATTTAAATTATTATAATTTACGAATTTGTATGAGCATAATTGGATGTTACCTAACTACGTGTATTGACACGTAGTTGTTAAATAATAGTTTTATTATGTGGAGTTGATGCAATTAATTGGTAAGCCGTAGACGCTTGTTACGTTACATTAAGCAGCTCTTAAAACCTCGTCGGAAGAGGCTTAATTTAATTACAACTTTGTTAGTGATGCTCTATTTGTATCAAGGTTGTCACTACTGTTATAGGCCCGTTTTGTATCTATGGAATAAATATTATAGAAGACCACCACTGACCTAACCAAAATGTAACGCTATTTAAGTACGCTACGCAAACTTTATAATAAAGAAATCAAATCTAAAACTCGTTTTTTTAGTTTAATTATTAAAAAAAATACTTGTTACTCCGATGTATATGAAAACAACTTTCAAACAATCTAGTCATAACAGAATATACTTAGTATGTAGTTGGGTACCATGAGCGTGCATCTAAATTTCGAAACGTAGGTTAACACTATTCATTTTGCTTCCTCTCAAAGTAGCGAAGATTACTTCAAGTCCTTAATTATCGTGGTGAGCCTGCCCAATTAGCTTTGAGATAATCTCCTAAGGCTCCGTCTGTTACCTTAGGTCTCTTGGTGCAGACATCCCGTACTTATTTATAATTTCACTATTTATGTGTTAGAATACGTCCGTAGGGCTTAGGTATACGTAGAATTGTTAGGTTCTTACATCTCCCCCTCTCATATATTTAGTTATCTAGTGCAGCTTACTTATACATACACTACATATACTATACAGATACTCCTGGAATTCAATACATATAAATTTGAAACACACATTTTACAGTCCACTGGCCAGCAACTAGCAAGAAATTTGTAGTAATTATTACTGAAATACCGGACCAAATTATGTATAGTGTTTTAATCGGAAACGCACGTGATTCTTTCTCTTTATCACAATCTTCGACATAGTGTCTATACACAATTAATTTGTATAGAATCGATCAAAAACATATATTTTCATGGTGTACTAAGAATAGATGCATTGTCTATTCTCATATTAAAACAATAGTTTCACGTTATTTTGTAATTACAATTGTAAAGACATAATCGCATATCAATATTGTGAATGTGGGATCTACGTAATAGAATAAAAACGATGACTTCGAGTTTTTTTAAATATTAGCCGTTAATAAAGCCTTTTTTAAATGCAATTGTAAATACCGTTCCAATATAATCTATCAGACCGTAACAAACACACTTATAAAACTTCTTTAGCAAGCTTAGAAAATAAGTTATTACATAAATTAGAACAGAAAACGTGTGTATAGATCGTAATGCGTTTCCAAAGAATTGCAGCCTGTGGCCTGAGATGACAAAATACCAAATATGGAAATGACACCGGAAGAGATTTAAGATTTTTGCTTAACGGCTAGTTGCTTCTCTTCCTTTGAAAAAGGATGTGAAATTCGTAGTTCTTGCAAATGAAGGAATACAGTTTCCTGTTATTCCAATTACGACTATTTAGGTTTAATAATTATGGCTTGTAGGGTTGGTTTAACCAAATAATCTTTATTTTTAGATAAATATTGTCTTACAAATTGAATATTGTTAATTGTTTGTCGAGTTATATTTTATAACAGTGACAGGCTCACATAACTTATAGATATTGCAATTTCACCCTGGTTTTCTGGAATTGATAAGATGTTCTACTGACCCGTGTCTCGATAAAGTGTTCTCAGATGCCATTTTGTATGTGAAAATCGGACTGAAGTAAACTTCTAAATTTTTATATAGTCATTCAGTCATTTCACGCCCTCACTTTTCATAATGGTTTGGCTAAGACAAGTGTTTCTCGTGTTTTTTTGTAAATTACTTAAGTAAATTAAATAAAAATGTATGTTATGAATTGCTGCCATAGACATAACAGTTGTGTATAGTTCCGTAACCGCCAAGCGTGGCAGATAGGTAGCTATGCCAAACCAAAACAGTTATTATTGCTTCAACTGAATCCTTAATATCCACTTAACCTAACTAGTGAACCGCAACGGCGGTCATAATATGCCGATGTCCGATTTGTAAGGACGTAATTAACGCACTTTGAAGCCATACTAATCCGCATTATAGAGGCTGGTAATTTTTTTATCTTCGTTAACAAGATTACACTGTTCTGATTTCCCCGTTGCTAAGGTTTTAAAATATGATAAAAAAGTGTACTTAATTTCTCCAGAGATCACGTTGGCTGTGTTTCAAAAATGTGTGCCAAAACTTATCAACTTATTTTGTGTTAGCATATCAATGTTAAAGTTTATTAAAATAAATGTCTATTGTCTATCAAAAATCAATATCAAAATACGTTTATTTAGTTTAGATGCGTCACGAATGTCAAAACCGTTTACAAAATTCGTCATCCGTTCACAAAACTACCAGGAGGCCTTGTTCTGAGAAAATATGGCAAGAAACTCAGCAGGTTTTACCCTCCCTCTACAATTATTCAAAGAAAAATGAAATAAAGTTACATAAGTAAAAAAAAATCAAATCACAACACTTTAAAGATAACAATATAACTAGAACTATTGCCATGCGTTTATTTATTTGTAGTTTATTTACGCGAAATATAAATGGTCTAAATACGATAAAGCAATATAACTTGCCTTAAAACGTATTTATAAACAATATTTTTTGTTACATATAACTGTGTATACATTACTGTAATAATATAATGACGAAAAAAACCATTCGAGAGCTATTTGATGCTTCTTATAGATTTATATATTATAATATATAATAGTTAATGTCTTGAAATGTATAAATCGAGAAAAGCAACAGTCAAAAAGATTGTGCCTGAGCGTGAAAATATACCGCTTTAAATATAATTTTCTGCTGAAGAGAATTGACGACCTTTCTCTTCTCGTGTTTTTGACCGCTGACCGAGTCACCCAGATAGTAGTTGAAGTGGAAAATTTATTTGTTATTTTAACAATATAATTATGTTTAACAATATTTTAAAATTGGTGATATTTTCTTAAATTCCAGACGAGTTTGGAAAAAAATGTGTTGCTGTCAAGTGGCATTATTATTAGGAGATAATCCTAATGTAAAATCATTCGCGAAAATTAGATTCGTTGAGTTGAAAAAAAAGAAAAAGTATTCGATGAAAGCAACTTTTAATTAATGTTTATAAAGTTATACTAGGTGTATGTGGCCGAGGTATATTTTGAATCGCATTACGAAATAAAAATATGAAACTCTTTATTGAATTTTATAAACCTTTACAAAATAAACTTAAGCCAAAACTATAATTAACATTCACGTTCCACGTTTCATAGTTATTAAAGCGTTGATTGGTTTCGTTGTCGAAAGGCGTCTAAACTCTATATCAAAAACTAAATATTTATTTTTACTTTTTACAGAGTCTCTGCGTGCCTGATATCTATGCTCCTGATCGTCTATGGCAGTTTCCGATCTTTGAATATGGAACGCGAGGCGAGAGAAAAGGCGGAACGCGAAAAAGAAGCTTCCTTATTAGGCAATAAGACACCGCCAAGCTCTTCATCTAGTAGTAGTATGAATTTTTTATTCCCACATGCTCCAATGATATCATACATATATTTGTAAAATATTGAAAAAAATTTTTTACACTTTTATAACGACTTGGAAGCGCGAAAAAATTGCATCATATCAGCCAAATTTTAGAAGCATATCTGATAAAGCAAAATTCATACATATTAGGATATTTTAATCAGAACACTTCTTAAAGCGTTGCTTTTATTTCAGATGTACAAACATTAAACACGATGCAGGCGTTGTGTTTCCCTCTTGGGTCATCAGTGGCCCTGCTAGTTATGTTCTTCTTTTTTGACTCCGTGCAAACACTCGTCGCGATATGTACAGCCAGTTAGTATATTATTTACGATCTTGAATTGATAAACATTGTTGATATATTAAGTTCGGAGAATAATAATAGGATCTTTGACAGAGTGAGAAATTAATATATAAATAAACATTAACTTATAAAAACTCCATAACCAAAATATTTTTTATACGTCAGTAATGTGTCACAAAAGACTCACGGATTTGACAAATCGACGATAACGTAGCATGCTTGTAAATATTGTCTTAATGTGTGTGTCATTAAGACTTTATGTGCGTCGCAATAACTGAAGTTATTGTATACTTCATTTCGTTTGGAACGAAAAGGTTCTTTGAGTAATTTAAGAAATAATTCACACGTAAAAACTTGACGTGATTACGTCATAGAGTAGCGTTTTGGCGGGTCTTGCCGTGTACTTTTGCTGTACTTTACAGAAGCATAATTAGAATTAATTATTCTAGATTATGGCATTTTGATTGCCTTAACTTAACAATGATTTTCGCCTGGCATCTAAACCAATTTACGAAACTTTCGACGACTTAGACACTTGATGAACTATGCTATGAAGGTAATTATTGTTTTTTTTTTAGTTGTAGCCTGTGCAGCCCTAGCGTTTCTCCTAACCCCGCTGTGCCAGTATGTGGCTGGAGGAAGTCGGGCTGCACTGTGCGGCCGGTACTCAGCCCCCGAGTTGGCCGCAGCTCTTCTCGCCGCTGCTATAGTTGCTGTCTGGGTGTTAACTGGACATTGGCTGCTAATGGACGGTGAGATGTTTATGCAAAGTATAAAATAGTGTTACAATTTATTTACTTCACAATTACACAAAAAATAATAATAAAAAGAGTAGAGTACGCGAGTTCACAGACACACACACACTTACGCACCCCCACATATTGCATATTCTCACACACCTTTGAACGAGCAATTTACTAGGATATTATGTTCGTCTGTATGTGTTTACAGTTGTGGCTATATTTTTAATTACAAAATTGCAAATATTAATTTTATAATATAATATATTTTTGATTATCAATAATGTGTTAAATAATGTAAATTTCTTCCAAACAATCCAGCCGTAAATAATAGAAATAAAAAATAAATAACATATGGCTTTATTAAATATTGTTAAATGTATATTCTCTAATTTTCATGTCTATTGTATTACGATATTTTGTCTTACTTTCTATACTCGTATAACACAGACGCACGGCAACAATATGTATGAATACGCCCTAGTATAGTTAATTAATGAAAAAATTATATGGGCGTATTGTATATAGTTTTGTTTTTTTAAACATGACACCGAATGTCCATCAGTGACGGTTTTGCGCCTGTTATGCCAACTTGGAGGTTTTCCACTCAAATTAGGGGAAATTTATGTACGGAATATCCTTAACTTTTTTAAGGGCTAGACTTTCGCGGGCTTAGCAATGAATTCTTTGATAAAATTAAAAAACAAATTACATAAAATTTTTCATTTTGTACATATTCTTTTCGTTGTTTTTCCTAATTAATTTCTTATGTTTGTTTTCGTGTGTGAATTATATATTGCATTCTTGTTGATTTAGGCTCACCTGTTAGGACTGTTTTTTGTTTTCTGACTTGTTTTGTAAATAAATAAATATAAAGCGTACTGCATGAATAATCATTCATCATTTAAATTAAATGAAAATACTTTTTCGATTCTCAAGAAAAGTGAATATAATTTTGATTTTTTATTAAATTTGATTCTTTAGCTATGGGCATGGGTCTGTGTGTGACCTTTATTGCGCTGATCCGTCTGCCGTCGCTGAAGGTGTCCACTCTTCTACTCACGGGTCTACTTCTTTATGATGTCTTCTGGGTGTTCTTCTCGTCATATATATTCACTGCCAATGTTATGGTCAAGGTTGCTACCAGGTCTGTATGATTTTCTTCATGCTTCACAGGTCTTAAAAATAATACTGTGAATGCTTTTTATCAGCGAGTGAAAGGAGAAGTATACTAAATTAACATTTCCCTCTAAGGGAAAAGCGTACCAATTCTTAAAAGGCCGGCAACGCACTCGCGAGCTGTGGCATTGAGAGTCTCCATGGGCTATCACTTAACATTAGGTGAGACTCCTGTCCGTTTTGTTCTATAAAAATATAATAACATAAAATGTATAAGGAAGTGGAAGAAATAAACACAACTTTAAAAGTCATACATTTTGTTTTTATTTTTCTCATGTATTTCTAGGATTAACTGAAAATATTATAAAACTATAATACAATTAAGTCAGTAATTAATTATATAGAACACCCTTCGTAACCAACACGGCTGTGGGCCCCTGTATGCTTCACCAATATGTATACAAAAAATTGTTACGCCATGGTTATAGATCACTGCCGTGTCATTCTTTTAAAGGCAACGTGCCTTTATAGCGTAGGCGAGTATTTGGACCATAGATTTGACACCGATTGTAAATAATTTAACTTTGACATTATTTTATGTTTATTGTAAAAATTGATATATCATTTGCATGCCTATTTATATATGGCCGATTGTGCCGATAATTGTAATTGATCGATCTAACAGGCCGATACAAATATAAGCATTGCATACAAGCATTAATTCTAGGCCAGCGGAAAATCCTATGAACGTGGTCGCACGTCGCTTGCAGCTGGGCGGGGCGATGCGAGACGCGCCCAAACTGTCCCTTCCTGCCAAACTCGTCTTCCCTTCCATGCATCATCAGGGACACTTCTCTATGCTTGGTGAGAATTTTTTTTATATTATTTATCTCGTATTCACTTAGGACTTATTTTAAACATAAAGTCGTTGCTTATTTACAAAAACATTTACCTAGTACACATATAAATCCTTATATATATCAAAATCTTCACAAAGGCAGCTTTTTCCTTTTAACCAAATTCAGCAAAGGGCTTGATTCTCTCTCTCTCTCTAGGCAGAGACATTGCGTCTCTATGCGTATTCTACAAAGTGTACTATGGTAAGTGATCTGAAGAGTTTGTTTGGGCTGATCCTCCTCCCTTGTGACAATACCGTACCGTACCGTATCAATTAAAATTTTCATCAGCATCAGTCCCGGTGTGGATCTTCCTTGAGAAATCCGACCTCCAATTGTTCAAAGTAAGAGTTTTCTCCTCCATTAAAGGCCACTAAAAATGAGTGTCCATTGGCTACGTTGACTGCCCTTGTTGGGCGTTCTGTAGGTTCGTTGTCCTTCGTTTATATTTTATCGAAAAAACTGTAAAATCGATATTGATGAAACATGGATTGTTACCTAAGTACATATATATAGTTACTATATTTAAATCAAATTATAAATTATTATATATAGTACATTTAAATGCATTAAAACGAATGAAAATAAAGAACATGTTCTAAATTCCTTTATTTACATTTTCGTGCATATTTTTATTTTTATTTATACTCATACATTTATAAAAACGAAGAAAAAATCCAAGGATACTTCTTAAATTATAATTGTTATATACTTTTTTTGTACTGTTATATACCTACTACGTATTACTAATACATATGGAAGTAGTTTGAAATAAAATATATATGTAGAACTCATGAAACTAAGTTGCAAATATGTTAGCGGTTTAAATAATAAGTTCCCATAGCCGGTTCCCATATTAAAAATAACAAAACAATTACGAAGTTCTTTAAAATATTTTTATTTTAGGTTTGGGTGACATAGTGATGCCTGGCCTGCTGCTGTGTTTCGTGTTGCGCTACGACGCATACAAGAAGGCCACGCTTGTGTGTCAGATGGGACAAGTTCCGGGTCCACGTTCTATGGTAATTATGATTTAATGTTTGAAAAGAGTTTAAATAATTTTAAAGTAAACTTTTTTTAAAATATGTAACTAGAAATAATGTCGAAATGAAAACAATACATTCAACTGTTTAGCAGTTATATAGATAAGGATTATGAGTATATCTAAGTAGGATCTTAAACTACTGAGCCGATTTTAAAAATTCTTACACCTCTTAATGAAAATAAGATTCTGTGTAAAAAGTTATTGTACATTTCGGTCCGTATACTAGGTTAATCAAACTTAAGTCTAATTTAATAAGCTGGCGAAACGCTTTTTTTTTGTTACAAGTTTGACTTATTTGATAGCGCTCACGTTAAGAAATTTATTTTCTTGAAAAAAAACTGCCGACTAACCCAAACTTAACCAAATATATACTCCAAGCGTGACTATCTCTGAGATATCATAATGCTATAATACTGATCGAAATAACAACTATTTTATACTACTTGCATGTATTTTTAATGCATATTTGATTTTTTTTTATCAAAACAACAAAAACTTTAGGGGGGTTTAATCGAGGCGAGGCGGTTATACTAACCAATAACTAATAATAATAATTGCTTTAACTCATTTGTTAACAAATTAATCAAATTTTTTCTTATAGAGTATGAAAACACTGTCTAACTATAATGACGTAACAGTGTTGTAAACATAAAAAGGCAAGAACTGCAGCGACCTCCACCACGAAGGTTCTCTTTCTGCTCTTATCAATTATTTTGTATAATTTAAAATTGTCCAAAGGGTTCCCGTCTAACTTACTTCCACTGCTCTCTACTGGGCTACTTCCTGGGACTACTGACAGCGACAGTATCCGCGGAAGTGTTTAAGGCGGCTCAACCCGCGCTACTTTACCTCGTGCCCTTTACGCTATTGCCGCTACTCACTATGGCATATGTCAAGGTAACAGCTTTTTTAACTACGTGACCCATTTGTGGCCTTTTAATATATTAAAAAAAGTATTACGTTAAGAGAAGTGTTGCCTAGGCTTGAACAACACGATTTCGGCTATTATTATCGGATAATAGATTTAAGATATATTTAAAAAATATAAAGAATTTAAATTCTACGTTTAAAAAAAACAATCTTTCTTATTGAACTTTAACTATAGCACTCATTTTTTTTTTATCACACTATAAACAATTTAACAGTAAGAGACGTAATGTCAAAGTCAAATAATTTATTTCAATGTCAATATTGTCTTTTAAATCGGCCTAATATTTAAAACGCCCTTAAATAATTGTATTTTTGTTATATAACCAGGGTGATCTAAGAAGAATGTGGAGTGAACCGTTCATAGCGCCACCGAACGGCAAGTTGGGGGCTGACTTCGACGTCTGAATGAAACTTTTCATCTTAAAACTTATGGGTTCTCAGCCAATGGTCTAAAACAGGTCCTGCATAACTATTTATACTTAAAAATGTCTGAATTTATTTTATAAATAGTTGACTAGGAAACAAACGGATATATACGCTACAGTCCGTCGAGACTCGCTTTAGATCTAGTTTGAATTAGTGAGAAAATCATTATAAAACTAAAAATGCTTTACCACGAATTTTGAAATCCTATATGTTTTAAAATATTGAGAAAATGGCAGAGATATATGCAATTTTTAAACATGCGAAATCTGACGATCTAATTGTATCGAAATGTACGTTTGTAATGTTTTTAATGTTAACTTGCAAAAATTAATAAAAATAGCTAGTGAATCAGTGTTAGAATATAATAATTTGAAACATTCAACTGTCAAAGCTGATGAACTTTATAATGGTTTGAGAAATCTACAGAAAAGCATTAAGTTATATATGTATGCATGCTCTGTTTTGAGCTTTAAATGAAATGGTATTGTACTAAAATTGATGTCTATTATACCAGTGACCATTTAAACTAGCTGTTGTAAAGATTTGCGATCGACGCCGTGATTTAAATCAAGTTAAGAGAATTAAACTTCTTTTTTTATGTCTTATTGACATACTTAATGTCAATACTCAGTCAATATCCCTGAAAAACATTGAATTCTAAATTTAAACTATGGTTACATTTTGATGCCCATAGATTATATATTTTAAATCCTTTATTGCTCTAATTTGTAACTCAGGTTAGTTACCAATTTAGGTTGTGTGATTGGTGAAATTATTCAAGAATAAAAATCTTTATGTAACGTTAAATTTATGAATACAAGATGCCTCGGAAATACACATTAAGTGAAATTAGTTAAATAGAAATATTTGTTGCAATTTACAATAAAATAATCCTCTGTGTAAAGTAGGAATAGAAAAAATTGTTCCCACTATGCTTACGTGTGCGAAAGTTATGGTAAAAAAAAATGTTTTGTAAACTTTTTTCTTTAACAACTTACAATCTTGTAATTAACGTTATTTTTTTACATTCGAGTTTTTACTAAAATGACTGATTTGATCTAAAAATATTTTCCCTCTGTATGTTCATGTAGAAATAAGCATAAAATAAAGATCAATCTCATGTATAAGTAGCCAGTACTTGTATGAAAACTTTTTAATATTTACTGTTTTTAAATGTTTATTATGGTTGGTGTTGAACAAATATGTATGACTTTTTCATTCAATGTTAGGAACTGATGTTATGTGTATTTATCAATTGGCATAATTAATATTGCTTATTATTTCTTAGGTATCATGCACAGATAGTTTTTTCCTTACAAACATATCGTCTTTCTTTTAAGGTTTAAAAAATAATTTCTGAACAAAGTTATATTCATGATTAAAGGAAATTTAAAATGGTACCAGACGACAAATATTAGAAATTATTATTTCTGCAAGATTTTCATTTGAGTAATTTTTATTTCCTAGTTTAAAAGAATAATCTTAGTGTTCTTCGTTTATCACTGCCCTGAAGCCACATTAAACAATCCTTTTAAACTTTTTGATAGTATGTTCATTGCATAGCCATATGGCTATGGTTATGGCTCATATCTAAAGCATATAGTTTGACGAGTGCATGGCTAAAACTTGTTAAGTGAATTGATAAACCATGGTCTGATTAATTTGATTAAGGCACATTTTAATAAAATTAGATGTTAAGTTATGTGAATAATTTTTTTATGAATTTACATGAATTAATTTGCGATTAGTAGTTTTAAGTTAAAATTATACAAATCGTAACCTAAACAGTATTTTTCAATGCAAATAATATTGAGGCTGCTGCTTCAACAGAAGAAACATCCTTTTGCTGAACAGATTACAGAATTTGTTTGCTTGCCTTAGTGGTGGTTTTTTTTACTTGATTTGTTCCCTAACTTGAAATACTAAAAGATAAGTCGTTTTGTAAACTAACCACCCTGTTTTGTTGGAACCTTACTTTTGTACTATGTAGGATATTGACAAATTAATATTTTAAAATGTCATCATTTTCCTAAAAAAGCTGTCATAACTTTTCATACTGTATTTGTTAGATATTATAATATAGATATGAGATTTTCAAATGTAAATATCTAAAAGTATGTGTAAGATTAATGTAACTGTTTCATTACATCACAAGTAGATTAAAATGTATATAAAACCCACACAACATTCTTATTCAAAATAGGAAAATGCATTTAATATTTTTATATGTATTTGTGACCTGTTCTAATACTTAATAAAAATATTAGATGGACAATATTTTGTTTGTATTTCATATGATAAATAGTATTTAGGAATCCTAAATCCCTCAGTGAGATTATATTATTAAAATGTCAATGTGAAACAAACATGAATGTAAATAAATGATTTTAATTAATCTCAATGTTTACTGCTTCAAAATTAAATATTTATGGTACAAATAATAGATGAGAGATAGTAAATTTTTCTATCTCCATTTTCATTTAATTTGGAGGTGTTTAAATAGTACTCATAACTTTTATGCTCATGGATTTGTTACTTTAGATAAATAACACTACAAATTGTTGAAACATAAAAAAAATCTATTCTATAGTTTATTGCATTTATGACATGCTAGATGAAGTTTTTTTACTATAGTTACAATAAAAAATAGGGTTTAAACAAATCTACCAAAACATGATTAATATTACAGCAAATATGTTTTACCCTAGTATGAATGATGGCATAAATGTAGAACAATTTAAAAAAAATATGACAGCTAAAACTGAATATTGTAAACTCATAATTAATTTATTCAGATTTATTTGTTGCAACAGTTTTAGTTGTATCACGTTTCTCAATAAACCTAAGCTGTTTTTTCTTCATTCTCTTCAGTTTCTTTGTGTTTGAAATGACTTGAACAACTTCCGATTTTTTCTTATTTTCTAGTGTACGTCTTATATTCTCACGTCTTCGTTCTTTCTTGGCCTGTTCCTTTTCATTGACTTCTGCAATGATTTGCCTTGATAGCTCTTTAGTTTTTTGTAATTCTATTCTCAATGCTGTTTTCTTTTCAAAATTTAATCTGATTCCTTTAGTCTTCACTATTGTATTAAACCTGAATAAAAACATATGTATTTATATGCAACTTGGTAGTGCTAATTACAGACAGAGACTATAAATACCTTTCTTTTTTAGATTTCCAAAATCTACCAGATTTGGGAATACCGCGCATCACATTTTCTTCCTTTTTGTTAGAGGCTTCCTTTATGTTGTATTCTTTATTATTAGGTGTCTCTTCTTTGGCTCCTTGACTTTTAATATTATCCAAAATAGACAGAACCTTTGCCTCTGAATCAATTCCAGATGCCATAATTGTCTGAGATAAAACAAAACATTGGTATAGTAACTACAAAAGAGGCACTATAAGTCTCTTAATTACAAAAATCCTTACTTGTCTTGGTTATATTATAGTGATCAAGCAATGAATCGTTTTAACCCTTTAATTAAATAATATCAAATGCTTCGTTATAATATTTTTGTAGTTGCTTTAAATCATTAAAAATTACGAAATATCAATTAAAATATATGAACAAAACAACATATGCAAGCATGAAGCAACCTAAAAAAACTATAAAATCACAATTGACAATTGACAATTAGAATTTAGAACAGGGGCTTAAGACAACATCACTTTTCGACGTGAGCGGTGAGCCACTAACGCCATTGAAGTTGTTTGAAAATAATCACATGACAAAACGCGAGCTAATTTTTATATCATAGGTCACCCCCTTACAAATTCATGGCCATGGAGGCTGAGCCAACACGCCTCAACGTACAGTATATTGAAAAAGGCAAAAAGTATATTTATAAGAAAATTACAGTTCATGTCAACAGATGTGCTATTATGGTAGCCTAGATCCAAAAGGCGTGAAATGGGCTACAAAAAGTGACGCCATGCTAGTGCTACGAAAAGACACATTATTAACGCTCACGTTTTCTGCTAGTTAATGTATAGTCACAGATTAAATAGAGGTAAAGTAAACAACCATTAATGTCATTGTCATTGAAATGCTAGTGTCAATTGTCAAGAGGGCGTTAACGTTTTGTATAAGCACTAAGCAGAACCGAGATAATAAATAAAATTAAGAACTCTTCTCTCTTTTATATTCTCGTATAGCAATAGCTTTAATATTATCGTTAGTGAAAATAAACGTGGTCAGTTTCCTGCTACAGTTTAAATACAAGAAAATATGCCCGTAAGTAAACCGATATAAAATATGAATGCAGATGATTCATGTTATAAAGAACCATAATACATTGCAGGCATATCATTCCACTTTAACAGACTACACTCAGTCTGTCGGGAATTTAGCTCTCCTGCCGATTCGGACAACATTTCGCGGACCGGCTCCAATTAATCCAAAGATTGAATTAGATATTATTGATGAGGCGTTAAATTATTTTAAAGCCAATGTTTTCTTTCGTTTCTATGAGATAAAGGTAAGAAGTTACGACGTAAAAGAATTTTTTTTTTGCTTATTTGGTTATTAATAAACTTGTTTTTTATTACAGTCTGATTCTGATAGAGTACTCATTTACCTTACATTGTATATATCAGAATGTCTAAAGAAGCTCCAGAAATGTGCTAATAAGAACCAGGGACAGCAAGAAATGTACATGCTTGCAATATCTAAGTTTGATATTCCTGGAGAACTTGGATTCCCATTAAATTCTGTCTATGCCAAACCTTCTAGTCCTCAAGAAGCTGGTACATTAAGATTCTTTATTGCATTTAAATCATGGAATTTAAAATAGTACTTTAATTTATTTTTATTGCAGATTTAATGAGACAATATCTTCAGCAGTTGAGGCATGAAATTGGAGGTAGAGTTTGTGAGAAAGTTTTTGCTACTGAAGATGGAAAACCAAGCAAGTGGTGGCTATGTTTTGCTAAAAGGAAATTCATGGATAAATCTTTATCTGGGCCAGGCCAATGAAAACCTTAATTTCTTTAAAACCATATATTTTATGTATTTCATAATATTGATTAATTAATTAAATACACACATCATTGAATTGTTTTATTGTAATCATTAAGTAGTAAGAATAAAGTTTAAATTGGATTATTACTAATTATACATTTGATGAAGAAACCATCTAGGTATTGTATTTAATATTAATTATAAAATTGTTTTTATTATACTTAAAATTAAGTAACATGTTGGTTAACTATCTTTATAGTTTTTTATTGGCATACACAGCATAATAGAATTAAACTGGTGTTTTTTTTGTTTACTGATCCTATTTTGTCAATATGTTTGAACATTAATGATCATTGCCTTTATATGGTATTTGATATTATTTCTACTAAAGTTTTTATCACATTAAACTAAATGGCATGTTACAATTTTCAGTCATTCTTTTTCTAATCCTAATATTGTCATAATTTCAATAATATTACAATTTGATTAATTATAAAAAAAGGAGGAATATGTGTCAATACTAAGATGTAAATCCTTAATTCTAAGTTCATAAGCCATATTCTTTAACAACTTGCAAACCAATTACTAGTCTCTGTATTTCAGAGGTACCTTCATATATTTCTGTGATTCTTGCATCCCTGTAGTGTCTTTCAGCTGGCATGTCAGAGACATAGCCCATACCACCTAACACCTAAAAAAATTCACTTTTCTATGTATAATTTACAGTCATATCATATGCATATTACCCTACATTCATAAAGAAATTATATAGGTATTTCTATAAAATATGTATATCAAACTTCTAGTATTTAAACAGGAACTCTATTCATTTATAAGCAGTGGTTGGTAACACTACTAAAGATAACATACAGGTATAATCCAAAATCATGAGTAGCACAGAAGTTGCAGTTTTGCTTAGTAAAAAATACATGTAAGAATTTTTTTCCACTGACAAACTAGCTAAGTTTGTGAAGACTAAAACATATATGTAACTTGTTTAGGCTAATTGTATTTGACTGACTAGGAAATTCAGTCAAAGAACTGTATCTGTATTTACCTGTATACATTGATGTGATGCAAAAGTAGCAACTTCAGATGCTGCCAGTTTTGCCATAGCTGCTTCCTTAGTAAATGGTTGTTTGTTATCCTTCAACCAAGCCGCTCTCCAAGTAAGTAATCTGGCTGACTCCAATTTAACAGCAATGTCAGCTATTTTATTTTGTATAGCTTGCAGCTTTATTATAGGTTTGCCAAAAGCTATTCTCTTTGATGCATAGTCTACTGCTACATCCAATGAGGCCTAAGAAAATTAATACAATACATATATAATATTAATATTGAATCAATTAATTACTACACCTTAAATAACAAATATTAGTATTGAACCTATAATTACCTATTCAAGGTATAGAATTAATTATGTTTAATAAAAGAATCAAATTATAATATTGGCAATATACCTGTGCTATCCCTAAAGCTTGAGAAGCAATACCGATTCTCCCAGCATCGAGTGTCATCATTGCTATTTTAAAGCCCATTCCTGGCTGACCCAAGATACTCTCTTTAGGAATTGAACAATCCTCAAATATTAATGAGCATGTTGATGAACCTCTAATACCTAGTTTATCCTCTTTCTTACCAAGCTCTAAACCCTTTATTGGCTTGGGAACAATAAAAGCTGATATACCCTTGTGTTTCATACTTTTATCAGTTGTTGCAAATATAACAGCAGCCTTACTTTCATAACCATTAGTTATCCAACACTTAGTGCCATTGATGACCCATTTGTCTCCAGCATCTTTAGCTGTAGTTGATGCTGCACCAGCATCTGAACCATTACCTGGTTCTGACAATGCAAAACAACCAACACTATCTCCTGTAATTATGTACATGTTATTTAAGATATATGATAATAGAATAAGAATCATATTACCAATTTAGCTATTTGGAAGATAAGAAAAATATATTAAAAAAATTTTTTATAATAAATAAAAAAATATCTAATCAGTAACTAAAAGAAAGTGAAGTTTTAATTAAAAAATTACATTTAACAAACCCATACAAAAAGGTGTCACAAATTCTGCTTTCTGTTGGTCTGTTCCACAGTACAGCAACGGCCCAAGATAGAGAGAGTTATTCACTGACATAATAACACCAGCTGAGGCACAGCCTCGCGATATCTCTTCCAGGGCAATAGCATATGCAAGATAATCAAGACCAGATCCGCCTAGCTCTTCAGGTGTTGCAATGGCCATGAGGCCAAGCTCACCCATTTTGTTTATAGCCTCCTCGGGGTACAAGTGTTCTCTATCGTATTTAGCGGCGTTTGGTTTCAACTCTTGTTCAGCAAAATCTCTACATGTTTTGAATAACATTTGATATGTATCTGGTAGCGCTGATAGGGAAGCAATTGACCTCTTGGGGAAAACTCGCCCTAGTTTACGAAATAAATAATTTATGATTAAATAAACATTAATATAAATAAAAGAAAATATATTTAAAAAAGTTAGAGGCACGTACTGTTTGCTATGGATTTTAATAATATCCGTATCATTTTTCCTACTCTTACGTGAAGTTAATCTTTGCAATAAGAAGTAATGGACCGCTATGCTAAAAAACTGATGATATAAAATAACTCATAGGCTAACTAAAACGTACTTTAAAAATAAAGTTTGTTAAGGTTTTTACCATAGATACATTTTACTTTGTACTTTACACTTAGGACTTTGTACCCAGTTTACTCTATGGTTTTTTTTAACACTATACTCGCTTAAAATATTCTGTCTGTAAATAAAAACTTATATTATTATAACATATTACATAATCCATGATATTTGTCACGGTTTGTTAGGCATGCGTATATACCTAGGCCACGACTACGTAAATATGTAATTTAAGAAAGAAGACTTAGCTTTATCTGAATCTTTTTTTTAATATAATGGCAATAGTTTTAACTTTATAGTTTATGCCAATTTCAAGTAAAAGTTTGGGAAACTAAACGCGAGAAAAAATAAACAAAGACATGAAAAGGAAACAAAGCTAGCTGGTAGTTAAAAGCAAAATGTGTACATAAACATATTACATCTTAATATTATTGAGTATGAAAAAATATATTACATTATAATACAATAAAGGATAAAGCAAAAGGCAGGAGATTTTAATCGGAAACGGAACATACGTAGTCATTGTAAGGAATACAGAAAGGAGATGCGGTCATATTGGGAACAAGAAAAGAAAATATGGTCGAGGTCACCAATATCTTCTCCACACTCACAAACTATCAACAATACAAAGCCTTGCTAAATGATGAGGTGTACATACATGTCCTAAACGCATTCTGGAAATGTTAGGAACGACAATTTTAGAATTTTTTAATCTCATAGAACCATGGTTTACTGGGGATCCTGGGTTAAATTTCAGCATAATGTTTGCCTTTGAACTTGCAGCTTCTCAACCAAACATTTTGCTTTTGGGAAGAGCAGCTATATCATGTATGGGACTATGTCTCCATCCTTAATAGCTTCTTTGGCAAGCTCATCAGCTTTTTCGTTTCCTTTAATACCACAGTGACTTGGAATCCATGCAAATATAATGTTGTAATTTGTTTGAGAACATATTAAAAGCTTATCACGTATTTAGCAAATAATAAGATAACAAAGTTTCATTTGGAAAGGAATTTTTTTAATAGTTTGTAGTGCACTTTTTGAGTCTGAAAATAAGATTGTACTTTTAGATTTTAATAAAATAACTAGTTCTAAAGCTTTCAAATAGCAAAACACTCTCCAGTAAAAACTGAGGATTCAGTAGGAGTTTTAATCTTTTGTATTATTCTATATTGCCAATGAACTAGACCAACTCCAACACAATCATCAACAGAGATTTTTGAGGCATCTGTAAAAATATAATCCCAACTATTCCAATTTTGTTCCTCAACATGAAACGAATATTTGTCTGCAGAATATCTTGCTTATTGCCGCCTATATCATATCTTATATCCAGATCGAGAATTAAATTGTGTCATAAATATGGGTAATGATGGAGATCTAAGAATGCGGCAGTGAATTGTTAAAAATTTACGAAAGCTTATTATTAGACATGGTAATAATTTGTCTCGCCAGTAACGGGACGTATGAATAATATTGTTCAATTCATGCAGCTTTCTATGTAAAGGATGGTTAAAAAACTGCGTAGATTTGAACAAGAATCGATCATTTAGAAATTGCCTTCTTAATATTAAAGGAGGATCGCAGCATTTTACTTGTAAAGCATTGGTTGGGCTAGATTTCATCACTCCAACTATAGTTAACTCAAAAAAGATGTAACGGTGAGACGTAGATATAAATCACTTATGTCCTTATCTATTAAGTAAGTCGAACATGCTGCTTACTACCTGTGATACAGCGACTGATAATTGTCAAACGCCGTCTGTCAATTATCTGAACACCTATGTCAAGGCGAGAAAATCTGTGAAAACTTGAAAAGTAAAAACAACTACCCAAGGAAACCACCAAAAACATTAGTGTTTACAATGATAAAATGGAGATATTGCTAAGATTTTTACCAACAAATCCGTTAAGGTTAACAGCCTCGAGATTGATATTAACCCACGTAGCAAACTATACCAGGCAAGTATATGGAATGTTATATCATGAATTATTAACGATGTTGTAAAAGTTTAACCTCTAAAAAAATATATTCGTCGTAATTTTTAGATTAGCTGAAGTAGGAAAATTAGAAGCTCCTAAAACAAGCGGAAAATATGAAACTGGTCAGCTAATTCTGCATAAAGTATTTGGATATAGGGGAGTTATTTTATTTCCATGGCTAGCAAGAGTATACGATAGAGATGCAATAAATAAAAAGGAAACTGGAGATTCTTCTGGTGCTACTGACACTTCTGGAGATAATTTATCAAACGTTGGAAAGGAAGTTAAAGGACGAACTCATACTTTTTACCAGGTTCTAATTGATACAAGAGATGCTCCTTACATAGTAAGTATCAAACAATATTTGTAGTTTTATATGTGAAAAAATCTACAAATTAGTGAGATGCAAGTGAAATTTTGGAACAAAAAAAATATATTTATCTACACATATTATGTATATTGTTTCATATTACATATTAATATTTTTTTAAACTTATTTATTTATCAAGATACTTAGTGAATGAACTTAATGAATAATAATTTTAGTAAAATTTCCATAAATTAGACAAATATAATTGGTTAAAGAATACTAAATGAACTCAATTTATTTTTGACTGTGCAAACTACATTCGACATGCGACCTGAATGGAAGAAGAAGGTATTACTTAATTACGTATCTATTATCTTTGTGTGGTAATGTAACATATTAACTTAGTAATAGCTTCTTATTACATTTCTTGAATAGTGAAATAAATCCATAATTTAAAATTATTAACAAAGTCACTAATCATTAATTTCACACCACACACATTAAATATTAAGTATTTATTTTTAGTTGTGCCTATAATGCATTTCTCTTAAAAAGTATATCAGTTTTATTGATAATGTTATTGATTATAGATAATGTTCTTTGCCTTTTAGTCAATACTAAATTACTTTTACTTATGTGTTCAAAAAGCTACTGAGGTCCATTTAAGCATGGCATAAATTTTTTTTGGTTATATACAGTGTAAACTCTATATAATGTATGTTTATATTTTACAGCCTGTATTTAAGCCTAAAATATATAAGAAACATTTTAAGAAATTTATTATTATTAATACATTGTAATATTTTTATTAACTGATATCATATATTTAAAACAAAAATCATCATTTCCATTCAACAACATCTATAACCACAGAATATGTGCATTCCGTTCAGTATTTCAGTGATAGAGTTGACACCACATATTATATAAACTAAAATGTGAGAATTCCCAATCATGTCTATTTTTTCATAGACATGACACACAATAAAACTTTCCTACTTTTTCTTAAAATATATATTTTATTATCTATTTAGTATTTACTTTCAAACTTTTGCTGTAGCAAAACCATGATCTGTTTTTTTATTTTATATAATAAAACAAAAAATATCAAATATAAAAAAGAAATCAGGAAGTAATAAATTAAATAAGTACTAATGTTTAGAATTTGTCTAAAGTATTAAAAACTATAAAACCTCACACAATCTTATCCATTTTTGCATTAGTGTGCATTTCAATTATTTTTCAGAGAGCTCAAACTGAAGCAGTTACATTTCTTGGAAACCAAGAGTCCAGTCGCAGCTTGTATGCAATACCTGGTTTAGATTATGTGGCACATGATGATATAATACCATATGCATCAGTTGAACGGGTGCCCTTGCAACATGAGCTGTTTGACAAGTTTCTGATGCATAATCCTGATAAAGGTTAGATTGGATGTTGCTTTGTTAAGTTTGCTAAATAAGGCACTCATAATCAAGGCTTTATAATGAGAATGGTTAACTATAATTAGGTAAAGGTTATAAATAGGTATTACTATAGTGTCTGGCACATAGATTCATCAGAGGCCAAAAGACTCTACTTGCAACCCAATATTAATTATAACATGACTATGACTGGATTAAATTGTAGAGATATAATAAATAGTAACCTTTAAAAGAATATATATACACACTATATTATGGACAACTATGATGAGGTTTTGTATAAAAAATGTTTTTATCAGCTAAATTTATCGCAATTTTTGTTCATAACTTTTAACTTTAACTTTAGATCCTCCCTTCATTGCTCAAGAGACACTTCGAGCCTGGCAAAAGAAAAACCATCCATGGTTAGAGTTAAGTGATGTCCATCGTGAAACAACTGAAGGTGTGCGAGTGACAGTTATACCATTCTATATGGGTAGCCGAGAATCACAAAACTCAGCAGTTTACTGGGTAATATGTGTTTTTTTTTAAATATTATGAGTGCAAATTATATCATATTACTTATATATTCTAAACCACGATTTTACAGTGGCGTTATTGCATTCGCCTCGAGAATCTTGGATCTCAAGCAGTACAGTTGCGAGAGCGACACTGGCGTATATTTTCACTCAGTGGCACACTTGAAACAGTACGTGGACGAGGCGTGGTGGGCCAAGAGCCTTTGTTGGCTCGCCACGCACCAGCCTTCCAGTACAGCAGTCATGTTAGCCTTCAGGCACCTAGCGGCCATATGTGGTAAGTTTTAAAAAAGTTTATCAATAAAAATCTGTACAAAATTATTTTATCTTAACGATCACATTTCTATATTTACGCTATAAAATGTATTATTTCTTAAGTTAATTTGAAAGTTTTAAGGATAAAATTATTATATTTTATAACTAGCAACCCTTCCTGTCTTCGTACGAGCATCCACGTACATTGTGACATCGTACATTGTGACACGTAAACCTTGAAATTATAAATTTTGCTTAAATTTTTTTAAGGTTTAAGCATATAATTTTCCACATTATAAAGGTGTCTCAGTGTTCGGTTGGTGACGAGGGCGGATTAATCGCTATATCGCAGTGGTCTGACGCGAAATCCGCCATTTAAGTGACGCCCCTAGAATTCAGTTAATTAATTCGTAGATAGAAAAGGTCAGAGCGACAGGATGTTTACTGAATCATTTAATTCGCCCGCGAAATAGACCGGTCGCGGAGCTTCACGACGATCAGTTAGAAAACATGAACTTGAGCCTTCCACCGTTCAAATCTTCAACGAATTTTGGACTTAGACTTAAGATTACATACTTATAAGATCTAAATGGTCGAAAACAATCAACAAAGAAGACTACAAGCAACGAAAAATTTACTGTCAGAACATGTTAGAGATATTTTCAAACGAAATTGGGATGGACAATGTTTATTTTAGTGCCGAATCACACTTTCATCTGGAAGGGTGGGTACGTCTATGGCATTTCTAAGCAATCCAAAACAAAAACATCAGAAAGCATTACACAGCCCTAAAGCTACTATATGTATGTATGGTGTATGGTGGCAATATCGGCGACGAAAATCATTCGGCCATTTTTCTTCGAGAATGACCGAAGTGCAAGGGTTACATGATTTTTTTTGTACCACAGCTGCAAGCAGAGATTATATTAACAAGACAGGTGAATGGTTTTAGCGAGATGGGGCCACAGATCACACAGATAGGGTCTCCATGACACACTAAAAGCGTTGTTTCCGGGAAAATCATAAATCATCTTTAGAGACATATTTTTATTCGCTTTGTATATATAGTGGCCACCCATATCTCTTAACCCCAGCTGACTTTTTTATGGGGTTATCTTAAAAGCTCCTGCTTATGATACCCCTCTTACAAATTTTGAGCAGTTGAAGACTTAAATAACGACAGAAGTGAGAGCCATATCAGTTGACGTCCTGTGGCGTGGCGTGCCTCTACAAATTCGCTAGTCCGCTTTGAAGAGTGCAATTCAAATTACAAATAAAATTAGTTTTTTCTTATAAAAATTTAAAGTTAAAAATCGCCGCTGAGACACCCTATATATTGGTGAATAGGTACCGTAATAGATGCCGTGAAGTTAGTAGCTAAGAGTTTATCGGGAACTAAAGACGACAGGAAAGAGACACATGTTTTTTTAAAATATAATATGAAAGTTAAACGTATGTTGTCATAAAGGTTTTTGTACGCTTTATCAAGTTCTACAACTTTTCTCAATCTTATATATCTCATGGATAAGGCAAGGTGGTAAGAAATGTTTTCGTTCGACCGTTTTTCCACCGACTTACTTTGCAAAGTACCTTAAAAAGTCGTTTTAATATAATGTGTGGCTGCACGTTGCAGCCAAGTAATTGGCTTTCAGATCCAGGCATTACATCCCGTATAATATTAGTACAGAAAAATAATAATTTAACACATATGTAATTGGAGATTCTGCAGTTACAGATTTAAAATTGAAAAGCGAAATTTCCAATTCAAATATATTGTTTTTGAAGCCGTGTTCATTTCAAATTGAGTTATTTGTTTTTGTAGTAGTTTTTGGCGCCATAGATGAACTAAAAATTTGGTCAATTTTCTAATATACAAATGAGTTTTTATTTGGAAACAACGCTGCGCGAACAACACGATACATTAACGACGTCCGCTTGGTCCATTATTGGTTCAATCGATATAAATCTGGAAATGTTGAGATTAAGATCCAGCTTCTCAGTCTGCTGGTAACTATTGTTGACATCGACGAATTGAAGGCGAGTGTGCGGATCCAATTTAATCCACAGCTGAGATTGCTGTCGGGCTTGGAGTTAGTGTCAAACAATTTGAAGCACGTCAAATCAGAAGAGCGCGCATTACTCGTCGGAACATGCACTGAATAGGCGTAGTAGAGGGAATTATAAAGCGAATTGTCGTCTCAGTAGGCGGAACCGGGTGCCGCACCTAATTAATGCGTAAAAATTACTCCCAGGAAGATGATCGTGACTGTCTGATGGACCAGTGCGGGACTTTGACTTACAGCTCCTTACCGAATGGCACAACAGTGATGGCAGACGGCCATGAATTGCAAACAATGATGAAGAAGCTCGCACTTCAACAACCAAGACTGGTCGATCGCTCTTTCTCATTACTTCTCCACGACAACGCGCGTGCTCTCACTTCACGACAAACCATCGCAAGGCAGTGGCCAACCGTACTCACTGGAACTTGCCCCAAAAGATTCATATTTTTAAAAAAAATGGGAGAAATTCGACACAAGGCAGTATCAAAACGCTTTCGCTGACTGTGTCGCCTTCCATCCTGCACTTCATCAGTTAAGGCATAAACTATAATTTGGGTCACTTTAGGTAATCACACCAAAATTTTTATACAAATCTTATCATAGTTAGATACCTACTTACTTTACTTGTTACTATTAATATATTGTTTTAATTTGCCATCTTTTTCAGGGGAACATTTAGAATGGAGCGCGAGGATGGTTATACGTTTGACTGCCGCATCCCGCCCTTTTCGCTCGAGAGTAAACCAGACGAAAGTGGTCCCGTGGCGCCCTCTACACCCCCCTGAACACGCTACTAGCACAGATTATGTTTCCACACATGTATTTTATCGAAAAGAAATTTGAAAAATGCCACCTTCATAAATTTTATTGACAACTCTACACTTTGGTTACCATGGAGTTTGGTGTAAAATACAAATGTGTGGAATTTGGAACGGCCCGAAAAAAACATGACATACCAAATTTAAATCATTTTACATTCTAGCTAGGTCATCGAAATTGTAATTTTTTTTTCTTCATCTAAGTCATTATTTTTACCATTTCATACTATTGAATTATTTATTTTTTCGAGGGTAGACTGTCGATTGTCATCGTAGGCTCAATTAAACTTCTTAGTTATAATACATTCTAGATCTAATAAATTACAGTATTCTGTTATTATGTGTTATTTATCTTTTAAAAATATAACCCGTTTCGCATACACAAAAGTATTTGAAATAATATTGTATTTTGATATTTCTGGTAAAAAGTTTGTGAGCGTCAAGCCGGTTGAGGACCGAAAACTAAGTTATGCCAAGCAAGCTAGGCTTAGTTAAGCTAGAAATAAATAGCGTGCACACCAACAGATAAGCCAAAAAAGCTCAGTCAGTGTTGCGTAGTTCAATTCGACGGACGTATGCTCGCTATGAATATAATTGATGAAGAAAGTTCCGTAGCTGAATACGTTACACATAGAAAAAGAAGATTAATACTGACTTATTATTATTTAAGAAAAAGACGTTCCAGATCTTGGATATGTCAACACATTCAATCTCGGCACACAAGTGGAGAGTTTAGAACTTAATTTAAGTTGTGATAGTCCTTTTATTGTATGTGCCATAGTATAGGAGATTGTTTAACAGTTTCAATAAATTGCTCCATAATCGCTACTAAGCAATCGTGCGTACAACAAAGAACACTGGACAGTACTGGCGAAGGATGTGCAAAGGGTGTGCGGGAGGGGGTTAGCTTAGCTCGTGTAGCTGCGCATCGGCATACACAACTAACTTAGCTTAGCTCTTGGTCCGCAACCCATATCAGAACGGACAGTCACTTGTCGTGTAGAGTACAATAGGATAGGTGACCAGCTATTCAGACGTCAGAATGGGCACTAAATTGTTTATGGTTCTCCCAAGATACTGCAAATGTCTATTGTGTAATTGGGAAGTGATTTTTAAACTACATTTTATCGTCTACACGACTAGTGACCGTCCATTCTGACGTCTGAATGGCTGGCTGACTCAAAAGTTTGAGGTGTGTTTAGAGTTTACTTTATGATCCTATAAATTTATTCCTTTATTTTGTTAAATATAATTAAAATGTCGGAGTGATTCACCCAAAAAGCCCTTACAACTTGAGATTTGCATCGACATTATCCCAACAGTCTACAGAAAATGACAAATAAAAATAACAATCGGAAATTTGAAATGTATTGGCAATTAACGAGCAATCACAATCGCTATCACTACATAATTACAATACGCAAAACTAATAAATTACCCATCTTAAATATAGCATTATTCTACTAAAGAAAGATGTGTCGGTCTACCGAACTGGCAGATTTATATATTGAGATTTTTGCAAGCTAATTCCATTTCCTACAATCTAATCAAGGCACTTCTAGTTTCTTTGGTAAAGTGTACGGAACCTGTGCATAAAATAAACTGACAAATAAATAAGTTAAAATACACAATGTACAGCAAATAGTATATAGAAAATTATTATGTAAGTCGATTTTACTATTATTGCACGCGACTTTTTTCCTATACACGATTTTAATACCAATTTTAGAAGCTAAATCACAAACGTAATCTAAAACCGTAACCTACATCTAAATAGGTAACTTTTCAGAAGATTAGGATAATGTTATTTAGAAATATTAAGGCAAAAAGAAATCTAAGTATTTGTACGTATAAGTATCGGCTTTATCTAACTCTGATGAACAAGTAACAATATACATAAAAAATGTCTACGAAATGTAAATTTCGACAAAAAGATTAAATTTTCGAAACGCAATATTTGGAGTATATTCGGGTATGTGTAACTTATAAGCCGGTTTTTTAAAGAAACGAATCTATGTTAGCACTGATTCAACAACATTAATCAGCCTTGTATTCTAAAAATGTATCACAATGTGTTGATTGCTGTCAAGTTGTCAAAATACAACAAAGTTTTGAGAATAAATTGGAATGCAGGCCTTGAGATTTGTTTCTTTATGGAACCTTTTTAAGTTAAAACCTATCAAAAATATACTTAGTAATATATATATATAACTTGAATATTTAGAATAAGGGACTATTGACAGGTGGATTGGACATAATTTTTTTAAATTAATTAATTACATGACCATGGATAAAGGTCCTTTAGTCAGAATAATAGAGTACAAATTTGACTTAACATAACAAACTAAAATCATTAACTGTACATCAGAATTAGGATTGCCATTAAACTGTGTTAGCGTTGCCAGCATCTACCGGGCTAATTGTATAATCAGGGCCGCGCACATTTCAAAGAACTCCATTGTGTGATGACCCTGGGGTGCTGTTGGGATAACTGGAGTTACTGGAGTCTGAGAAAGGGGCGAAGCGCCCTCTTCATCGGTCTCTTCCCGTTCCCCTGAGAGGGACTTAAAGTCAAGGAGGTAAGACTTGTAGTCCACTTGGTATAATTGTAGCGACATCTTTACGTATGTTTGCGTCAACTTGTTGAGTGTTCGAACCCTGAAATTGAATTTTTAGAAACTATTGACTTAGACAAAACTCAGCAAAGGTTTAACATCATGAACCTCTTTATTAGGTAGGAATTGAAACTTTTTATAAAATTAGAACAATCCCCAATAATTATTTACTATGCTTGAAAACGTAATGCACTTTCGAAAATTCCTACAAAAAATTAATACGTTAATGCACTATTATTTTTGAGAGCTTTGCTTACTTTTGCTGATAAAGGGGGGTGGTTGTCGTAATACTTGCGGCCCCTTACTTATGGTGCCCTTATAATCAATGTAGTTTTAGAACGTAAAAAATCATGAAAAAGACGAAACAGTTTTTTTTGGTAACTGCTTTAATGTATTATAAACAAAGGATAAAGTTTACTATACCTGACATGATAGGGGTTAATGACTTTCCACTCATAGTCCAGAGCTTTCATAGCGCGGAACACTTCTAACATTATATCGTTGGGCTTACTCTGAGACCGGATACCAAGGTGCCACTTAGCTCTGAAATCAAGATTTAGGTAATTACGTAAAGGCATAAGCGATTTATTATACGGAGCTAAGAAATACCGAAATGTCCGATGTAAAAGCTGGGTTTCATCATCGGGCGTCGAGGCAGAATACGAAATTCCACTCGTATCTCCCTATGTGGGTTCTTTAAGAGAGTACCAAATCCTAAAAGGCCTTGGAGTGTGAATGTCAGATTAAGTAATAATGTCGGTCAAGGACACTCACATTGCCAGAGACGCAATCGCAAAATGGCGAATATGTTAACGGCTTCTAAAAAACGGGTACTCTCCACCCCCTATCTTGAAACCTTTTTTTAACTGGGGATAATGATAGCGATCCTCCCTTCAAAATTGTGTTTTTTTTTCAATACCGATGTAGTATTATTACTACTACTACGATGTAGTATTGTGTGAGAACCTGGGCAGCGGCTATGCGTACTAATATAATTCTTATTAGCTTTGCTATAATTGTTATTTACCACACTTACAATTATTTGATATTAAATATCATGATTAATGTCGAAATGTAATGACGTAAGAGTGTTGCCAACAATAAAAAGGTAATTTAGCACTGCAGCAACCTCAATTCCCACAACGGGCAGACTCTACTATAGCATATCCGTTCGTGATCATTTCTTATTAGAAACGTGGCTATTGCCAAGTAGGTGATGACCTACTGTTTCCTCGCGATGTTTTGCTTCACCGTACGAGCGAATGTTAAATGCGCTCTTAGAAAGTCCATTAGTTGCACAGCCGGGGATCGAACTTACGACCTCAAGAATGAGAGTCACACGCTGAAGGCACTAGGCTAACACGGCTCTTTGTATTAATTTACTATAGGGGGTATCAATAGCAAGAAAGCTTTTTCTGCAGCTGTAATAATAATTAAAAACAGGACAACGGACAGGAATAACGGATAATAAATCGATTTACCGTTTAACGGGGGTCCCTCGTTGCTTATCAGCCGCCGGTTGTGCAGCGGGCGAGGATTTGTCTCTGAGAGGTGCAATACGTTCCGGGTGGGGACGATGTGTGTCAATGGCCGTTGGCGGGGAACTGTCTAAATTAACATTTTTAATCGAAGACATTATTAACGTAACTGCACCGGTCTGTAAGCGTGGATGCGTTTTGACAGCAATCCTGGAGGGTTGGAAAGCCTCAATCTAACCGAATAAATAATTACGTCGTTTAACGACAACACTAAATTTAATATGACATAGGAATTAATGGATAAGCCTGTTAAGCTATGTGGAGATGTGACTTCTGCTTGAACTAGAGTTTTGTGTATTTGTTTATAACACACACACATATCACTCAAATATTTACTGATAACATCATCATACATGAAGCAAATTTTAAACGCATGGTTTAAGTACACATACTAGACCCCTCTTCAAGTATTTTAAATGTTTTTTTGTATTACATAGTTAAAGCACATGAAAACACAAGTTTAGATAGTAAACTGTGTTAATATTTTTTTTACACTTACTTGCAATATAAAAGTCTTTGACCTCAGCCCGAGCTGCTTCATCAGCCATTCTCTTGTTGTCAATGATAAGATGATATGCAATTGCGAGTTGATCGTGGGGATCACCAGATAGTAAAGAACTATGAACTTCTTGCTCACGGACACTAAATTTCTCACAAACTTCAGCTATGGCCTCTGTATCTATTACTCCACTGTCCTGAATCATAAAACAATATAATATGAAAAAATTTGAAAACCTGATAAAAATTTAGAATTACTTATTTGAAATAAAATATATAAACACTTCAAATTGTTAAAATTACATAGAACATTACCTGTTCCACTGGAGATGGAAAGAGATAATCTGGAAGATCCTTTTGGAACCAATCATGTTTTTTAACATCTTCAATTGTGGCCCTTTTCATTGGATCAACTTGCATCATATTGCACAACAGACTTACAACACTTTTATTTAAATATTCTGGTATGGGAAATATTCCAGATTTTATCTTCCTAAACAATGTCGGGACATGTTCATCATCAAAGGGTAATGTCCCACAGAGTAATGCATAGAGAATGACTCCACATGACCAAACATCCACTTCTGGACCAGCATATAATTTTCCTGATATAACCTGAAATTACATTTATTATTTATTTAGCTAATCTGTCTTGTTTTAGCTAATATTCAGTCTACAACATTATATGGACCATGTTTTAATGATTGAAATTAAAAATGTGGACACTGCTTAATTGGCTCTATATTAATTTTTATTTTTAAAACCAAAAAAAAGAAAAGAAGTCAAGCTTCTACAATTTGAATAGATAGTTATATATTTAAAAAAAGTTATACCTCAGGTGCAGCATAGTTTGGAGACCCACATGATGTTCTTAAAAATTCTCCATCCATCATCATGTTGGACAGCCCAAAGTCAGCTATTTTCACATGCATATTGTGATCTAATAAAAGATTCTCAGGTTTAAGATCTCTATGAACTATCATGTGTCTATGACAGTAGTCAACACCTGATATGATTTGCTGGAAGAATCTTCTAGCTTCATGCTCTTGCAACTTTCCCCTCTTTACTATATAATCAAATAATTCTCCCCCTGACACATATTCCATAATCATAAAAATATCAGTTGGAGTAGATATCACCTGTAATAATTGTTTAAAAAATCTTAATACATTTAATTTTAATCAAATACCAATAACATTACATTTCAGTTACCAGACCTTGAGTGTCTGCTTTTCTTTGTATAGTTAAATCATAATATTGTGCACACTTACTTGGTACAGTTTAATAATATGAGGATGTCTGAATAGTTTTAGGTTTTGTATTTCTCGTCTGATCTTTCCAACAACATCTAGAGACTTGATTTTCTGCCTATTAAGTATTTTCACAGCCACTTTGTGCTTTGTTAATTGATGTTCACCAATCTTTACTTTTCCAAAGGTTCCAACACCGAGAGTTGCTCCTAATGTATAGTGCCCTATCTTAACTATGGGCTGAGCTCCACTAGCGACTACAGGTTTGTCCGACATGTTTTTGAACAATAAAAATTAAATAATACTGATGAAAATAATATTTTTTACGTCACAATTAAAATCACATCGCTTGTATTAAAGCCTGAAAATATCACCTGTAAAGCAAATAAATGTTTTACGTTTACGTAAAATCAATTCGAAAAACTAATTTAAGAATAATTATTACTAAATAATATAAACCTTTTCTCATTTGTACGTTTCTCATTTTGTTTTTATGTTCAGTTTAATTTAATGTAGTAATCTTGTAAATTGTCAGTAGTCATCTGTCAAGTACTTTAAAAAAGGGGAAAAGGTTATTCTATATTGCCATTCTAGTACAATTTTATTGTGTATTGTATTGCCAAATTTATATCTTTGACAAATATCTGGGACATTTTATTTCTTTAATCTAACCTTATTGAAAAAAATATCTTTACAAAAATGTATTAAAAGTAAAGTGGCGATGTTTGGAATCTACTAATTACTATTAAAAATTAAAATAATACTGTATCTTAAGTTACTGCTCAACTTAACTAACATAATTCACATGATCATTACATCATTTATTGATCACATCAGTGGGAGACGATCCACGCATGTGGCAACTCAGAATGCCTATGCCCCGGCCCCGCCCCGCGTCTGCTTGTGCCCTTTTCTGACGAGCTGTCGTGATTTTGTTGAAAGTGGATTTATCTATTTAATATTTACTGTATTTTATGATTTTCCAAAAGAATAAGTGTGTCAAGAATGGATAAATGTGGAATTTGTTTGAAACCTGCACAGGTACGTATTTAGCCAAGGTTTATGACTTAATTATGCCATACTAAAGCGGTCAATATTTTTTGTTTTCCTTGCGTGATTGTTATTTTTATAACATACCTAGGTATCAACTGTATAGTTTAATTTAATATCGTAATCCGAACTAAGTAACATATAAGTTTCTACTGTTTGCCTAACTACATATAACGGTTTAATAATGATGCTTGGTTCTAACAAAAAAAAAACTAAATACGTAGAACGATGGTAGGTATAAAACCAGCGCAGCCCGCCTTATTTTTTTTTATTTACGTACCTCGACTGTCGTCGCTCAAGTTTTTTTTACGTCTGGCTTAGCATCGAATAAAAACTAGGCAGTGTTTGTTTTTTAGAGTTCTCAATGTTCTCTTCGTTCAAGCTTTTATACTGTGAAATTTAACGTGTTTTTTTGTAATTGAAAAGCCTAGGTTTTTTAATGCAGTTTTTCGTAAAAAAGTAAAATAACATTAAATAATGCCTACTTATTTAACAATTTATTAAGGTTGATTCACAAAAGTAAATATATAATAATCATTATTTTAATGAGAAATTGCTTTGAATTGAGATTACATTCATATTAATTGACATTTCTTACTGACAGTAATTAGATGTCTTTATATGTTAATGCTAAAATACAGACATAAATTTTATCCAATTAGTTGTCTTTATTCTGATTAGCATTCCTGTAGGTTTTTAACATTGTTTTAATCAATTCACTTTAGTTGGTTGTAATTGAAGACTGTATGTTGTAATGTATATTACTAACTCAGACAATGTGTATTTTATACTGAGAAAAATATTGGATCTTGTTTTAACAATAACTATTTTCTTATATAGCTAGCATTCCAAGCTATAAAATTTATATATACAAAGTAATAAACTTCTAATTTCATCTATAAAAGTTATGTGACACTGAACCTTTCATATTAATGCAGCTATAAAATTGAAGTAGGCCATGCGTTTATAACTTTTTGGAAGTCATGCTAATATAAAGTTGTTTTTGTGATTTCAGCAACTCTTTGAAACGGGTACTGATTCTGTGTATGCCTGTTTCAAATGTCAACCTCTTGTCCCTGAAGTGACATTAGACGATAGTGATCCTAGTACTGCTGAGCAATCTTCGAATAATGAAGAGGTAATACAATTTAAATTATAAACACTAAATACCTATAAACAGTGAAAGAGCAAGAAAACATGACTACTTTCTAATAACTATAAATTTTACCTATTTATTCTAAGTAACCCAATGATGAAACATTGCAATATTGCAATAATTGAATATAAAGCGTCATAATGACAGTAATTATATCCTTTTTAATTGCATACAGTATTATTTTCAGGAGCAAACCAATCACAAATATCAATGTAATGTATGCCATAAGTCATTCCAGAAAAATATGCAGTTGCAAAATCATATGCGGAATCACCGTGCAGAGAGGCGATTTGTCTGCACTTTCTGTAACAAAGGTAAGAATTGTAAGAAAATCTTTATACTCAAACTATTATATGTTTCACATGTATTACATTTACAATAAGGCTTTCAGACCAAGGCTTCAATGTTCAAGACATATGGATGTCTTAGTGCTAAGTTGACACTGAGAGTTGACAAGGAGTATTAGAGATACTTATTATGATTGGTATGTCAAAATACAACTTGTGTTTGACATATGGTATGCCTCATACTTAGCACATTTAGTTTTGTCTCTGAATCTTACCCTAAGTACACTTAAAAATACCTAAATCTTTGACTCTTTTTAGCACAGAGTGAACACAAATTAATAGAATACTTATTTAATTTCTCTTTTATTTTATGTTTCATCCTATTTCATTTCAGCATTCTCCCAATCAAACAATTTGCGCGCTCATTTGCGCATCCACACCAATGAGCGACCCTACAAGTGCCAGGAGTGCGGCAAAGCTTTTACTCAAGTTAGTTTTTTATTTATATTATAATAATAATAAACACTATTCATGACAGAAATAGTTTGAACCATATCTGTTGCTAGGATTACTGTATAGGGTTTTGTTGTTGTCTAAGATCAGTGTTCATTGTCTAGATATAACTAATGACTATAGTGAACACTGTGGACAATAAGAGAATCTGTTAAAGACACTAGTGAGTGTACTTTAAATTAAATTAAATTAAAAAAAACACTACATTTTTATATATAATAGAACAGGGGACGAACGGGCAGTAGGTTCACCTGATGATAAGTGATACCGCCGCCCATGGACACCACTATATGCAACAGGGGTCGCAATTGCGTTGCCGGCCTTTAAATAGTAGATTATATCTGATTATGATGTTATCCTTTTTAATAAGAATTGTTGGGGTACTTTAATTAACTTGTCTGCTTAATTAAATTAATTGAGTTTGGTTTGGAACATAAATGACAGAATATAAAAAGATTCACAAAATGTGTCCACATCTTACAACACACATATGATAATTATGCTTCATTTATTTAATACTTACAGACACATATCTCCACCCACGCATATAATATACATAAAAATAGAAAATTCAAAAAGTAACTAAAATTTCTGATTTTTGTCATGATTAACTGAAAAACGATTTTTAAAACCAGTTTGATACTTAGTATTTATTGTCTTTTGTTATCGTAGCTTTTACACATTAAGAAGACACTTTTTAAACGGATTGAAGCTATGTATTATTGTCACCGTGACCAAGCACGCTGAAAAGCACGCTTAAAATTATGTAAATAATTATAATTTTTTAATAATAATAATAATACATAGCTTAAATCCGTTTAAAAAGTGTTTTCTCAGTTTGATACTGTTTTGTAGGGTCTTTGTACCATTTTTAATAAAATAAAATATGAGCTGTACTCAGTAAATAGTTTTCGATTAAAGCTAGTATGACGTTTGATTATGGCAAGATGGCTTTTGTCTCAAAGTACATATAGAAATTATGTAATTTATCGAAATCATCGTCTAGCTTAGTAAACTCTGATCTCTCTAACGCCATCTGCCGCTAGTTATAATAAACGTAATACAAGGGACAATGAAGAATATTAAATTAAATATTTTGTATTCGCGTTTAATTTCGTTCAAGAAGTTCTATATAAATGTCGTTCACGTATAAAGCAATGAAAATTATAATTTATTTCTCAGAGAATAATATTATGTCCGGAAACGGAAACGTAAACGATACGAACGACATCACATTCAGAACGTCAAGTTAATATCTTAGAGTTACTTAGATTACTCCCGCAAGAGCACCTCATCGGCGCTTTCATCCGTAGATGGCGGTTGGCTCTTTATTCTAAGTTAGTTTGCCTCTCGTCCAATGAAAAAATGTATATGCTATCGATATCGCGTTATTTATTCGATGTTCTCCATTGTCAGGTAACAAACCTCAACAACCATGTCCGCCTGCACACAGGAGAAAGGCCTTTTGTGTGTCCCGAACCTGGCTGCGACAAGGCATATGCACAGGTGAGGAAAAATTAATTTATTAATCCATATCAATATCGGATTAATGTCACATATATTGAATTCGTTGACCTCAGGAATATATAGGTCTTTCGGAAACAAAATGTAATAAATGTTGATTGATAAAAAAGGCAATGTTGGCCTTATTGAGCGTGCGGCTGCCATCCCCGTGGGTTCGCATCTAACACTCGCCCGTATGGTCAAGGAACATAGTGTAAAAACCGGCATGTCATAAATACGACATGTATCTCACAGAAGGCTGAACACCTACTTGTCTATGAAAAAAAAACAAAAAAAAACGGATGCAATCTGGGAGGCCATGACTTCTTGAAGCATCTTCAAATGGTTTTGGTCTCGAATTTAATATTTTAATTAAATATATGAAACTAATACGAAACATTCATCGGAAATTCAGTATCTACATATGTCTTGTGGATTATTAATTTAGCCACGGGCTGTAAAAATATTAATAGTAATGTTTTAGGCATTCTCTTATGTGCGTTTGCGTCACCATTCAGAAATTTTATCTCCTGAGTTTTTCGTTGACATTGTAAATAATCTCTACCATGTGTTTGACATAGTATTAAAAATCGGTTACGCGCAACTATTCATACAAATTGAGTAATGACGTAGTTTTACTGATAACATTTATTTATTTTCCATATAATTCTATCTTTGCAGTTGCATTTATAGTAATTTGATTTTTTTCCGGTTCCTTGAAAAACACTCGATAAATTGAATAAAATCGATGTTGAATCAATGTACCTTGCTCGCTAACATCAGATAATTTGAAATCTCTGATTCCCTATATTCTATAATTTGAAGTGTTTAAAATGTACCTTTCAATTGTTTTTCAAAATTCTTTGGACAATGATAGACTGAAGTTGCGCACACGAAAAAACATTGCGGAATTTTCGAAGTAAAATTGTGGACTTGGAAGTTTGAAATTTATCTCTGGTACTGAAACTGGTCTGATTTGAAACTTATAACTCCCCGTGACTTTCAAATTATCGAGAGTCAACAAATATCTATCGTTTTTGTAATATGGTTGACTCTAGATACAAAACATAAGATAATCGTGATTGTTTGAGAAACAATACCGGCGCTGATGATGAGAGACTGCTAATAGGGCTTCGTTAAAGCGTTAGCTAAAAAAATATTTATTTGAAAAATATAAAAGAAATCTAGACTATAGAGCAAAATTTATGTAGAATTTTGAATTCGCTCTGCAAACCAGCATGTCTTAGACCCAAAAAAGTCGACGGCGTGCGTCAGGCAGAGAAGGCCACCTACTTGCCAATTTGTAAAAACAAATGACCGTACGTATAGTTACAGGTATCTGTGACTCAGACCTGAAGGTTGTAATGCTATTGGTATTTTTAAGGACTTCTTGTGTGCCCGGAGTAATCTTAGGTGTTTTTATACATTAACTATCTATATATAATTAAAATATTCAGAAATCTATAAAAGCGCGCGTGTGTTAACTTTTAACTCAGGTCAAAGGTGTAGTGGATATAGCGTAATAGAATAGTAACTTTAAACGTATTAGAATGGACTCACGAACATACATTTCTAATAGAATTCTTATAGTAAATAATACAAATTGTATGGATAATGTATATAAGCATTTGTTCAAGCTCATAATAGACATAATTATTAGTAGGCTATTACAGTAATTATTGGGCTTAGATTACACTGAGACGGAAGCATTTATATCTTAGTTTCCTTTTTGTTTTTCTATTTATGTTGGTTTGTAAATTACGTAAGGAAATGCTGTTACGCATATCCTTGCGGTATTTTACGCCAGCAGGGATTATATGGGACTGAAACTTAATAACCCTACTCACTAAAACCTGACGGATGCCTTCAGCCTTATCCTTCCCCCCGCCAAACGCGAATGCCACATTAACACCGCGACATCTCCTTAGGGAGCGTTCAAGTATTACGTCACGCAATTTTTGGAGATTCTTGATGGGGGGGGCCGTAACGTTACCGTCTGTATCCAATAGTAAAACGTTTCGTGACCAACTCCAGTGACTCTTTAAACCTAAAACGTACCATTATGTGGGTAAAGTACTGGAAAGTGGAAAATAATATTAACAATAACGCACAATTCAATCCCCCCCCGCATAACGTTTTACAAAAGGACAAAAAATGCGTTATGTAATACTTGAACGCTCCCTTAGCACAAATCTTCAAAACCTTCTCTTAGCTTTCGCACGTCTGCCGTGCGAAAGCACGCCATCGTTGCCCCGGCCGTCGTTTTCTTTCCGCCGGAGCATCTGAATTGTTTTCACGCTCACGCTCCGCATTCTCCTTCTGGGTTATGATGGCCTCACAAAAAGCCTTGAAGGCATAGAATTGTCTTTCGTTAACATAGCTTTTACACATTGAAAGAAAATAATTTTTTTTAACAGGCTTAAAGCTAAGTATTATTATAAACTTACAATTATTTTACATAATTTTAAATTTAAATTTTTCCGACGTATATAAACAATAAAAAATGTTTTCTTTCAGCCTTGAAGGCATTCCAGGGACCGTCATTGTCAGCTTCCACCATACTTTGAAATTATTCCACTAATTATAGTGGAAGCGATAGATTGCCAACAATACTATAAGCAAGGAACAAGCGAAAGCCGTCCCATGCCCGAAACTCCTCAACTGTGTGTCACACCGTATCTTCTGTACAGGCCTTCCAATCGTAATCCAGAGTTTTTTAAAACCATTACGGATGAAGAAACGTCCTTCGCATATCTACTAGTTGTAATTTTAGTTGTTGTGTTGTGTAACTGAGCAATAAACAACTTTTTTGTAAAGTAAGATACCGATTAATGGATGGGATTTGAAAGACTACGCAATGGTTTTTTTAATATATTTTAGTTTATACAGTATTTATAATTGGTTTTCAGGTGACAAATTTAAACCAGCATCGCAAGCGTCATTTGTCTGGCCGCCCCTTAGAGACGTCATACCAATGTCCGATGTGTGGTCAGAGCTTTGCGCAAAGGAACCATATGTACACGCATAGGTAATATGATCATTAATAAGGTTATTGTAATGACAACGGCTTATTTTCTATGGAGTTGACTTTTTTTTAAGAAATAAATGTATAATATATTTTCATGTCTATATTGTCTCTTAAATGATAACTAACACATTTCAATATCCCGTTGTCCCGGCCCATATTATTTTTAATGTTATGGATGATAATATTTATAGTAATTTAATTGTTTATAGTTACAAGGAATATTTTTAAGGAGACTGATAAGGACAAATCAATGTTTCTAGACGTGAAGCCCATTCGACGTTGAAGAGCCCGGTGCGGGTTCGTTTCCCGTGTTCCATGTGCGACGTGAAGCTGCCTTCCGAGAGACTTTTGCAGGTCCACATGGCCAGACACCACCAGGAGGATGAAGAAGAACGTAAGAATAAAGCTCAACTGTTGATATAATAAAAAAAAGCATTTTAATATATTAATTAGAATTCCTAAAATTTTGGAATTTATTTTTAAGATATAATTTGTCTTTGTATAGAATTGGTGTTATGTAGAAGATTTTCAACTTAACCACGCACGCTTAATTGTTTGAGAAATATGGTACCTTGAATGTGTTTTAAGACTGAAGACTGGTTGCTCGCGACTTCGAATCCAAGTGTAGGGTTACATGTGATAATTTAATTTTTTTATGTAAAAGTAAAAGTTGGCGTGGTGACTATATATATGTCGCAGGAAAGTTGTTAAATCAGATAGTTCATTGAATCATTAGACAGTTAATTAAAAATATCGATTCAATCGAGTCGCTGACGTTCCGTCAGACAAGTGAGTGAACGAAACGTTTAACGAGTTTTCTAAACGTTCCTAGGCAATAAGACTAACCTAATCTAACCATTTACAATCAAGCAAAATACGGAATTTCCAAGCTCTCAGTTCTTCAGTCACACCGAAATAACAATAACAAATGAAATAATCATGGCGGAGTCTCGTTTTACCATCTTGTTTTACATTATTAATCAACATGCTGGCTTTCGGTCAGACAGATAATTAAACGTTTTCGACGCTGCTTTATTTAAATCAAAATGCTAGCGACTTGATTGAATATTGATTTTTAATTAACTGTCTCGTGATTCAATTAACTCTGATTTAACTACTTTACTGCGACATATATACGGTATTTTATCAAATTATTTTATATTACATATTGCTTATATAAACAGTTTATATGTATATAGTAGTGGGTACGGTGTGTGATTTTTTTAAACTTTTAATAAATAATAATGTTTATTAGATAAAGTTATAATTTTCTGTAAAACATAAGAGAAATATTTTTTTTTCCATATTTCCATATGATTCGCGATAAAAACCCGCACCTCGTGTCGGCTTATTACTTGTTTATATGAACTATTATATATTAAATACACATTATTGATTCAGAGATGCAATATAAGTGCGTGTTCGCATCGTGTGGGGCGATAGTGGGATCTCCCCGCGAGCACACCGAGCACTTGTTACGAGCGCATCAGTTGCGCGTACTCGCCACTCGTGCGCAGTCCCCACCCAAAAGGGGCCGACCGCCTAAGGTGACATATAACATAAACATGATAAATATTATTTGCATAAAAAAATAGAATTTGTGTTTCAGTCTCGTTTTGAGTCTAGTTCACCTTAAGCTAGTGCCAAATGGACACGCGGAAAAGATCAGCCCTCTGATTCGGACGCACGTACTCACGGTTGTGTTGCCATTCTTTAAGATTGAGATATATTATTCATCTTATTTGAAGTTGAATATAAAAACCGTATGTTTAACATGGTTCATTCAAGCTAAATATGCATCTCCTGGACGGAGACGGATGACACTACGATAGGCCGCATCACACTTAACATCACGTGGTGCTGTGGCCAAACGTCTGTCCAGTTTTGTATAAAAAAAACATTACAATGATTGTCTTATTACATTTCTATAAGAAATATAATAATGATATTTGTTTTCGCAGATGAAGGACCCTCTGGAACTAGATGACGATGACCAATCAGAATTTGTGGTTAGAAGTATTTGATTTCATTTTTTAAATTTTGTTTTGTAAATGATCTTCATCTTTATAACTAAATGTAACACTTTAAAAAAAGACTACCTTTTTTAGGTCTGGGCCTCAGATTTATGTATCTGTTTCATGATCATTTGTAAATTGAATAGGCAAGTAGGTGATCAGCCTTCTGTGGCTGACACAAAACGTTGACTTTTTGGGTCTAAGGCAAGCCGGTTTCCTCACGATGTTTTCATACGTTCGAGCTAATGTTAAATGCGAACATAGAAAGAAAATCCATTGGTGCACAGCCGGGGATCGAACGTACGACCTCAGGGATGAGCACTGCACGCTGAAGCCACTAGGCCAACACTGCTCAAAAGCATGCATATACTTAAAAAATATTACGAGCAGAGTTCTTACAAACTAAAATATGTGATCTAAAAGTTAGAGATATTTAGTTATTGCAAATTTTGGAAAAGGGCAATTTCAGGGGAAAATTTATTAGTTAACTTACACTAGAACGGTTCTACAAAAAGGAATAGGAAATTGATGAATCTTTAAGTTTATTTTTGAGATAATTGATGTGACTTTTTATATATGACAGACAAGTCCACTAAGTCCAACCAGTATTCTAAACTAGAAATTTGTTGGTTTATCTTTCAAATTGAAGGTTAAATCTCAATTCACCATTGAATTATGCTATAATAGTACCAATTCTAATAGAGTTAAGGAAAGCTTTGAATAAAATGAAGCATGTGTAATTTCAGGTTCCAATCATAAAAGAGGAGCCTCAGTACATCCCCAAGTTAAAAGTGCAAAGTTTATTTCAGTGAGTGAAACAGACAATATTCCTGATAAATTATAAAAGGCGTTATAAGTACTCTGCGTGGTTGTTAATTCTAGTGGCTCATACAAGATGGTCCTTCGAGCCGGAATTTTTTTCCAAACATTATGTTGAATAGGTGCTGGCTATCTCATTCAATTTAAAATATCTTCAATTGTGATATAGATATTTTATACAGATGTTGAAATCATTAACCAATTGATCCAGAAATCTAACGATTGAATCTGTGTAAAAGTGATATAAACTTGACACACGCAGTGACGCTATAGTAAATGTTGCGCCGCGTATTTAGAACATGTACGCATTTTGTATAAAAAAATGCAATTTCGATGGTTTAGAATACATTCCCATCATTTGAGTTTAAAAAATTCTTGTAAAGGGAGAAATAATGAGATTGGAGCGTTATAGCAATTTATAAGTAATAATTATCTTATTCGCTTACCATAAGTGGTTCTTACATTATTTAATTAGTTAATTTCATATAACGTAATTAAGGTATTGCTAAACTTTGGTTACTTATCAATCGACAATTTTTTTGTTGTATTACATTTTATATACAAATTATTGAGAGTGCAATATCATTTCTGTGTAAAATAAAGAAAGGAATACATATTTTTAGATATTAAATAATTATAAGAGGTTAAACATGAATTCGCAAAATTGTCAAAGTTGAATTAGCGTTTGGCTGGTTATCTTAAAATATCTAATATTTTTATTGACCAAACAAAATCCGAATGAATTAATATGAATTTTAATTATTTATATTGTTTTATGTCTAATTATTTACATTAACAACCGACCAGGTTAGGTCATATTAAAGTTATCGCTGAATAAGCTGGCTAAAAGAGATGCGCTGAAGTCGTTTTTAGGTACGCAAAATCTCAAAAAATATTTATCCAAATTTGATTTTCACTTCAGAAAAAGGCGTTATATTAGAGGGTATATATTTAGGCTGAAAATCACGCTTTGCACTTATCGTGTAGGTAAATATTAAATACTCTTAATTAAATGTTAATGTGTAATTTGAATATAGTTGATTGGTCGGTTCGCGGAGATATATGCTGACTGTTTAATCAAATAATTATGTACGTGAGAACCGGCAATAATTGCGTGTTAATAAACGATATAGATTATCTTTTATAAAAGCTATATTGTCATGAGGATTAAGCAAAAATAGCCATCCGTTATTAAAAAAAAAGGAAAGTTATATTTTATTTAAGACATGATTTTATAATGAAAAGATCGCAAATATCAATATACTTTGTCAGTTATTTTTACTTAGTTTTACTAAAGATAACTGAGAATTGCGTTTGTATATTTTAAGGTTTATAGTTATAGTTTAAAATCGCAATATTATTATTTGAAATGTCGAATATTTTTTTATAGCATTGAATCGCTTTAAGCGGTCGGTATATTATAAACCTAAATAAATACTACTTTAAATTACAGCCGTATTTTAACGAGATTGTGTATTTTGACAGCTGTCTAAAAATACAGACTACACCTTGACTGTGCTGAGTTTTCTTCCGTGTTATTTTAACGATAGCAATATTATCTTCAAGTACATAGATTATATAAAGTGATTCTAATATAGACTATATGATGACCGCATTTGATAGTTGAGAGCACATGTTGATGAATAGATAAGAATTATAGAATAAAAAAGATTTAAGTATAAGGAATACCTTTGATGGAGCTCCTTTTATACCAAAATAGCTATGATGTAATAAATTATTACTGTTTTACATTGCCTTTAGCGATTTTGTTCTGATGTTGTTAAGTCATTATATGGTTTTGCCGTTACAACTATAAATATAGTTTACATATTCCGTTACTTATACCGCCTACCAAGACTGACTGACCTCACCATTTTTATTTATTTCCACGATTATCTTTAGGAGAATTTCTGGGAATAAGGACTAAATGTCGAGTGTAATCTTTGATAGTTAATTTCTTTTAAATTCGGCCAGTCGCTGGAGCGATGTCTGAACTGACAAATCTTCTAAAGAACTTGTTATACAAAAAAATTACAACTTTGTCTATTATATTAAACCCATTAAACAGATTTGTGAAGGTCGTTTTCGATTTCCACAAGTGTAGTTATTTTGGTATAAAATGCAGAACTTTAGTATAAGGTGAAAATGTTCCTATGTGCGTCAGAGTGTGAGGTGGTGTTGTTTAGTACGTAGATGTAATATAGTCGACCATAATGTAGCCTTGTTAAGTGCGACCGAGATTTTTCTATTAACATACATTTATCTTCAAATATACAATTTTAAATATAACCTGCTGTTTTATTTTAATTCCTTATAAATAAATAAATAATAAAAATGTGTTTATTCATTACAACAACGCATAATGTGTAAGATTTGTTTCCTTTTAAGTTCAAAATACCTGTGTCAGGGTTTCAAGCTCTTCCTTAAAAAACTTAATCGTTAATTCCATTCCTTTTTTTTTGTTTTCTTTTTCAATTACGATGTTGATTTATTTTAACTTCACATCTTCCAATTTGTTTAATTCGTAAAAATATAATAATTTAGACTTTTGGCTGTTTCTTGATATTTTTCTGAATATTGAACTTATGGCAAGTCATTTAAGATCTCCACCATAAAGTTATGGGATACGTTTCCCGATTCCACATGATTAGCTACCTCTGTAACGCCTTTTAAAAGTCTTCTATATGAACCCCTATCTATCCAAATGAATTCGTTTGTAATTCATGTATATCCTTTTTTGATTTTGTTTTGTATCTCAGCATTAGTTGTTGTATATTTTAAATATACAACTAATGCTAAGATATGCATGATAATGCTATTTCATAACATTTCATTAATTCATAAATCACTGTAACTATAGCTGATTTATAGACATTGTTGTAGAACATGTCATTGTTGTAAAAAATTCAGTCGGAACTTTTATCAGAGCTGTATCCATATATATTGATGTAATCGTGGAATGTTTAGCGCAATCTTTATCTGACCAGGTATAGTGGTCGTGGTAGTGGGGGTGGATGCCGTATCTTCATCTTTTCCCTATTACCCATGGAAGCACCACCACGCGCTTTATGATTATTTTTAGTGACCTAAGAAAGAGTGGATTCAATTAGATCTCATATTACAGGTAAACGCCAAAAGCTCTATTTAAAAGAAGACCTGTTTACACATTCCTTTAATAATCGACATATAATATTCCGTGGCCATGAGCAATAGAGCACATTGCACCTCGTCGTTTCGCTTCGAGTCAAACAATAACTTTAAAAATTGTCTTTTTAAAAAAACTTGTGATCTTTCTGACATTGGAAGAAAGACAAATTATTTCGTCATAACTACATAATAAACAAAATAGGTACATTGCAAGTATACATATACATGATGAAGTAAAAATAACGCTGCCTGAAATCCAAACACAATCCAAATCACAAGCCAACAATCCAAAAATTACATATTTGCTATATTGATTTTACTTTCACATGTAACGTTATAATTTAAAGAAAGTCGGCAGTGTTCAGTCGTGAGTCGTGAGTCTGGTTATTTGGTATTCGTTAAATGCCTTACGTTGACGTAAACAATAAATATAATAGATATCTAAGTTATCGCCGTAAATAAAATAAATTATTGATCATAATTGCTTATGTCGTGTCTTAGTTGAATATTAATTGTCTTGGAAACAGCACGCAAGTTCATTTACGTGTGGGTAAGTGATCCTTAATTCAATACATATTTTATCGTAGCTTTTAGACGATTTGTTTTATCCTAACATATTCAATGATTATTAATATACGAAGAATACAAAAATAGCGGGGTTGAAGATTTCTTAACTAAAAGAGTTATATCAAAGACTATCAAACTGTTGTCAAATGATTTAAAACGCGGGATAATAGAATAAAGAGAACGTATTGTTTATCGACGCAAATTTCCATAAAACTTCAAGGTTTTATTTTATGTCACTGATACACGATACGTTATATATATGTCGCAGCCATCTAGCTTAATAAGCCGTTCAATTAACAGCCTAGCCTAGTATAAATAAATGGCGCCGTTTACTAGCGGCCTGAACAAAAAGCTAGTCAAATGACATGGATCGATAGCGTTTCCTCACTTGCCTAGCCTGTTGATTATTAATTAAAATTCAGTTCCACTTTCTGCCAATCTGATTGATTTTAAGTAATTCTAGACAACACATTAGAACATTAGAATATTGAGAATGAAGTTCTTATAAGCTTCCCACTCTAACGCTCAGCCTACCTGCTCTGGCAATTGAAAAAAAAGGATAATTGCGGGACTCCCGATAACTTCTTCTTTCTTTACAGTTCTTTATATTCCGTAAAAGTTTTACAATGTTCTTTTGTAGGAATATGGACCGCTGGATCGGAAAGACGGCTGTCGTTACTGGCGCAAGTGCAGGCATTGGCGCTGAGATTTGCGTTCAGTTGGCCAATTCCGGCTTAAAGCTTGTCGGGTTGGCAAGGCGTTCTCAACTTGTGGATGTGAGAATTAGTCAGAGTTATAAATCACGGTTATTATGATTTATGGCTTCTGTATTATAGAACATAGCATAATGAATCATGTAATAACAGATTAAAAATAACCGTTATTCGTTAAAGAGACGTTTTTAGATCGTATATTATATATTAATTAGTAATAACAAATTTTTTAAATAAAAATTATATCGCAAATTGTTTTTGGATCCTAGAGGATGTAAACGTTGTTCTTCTCATAGAACGGGTATAAAATCTATAATTGAATTATTACTTATTTCGCGGCCTTATTATTAACCCAAATTGTGTAGTACCAGAAGGTAATAAGTTTAATTCTATTTATCATTAAATTCAATAAAATAATCAAGGAAACGTAGAAATTTGTTTGTCGATTATATTATTTTGAACATACTTGTCAGCATAGAACGACTTTGATGTATTTTTCATTGAATAACAGGAACTGAAAACACAAATAACAGGCTCTGGTAGTATTCATTCGATACAATGTGACATTACCAAGCAAGAAGACGTCGAAGCAGCATTTAAGTCAGTGGAGGAGAACTATGGAGGCACACACATACTCGTCAATAATGCTGGAGTCATGTATCCAGGAAATATAAGTGGTATAATACAAATTTTTCACATTTGATGTCTTATTTTCTGGTAAATTTATTAGAGATAGAGTATGAGATTAACCTTTTACTTAGTAGTTCCATACTAATATTATAAAGTCTTATATATCATTAAAATATTTAATATATTTTTCTTGAGCATAAAATAAAATCGGAGACAAATTCTATTCGCCGTAGTAAAAATACAAATCCCTTGAAACTATTATCTACTCAAAAAATATTGCTAACTTCATAGTATGTTTTACTGCCGAAATGGACTTTAATAATTTATGTTGTTTTCAGAGTTCGGAAACTCACCCGTAAGCTGTGATGAAATGTTATCAACAATCGACATCAACGTAAAAGGACTCATACTCTGCACACGACACGCTCTTAATTCTATGAAAACTCATAACTTTAATGGGCACATCATTAATATATCCAGGTCAATATCTTCATCGCCACCTCCTTCTCTCTACTCTATTCTATTAAATCGCCAAACTTCCTCTTAATTTAAAAAAAAAAACAAGAATTAAAAATCCCAAGGCCTATATATAGTTATGTATATGTATATGCACCTTTATTAGATACTTTTTGGATTTTCAATGATGATTTTAGACAATTCAAGTTGTAGTTTACGCTCTTCGATTCCGACGACATACGATTGGCTCCCTCCCTCACCTCTTTTAAAAGTCTTCTACATAAACACTTCTTAACATATCCTATCCTGTTCTATCGTGACTTTTGTAATTAATGTATTTTCTTATTCTTTTGCATTACACTGTAATTAATCTTTTAATTAATTTTACTTTAGATTAGGTTTGATAATTCTATAATTTATATATAAATCAGTGTTTCTCGTAATTTAATTCCTATTTGATTTGGTTATGCACTTCTTGCTTGCACTTAATATTTCTTTTTTTAGTGTTTCCCTTAGTAGGGTTGCCTGGAAGAGATCTAAGAGCGAGAGCATTTGATGAATACAAGTCACATTATTCTCAATCCGGTCCAATTACAAAAATGCAATCCTAAATGACTTGCTCATACTTTTACGTTCACTAGTGAATTCTCTAAACAACTATACATGCTTTAGAAATCCCTTAACGAGATTAAATCAATGTAAATGAACAAGGAACGAATCATAATGTTTGAATAAAATATTGTAATTTTAATGAATTTCTGTATAAAGCCAAACAAACCTGAAATTGAGGGTGAGGCGTTCAGCACGTTATTACTGCGTCCAATTTGTTTGATTCTTTGCAGGTTTTGTTAACAATTTATTTGGACTCAAATTCACTTGTAATTGATTTTTCAGCATTGCTGGTCATTACGTGCCGTACTTACCTGTGTTTAACTCGTACCCAGCGAGTAAGTACGCAGTGTCGGCCTTCACACAGTCACTTCTCAACGAATTAGCGCATTTGAACAGCAATATTAAAGTTACGGTATGAATTCCCTATTTACATTGTTATATAGGTTAATCAGCACTATAAGGTAAATTAGAGCTGTGTTGACCTAGTGGCTTCAGCGTGCGACTCTCATCCCTGAGGTCTTAGGTTCTATCCCCGAGTGTGCACCTATGGATTTTCTTTCTATGTGCGCATTTAACATTAGCTCGAACGGTGAAGGAAAACATCGTAATGAAACCGGCTTGCGTTAAACCCAAAAAGTCACCTATGCCTATTAGATTAAAAAATGATCATGAAACAGATACAGAAATCTGAGGCCCAGACCTAAAATGGTTGTAGCGCCATTGATTTTTTTTTAAATCAGCATTATTACCAAACCGATAACCGTATCATGCGCGATATAAAGTACCTAGGCGGAACGTCGGATAATCCAATCCAGAGAATCCATTCAATAAGAGTTGTCTAAATCTATCGCCAAGGCTTTTGCTCACTCAATGTCACTTAGTTTCAAAAGGGTGGCGAATACGTAAATTAGTTATTATTATTAATAAGCATAGCATTACATTTCCTTTTATAGTATTAATTTATTTTATTAGAATTTAACTAGCATTTTTTTATTAATAAAACTAAAACTAATTTAAGAAGTATGGTTATACGTTGAGCAAGAAAAGTACAAGTACCGGGTACCTTTAAATTTTATTTTTATATCGTTTCAGAGCATAGCGCCGGGGCTAGTGAAAACCGATATGGTCGAAAGGGGAGGCAAAACTTTAGATGTACCAATGCTGACTCCGGAAGATGTAGCTAATGCGGTGTCTTATGTACTCGCAACTCCCCCAAACATAAATGTGAGGCTTCCTTTATTCATAAACATACCATAACGTCTTATATCTGTAAATCTCATGTCAATTGTCAAATGAATAAACGTGACAGTACATTTGCCGGCAACGCAGTTGCGAGCCCATAGATAGTCAACGTGTTTAAAACCAAATGACTTTTCGCATTGCGTGACTTTGTCACCATGTGACCATTTTCCTCATCATTTAATTCTAACATCAGGTGAGCCTTCCACCCGCTTGCACTCTGTTCTTTAAAAAACATCTTTAAATGTATATTAATTTTATAGTAATTGACTATTGAATATATATGTATGTACATTTTTATTACATTCGAACGCAGTCCTTTTTTAAGCTTATATTATATGCGCATAAGCCCATACGTATCAAAACAGAAATTTTCAAATATTTACTCTTATGTTTAGAAATTCGTTATGATGTAATTGTCAAATTCTAAACGTTTATTTTTCAGATAAACGAGCTTTCTCTGTGCCATGTATCGGAGAAGAGGCTATAAATAAAAAAAATATTGCTGTCCATAACTTTTATTACATTAGGCACTTATTGTGAACTAAAATTAAAAGCGCTAGACGAAGCCAATCCCAGGATACTAGTTGTAAATTGAACGAGGGCGCGTAAAATGTCCAGTTTGAGGGTCCAAAAAATAGATGGAGCGCTAGATTCCTCAGCTTGGGCGCTCTGAAACATATATTTTATTAATTGCAAATATATCTATGACAATAAAACACGTGTTTGCATTTAATAAAACAGACCTTAAAATACGTAAATAATTTTGAAGACTTCTTTGAATTATTTATTTAGTGCCCTGCGATGTGCCCGTTAACTTAGTTATATACACGCTAAAATAATTATTAAAGGGAATTTAATTAAATAACTATTTTGGAATCTTTTTTATTTACTGCTCACACACAGGTCGTACAGATATGGACGCTGTATTACGACAATCACTGCTGTTATACTTTTGTTGTATCACTTAACTATTTTATCAATAACTTAATTTTATAACTAACATAATATATATATACATATCGTGGCCAAATCGTAAAATATATTATTGCATAAACTTTAACAGTTAAAAATAATTTATATAGCTGAATAAATATAGAAACCGATGTAAATTAGATATAACTTAACTTTTTAAATATTTTTTTTTGCCGGATCCAGTTCCATGAGATACATAAAAAATACAATAAGCTCCTACAGAAAAAAACATCATTATCTAAACAATAATTGCCTCAGATTGCGTCTAGTTAATTTTTATTTCATAGGCTATATGCCTTCTGTCTGGCACCTCGATACTTATCTGTCATAAATTTCTGATAACCAAACAAAAACCAACGGGGAAAAAGTATTGTACGCCTTGAACATTAAACAAAACGTTATTCTTTTTATAACTTTAAATATATCTGGCCTGATACTTTCAAATGGTTTTCACGATTCAATTATCAATTCCACGATCCAGCCACATGAAGATCACATACAAGCTATTGTATACCTAAGAAGTATATTATAGAGTTTAACAAAATGTTTTCTTTGCAATTAGACGGTGTTAATAATTAATAAATTTCAAGATAACGTTTCCACGGGTGTGAGCTTCCACCGGAACTGCCTTTTGACATGTTTCCGAGAAGCGCCATCAGTAAACTCGAGAAAAATCCAGCTGAATCCTTCATTTGCGGCTCTCCATGCTCCTCTGAGCTTGCGTCAGGATCAAGTGCCTGGAAAAACCTTTTAATAATTATAGATAATTTATTTTTAGTATGGAAAGTATACGTTTATACCGACTTCAAAAAAGCATGTTATCAGTTTGACCTTTATCTATTTGATGTTCGTATTCAAAAATAATTTAGTATGTTGATCTATTTAGGCTACCGACCACGTGTGCTAGATTTAAGTATAAGTATTTGTGTTTGTACGTTTGCCAACAAATTTCTCGGCTTAACTTATGGAGAACAGTCCAAGTTTCATCGAAATTATACAATTCAGTAGTTTTGAGCTGTAGTTACACGTAGGTATCTTGGTAAATGCTGACAGATATCTTATTAAGTCGATTGAAGTTAGTTGAATGACTTCTTTCTGTTTAATAATTAATTACTCACAGCACTGATCCCTTGAATCAATTTGGATAGCAAATTACCAAAAAAGGCTCCATTGTTTGTCTGAAATATTTTAAACGTTAATTATTATAACATTTTTGTAATGTCTTCAATATAAACCATTAATTCTTACCGATCCACCTCCAGTAATCGTGTCCAAAGACGTCAAGAAATAACTAGCTATAACAGAACCAGGATTTTCGTTCCCTTCCGACTGAAAATAACATTGCCATCAATAATAATACTATTAAAGTACTATACTTATTGAAGCATAATTTCTATAAAAAATAAAAACGTACCAATAATCCTACAAAAAGACCAATTCCGGAAGCTATCAACGCGTTTAAGTCAATTCCATCGCCCTAGAACATGACATTATTCGGATTATCTGTGATTTGAGAAAAAAAATGTTTTTAATCTTGGTACTTACACTCAAATTGGCAACAATTCCACTAACTGTTGCAAGTAGCGATCCTAAATCAGACTGGCCATCTTCCTAAAATCACGAATACATATTTAAAATAATATATAAAATTCCATTATCAAGAAAGCAATACTTGTTTTTATCGCAAAAATACTATTAATATAATTTCCCATAAAATTACCTAAAATGTCTATTACGAAATACTTTTTGAACCTACCAAGGTTAAATAGAATTCACATGTTCATTACTTACACCACCACTTAATCCAGCCAGAAGACCCAAAATGCCACCTCCTTGTCCATCACCTTCAGGTTCATCATATTCATCCTCAACCGAATCCATTTCCGAATCCAACTCCTGATTTGAATTAGGATCGTCATCACTTTCCTCCGAATCCATAGAGTCTCTAGAATCACTTTCGTTCTCTTCTCTTTGGAAAGTAGGTTTTAAGTTGTTTTCGTTATCAATATCGTTGATTTGTCTACGCACTATTATGTGCGGTGTAAGCCTGTCCACGATAAGTCTTAGGATATTCTGTAGAAGTATCTGAAAAACATGTAAAAATAATTTTTGTACTTAATGACAAGATATTTGAGAAAAAAAATTATATTTTAAATATTGTTATTGCGATAAAAGGTTCAATTAAATTCATATTAATGTATAGAAAAGAGTGCGTACTTACCTTCATACTTTTTCTGTGCCAGGTGCAATATTCCAGTGTAATAAAAAATTCATGCACTAATTCACACGTGATATTGAAAGTAATAAATTAAAAATGTATTTCTGTATACTTCAATACGCACACAAAAATAAATTACCTCCAAAAATCGGTAATTTATTCAAATACAATTTAATTACCTCATAAAATTATTTCTTGCAACAAACGGTGCCATAAGAAAACTTCACCTAACTGGTGCCACGCTGCCACCCAAAATATATACAAAAACAAATGAAAGCAGAAAAGTATAAACTATCTAGTGGGAATAAAAAATTGAGATAATAATTTTCAGATTAATAAAGGTTTTCTTGTTATTATTATTATAAAAAACAACTTCATTTGTTTTGTACTAAGATACGATTTCATTTAACGCTCAATGATTTGGTAAGATGTAAAGTAGCGCTAAGTATGAGTCCCGTATGTCAAATCCAACACATTTTTACCTAGCTAAGTTTACAATTAAAATTTGTGCGTATAATTTCAAAATAGTTGAAACACTTACGCTTGCACTGCTTGAACTTGGAAGAATAGCACCCAATAGGTTAAAGATGCTGAATATACTGCTTCCGCCTCCGGAAGACGCTGGTGCGGGGATCAGGTCATCTTCATCATCATCGCTCGGGTCGATGGGGACGGATACGGGAGCTGAGTCTCTTATAGGTATGATGGCATCCTTGTCTGTTGTATCTTCATCATTCACAGTCAATGGACTTACCGTTGTATCTGTCTAATATTAAATTAGCTATACTAAACATGGAGCGTCGTTTGAATAGGTATATGCCATTTTATTTGCGCAATATATATCAATCTGTTCGACGTCCTAAAGGACTTGTTCAGTTTATGTCTCCACCATACTACATTGTGACTTTATTTGTACGTAATAAAAGGAGGCACGAAGTGTGGCACAGAGTCTGGGCCTCAGATTCTGTCTCTGTTTCATTATCATTTGTTAATCGAATAGGCAAGCAGGTGATCAGCCTTCAGTGCCTGACGCACGCCGTCGACTTTTTGGGCCTAAGGCAAGCTGCTTCCTCACGATGTTTTCCTTCACCGTTCGAGCAAATGTTAAATGGCAACATAGAAAGAAAATCCATTGGTTCACAGCCGGGGATTGAACCTACGACCTTAGGGATGAGAGTCGCACGCTGAAGCCACTACGCCAACACTGCTCCAAAGTTAAGTAATGTATCAATTAACTATTTATGAAAAAAAACTAAAATTTATTCATTTTAGAGATAGTTTAACGACTCTGACTAAGGTGAACATAAAATAACCTCGGCTGATGAGGTCCAAACTTGTTATTAACGAAATTACAAGGAAATTAGTCGGTGGTATTTTTTCGTATGGTTTTTTTCTTAAGGATATAATTTAGACCTTGTACCCTTCACATCGCAGGTACTGTTAAAATAATAAAAAGTTATTCATTTTAATACCCATTATTAAGTATTATTTATTATTGAGAGCGATTATCAACGCGATCACTATTGCCACTGAAGATCATTGTGATGGCTTTCTATATGGATATTCTGGGATGTATTCCAGGCGAAACAAAAATTATATCGGATGAATTAATATTATGATAATGAAAACTTAATACATATTGTTACGACGGGTCGACTGTTACACTGACACTAGTTAGAGAACTTTTCAGCAGGCTGTAATATGATTTTTGACCGTTTCAGGAGAGGGTCTTCTCATATTAGAAAATTGTAATTTCCATAATGTTACCCTAGTTTTCAGGAAGCTGAAACCTATTTTTCAGTCGGTTTCAGAACATGTGTAGTAGAGTGGTGCAGTTTTCAGGGGACCCGTTTTATAATATGTATAACTAAATATTTTTGATCCACATATTATAATAATAATCAAAATATATAATTATGAATTCATTAAATTTATCCATAGGTCCGATATGTATGAAGCAAAAATGTCAGCATTGGGGTACATCAATCGATAAATATCGCAATACAGCGAGTAAATGCTATCTATCAGCGTTAAAGGTACATTCAACACTTTGAGTTTGTTTTAATTTTCTTTAAAATTGTAAATACTGTATATTTGATTGTTATGGTTACTAATAAAAACATAGAATTAAATCCTATTATTCAAAGGCTGTATAAAAAACTTACCGAAGTACTTTCTTGTCTTCTCATTCTAATATGTGATGGGAGGCAGAATCCATGCGCTAATAATGTCATAGCGAAAAACACACCAAAAGTCCGTCTCTCCATTTTTGCACTGCACAAGAATAAAAATTCCATTACTATTTATAACTAAGCATTCCTTAATTAGCCCTTACTAGGAATTTCATATATACCTATTTAGTTAACGAATTTTGTTTAAATATTTAACGATAATCTCAAAAGTTTAATTATGCAAAATCTTTATTCACAAGTTGGCTTTATTATAACATTGACTAGATTTACGGTGCAATGTCTGTCTTTATCTAGTAAGTTTAAATTATGTTTGTATGGCATTGATCGGTGTAACTTATAACTTTGTACATGATCACTATACAGGAGCTAACATTTTGTAATTTCCTTTTTAAAATACCAGTAATTTTTAAATATTATAACGTTAATTGATTTATTCGTAATTAAAATTAAGCTTTTGTATAATAACGTAACGTAATAATACATAACGCACATATTTACGCGAGTATATCGAATTACACAACACGCGTCGAAATGTAGGCATCCTCCGGAATTTTATGTTCTGTTATTTTCTTTTATGAACTAGTTAAACAATTTTATATAAATAAACCCATTAAATCTTATAGTTTACTTCACAGTCAGCCTGGAAAGACCTTTAACTTAAACTAGTGTAATGTAGTGAATAGTGCAATTGTGGAGATACCACATGAAAGGAGATAAACATTATCTTAGTTTTAAATTATCGTGCTTGTACTACTCGTATTGTAGAAATTTAAGTCAATAATTATTAGCCATAATTATTTTAAAAAAGACTATCTGAATTGAACTAGATTTCAGTCTTTTTTTTGTTCTTTACAGTTTGATAAAAAAATTGAAAATAACAAAACACTCTGTATATACCAATTAGGCCTGAATCCCAGCTATCATCATTGTGGAAGTCGTATTGCGTCACTCGAGTTGCCAAACAAGCGGCAATGTCTCCTATATCCGTTTGCAAATTATAGATTACATACAACGCTTCCTTAAGAAGTTATGTCGGACGGTAGAAATTCGTTATTTTATTTTTATACCTATTACCGTCATTATGTATTATACATAAATAAATATTGTTACTAAAATCCGTCCGCGCTGCGAAAATACAAGTCTTATTATAGCGTCTTCAAGAAAATCGTAAATCGAATTTACATCATGTAATAAAAAACCACTTAAACCTTTCTAAGGAATCCATTGTCCGTTCAAACCGTTTATCGTGTTCATAGAGATGTGGCCGGGGATGAAAAGTGATAGATAATATCCGCGTCGGGCATCACCTTATTAATCTGCTAGTATGTTAACCTACTCAATAATAAATAAACTCAATCGAAAGGTACGTATTTGTTTTTTCGAATAAATTATTAATTTAGCGACTTCATTATGGAAAGATGATGATCATTGTGCTGATTAGGATAATGCAGGATATACAGTGTAAGTAGATGAGACTATTTATCAGCTGATATTTACCACATTTTATACGCAAGTTAAGGTACCTACGATTTAATTTCTATCTATAACTTTGCACATAACAGTTATCAAACTTTACCAACACTTGGCTACCACGTAAAAGATATAAAACACTTTTTATAGTATTAAAACAATAATTAATTAATCAGTGGCGCTACAACCTTTTTAGGTCTAGACCTCAGGTTTCTGATGCGGTTTCATGATCATTTTTAAATCTAATATAGTAGGTGATCAGCCTCCTGTTCCTGATACACGCCGCGGACGTTTTAGGTCTAAGAGAAATCGGTTTCCTCACGATGTTTTTCTTTACCGTTCGAGAGCTGTAAATGCGCACATAGAAAGAAGGTCCATTGGTGCATAGCCGGGGATCGAACCTACGATAATAATACAAAATAGATCGGCCTATCATTTGTGGAATAATCGCTTATCAGTGATAAACTACCTACTGCATCGCAGGGTTGTTTTTTACGTTTATATAATAAAATAAACACAAATAAAAATAAAAATAGTACTTACTTCAATAATACAGTTCCAGTATTAAATGTATCACTTTATGCAATAAACTGATTTAATTTTGTAGATAATTTGAGTCGAAGCGGCTGGCCTTACTCGTAGAAGGCTTCAAGGTTGCGTAAGATTAAGTTCAAAATATGACATTGCATATGTAATAGTACAATTAGTATTTACGTGAAACCAGTTATTGAAGAGTGTTTAATTAATTGCTTAGAACATGTATCTAAATCATTTTCTAATTATGGCTTTTAATCTAGTTGCAAATGTAGCCATTTTTCTACGCCATTAAAATCATAAAACGTCAAGTAATTTAGTATTAAGTAACGCGATTGACAAAGTTATATTTAAGCGATTCTTTTAAATTATTGTTTGAAGTCTTAAAAGTTTAATCATATGTTATGCGTAACATTAGCTACCTAGATATAGAAAAAGAGGTTTTCCAGCTTTCCAAAATTTTAAACCGCTGTCGGGTTTGTGTTTAAATATTCATTCGTATTGTTTTATCTATAAAAATAAAAATTTTAAATTGTTTTATCTTGCGTTATTAGTTATTACACGACATCGGCATCTAGCAGCAGCTCACTCAATTGCATTGAGTATAAAAAAGTAAATGGAGTATATTGTTGAATGTTAGTCGTGATTTATTTCTTCTCAAGTACCAGTACTAAACTATAGTAGGAAGTTCCAACCCTATAGGAACACTATAAAATGATTGAAACACTCAATTTTCAAATAGATTTAATAAAGTATACATTTAGTCCGTGCCGACAGAAGCGTCAGCTCTGGGTGGTCGTAGTTTCTCCAGCAGTGGTATAGCCACTCCCACGAGTTCTTCCCAGGCTGCTAAACGACTGCAGGGCTCACACTCACATTCTTCCACCTCACCCTCTTCAAAACCTAGGTCCTCGCCTGAACAACTGAATAAATAACATTAAAATCGATTCTTACAACACCATAGAAGAACGTACTACCTAGCTTTATAAATAACGATCTCATATATAGCAAAGCATATCCATATATTTTATTAAGAAGACTTGAGGACATACTATGTACATTTCTTAAGGGCAACCGCTACACTAAAAATATAAAATTTATGATTTTTTAATTTAACGTATAGTCATATTTTACATATCCTGACATAATATGGCAATGTATGATATCATATGCGTAAAGCTTACCCAGTTCTATCCGCTTCTTCGTCAGAACTATTTTGACATTGGGTGTCATTTTCGTTCTCATTTTGGTTCGCCACATTGTCCCCTTGCTCTGCGGCGAATTTAACCTAAATAAAACATTCAGGTAACTAAGACTTGAGTACTGTCAAAACTTTATAAAAACATTTTGCAGATACTGAGATAAAGTTCAAGGTATACATCGCGTTTTAGAATATCTCGCCTTTAGTTAGAGTACCCGATATATAAAAACTAAAACAGTATAATTGTTTGTTTTTTTAATAAATTACGTTCTTTCGTTACTTCCTGTCAACATGCCCTCAGCCTGTTGTTCAGATTTCATTTAACATTAAACCAGTTACACATTTGACGCGGTGTCTGTAAATGTTTATAGTTGAAGGTGCGACATACACACGCAGCTCATAAAAAATAATATTATAAGGTGTTATTTTAATACAATAATTTGAAACAATAAACAAATTGAATAAGATAGAGCAGTCTCTGTCTTGCACATTTAAATCATTCCAAAGTGGCGAAGACTTCAAACCCTTTATTATAGTAGTAAGCAAGTTAAGTCAGTTATTTATATTTTAGAGCACAATTAGTAAATAGGTTTAATTAGAGGTCAAATATTGTTATTTATTACTTGAATAAATGATTCTGTTGGTGTAGAATTTAAAAAAATCGTTATAATACGCGGGAAGGGAGTTTGCTGACGTTGGCAAGTCGACGAACGGATCATTTAGAAACATCCGAGCAACATTTGTATTAAGTATTAATGTCTTTAATCGTACTACAATATAAATTATAGTATGCATATTAATAATTATATAACGATAAATTCTGTGAATCATTATTAATCGTATAATGATAACTAAGATAATGGATCTATTAGCATAATGTTAATGATATAAATAATTGAATGAAATAAAATTATTCGTATGAAAAATATTTGGGGTTTCAATGGGACTAACACCAGCATTGAATTATTAATGTAACATATACTATAAATATTTTTTTTCACCCGATCTTAATCATTACGCGACAAATACATAAAATATAGAATAGTATAGAAAAAATAACATACGTGTTGTTTATTTGTGTCACCCTTCCTTGATACTTCGCAGATGCTAAATATGGAATCATCGTCTGAAATAAAAAAGTAAAAAATATTGACATATGACCCCGACGTGATTTGAACACGCAACCTTCTGATCTGGAGTCAGACGCGCTACCGTTGCGCCACGGAGTCTTGAAGACTAGTGCTAAATTTATCGACCCATTGCGATGTACTATATTAAAATTAGATACTAGTAATGAAATTGAGTTCCAATATGTACGTGATTTTTTATTTATTTATCATATCTGAGAATGGTTGAAAAGAAAAGGTCCTATTTTTATACTTTAATAAATTATATACTTTAATAACTTGCGTGAGTCGAAATGTACTTTGTTTGTTAACGAAGAATTATTTTACAATTAATTAATATTTTTGTTGTATAAAAAAATTTAAATCAATCATTTTAGACATAAAATAATTATTTTTAGTAAAAAATTACGATTTTTAGTCAAGCATCAGCTGAGAGAATATAAAAAAAACCTTTTTGCGCATTGGAGTTACCATTATAACTTATTGCTTTTTTAATTAAACATTATTTATGTATTTTTTTAGTAATGAAATTATTAAAAAAAACTTATTTAATTAAAAATCTCATTTTACAGATCCCGCAATAACATTAGGAACAAACCTATAAAAGTTGCCAGCGCATCGGCCGCTTCACGCGCACACTCGGGTAACAACGGCGCGTGCGCGTGCGCGTTCCACAAGGCGCGGGCAAGCAACGCGGCCGTTGGTGCATCCGCCATTTCCGCGGCTGCGGTTAAAGCGTGCGCTGCGGTTTTTGCCCCTTCGCTTGTATTACAACCAGCACCGCATACGTTTACTAAAAGGCCTGCGGCCGCAAAGCGAACACTTGCCTCCTCTGTATAGTAAATAAAAATAAATAAATAATGATGAAATATTTCATACTTGATTAAAACAATTACAGCGCCTAAGAAATATCAATATAGTTTTGTCTTTTGTTAACATAGCTTTTACACATTAAGAAAAACACTTTTAATATCAATATAGTTTTCAATTTATGTACTTACCGTGTAAAGAAAATCTTGGTAATAGATCTATTGCCCCCTCCAGTACCAGAACTTGCGCGGCTCTAGCCGAACGAGAAAGATTGCCAAGAGCACGCACCGCCTCACACGACGCTACACCATCGCGTTGCGCCCAACGACACGTCGCTAAATTAAATATAAATAAACTACTTTGTAATTTAAGAATAAAATTGACTTATTTTTTTAGATTTAAATTTAATGTATTAGTGACTCCCGTATGTCAAAAACGCATTGTATATACGGAAGTGTTAGTAGCGATTGTGAAGCTGGCCCTTAATGAATAATCCAATTAAATTATTAAGTATATCGTAATAAGGTTTTTATATTGGGAAATTCTGTAATTTTTTTATTAACGAACATGAGGATTTTATGGGAAAAATAGTAGCAAGAAGATTTAGCACTAAAATTTGGAAATTTTTGAAAGAATTGATTTACAAATTATTTCTGAAATGGGAATACTTTTACTTCTCAAACATAAGTATAATGTAGATATATTTAGAATAAAGTCAAACCTTTGCAAAGCAAATCAAGTGTGTCATCGAGTCGTCTCGGCGCAGGCGCAGGGTCTAAATAGAATGTGACGTTGTTCAGTGTCGCTAAGGCCGCCATGGCTAGCTCATCCCGTCTATTAGGATGATCGCTTTCTGAATTATGTACCTATGATTTTTTTTAATGAGACTCTTGATTTCGATTTCCATGGCAAACAACTGTAGGCATAAGAGTTCGATCCCGGAACTAACCTCCAAATCATGATTTATGCATTTATTATTTAGTGTAATACACTTAATTAGCAATTAATATTTTGTGTTATTCAACGAAATGTATAATATAAAATACAACGACTATCTACGGCTGCAATCCAGTGATTGACCTGATGATATCGGCAACCTCTACACATCAGGTTTTCGAGCCAGTCAGTGTATAAACTGGTGATGCATCCTTCCGAGATCCTTTTGCAGTCGAAGAGAGAACCTTCCTTCCAGAACAGAGCAAAAATTTCAACCAATAACATACCTGATTATCAATAGATTTTTCAGCGACATCAAGGCAAGCCAATAACGCACGAATAGTTCTTTCAGAATGTGTGGCCGCGATACTCTTCCCAACAGCCTCGGATAGACACAAATTCGCTATGACTCGTACAGTCTGAAGGCAACAAGAGCGGAACCAAATAACCGACAACAACAGCAACAAAATAATGTCTTTGGGAAAATTGTATAGGCCAGTGTGTCATTTTTTTCCCTCATTAATAGGTCTATGTATGTATTGTTTCTTCTAAGACCTTTGTCCACAACACCACCTGATGTTAAGTCAGAGACACTATCAGAGGGCACGCCCGTCCAGGGGCTGCGTATTTAGCCGCCGCTTGAATGACATGCGCAACAATAGGTGGCGGGCCCCTGCCCAAGAGGCCACGACCTCAAAAAATTGTAATGTATGCAGATTTCCTCACGTTTCCTTCACCGAAAAGCTAGCGAATAGATGATGAATGCCTTATGTTCTATGGAAGAATGCAATACGCATTAGGCTAGTGTGGGGCCTACATACCATTTCCTCTCGCCTAAGAGAGGAGTTATTGTGGTATAAGTGGCACATATACAACCTGTAATTGAGTACGCTGAAAATCTCGAAGTTTATTAAACTGAGTACTGACGATTTTTACTGATAGGGCCCTATCAAAAGATATCGATCACGGGCCCCAGATGGTATAGTTACGACACTGCTTATTTCATACTCTAAAGATTAATGGGCGCCAAAAGCACCACTCCTTTGCTGCTTTTACAAGAAATAACGATCTAAATCGTGTAGTGCATAGGGGAACCGTAAAAAAGTTCATACTTTTGAGACTGTAAGTAACAGTTTTTTCTTTTCATGTTCTATCATATACACAAATATCAAGTAAAATTTACTTGCTATATCATACCTTTATAAGAACATCCTCGTTGGAGCCATCGGAGCCACCCAAATCAGAGCCTGGTGAATAAAATAAACTGGAATGTTGATAACAAAAACCTTTTAGGCCTGGGCCTCAGATTTCTGTAACTAATTTTGTTTTATTCTTACCTGACTGTGGATCTAAAGCATGCCAGTTTCCTCACGATATATTCCGGTACTGTACGAAAAAGTGTTAAAGGTGCACATGGAAAGTCCATTCGAGTACAGTCGGGTCGAACTTACGACCTCAGGGATATATCGCACGCTGAATTAGGCTACAAGGCCGGCAACGCAATTGCGAGGCTTCTGGGAATGTGAGTGTCCATGCGTGGCGGTATCACTTACCATCAGGTCAGCCTCCTGTTACATAATAAAAGGCTCTGCTCTCACGTTTTTATAACTTTATGATGAAATTAGATCGATTTTTTTACGTTATATATCTATATCAAACTGTTTTTTATATCTTATTAAATATATGTTTAAAAATACAGAAGGAGGATCTGATCATCTACTAAGCGATGACAAGCAATTAGATTTGACTAAATCTAGTATTGTTTTTTGTTAACATAGCTTTTACACATTAAGAAAAACACTTTTTAATAATAATACATAGTTTTTAATAATACTTCAATCCGTTCAAAAAGTGTTTTTCTTTACTAAATCTAACTTACCAACTAAATGCAAATCAGGATCCGAATTAAGCTCCTTTGCGTCACCTTCAGTACGTTTCGTGTATGACTCCAGAATAGTTAGAAGGACATCCAGACTGTTTTCTTCATTATAAATCTAAAAGTTTCATATATAACGGGTGGCGCAATAGAACGTGCATTTATTAAGTATAGGATAAAAAAATAAATACAAAAGTAAAATAGAAGGATGATTAGGTAATTAAATGTAGTTTTGTTTAAATAACATCATCTAGATGACGGCCCTCTCGAAGACGGCACTCTAAACTCGAACGCAGATTTGTGAAAACTCTTGTCAATAAATCTGAGGTGAGCCACCATTTCTTCACGGATATTTTTTACTTTCGCACCGCAAATACTAAAATGTTTTCGTATACGAGTCTATTATTGGTAAATGGGATTTTCATAAAAAAAAATATTCATTTATAAAACAAGTACATAAGTATTGTATATTTTTAAAATTCTGTATAATTTTTTACATATATAACTGAACATATATAGTGGTTTTAACTATATATATATATATTTTGAAAAATTATATTATCGTGATATATCACGTATAAATGTCTTAAATATATATATTAAAGACATTTATACACAGCATATTAATCATAGCCACATATTTTTTTGTTAAATAAAGACAAAAACGTACTGCAATAACATGATATAAATAAGAATACATACATTAATTGACGCCTGCTCGTCTGCAGCGGCCATATTGCCAAGCGTATACGCAAGTCGCACTGCGAGTGGCGCACGCGGCGAACACGCAGCGAGCGCGCTCAGCAACGCTCGCGAGCTCCACGTACAAGCACAGAGCCACGCACAACATGACTCTTCCGCTGACAATACACTAAAAACACATTTTAATTTATAAATCTAATTTGTTTAAGCTAATATTTGCTTGTTGTCATTATGATTATAAGTATGAATACTTTAGTAGAGTGATTTTATAGTTTAATAAATTATTAGTATCTACGTGTGTAGGTTCCATCGCTCGTATGGTAAAGACATGATGAAACTGGCATGCCATAGACCCAAAATGACAGCGTGTATCAGACACAGAAGGCGGATCACCTACAAACCTATTAGAAAAAACAAATGACCACGAAACCGTTATAGAAATCTGAGGTCCAGACCAAAAAGGTTTTTATATGTAACATCTTTATGTAGTATTGTCTTTTGTTAACATAGCTTTTACACATTAAGAAAACACTTTAAATACAGATAACACATCTTTCTCTGCAGCTGTGATACTTTTGACGTTCAACACCTTTTGTCTTCAGTCACCGTGACCACACACGCTGTAAAGCTCGCGAAACGTCGGAAAAAAATTAAAATTATGTAAATAATTCTAAGTTTTTAATAATAAATAATAAATAGTTTCAATCCGTTTAAAAAGTGTTTTCTTAATATCTTTATGTATTATAACGCAGCATTACCTAAGACATCTAGCGACATTAGTAAGCACATCCCGGTCCGTGTGTAACTGTAAAGCCGCGAGCAGCTCGGCAAGCGCACCGCTTGAAACAAACGACGGCGAATGCTCACTCGCATTTGCTAGGTTACGTAACGCGCCCGTTACTTGGTATAATGCGTGTACTGCTTGTTCGGATACTTGGCGTGGCCTCTCCGTTTTCTGGTACATACGAGAATAATTCATAGGTAACCAAAGGAAATTACGAAGCCATGTAAAAATGTACTTTTATGTCAACGGGAGTCTTAGTTCAAAACTATGAATCTTATATCTGCCTTTGACCGTGCATGCCAGGCATACGCTAAGGTAGAATTGGAGAGCGACCTCGGAGCCTCTCTAACTTGGCCTTGTAGGAATTACCTGAGTTGGTTTTAGTAGGTATGTTGTAACGGCAGATATTCTAGTACCCTTGCTACGGGTGGTTCAAAAGGCATTTCCACCCGAATTTAATATAAAAAAGGCCCGTGCAAGTACGCAAAGTTACGGGATTTTTTACTATATAAGAATACCTCAGCTATTTTTACGTATTAGTCAAGTTTTTCAACATATATATTCTTTTTTATATCTAACATAAATGGCTACGTTATACCATTACCATTATCTATTTATTTGCTGGTTCCTTTCCATGTCGGACTGAAAAAAAATCAGTGAGGAGGCCAAATTAACGAGCGTACTAAGTGAGCGTTTCGTTCTTTCTTTCAGTTAGAATCAGTCATCTCTCGAATAAATATTTTAAGAAACAACATTAGTAATAAAAAAAATCTTTTTTTATATCATGTACCATAAATAGATTCATACCGCATTATTAAGTATTTTCAAATGCAATGCTGCAAGATGTAATGCGCCCGCACGATGCGCAAGCGCACAAAGTGTGGGCTCCAAGGCAAGAAAGCGAAGAGCCCCTGCTGCGTACACACAGCATTCACTCTCCGATATAGGCTCCGCTCGACCACAGCCTTCTACTACTAGTTCTGTTGGAAATATGTTTTTTGCTTTTACAAACCTGGCCGGATAGTAAATTAAAAATATTTCTTTAGGCTGCTTCATGATAAGGTCGTATTTCATGAAATGGCTAGCAAAATCTTTTATTAAATTATAACGCTACAAACTCTATAGGATCAGACTTAAAAGCGACCTCATCTAAGCAATAATCATAAAACAAATGGTAAACTCTATATTATAAGTAACTTGTCAAGGTGTGACAATGACAGGAGTAAATATGACAGTTAATGTCATTTTGGATAAATGGTTAATGTAAACTGTCACCATGAAACAACTTAACTTTTGAAATAATATTTTCTATCTACTTATTCTGTACCATGACATTTATGAAAAAAGGAACGCTCAGTTTCACTCAAAGCCACCACTACACCATCTTTAACAATAAAAACAATAACAACCTAAAAAATAACGAAATTTTTAGATGATCTTTACACGATCTCTATCCACAATTAAAAAAATTCAAAATATCTATTAAACTAGATGATCCGACAGACGTTGTCCTGTATACACGGCTTACATACAAGACAATTTAAAGATGTAAATCATTCTCGACTGCACTTGATCACAAAAAAAATCATCAAAATCTGTCGAGCCAAAATTTATATATAAACCAGTTATTTATTTGCTGTATAGCTAAATAACCTAGATACCGACTGCAGCGCCATGCGCCGGGCTGATTTGTGAATCCAAGCCATAAAAAAATATGTTTATTATGATAACCATAAGATACAGGTATCACTTATTCCACGTCATTAAATTTGAATCAGTCGACATCCCTACTCATCGGCAAAGATGACAGAGGGTGTAAGCCGAGAGAAAAAACCGGCGTAAAACTCTCGGTACTGTTTTAAAATAGCAAATCATCAAACAACACTTATTTTGATGATTAGAAGTAGCCTGTCTAGCACTAGTCCCAGGCCCTTTTATCAACTAGATAATCGTTAACTTTGTAGTAAGCCTTTTTACACAGCTTTTCTTTAATACGTTTCTTAAATTCATTAAAAGAGCCTCTGAGATCCAGGGAGCACTGATTGCGATTTTTTGACAGAATAAACACAGAATGTAAACAAAGGACTTATAAACTAAAAAATATTGTATAAATGAATGCGACATTCGGAGTTACCTAAAAGATTACTATTCTTAAAGAAGTGGTCATTTTTATCATTCCTTGCAATTTTAAACACCATTTTACAGGCAGCTGCCAGATGTGAACCGGTCACCCGCATCTAAAAAAAAATACGAAGGCCGTATATGGCTTAAGTTATACGTAAACCTACTATATACTTAACAAAAGCAGAGTTAACCTAGTGGCTTCAGCGTGCGCCAAATGAGCGCGTGCGCAACTCTCATCCCTGAGGTCGCACGGCTTGCACCAAGGGACTTTCCGTCTATGTGTGCATTTAACACTCGCTCGAACGGTGTTGGAAAACATCACAACAACAAACCCAAAAATTGTTGACACGTATCAGACAGAAGGCTGTCCACCTACTTGTCACCTAGTGACTGGTGACGTCAACGTTAAGCTGAGTTGTGTTTAATTGTATTCTTGGGGGGGGGGGGGAACAAGCCATAATGATGCTTAAATCATATAGTTTTCATTTTTTCATTATTTCTAAATGAAGTGTGTTATGTACCGTCATTACTATTGAATTTAAATTTCCTCCGTCACTTACTGTGAGCATAGCTCTTGCGATAGCCACTAAAACTTCATCATCACTATCTATATGCGTATACAAAGACCTCAAGACCAGGTCTCTGAGGCTGCCCGTCGGTGAGGAAATCTCTATCTTGTTCTGCAAGGCTTGAAATAAGATCATCGTCCGATTTGCATCACACTTTTGTGACAGTGCTTCTGATAGTTCCAAAAGCGTCATGCTGAAAAAAAATATTATTTTGTCAATTTACAGGGCATATATCCATACCAGAAGTACTAGCGTGCATGGTGAACGTCATGATAGTGGATGAAGCGAGAAAGGTATGTCAGGTCCATAGCCAGTGGAGATGCGATGACGAATCCGTTCTATGATTGGAGTTTTTGAAGCGAGTTATGTAACCTAACATTATATATGTTAATATTTAAAAGCTTATTCAAAATGTAAACAATTTGTACGAGCCAAGGCTGTACATTTTGCCCCCTCAAGCTTTGTTAGAATTATAAGCGTGATAATTCCTATGTACGTGCCAAGGTTCGTACATTTTGATCTTTTACAATCGTGAAGATTTCCTATGTATGTACGTGCCATGGCTGTACATTTTGATAACTTATAAGCGTGACGATTTCCTAAATCGTCGGAGTTACGCCCCGAGAGTATAGCCAGACCTAGGCACTCTCTTTGACTGTTTAAATTGCATTCATTCGGTACATAGCAATTAGCACTTCATTATTACGCTCATATTCTATTGTAATACGCGAGTGGTTAATATAGAGTAAACCAAAAATCATCTATTATTTAAAGCACCCAGGTGAACCAGGAACCGTACATTTTGCATTTTCCTTCGAGCCATCCAGAATCGTACACAATTATCGCACACTTGAAGCCTCGCCAATAAAAAGCCTTTAGTTTGAAATTTAATTTTTGAATTTGCGCTACGAATAGCTAACTACACTGAAATTGAGTTACGTCGTTTTGGAATTGGACTTTTTTTTACAATAACTAAACAACAATTATTATTAAAGTTTTAGTTTCGCTTTTATTTTTCCTTATTTGCTTTTAAAAAGAAATCGATTTTGACGTAGCTCACACTGTTTGACTGTATGTTAATTATTTCGTTTTATATAAAGAATAATGATTTCAAATACTATATATTTTATGTATTCATTACAATTACCTGTGAAAATTATCGTGTGATGTTTTAGGCATCTGTACCGCAATTTGCTTAACTCCGACATCACCCAACGCCCCATCATAAGAGATCGACTTGGTAATGTATTGAGATTTTTTTATATCTGGACTCAGGGCTGAAAACATGTATACATCTAGTAAATAAGAATGTAGAGAGGAGATAGGAGAGGTGATCCCACATAATACACCAATAATCTTTTCGAGAAAGCGTGTGAAAAAAATGACAATTGAATTTAAAAAATAGGTAGTAAAAAAAACAATTTACCCAGGGTTTTATTAAGCCAAAAAATTTTCAAAAACTTATGATCCTAGAACTTTAGAAAAGTGCCACAAAAAAAATACAAAAAAAAAACATTGACATTATCTAAAAATTAAATGTTTTATAGTACTCGTATAACCTAAAAATACATTCCAAAACAGTATTTCTATGAAGTTACCTAGACTTCGAACTTACCTTTAGTAGTTAAAAATCCCGAAGCAAACGAACCATCTCCAGAAGACTGTCCGATGGGTTTAGTTATTGAGATCGCGTGCGATAAATCGTTCTCATCTATTGAAAATTTTAAAAGAACATAAATTTATATTGCCATAATTATAAAAAGCCAATGACAACCTTATAGGTCCTGAGACTTTATTTTTTTACGATATAACTAGGCGATCCTGAAAACTTACTGTCAATACTATTAGCAGTAGTGTTACGTCGATGTAGTGGCTTGCTCTTACCACTCAAGTGTGGTAGTTTTGGGAAACCACTCCATTCGTTACTCGCTTTTTCTGGCGGTGACACTTTACTGCGATTCTGTAACATTATAGTCCAGTCATTATAGTAAGCTCACCTCGGAATTCGAGATACCTAGCTGTAAGTCTGTAAATACTTGTACATTGACACCCTAAGAGTTGTCTCAAAGCCTACATATAGGTAAATGTAGGGCATACGTAACTATTAAATTTCAAAGTCAAAGGTCACAAAAAGCGCTTTTTTGTAAATATCTCATTTCCTATAGGTTTTTTGCTATTCTTATTTATTATCAATATTGTAGAATACAAAATGGATTTTATAAATAAATAAATATAATGGGGGATTTATAAAAAATAATAGTTTGATAGCAAGCGTAATTTTTTTTTAAATACGACATATGAAATCAATCTTCTAACAATATACCGTTGATTAACTTTAAAGTAGTAAACGAAGTCCCGTCCCCGAATTTCTGATGCGGACGGTACGGATGTTGGGAGAATTACACCGGAATTTCATATAAAAATGGTATCATTATTGAATATTACAGAGTACCGGTGCAGCATCACGTCGTCAAATTCAGAGTTAAAGTACGTTTAATACGTTTTTTATCAATAGGAGTTTCCGTTTCGACTCTCATACCCATACATGACACTTACCAAGGCCTTCCTATTCTTAGCACTGTTCCTGTCACTAATAATTGTAAGATCTTCCTCATCCAATCCGGCAATTCGAGCTCCTGATGTCACTAACGCATCCTCTTCGGTTAATGGCAGATACTTGAGACTGCAAATTTGAAAGTTAAATTTAGATATCGTGTATTAGACCCAAGAAGTAATAACACGACGTGATCTACTAATACCCAAGAAATTTGGTTGGAATTACTTCAAAATATAAAACCTTTTTGGTCTGGATCTCACATTTCTGTATGTGTTTGGTAATCATTTGTTTTTTCTAATAAGCAAGAAGGCATCAGCCTTCTGCGCCAGATTTTACTTCCATCGAATTAAAATTATCATTTCTTTAATTGATAATGCAATTTTGGTTTCTGAATATTGGCTAGGCTATTTGTCAAGACACAAAGTACTATTCAGCCTCAACTAGGAAACATCTATTTCATATATTGTTTATTAGCAGAACTTTCCGTGCCTGCCTAAAAAGTCAACGCTGGCCGTAAAATATGGAACCAAATGCATGCTGGGCGATCGCGTAGTACTGTATCTACTTAATAATACTCAATGGCGCTACAACCTTTTTAGGTCTGGGCCTCAGATTTCTGTATCTGTTTCACGATCGTTTCCGAATTGAATAGGCAAGAAGGTGATCAGCCTTCTGTGCCTGACACACCGTCGACTTTTTGGGTCTAAGGCAAGCCGCTTTCCTCAAGATGTTTTCCTTTACCGTTCAAGCTAATGTTTAATGCGCACATAGAAAGAAAATCCATTGGTGCACACCCGGGGATAGAACCTACGACCTCAGGGATGAGAGTCGCACGTTGAAGCCACTAGGCCAACACTGCTCTGCTTGCACTGTATCTACTTAACCACAGAAAAAAATTACAGGTCTTACTCAAAAGAACTAGGAGGTCTGGCATCCTTTTTCTTGGATCGTTCATTAAATAGCGTACGCTGCGGCTCGTGGGGCGTAAATGGTCGTCGCGTGCGTAGTGGTCGCACCGCTCCAAGACTGGAACCACTGGACGGACTGGTCATTTCTGAAAAGTTGGTATATATTTTTTTATTATGGCAATAGTTTTGACTTTATGCCAGTTTCAAGTAAAAGGTTGGGAAACTACAAGCGAGAAAAATAAACTAGGACATCAAAAGTAAACAAAGGGATAAGCTAGTTAAAAACAAAATATGTGTGTATAAACATATTACATCTTAATATTATTATTGATTATGAAAGAAGATAATACATTATAATACAGTAAAGGATAAAGCAAAAGGCAGGAGATTTTAGTCGGAAACGGAACATGTGGTTATTGTAAGGAATACAGAAAGGAACATGCGGTCATATTGGGAACAAGAAAAGAAAATATGCTCGAGGTCACTAATATCTTCTCCACACTCACAAATATTGCTATCGACAATACGGAGCCGTGCTAAATGTTGAGGTGTAAATACATGTCCTAAACGCATTCTAGATATGATACAGGTGACAATTTAGAAGTTTTAATCTCATAGAACCATGGTTTACTGGGGATCCTGGGTTGAATTTCAGGATAATTTGGTATATTTTTCTAAAATATATTACACACGATAGTGTTTAGTTTAATTTATAAGCAACCAAAAAATCGCACTTTCATCGCCCAACGCTTGTTCTCCTTCCGAGACCCTTTCATCTTTGACCACTTCCTTAAAAACAAAATCATCACTAACATTTCAAAAATCACATGACATACACTTACTAAAAATCTCAAACAATATCTTGTTAACCTGTCCTATGCTGATACAGGCAATATTCTTATTGTGCAAAAATTGTTTTAATATAAATGTGGTATATAGAGTCATTAAGTACATGTCAAAAGGAAGAGACTGGCTGCCCACAACACAGGGAACCTTAGTGTGGGGGACAGTGCACTTAACTCTATCTAAATATCCTGTATATTGTGTTAAAAAAAGATTTTTTCCTTCTTTCTTTCAGAAGACAAGGTCATCTACCGTAGGTACATATAATAACAGTTAATATGATTCTTAGCGGTCCGGAGCAACACATATAAAGCTATTTGTAAAACACGTCACTCACTGCATCAAAAGCTTAGGGACGGGATTCGCGAGACGGCGGGACCCCCCCCCCCACTCGCCTATGAATATTAGAAATATTATGAGAGAAGAGGCTACGCCAGTCCTTCCGCTAGTTTATGGAACAAGAGAAATTAGATAAAGTATCCAAATCAAGTGAATATATTAAGGTCCCGCACATAGGTAAATAATGTTTTTGAAGAAATATGTGAATTTATAACATAGTCAAGGCCTTGTGGAGACTAAACCTAGATATATTTAAAACAAAAAATAACTTGGTATACCTCTGATGTTTTAAAAGATTTTACAATTTCACAGGATCGCAGAATCACTAGCCTTTAGACTCCTAGGCAACGAAAAGCAAGCAATGTCGCCATAGGTAAAACAATGTACACGTTGCAATATAGAATAGTCGTTTCTTGTAGTTACTTCAAGGTTCTAATAGCCTTTAAATTTAGGCAAGGCTAGGCTCTGAAATACCTGAATATGATACAGAAAGTAAGTAATATAATGTAAACCAAAATCGACATGCAAAAATTATTCAATAAAGAAATCACGATACATAAGGTTAAATCACGTTTGTGATTGGTCGTATTGTAAATGCCTGGACCAATTAGACCAAATGTCCTTGAACCAAAGACGGGACAAGTTAATAGTACCCATAGCCGACAAGCACGGTGATTGTCATGAAATGGATGAAGCGAGAGAGGTATGTCCGTAGCAAGATCTCCTCTCGGACCTCTTCGGACAAAAAGGTGTGATATAAATCTCTATATATATAAAACTCTCGTGTCACAATGTTTGTTCCCATAATCCGCCGAAACGGCTCGACCGATGCTTATGAATTTTTTTAAGCATATTCTGTAAGTCTGAGAATCGGCTACTATCTATTTTTCAACCCCTAAGCGATAAGGGTGTCCACCCCAAAAAAAATATTTTTATTTTTTGTTTTTATTTTTTTATGATAAAACATACAAAAATACATACATTAATTGTCACCCCTCTACGGTCAACTCCTATTTATATTATAGTATATAAGTTATTTTTATAGAACTAAAAAAAATGTTTCCTGAAATTAATATACATGGCAAAACGATGTTTGCCGTAAAATATAAAATAAGGTTTGTGTTGCAATAAACAATTGTCGTTGACTTCATCATTCACAGATCAATGTATGGGTTCAAAGATTGTTGATTTGAATGTGGAATGATTTGATAATAGTTCATGGATTTTATTCGAAGTGCAAAATTATCTATAGCCACATAACCATAAATCACATGTCCCAGTTCAGGCAGGTTATTATAGGTCATCGTCCTTTGTGTGGCATATGTATTAAGGAATTGAATTTGAAAGCTAAATTATTCACTGATAATTCAGTACGACCCATATTTCTTTTAAATTGCTCGATATTGTTTTTACTGAATATGTTTTATGTTCTTTCATTTTGAAATATAAAAAAAACTGAAATTTCCAAATTATATTGGTTCGATTTGGACGGATTTTCGTTTTTAATTTAATCGCATCGTTTATAATCTAGGCTAATTTAATTTAAGTTGAGCCTCATTTGGAAAGAATATTTAACACAAAAATTACTATTAATATACTTTTCAAACGTCTCTAGGCTCGTGGTGTCAAGAAGTGCCTCAACATTCATGTGATAGTGAATCCTTTGTTATTCCTTGATCACATTATTTTGAAATCGTTGGATTATTCTGATGTGGCCAAACCACACACACATCCACAGTATTAGTCATTATTTATTTTGTACTGATTATGTGGGATACGTTCCGCAACAGTTCACGATGATGTGTACTGTGTATAAAAGTTAAACCTTCATAAATGGATACTATAGTAGGTAGGTAGGTATAGTAGGTATAAGAGAGTAATTTATTGAAAATATTTCGAATATTATTGCGTCACTGTGTAGCGTGGCTTGTCCACTTTTAGTTGAAAATTGCATGTGAAAATGCGTTATTTCGTGCGAAGTAAGTTATCGCGGTGATTGTATTTTAGATAAAATGACAAAGGGACACGGAATTTTTTAAACAATTATCTTCAACAATGTCCTAAGAGAGTATAAGCAATTGTTAATGGTTATTCTTAATCCTCAAGTCCGGTTGTAATCCCAGCTGTGAAAAAAACCAGACACTACGACGTTACTAAACCAAATACTTCCTAATATAATAGAGCAATGTATGTTATATAATAATAGTATCGGTATGCATGATACACGTTTATAGCTTTAATCTTAACCAAAGCAAACGTATTATAAGCCGCCTATGAAATCTTGAAAGCCATAGGTGGCATTGAGCTAACACATTTCTAATTCCTTTTTTTATTAGTATTCATATTAAATTCTTTTTATAAACAAATAATCCAGCTCCTCCATCAGCATTCTATTTATGCATTTCTTTACCGTAAGCAAGCTTGCGAATGTAGAACAGGTATTCAATCGGTGCGTACCCAGGGTTTAAATACATATCAAACACGCGTAACACCATTCGATAGAAAATCTAATAAGTAATTCTGAATAAGAAGCCCATAGGATACTGTACCTCCCCTAATCGCGGCGCGTGCTTCGCTGATAATCTCCGCAGACGTGCGACGAGGTGCTGCGTAAAACGGCGCAGCCATACCTCGCCTACGATCGCTCATTGTTCTAAACCAAACAATATTAAAATAAATATTAATAATTTAGTAATAGGCATTAATTTTTAATTTTATGTATAAATAATTAATTCGCCTTTTACGACGATGGAGTTTCTAATATCTCAATCTTAAAGGAAAATTGCATTTTCAATCATATTAATAGACGCTAAACCATTATATATTTATTAAGTTATCTTTAAAAACAAGATCAAAAAGTTTAATTATAAATAATGTGGTAATTTGATAAGATAACGAGAAAGAAAGAGAAAGAGAAATGCAATACCACCGTTAGTTAGGGTATGTTTAATACGAATAAAGAACAGTTTAAAAATTACACACCACAATTTGAAATCATGCGTCTAATAGATTCTGATACCAAGTTATTTGTTAGTAACCTATATTAAAAAACCTATAATATACCTGAATCTAATCTAACTCCATCCAAGTTAGATAAAGGAGCTTGATTGAAAAGTTACGAAAACTAGGAAAATAGTTACAACGGCGAGCGGTTCGTTTAACGTTCAGCGCGATACTGATTAGGGGTTTCAGCTTTCAGGCTATAATAAGTTATTATTATGTTGCCTATACATATACAGTAAAGTAATTACGCATAATACGACCTTCTCTTGATATATACACTGTATTATATGTTATACCTTTAAAAATATAATTTGTTTATTTATAGATAATTATTCAATTATTCACATTTATAAGAATTGCCAATAGTTATATTAAAGCGAAATAAACAATTATCTACATTACTACTCATAATAAAAGCCAGTTTTGTTAAGTCAGCCATATTACCTACGTTTTTCCGTCTATTATGCATTTATTTATACAAAATTTCATTTCGGCTTCCTTTTTGCTTATGCATTCAAAATCTGCTTTGACAAAAATGATACTAATACAGTACACGAGAATTCAAAGTAATAATCATACATTTTTTCAAATACTGATCATAGTATAGGCCAAGAATTCATCCAGCTGCTTACACGATGACAAAGCAGTAATGTTTATGAAAAGAAGTTCTAAGTTAATTGGCGCTTTGCACGAATATAAGCCCGACGTGGAGTAGGTGTTAAGATAAGGATTGAATCGATTTTATAACGGGTGTACTAACTAGCTGGTTGTCTTGGATACTATTTTCAAACATCGTATGGCAAAACAAAATAGCGGTGCGGCATACATAAGGAATATGAAATCACGCTTTCGAAAAGATAACCTCCGCCTACAAGTAATTAAATTTACTTAATTACCTAATATTTGAAACTACACTTTTAGTAATCAACTTTTATTCGTACAAATCAATAAGAACGGGTAAATTTAATGAAAATAATAAGTTCGAGATCAGAAAAAACTAATAGAACGGAACTAAATATTTTTCTGTTTGTTACCTATAAAATAAAACCTTTAATCTTTATAAGTATTTAATGGATAATGGATGAATGGTAGCTTCGAAACTCTTGAATGACAACCTTTTCCCTTTAGGCAATAATTAAAAATACTTCTTATTATTAGTGGATTTAAAGAAGTTATAAAATTACAATACAAACAACAACGTTCTAAGAATTCAAGTAACAACTAGATACATCTAAGCCCTAGGACATGCAACCTCAGAAGTAGCAGAAGTAGTAGAAGTAGTAGCATGGTAGCAAGCGCCAGACACCGATATCTGTAATGCAATGGGGCAAGGCTTTCTAAATGACGGGGGAGTCGAGTTAATGAACTTTTCGGATCTTGTGTTACGTTCCATGTTTACAAAAGTCAGCCGAGAAGGATACATTTTTATATCAGTTTCAGCACGGTTAATAATTCGTCGGTCGCTACTGTACTTCTTAATTACTTTTAATATACGTGTCAGATATCATCTATAGTCTAGCAACAATTTCTCAGATATTTTCTTCAGAATCATTTTTATCTAGTTTAAATTTCAACTACATTTAGGCTATCTCAAAAAAATCTTTTGAAGTAATGTTCAATAATTTGCTTAATTAAATATTACCAACCTACGACTTTATTTGAAGGTACCATCGTCAAAAGTGAAACATCAATTGCAATATCACAGCTTTGTTAATATATTTTGCTTTTCAAATTATTGTTAATTTGAAATTAACCAACAACACGAAAATAGTCTGTAAGTTGGCTAATTACCGCAGACTAGTGAAAACTAAAACGACCATAGATCTATACTACCCCATTATGGACCCAGTCTGTGCCTCCATTATGGACAATAAACAGGACTACATTTTTACTAGTCTGTTACAGATTTACAAGTTATTTACCTAAACATAACCTTAATATAGCTTTAAGTTCTGTTGTATACCCAAATTATAAATAACGGTTAATATTTTCAATTACATATGAATGTTATATAAAAACGAAATAAATCATGGACGAGTTGATTTTGTATCATCACAGAAATAAAACTCTAAGTACTTTATGTAGACTTTGTCTCGATCAAACTGGGACAACCGATATTTTTCAAGATTATACTTTACCAGACAAGATTTCTGCAATAACAGGTATAAAAGTAAGTCCTACGTCATAGATCAATCCTTCTGTATTATGTAAATCTTGTCATGGCGAAAGCCAAATCTTTTCCTTCCTCACTCCTTTACCTACTAATTTAAAATTCTTTATATCTTTTTGAATATAGCTCTATCTATTCTTATCATGGATTAATTTGGTTTCAACTAATTAAAATTGAAATCTGATTACAGGTTGATGATTTAACTCCATTTCCAAAAATGCTATGTGATAATTGTTATGGAATAATTCAATTAACAAGCGAATTTCGGGAATCAATTCTTATTAATGACAAACAGCTGAATGATTTTGCTAAACTTTATTTCTCTTCGGAAATTGTAAGTTGAAAGCTTGTGTGTTTTAAAATGGTTTAAGATCTATATATTTTTGACATATTACTATACCTCTTTGCTTAAAATGAGGTAAAAATGAATAAATAAGTAGGTATAGTAAAGTTAATTACTTGTAACACATTATCTGTAGATATTCTTTTCTGTATTCAATAATTCTGTTAAGTATTATTATTTTTATTATTATAGATCCCTACCTCTAATGGAGCTGTACCAGAAGAGACAAGGGCCACAGAACCGGTGATTTGTAATACTGAGCTCCAAGAAAGCCATGTTCAACCAATAATTAGAGTTAGAAATGATTTGTTTCAAAATAAAGTAATCAATGTAAGTGTTTATCTGTTAGATTTTTATATAGTATAATATTTAGTTAGTGTTATGTATAGAAATGTGGAACAGCAGCACAACAGTAATCAGAATATAGATTTAGTTGTAGTTTTAAATATAAATTAATAAAAAATCACAATAATTATAGGAGAAAGTTTAAATTCAAAATTTTAAGAAAGGTCAAGAATTTTTGTATGTTAGTTATAGCTAGTAATGTATTTAAAACATTATGTATAACTATTAATACCTATATATTTTAACTTTAATGAACCCCCTGTTATAGACTTCAAAATGGTACTGTAACATAGTTAAATTATTTTTTATGTAGAAAAGTGACTTAGTAGACTTTGTTTTCCTAGAGATAACCTAGTATTTCATCTTGGCATGTCATCTGAAGCATTTAACATAGATTGGCACCAAATCAAATAAATATTGTTAAAAGTAACTGATTTAAAAAAAAATTGTAACAGTGTTGTATTTTAGACAGATTCTAGTCAAACAACTAATGACATGGGTGATTTGAGTTCTTTAGAAAAACAAAATGAACAAGCACCTCCAGAACATGAAAACTGTGATCTCTTAAATGTAAGTATTTGTGTCTATTAAAAATAAAAAGAAACAGTTTGTGTGTGTCTTGTGACACAAAGTGTTTTGTATTAATTGGGGAAAAAGTTGTTTTCATTCTTAAACTAGTAAACATATCTTGGATGCTGCTTAAATTTGCATTACTGTTTCCACAACTGTGCATTTTACAGCAATTTATCTACACTATATAGAACTGGTCGACCATTGAAATATTCCGAACCTATTTGGTATAGAGTTCTTCAAGTAAAGAAAGTATGAAATCTTAAAAGTCCAAATGTTAATGTTGTTAGGTATTTAGCAATACCTGTAAAATAAAAAGTCACCTCAATTTTTAGCAGTTAAAAGAAATATAGCCAGCATATAAAATAAAGGAATATATATTATACTAAGAAAAAGAATATAGCAGTAACATTAATATAGCCTTTTAATTAATCTGAATTTAATTAACAGTGTGGTTATGGTATATCTACATAAAATATTACTTTTAGAATTTTTTGAAATTTGTAGACAAATGAATCAATATCAAAAGCATCAATGGAGACAATAATAATAGATGATGAGGATGTACTTCGACAAAGCAATGATAGTCCAGAAATAGATGGAATAACAAATGATTTGTATATAGATGAAACGGCATATGTAAGTATCCTTGACCAAAAACATATTATCTATGGTTATAATAGTTTTACTAAACATTGAAATAAAAATTTAACAAATGACGTCATACCCTGAAACGCATTACCAAAGTTATTCCAGCAAGAATAATTATATAAAACTTCTCAACCCTAACCACTGTGGCCTTCACGCCAGTCAAGGGTTAAAGGATCCTCCCTTTAGGTCAGAGGAGAAGCAGCTCCTTCCTTCCTTCACACGTCCCTTATACATCTTTCTTGACCATTATTTTGTTGTGGTGTTATTTTTAAACTATATATTCAAATATTGTTTTATTAAAGAGGATTAAGGGAGCGTTCAAGTATTACGTCACGAAACTTTTGGAGAAAATATTCACCCCTGCCCCCTGAAACGCCGCCGTAACGATTTCTATATCCAATAGTAAAACGTTTCGAGACCACACCCAATGACTCTTTATGCCTTAAAACTTACCATTATGTGGTGTAAAGTACTGGAAAGTGGAAAATAATATTAACAATAACGCGTAATTCAATCCCCGCCCCGTATCGTAACATTTTACAAGACGACCCCCTCCCCCAAATCCGTTACGTAATACTTGAACGCTCCCTAAAATCATGTTTGATAATAATGTTTCAAGAACCGATTTAAGAAACGGTGGACTAGTGCATCAAGATTTTTGAGTAGCCCATTTCATTTATACTTCTAGTTCGCGTAACTTTATTATCTGTAATCAGAACTTGACGTTTTAAGTAGACACGTCTTGAGATTCCCCAACATTATATATAACTATTTCTACCAGTTATGTGATCAAGACAATGTGAATGAGAGTAAGAGAGAACTAAGAGAAAAAGATTTATTAGCAGTGAATTTAGCTCTTCCAATGGATCAGAATTCTAGAGTAAGTTCATGATTTTTTTTATATATTACGTCTTTGTAGTTTGTCGCGTTTCATTTTAATTTTAAGTTTCGACGTGTGTAAAAAAAGCCCATCTGGAGATCTTATGAAGGATTTTTTTATTAGCGTCCGAGAAATTTCTATACCTATATGTAGCTGTATGTATTTATGTTTAAAAGTTTAACAAATTGTCTCAAATATTTATAACCACGATGTTTAACGTGTAGATGCAGTTAATAGGAATCCACGCTAAATAAAATAAGATTCAAAACAAGAATCCTTTGTTTTAGGAGATTAAATATTTGCTTAATTTTTGTAGATTTCAACGGAATCAATTGATACAATAATATTAGACTATGAAGATTCACCCCAACAAAGCAATGTTTGCCAAGTTCTCCCGATGGAAAGAGCTAATGTAAGTGTTATGTTAACAGGTGGATCTTTAATGTTGGTTACAAATCTACTCAAAAACTACTGGACCATTGTTTGTTCATAGAAAATTTATATATTTGTTCGATAACGCTTTCTTATAACTAAATAGGGAATCATAGTTTCATAATGGGATATGGCTTTATAAGGCTCCGTTTTCTAGTAGCACTATAGCTAGTCCCACATAACCTCCTCGCACTAGTCGCGTCGATGTGGCCAAATAAAAATTGAAATGTCTAAAGGATTCAAATCAGTTACGAGAATGATGCTGTCCTTCAACGTGCAAATGATATGCAAAAAATAACTGGCATTCGCGTCACGGAGTCGCACAGTCAAAAAAAGTCCAAACCTTCCTGGATCTGCCGTTGGTTTAATATCATGGGTTCGATTATCAACTGCTTTAGATTAACAAAAACACAATCCTCTCGTAATAGGTGACCATCAAGAATGCATAATCAATAAAAAAATCACACTAAACAAAAACAAAGAAATTGTTTAGGAAAAACATGCTTAAGCATCTTTTCTTAAGCGGGGGGGTCGCGACCTATGGGGGGGTTTGTTTTAAAAGGGGATCGCAGTCTGTTAAAAAATAATAAATACAATTAGGTACAAATATTGGTTGATTAAAGGTATCAATAATTATTATAGTGTAGTTGTTAGAAAGGAAATTATAATTTTAGGTACAGTGACTGGGTCGTAAGAGAGTTTTTCATAACTTTTGGGCGTGGGTCGCGGCATGAAAATAGTTAAGAAACGATGTGCTAAAGAATTCTTTACTATAAAAATATAAACGTACACTCTATTAGAAACATACGATATAACTATAACCATAATTTTTTTCAGGATTCTCATGAAAATATTGAAAATGACCCGAAACTTAAAGAAGATTTAAATAAAAATAGACAAAATCGAAGCTTTTCAAATGATGATAGTTGGGAAATAATTATTACATGTGTAAGTATACAAATGTTTTAAAATTATTCCTCTTATAATAGGCTTAAAATATTATTTTAATATAACTTGCCTGCCCCGGTCAAATTGTACGAACGCGGTTTTCACCAATAATTATGATTGTATGTAGATTTGCTAAGTACAGATATTTAAAAATATCCTTTCAGTCAGGAGGATAAAACTTGCCGAGTTTCTTGCCATTTCTTCTCAGAACAAGGCCTCCTGGTAGTTTTGCGAACGGATGGCGTGGTCTTGCCCTTTCGCGAATTTTGTGAACGTTTTTGACATTCATAAGCATGCGCTAAGACGCACCTAAAATGAATAAACGTATTTTGATTGAGCCTAGCATTTAAATTATATTTAGTTTATTCTCTTTTAAATAAAAGCCTTCTCCAAATTCTTCCACAAAAAATTATTTTTGGAATGGGCCCAGTAGGCAGAAAAAGGAGAGGTCACCAGTAACATGGGAAGATGAAGTTATAAGGATAGCAGATAAACATCGGAAAATAATAATGAGAGACGAGTGGAAGAATAGCGATTATTATTGATTAAAAAATCTTGTTAAATCCATGCGGTCGAAGCTGCGAGGGGAACGCAAATCATAGACAAATTCATAAAATATTTACAAAATGAGATGCTTTCAGTGTTTACCTGGGGAACCTCGCGCCGTAACGTCTTTCTGTACCCAATAGTAAAACGTTTCGTGACCTTCAAGTGACTTTTTATACCTAAAAGTTAAAAGTTATGTAGACCGGAGACCAGAAAGTCGAAAATAATATTAATAATACACTTGAACGCTCCCTGGTGAAATAAAAAGACCTTTTAAACGTCCCAGGCGATATGTAGCTTCTATGCAAATATAAAAACTAGATAATCGTATTTGTCTAGAAATTGATCTCAAAGATCTTAATGTTTGCTTTTCAGGAATCTCCTGCCAAGGATATTGAAAATATGTCAAATACAAATTACGATTGTAAAAAACAATCTAATAAGCACAAAAAGACACCACCCAAACATAATGCACAAATTAAAAGGGTATGTAAATTGAAAATAACTAAAAAAGTTTCACTACTGGATCATCTAATTAAATACAGTATAAAGTCCATGTAACGTCCCTCGATTTAACGACGAAGTCCCTAAACTTCGAAATCAATTGACTTTGGTTGGTTAAGCTTTTCTTCCATACAATGATACACTCTACATAGCATTACACTCACTCTCAATAATTATTGTTATTGTTTCGCTTTATAATCCTAGCTCGCAATAAACTCGACTATCCGCATCACGCATACGAACTTTCTAAGAAATACGTTCTTTTGTTTACAAATTGGAATTGCTTGCACGTGTAGACTTTTGTTGACCATTAATAAATGGATGTCATGGATTATCTATGATTCTTCTCTCTATTTAACGGCACATCCCCACAGAGTTTATACTGTTTAATAGTTTTTTTATAGTATAGCTGGCTGTCAATGACACAGTATTTTTTCTTAAAAGGGTTGCCAAATCTTGAATTAATAAACAAATATTTTTTTTATTTAGTTAAAATTTGTATTATTGTCTCTGATTAAAAAAAATATTTCCCTATCAGGGCGTTACATTATCTCTGAATTAAATATTTTTTTATTTGTTTGTATATATAAGACATATTTTTTTAGGAAATCGCCGATGACCAGGAGGATATTAAGTTTTCAAAGAGAATAAAATTCGAGGACGGTTTGGAATATAATTGTGACGTAAGTTTTTTTTTACGTCTTGTAACATTTTATGTTATTACTAATTCATAAGCCAGTATCCTATTTTACTATCTACTAAAAATATATATTAATTAAGATGTCATTATAACGTGTCTATAACTCCATGGACTATTCATAGCGATTTCAAAGACTCATCCAAGTCACACGATAAAAACGACACAACGTGTTACTAATTATAATATACTACTAATTGTACTGTTAAAATTTAAATAAGGAATTGTCAATTTGATAGACCACATTCTACATTTTCACCTATTTAAGTCTTGGCAGTAAAAATTCCCAAGCAAACATGACACAGAAACGCGAGACCGCAAACTCCTGTGTCAAAGTACAATACATTTTCGACATACGGTATTCTTAGGGTGTCTCGTGTCAGATCTCCAGATAATGCAAACTGAAAAACAAAGATGAAGCGATTTGTATATTTTTAAATCCTGTAGGACATTGCGGCAATAGATGGCGTTATTTCATTCTGATGAAATAGTTAGCAGTCTGGGCTGGCCACGAATGTCGAAGTGTTCTAAATGACGAGTTTTATAATAATAATAAAAAAATTGCATTGTTTGTGTCATAGAGTAGTGTAATCGAATATCGAAACTATAATATTCGATTAGATTTACAAATTATTTACGGCGAAATAAGTAATTGCATAGATATGAAAAGTATAGGACAGTTTTTGTTCTATATTTTACGTGGACTGTATATACTGTAAAATAAATCGTAACCATGGTAACAAAACCGTTACTTTGGTTAACGTTTTATAATACGGTCCAAAAAGTGTATATTAAATACTAACCTAATTTAACATTTGCAGCAGTGTTCAAAGTTTTTTATGTCGAAGAAAAAACTGTACTGCCATAAGAGGGTTCATAATAAAAAGTATGAATGCATAATAGCAGGTTGTAAAAAAACCTTCGCAACGAAAGGAGATCTTCAAAAACATACACGGACTCACACTGGAGAAAGGCCGTACGAATGTGATCTTTGTGATAAGAAATTCAGACAGAAAATATTATTGAGATATCATAAAGGCTCAATCCATGGTATTAAAATAAAGAAGACCGACGAAGAAAATGATGATAATATTTGATGAACAGTCTGAAGTTGTGATGGAAATAACGGATATGTTTTAAATGCGTTAAAAATCACAAAGAAGGGACGGAACCTAACCTTGGAGAGTATAACTACGAAGTACCCACAATGTTCAAATTAAAAAAAAAACTCTTTACGCTGAATGTACTTTATAATAATTGTTTTATCTATTACCTAGTAGGTACTTTGGTTTATTTGATTTTATGAAAAATATTTGTTTTAATGCAATAATTATGCATTGTAGATTAAGTTTTCCTACATTTAATTTAAAAAAGTTTTACCCTTATGTAAATAAAATCATGTTTTAACTTACTAATTTTACTGTACCAGTTCTTTCTTGTAGCACCTTATAAATGATTAATTTAATTAGACATTAAGTGATAAGTGCCGTCCATACCCTACTTTACTTATCGAACGTAACCAAGATCAATTAAATGATTAATACAAGTGTAAAGCCGTCATTGAACAGGAGACCCCATTTTCGTCCTTCATTGTAATAAAAAAAAACAAATTAAGTGAAGTTAACATTGTTTGTTGTAAATAGTCTATAATATTGACTATATATATAGCCTATTTTAGCGCGTTGTAAAAGAAGGCAAGTTTATTAATAATTTTTATAAATTAGGAACATTCATTGTTCCATTCAAAATGTCCGTTTGTCATTACCATTGACATTTGACACATTCACACAATATGCTTTTATCATGTATAAATACTTTATAAGATACAAAAACACCTGTTAATTTATTCTACAGCTTAATATTGCATTATATTTAAAAGTGCATTTAGTAAAGAGAAATTAAACAACTTTATTCTTATGATTTATTATCCTAAACATATATCACAAAGATTAATAAAATATATATCTACGTCTACATAATAAGAATTTCTCATCGATGTTAAACTTATTGCTCTTTACTTTATATAAATATAATTGATAAACTTATACAAATTTAAAAAGTAGTTATAAGTGCCAAGTTTGACACATTTTCCTAATCACAACATATATGATATTATTAAGAAGCCGACAAACAGGAATATTTATATATTTTAAAACTATTATAATCTAAGTCGAATAACCAAAAATACATTTAAAATTAAATGTAATGTTATAGTGCATGGATATTTTCGATATCATGTATTTTAAAGTATGCGTCATGGTTAATTGTTAACCTAGGATTAAAATAACAAAGCTATTTTTTTTTATGTTAGGATAGGAGGCAAACGGGCAGGAGGCTCATCTGATGTTAAGTGATACTGCCACCCATGCACACTGGCACTGCCAGAAAGCTCGCAAGCGCGCTGCCGGCCTTTGAAGAATTGGTACGCTCTTTTATTGAAGGACCTTAAGTCGAATTGGTTCGGAAATACTTCAGTGGGCAGCTGGTTCTACATAGTAGTGGTGCGCGGCTACAATGACTTAAGAAACGCTCCGTTGTGGAACGACGGACGTCGAGGTGATACGGATGGTATCTTGTATGCTGCGTTGACGTCCAATAATGAAACTCAGATGCACTTATTAGACAACCCCTCTGAACAATCTCCATGTTAAATGCAATAGAATATGCAAAGCGACCCCACATCTCTTCGTAACGCCAAGGGATCAATATGCCGCACGAAAATATTAATACAAGAATTACCACAATTAAATAATTATTGTTTCACTGGGAATCAAAACTATTCTCCATGTTGAATCCGCATTTGTTTATCAGCTCCTTAAGGACTCCGTATATTTTTTTAATGGAATGCATATAAGAGAAGAAGGAATGTACAGATGCCCACAACTCCGCCAATGATGAGAGAGTCTCTTCGTTTTTTAGCATTTATCCTGAACATAAGGCTGTTCAACATTGGAAACCTAAAAAAATGGGGTAGTTTAAAAATAATAGAATATTTTGTATTTTAATTAAAACAGGTGCTTCTTTAATCTGCCTAGTTATATCTGTGCATTATTATTAGGTTATCTTGGTTTGACTTAAGGAACTCTAATTAGACTTTTCTTATTTTCCTTTTTGTCTTAATCTTTCTTTTCAAGGTTTCAACTGTTAAGGCATGAAAGAATAGTTAGGTAATAGCATATAAACTAAATTCTGAACTTACCTGTTTGTTATGTCATTGAACCTAGTCTGCATCTGTTTGAAGACTTGCCTTTGTGAAGTGAGATGCTCCCGAGCTTCCATTGCTATGTTTAACTGTTCATCAACCAGGATGTGTGAACTAGAATATAATTTAAATCTTTGAATTTATTTTGAGAATATAAATATCAAAAATAGTCCAGGTATAAAAACAGCAAAATCTTTACTCACCCTAGACAACTAATCACAGATAAAACTAGGAGTATACAATTTTAAATACTGAGGATGTGTTAATCAATCAATCTTGCCTTAAGTAAAAGAAAATATTGTGGCATGTTGTGTTTTCCTTCACTATGCTTGTCAGTATGTCATAAGACTTGAAAATTTACACTTCACAAAAGGCTGATCACCTAATTCCCCATAGAGGAAAATTAAATAATCATTAAATATTTTGGGACTATTCTATATAGCAGAATCGGTGGGTATACAGTATAAAGAATTATTTTTATTTTTCTTACCTATGCAAATGATTAGCTTCTTTGGCATACTGATCTCGCCTGCTTAGTCCCATTGAGGTACTGGGAGTTGGACTGCCGCCTCGTAATAATTCCTCACGTTCTCTTCTTGCATTTACTCGAGCAGAAGTCTTAGAAAACTCTTGCTGATAGTCCTGAAAATTTAATACAGATATTGTTGTATTCCTTTTTTCAATTATAATATTTTTAATAACATAATTATTAATTTATATAGTTTCATTTTATTGGTAATTTTATTAGAGATCATAAAAATATACTTTGATAAATAAAATTTGAAAAAAAAAAAACTCTAGAAAACTGAATTATTAAAACCCTGTACCATAAGGATTTCTCTATGTCTCTTCAATGTGTGCATTGTAGCTGCCCCTCCTGGAGCTATATCTGCCATTTTGTCATTAATTGCAGATAGCTGTGAGAAGAAAGTATTAATTATAGTAAAAGTTTACTTTATAAGGTAGCTTACAGCTTGTTTAAATAAATTTCTAAAGGAAGCTCAAATCTAACTAATTTACTCTCAGTAATTTTAAGCATATATGCCAATATTAATTTTAATGTAGAGTATTATTTTTACATTAGTTTATTGGCATGTCACCAGTTACTTATACTTACATAGCATGTTGAGATTAAAAATACAGACATAGTATTAAATACTCAACACTTAATCTACAGTTAACTAACTACCTTCGTAAGCATTTGTTGGAGCTCCATGGATATGGTGTCGAACATGTCGTCACTGTTGATCAATGGAACACTTTCTGAACTAAGTCGAGATGATGTTGAGCTCACTCCTAATTTGCTGAATGCTACTAGTTTCACATCAATATCATTTTCAAGTTGTCGTGCCTGTTTTCTTAGTTCTGAAAAGCAAGAAAGAAACAATATTTTTTTGCAAAATAAAAATGAAAACAGAAGAGTTCAGGAGAACACCGGCCGTAGATAAAAAGTAAAGGGGAATACAAACCTTCCCAGGAAGAACTTCCTATATTGGACATAGTGAAGCAATAGTCTCAAGAGTTCCTCAATTCGATGAGCAAATTTAAGTTAACACACCAATCAGACCAATTAACAGCGACAATAATAATTAATAATAAAATAAAAATTTATCAATTGCTATTCGGATCCACAAAAACATATCGTCATCAAACTCATTCTTCGATTGTAATCTGACTTTGTCAAGTATGAATTAGCGTATGTCATTGAGATTGATTATAGACGACGGCTGGTGTCATGTTTTGATTTTGATGTATTTGTTTACTCTTGCGACTAGGGAGTGTCAAATTTATAAAATAATAATTTGTACAGAAAGCGCGGGGTTGTACGAAAGTTAATATTTTGTAGTTATTTCCAATATTAAATATCCTCAAATGCCCAAATCGTCTAAAATATCAATTGTTGTGGAAAGTATATTTTGTCGTATAGAAGAACGAGTTAATTCAAACGGATCTAAACAATGTAAGAAAATTTGTAAACATTCTTATTACAATCCAAAAACTTAATATATGTAAGTGTAAGTGGATAATAACAATGATCCTAATCAGTTACAGATGAAGAGATATTAACTCTGCACTCTGTTTTTGGGGCAACACTGCAACGAGCATTTGAAATTCTTGAAAAATATCCTACTTTGGAGACTTATTCAAACTGTAATAACGGAAGAGTTCTTGTTGAAATCAAGGGAGAAAACGATAGATGCTACAGAGTATTTCCAAGAATTAATTTTTGTCCCTGTCTTGCATTTAAGCACCAAGTGATAGAGAAAAAATCACAGTTGATGTGTAAACATGTTCTAGCAGCTCGAATTGCTATGATTTTAGATCGAATAGTTGATCACAAAGTTACCCAGGATCAGTACTTGATGTTATTAAGATCTATGTTTGAAGAGCAAAATGGATGATGGTACTTCTCAATATTATTTCACAGCTTCAATGGATTCAGGAAAAACATTGTGCAGCTTGATAAAAGCTATACAATTTCAAGAAGTATGTTAATAGTATTACTAAATGATTATGAAATATATAACATGTATAATCTTGATTTATTTACAGTGTGCTGTTTTTTGTGCCATGCAAGAGGGTTTAAAGCTGACAGTGGAAGAAGGAAAATGTGTTCAGGCATCGGCTTATATTCCTGCTGATAACTTTAATGAGTACCATGTTAGGGATGATGTTGATGTTATGTTTAAGGTGATGCTCATGTTCTATGACCTAACTTTATATTATTATTCAATATTCAATGAATTAAGGATTGAGTGTAAGCATTTGAGTCAAGACTAAGCTTGACCTATAACTGCTGTAGGTAAAAAAAAAAGTTTTTGTCATATGCTTCCTGACTAATCCAAGTTATGATAATTTATGTAAGATTGATATTTAAATAACTTTTCTAATATAATTTGTAATTTTAAGATTATTTATACAAAAGTGAGTCTTTTTAAAACATTGTATAGAATTTTCATGAGAATGTTGACACATTCATTTTTTATTATTAATATTTTCTGCTTGTGTCCCTTTCATTAGAGTTACATATTAGTCACTATATTTTCAGATTAGTATTGCAGTCTTGACAGAATGCCTTAACATATTTGGCTCAGCGGAAGAATCTAGTTTGAAGATGTATTATAGATGTGAGGGGTCCCCTTTACTTTTAGTGTAAGTCAAAGGACAAGCAAATATCTAAGTACTGAAACAGTTTGGTACAGTCGGTACTGTAGGTCCAACCGAATTCAGTTCTATGCTATCTCTCTCTTATCATTGTTAATGGTAGAATCAAGAAAAAAATAAAATTGCATTGGAAGAGTGTAAACATTCCTGTAGTGTATTTTGCTATATTATAAAAGTGATCTTTTTTAACTATTAAAATATGTATACAATAAATATAGTTTAAATATTATATAAGAACAAAAAGGGAATGTGACATATGATATGTAGTTATAAAAAGGGAAAATTAAGTAAAAACTATCTATTTATTAATAATATCAGCATTTTAACAATTATTAACTCTAACATAGGCAATATTCAATATGTTCGAGATTTTGAAAAAATATAGCTATAATGGCAATTCTCGGAAAGGCTGCTACTTAATATTTTGTCTCTGAATGAAAGCTTAAATTTAATTTTGATTTCCAGGCTTCAACCCCAATCATTCAGCAATGTGATGACAGACTGTGAAATCTCGACACAAACAGCAGAGTCAGTTCTGGAACTCAGAGATGAAGATACAGAGGAAGTGGCCAAACTGGTTTTGAAAGCACCAGCTTTTCTAAGTCTTCTAGTGGATATGGAAAAGACCTGTGATATCATTGAGATTAATCTCTCACCTGAACATCCTAATGTCAGCATTGTTACATATGGAATGCAGGTAATTCAGGAGTAGAGTAGAGCCAAGAATTGCAATAAAACATTCCTTGGTTACATTTTCAATAAAAGAACAACTATGTTGTATACCACCTATAAAACATTCATTTTATCAGAAACATAAATTATTTCCCTTTTCTACTAATCTTTTTTGAAGTGAAACTTCGTTATCGGCATTGTAAAAAAAAAATACCGTCACATTTTTCGGTTACGCGTCACATTTTTCCGTTGCGCGCCATATTTTTCTTGTCCCTACCACGGTTGATTCGAAGACATCAATAACAAAAATATATAATAACGATGACAATGATAGTAATCATTCTATTACAATTAATTAAATTCTGTAATAATCTTAGTAGTAATAAGGTAAATAGAAGTAATTGTAGTATTTGTATTCATGTCTATGATAATAAAAGCCTTTTATTAAACTTTATCTAATTTAACTTTATTTAACCAATTAAAGTTGGATATAGTAGATCATTTTTCGAAAATGAGGTCATAAAGAAGTTTCACTTCTTACATGTTACTCTAGTACACGCACACATTTTTTTTTAATCAGTTTTTTTTTCAGATTTTATCCGTAAAGATGATTTTTTTTTCATAGGAATTCCTGAACAAATTCTAAACATATTTAATAAACTCTCTATAATAAAATAAGACAATGGTTTCCCTGATTTTATATTTTTCTATGCATCAATTATATAGTATCTCCAATATTAATTTAATTGGCAAATATCCTTAACATTTGTTTTAAGTTACTGAAGATTAATAATTGTCTTACAGGATAGATCATGTATAGACATGCCGAAGTCTTCAGACATGGTCCAAAGCTTTAACTGTGAAAAGTCAGTCACGCTTAAGTATCAGCTCCAACATATAAGACTTATTATGAAGGCACTTGCCGTTTCCTCAAAGGTTGGGTTTCATTCAATATTAAAAAAAGAATTTCTTTGTAGTAACTAATTTCAAATATTTCTGTGGCTTATTGGATAAACTCTTCTGGATTCAATTCCCATTAAAACAATAATTGTGTAGGTCGTAATCTAAAATAATTGGACTAAAAATTAATTAGCCCAGAAATGTGTAATTACTCGCAATAAATCTTTTAACTATGGTACCCTCTTATTTTTCTATTATAAAACATAATATAAATCATTTTTAGAAATTGTAGCTTTTTCTAATTAATTGTAACCGTTATAAATTATTTTGAAGGTAGTTTTGCGATGCAGTTCCAACGGCCTCCTACTTTTGCAGTTAAAGCTGGAAAAAGAAGATCAAAGACAGATGTTTTCTGAGTTTTATATAGTTCCCTTACTGGATGATTAAATTAATTGTTACGTAAATCTTTTATTTACTTATCAAATTTTAATCGAAACAGTATATGTTTTGTATAATAAAGTGTGTTAAATTCGTACGTACGTATACCGCCAAAATTTGAAAATGTCATAGAGTATACATTCTTATTTTGGAAAATATAAATTCATCAAATTTTCGACATTAGCTCGCGTGTGTATTTTCATATGTTTGGCGTGAGTAGGTCACGCCTGTCGAAAAGCAATTTTGCCTTAAGCCCCAGATTATATAAATGTTTAATGCCTTCCCTACAACTAATATCATATTGTAATTTTTTTTATCATTACAATTACTAACTCCTTAATTTCCGGGGTACCTAAAGTAATTGGTGAATTCACCAAATATTTTACTAAACCTTAATGGTATTCGAAATATCATTATAAAGTTTTATCTGTGGTAGAGAACGCAAACCGTCCTCATAAATGTAAGCAAAGGTACCGGCAAACTTCTTGGGCATTAAACAAGGGAGAGGGGGAATGTTTGCGCATCGTACACAGCGCGGGACACAAACGTCAACAGATTTACCAATCACGCCATCAACTCGTCACTCCCGCCGCCGCGCACCACCGCCCGCCAAATGTTGGCGCCATAATTTCACGAAGAATGTGTTTCAATAAAGATTTCAGAATAGGTGAAGAAAATTCGACCAATTTTATAAACTTATTTTTTTAGCCAAAGAGTTTGTAAAATATTTATAAAGTTTTATGTTTAAAATATTTAATTACATTGTACATTAGTATATACGAAGACTGCTATTTTAAAACAATGATCAAAATCAAGCAGTAAAATATCAGCAGAGATCTGACTAGGGGTCTGAACTTCTCTTACCCTAAGGCCAAACTCCGGCTCCAATGGAATAACGTAATTAACCCTCGTTCGCACTGTGAAGGAAACGTATTGTCTTGAGTGGCGGCGTGTGTCAGGCACTGCGCCGAAGACTGATCACCTATTTGTTTACTAGAAAAAAAAAATCATGAAACAGATCCAAAAATCTTAGGCCAAAACGAAGGACGTATATCAGGCACATATATGTTAGCACTTATAATTATAGTGTTGGGGTTATTTTTTCCTGATATTAGATATATCCTAATTATATCGCGTTGGCGTATACATCAGGCTTATATAAAAAAAAAACATAGGAAATAAATAAGAAATTTGTCTGCAAAATATAATGTATATATTACAAACTTACATTCACTCTTAATAGGGAATGTTACATTGCTAACAGCTGATTCTTATAACAAACAGATATCCGTTGATTGTGCTACATGCACTTCATATTATTATTAGTTATTATTTGTTAAAAAAGGTCATCAAAGTAAATAATAATAAATATCAGTTATAGTAACTTGCAATGTTAATCAAATATAAAGAAAAGGTTTTTAAAAGGTTCAAGCCTTACAAATTGGTTATAACATGTATGGGAATTGAATTCATTATGTCCAGGTTAAATGTAATAATTTAAAAAGTAATGCACCAACCATCAAAAACTATTTCTAAGATTACATTTCGCAACACTCCGTTTGGACAAACATTTTTTTCGTATATATTGGATTACCAGCAAAACAAGAACTGCATACATATACAAATTTACAGATTAGTTAAAACAGGCCTTACGCATGTAAATTTATAAACTTATTTAATATTTTATCCGTTAGTTGTTTATGGGACTTTGGTACCAACTCGGAAAACTTATATGGATTTAAATGCGATTCTGTCTTTTAGTTCCATATTGGCAGTTTAGATAATTCCTTGGGTTAATTATACAGGTGTAATTTCTTCGCTTTTAACAGTACTGGCCTTAATAGTGACGCATTGTTCGAAAAAATACAAATTGGCCTTATTACGGGCTTAGATAAATGTATTTTTTTAAATCATAATTTGGGAGACCCGTATAAGCATTGCAACAGCGACAACACAGTTACACTTAGGATTAACTACAAGGCAACATTTTATAACAATCACACCCACACGATGAATTTATTACTAACAAACACCGAAAGTTATTAAAACATTTCTTCTATAAAAATCAACTGAAAAATAAATTCATGAGATTCAACAACGTAATTAAACATGTCTAGAAAATTTATATAATGAATGTGAATGTACATATTTGAAACAACAATAATTTTGTATCAGGCGTGAACGAAGATTGTTTCCTTCTGACACAAATATTTTACCCTTTGATCAACCCGAGCTGATAGATTTATTATTGCGATTTCAATTGAGTTTCGTATCACATAATTCAATATAACAATAGCTTTACGGATGTGGAATTAATAGTTTCGGTTACGGAGTGCAAATACTAGCCAAACAGGTAGGAGGCTCACCTGATGATAAGTGATACCGCCACTATGGACACTCTCAATGCCAGAGGGCTCTCTAGTACGTTACCGGCCTTTTAAGAATTGGTATGCGTTTTTCATAAAAACCTTAAGTAGAAATGGTTCGGAAATATTTCAGCGGTTACCTAGCTCCAGTTCCACATAGTGATGGAGCGCGTCAATAACTGCCTTAAATATCGCTCAGTTCTGGAATGACGGACGTCACGGAATTTCGTATGCAGATTTTTATCTGAACACTCTCTATGGTAAATGCGGTAGAAGATGCACAGAGACCTTACATCTCTACGCAACGCAAAAATTAAGGTTGTCGAGGATTCGAACCGCTCTTTGTTGAATACACTCGAGTGGAAGGAGCTGGTACTAGAGCTCCCGCCCAGAGATGAGAACAGTACTCCATGTCAGGCCAAATATGTGATTTATGCAGTTGTAAGTGATGGTTCGGAGTGAAATACGGTCTTGCCTGCTGAACACACTAAACGCCGTTTGATATATCAACGCCCAGTATTCCAATGCTGGATGTGGAGGAGAGTCTTTGAAGAGGAGAAACAAAGGTCATTTGCACAGCGGTGTCTTTTTTGGTGTTCAAATTGGAGACTCCACGTAGCAGAGTTTGGACTTCAGACACCAGTTTGTTCCGGTACTGATCGATAACTGCCTGAGCGTCGGGGATATGACGCAGGGTTTGAAGTTGGAATATACTCCGTTAATGAATACATCAAGCTTGGATTGGCCAGAAAGCTAGAGATCTAGTTGCATAGTCTCTAAGAATTGGACGCAAAGAAAGACCGTATCCCGTCCCAATCTGTTGACATCTGATCAGGTCCGGGATGCTTCTAAATTCTTCAGTCCATGGACTAAGGGTAATCTATAGAATCGAATAATGATATAATCGCATGTCAAAATCCTTTGTGCGAAGTAATAAATCTGAGGGTTTGATAAGGAAGAAGGTAAACTTGAAACTTAGTGCATGTATTACAGCTTAAAATATAGATGTCGCTATAAAAAATAACAATCTGTGGTTTTAGCGGGAAATCGCTATAGACTCAAAAGCTATCGTGTGGGTATCTGGGGCGACATTTAATAAATAATTATTCTAATGTTTATTTAAACAACAAACGATATTCCTACTTATGTCTATTTCAATTCCAACATTCACTTTCATACTTCAAGAAATCAGATAGGTAATTCTTTAACTTAGGTGTTATTAACTGCATATTAACAATTTTTTTTATTTGACCTTTTAAGCTTAGAATTCCACCGATGGTTAACGTCAATAGAGAAAACATTTTGCTTTGTTATCTTGAGTGGTCTATAAAATATTAACGTTGCTACCACCTATCTGCTTACTTTCATTAAAGTCGGATAAGTTTTTTATCCTGAGAACATATATTGACACAGCGATCCTTACAGACAGTATAAAATTGTGCTATAGTTCCAAAAGAACATTAATAATTTAATGCCAGATACACAAAGAGCGCTCAATTATCAGCGGCTAAAAAATAAAGCTTTTTCTACAATTGACGTTTGTTTACTTGGTTCTGACTTAATTTCTAACGCACCGTCATTAAGAAAAATATAAACTACATTGAGTATTAATATAATAAAAAAGTACTTAAGCATAAATTGGCTAAATAGCAAGATTGATTTGGCAAAATCCTATACAACCTACTCATAATATTGAGCAACAAAAATAATATTGCACAAAGCTTATCTGGCAATCTCATTATAGCGCCATCTTTTGAAACGTGTATTACGTTCTCTCTTTCAAATTATGATCGAATCATTTTCGAAGAAAGAATTTATTTATTTTACATCAAAAATACCAATACGTTACACACAAGTTCGTGCTGCCTTTGACCAGACTTGATTATCGTAGAAACATTATGAATTTACTAAGACAAACATTTAGCAACGTTAGGTACTGAGAGAGATTAACTCTATCCCAACTTTCTTCGTACCATATCACCTTAGAATTGAAACTCGCATTCGTCGTACTAATATCGCATCGAAAATTAGGTAGGATTTCTGTCCGAGGTCGATGGACGAATGTTACATAGTACATATTGGTTGTCAACAGCTCGGTGATCCAATGGGCTGCTATTGTTTCCGAAGAGAGCCTCCATTTCCGCACGTCTCATACGAACGTCACTACCGTGTGACACTTCCGACTGCAATCAATAAGTTTTATTAATAAATATAAATTATCGGAAAATAAATGCGCTATAAGCGTCGCATATAGGCATTCAGGTGATCAGCCGAAGAAGTTTCCTCGCGATGTTTTAAGACATTAAATATGCAACAAGGAAATTTACATTTTATACAAAAGTTACACCAAATATACATTTGGTATCCCCTACAAAAAAAAATAGCTTTGTACGTAGGTTCTTTAGTCGCACATAAAAATACATAAGAGACTACTGTTTTTCTTACCTGTCTATTACTTTAAAAACATCATAATAACCTAACATAACATTTAACGTTATTTTCATATAATTTTTTATGTTCATATGAATACCAGACTTGTTACAGTAGTATAACCTGGTCTTTAAATGTAACCCTTTATGACTATTGTATATTTTTATCTGGCAATAATATGATGTGCAAAATGAAATATATTTAGCATAGTTGGGTTAACAAGAAGCAAGATTGAAACATTACTTGTTTATACATTGTAAATTTGACATTACGTAAATAATAAAAGGTTTTGCGAATAGTGGTCATCATCAGGTATGATACAGGCTGTATTGATATCTATCAGATACTCTTTATTCATAATCTGTCGTTGAAGATAACAGTTATAAGATAAACTTACCTTAAAACATAAACAAGCACGCAAGACCAAACAAAAGCAAAGAAAAAAAAACAAAGCAATAGCAGAAATCTTTAATAATAAAAAAATTACAACCAAAAATATGATTAAAGCTTCACAGAACATAAGTTCGGTTTGTACAAAATTAACAAAATCTATACTAAAGGTTAGTTATCTATGACCAGTCAAGGTATATCTAGATGAAAAAAATTTAATAGATTAAATTTGAGGCTTTTCTTCTTCAAATTTAAAATATTAAAGACTGTTAGAGTATTCATTGTTACTTTTGCATCAAGATATACCCTTATAGATGTCAACTTAAAAAACTTTAACCGCAAAATAAAAATAGCTAGATCCTACGATTCTTAATCTAATGATATTAAAATACAATAAATAAAATGCATGTTCAGGAATCAACAGCAAATTCAAATATACATTACACTTAACATTTTTACTTTCGTACATAATGTACAGAAAACGAAATTTTGATTATTAACCAATTTAATAAAAATATTTACAAATGTATGGAAACTATTTATGTATAGTTTGATTCTTTTTTCAAAATGTGAAAACAACAGGCCAGTGCACAAAAAAGCAAACGAAAATATACAAAGCTACATAAAGACATATACAGATGTAAGAGGGATTTATTGTCTTTGTTGCCATTCAAAATTATTTGTTATCTATTACAAATATAACTCATAATAACATTTTAGGGGCCAAAAACATGTTCAGACAGGAGTGACCCTTAAGAAACTAGTTGGTAAAGCAATGACATGACCATTTTCATACAGACCCATTCATAAAATAGAAGTTGGGTTTAGTTGCATCCTCTGCATATATGTATATGTATATGTAAATGAGTTTAGGCAATTGGGCAATATGTTTTTTATTTAATACAGTTTTATGAGTTATAATTATAAAATAATGACAAGACTTATCTAAGCTACAACTAAACAATTAATAGCAAAACGTATACACAGTTACAGTAGGCTGGAGACAAAAAAAAATACAAAATGTTTCAGATTGGAAAATGTGAGAATTTGTAATAAAAGAGACTTTCTTCGGTGGGATGATGTTATAAGCCTCATGGTTTTAATTTTTTGTCTCTGATCCTTTGAAAACTAGTTATTAACAACAAATGTACACCAATCAAACATTGCATATGAACATATGTATTTATACATTTCATATGTTTAATGCACGAATTAAAGATAGTACCTGTGTAGTTGTCTGCTGTTAGAATTTAATATGTAGAACTCAAAGTAATTTAATTTATTTAATATTGTATGTTTTATTTATTATTATAGAATCATAACATCCTAAATTCAACAAAGTTCTAACAGATTTGTTTCTCAAAAACATAATAACCTTTGTTTATAAAATACTAAAATTATACATATATGTAACAGCCCGTGTTATCCTTAACTTGATGTTTATAAGTGAAGAAAAAAAAATTAAATGTGTACTACTGTGTATAGCTCACTTGATTTCTTGGTCCGTCCTGGCAGACCACATACTCTGTAAGAGTAACGTCAGCTGCCCCGCCCGATTCCAGCGGAATGGGGTTTGCTCGGAAGTGTTCCAGCATGTCATGGACATTTGGAAACCAGAGGTGCTGCACCCGGCATTGTCCAGATTCGCTTAGTGTCATTCGCAGGTGTTTAGCTCGGCCCTGAAAATTTATAACAGAAAGTGGCAAATGATGGTTTTTTTTTCTACTAGATTTATACACTACTATTGCAATGTTAATTGAGATTGATTAATATAAATTTAAAATAATTTTTTTAGGGTGTTAGGTGATATTTCTATGCCTATTATATGACCAGTCTTAAAAGCATATGTTTTTATTGTATTATACCTATTTTACTATTTTTATAAAGTAAAATATTTTATGTTTGGACTATGCTATAACAATGTTAATAAATTATGTGGATTAAAAAATGTGGATAAGACAAACCTGGAAATTAAAAGTGAGCACATATTCTCCCCTCCGTGTTTCACTCTGCCTAACGAGGTAGCATCCATGAGCTGCAGTTCCACCGGCCAAAACACATGCTGCAGCTGCCGACCTGGCTAAAGTCCCATGGAACCATGGCCACTCACCGAGAGACACTCGGGGGCCTACATCACATCCCTCTTCTGCTATTGAACCTGAAATTTAGCAGACTCTTATCTAGTTCATTCTATAAATTGATGTATGTACCAGATATAATATTTATCTGTCATAATATTGAATATAGATAAATATTATTCGAGTTGTATAAATTTGTAGTGAATTCAGAACAGAATTTGAGATCAATAATTAAATACAAAGTTGTGTTTGTTGTGTATAAAATGTTCCATGGTATGCTTAATTTTAATATAAATTATATAATAATAAAGCAAGGCAGAAATGTAAAGATATAATTTTACCCTGCTTAAGAAAAATATATTAACATAGCCACATCTAATATTTACTTAACTTAACAAGAAAATACACATATTTCACGAGACCATATCCATTTTACACATCTTACAATTTGAAACTCACCTAATTCAGCCTCTTCAGGAGTATCCGTTGCTAAATCTGCATTACTAGTACTTGAGGGTAAATCTCTTCGCGGTGGCAGATCTGGGGGTGTAGGCTCTGACAGTCCAGCTAGAGAATCTGGTGGTGGCTGGGTTGTAGGTGCCGATCTCATACAGTATTTTATTGTTGCTAACCATGACTTCATGTCATCTACATCAGCTGCCTCAATTACATATTCCATATTGTTGTCAGCCTAAAATAAGTTATTAAAACAAGCATTAATAATAAATTGTTAGATAACAGAATATGGTAAATATCAGAGAATCACTAATCTCACATGTGTAGACCACACAATATTTTAAATAATTCCCTACAAAAATTTGAATGAGTAATATTAATTTCAATCTTTATTCTATTGATATTGTTTACAAATTATATATAATCAAACTTGTTTTAGTTTAGAAGTTTTATAAAATGTAATAGATATAATATTATAGGTTGTGAAATAATACCTTTAATACAAAAGTATTTTCATGATCAGGCATCTCTAAAGCAGTAGTTTCCCGAGCCTCTGATATTAGGAAACAAAATACGCCACTTCTAGGTTTTTGAGCTTTAGGTGGAGAGTAAAATTCTAACATATAACCACCAACAGTCTTAACTAATGCTAGCCTACATTTCTCCCATTTCTGTGGGCCTCCAGGTTGCTCCAAGCTTTCTGGAGTTAAATAATTAACTAATCCTTCTTTTCTACATTCAACAACAATTTTCGCTAACTTAGTTTTATTGTGTTTGTTCAAATTCGTTGATAATTCTACTTCATCTGAATGCTGTTTTTGGAACAGACCCTTACCACGCCGTAAACCCTTAAACGATAACCTTCTGAAAAATGGTTTGTGATGTGTTTTCGGCGACTCAGTATCTTCTGAATAGTCACTTTCGTCGTGTCCAGTATGTGTGCCATTTGGTAATTTGTGCTGTGCCTTTAGCTTGTTAAATTCGAAGTCAAAGTGTTCAGAGAAGCATTCGACGAATTTTTTGAGTAGTTCCTTTTGAGACGTGTATGGGCGAACTGTGCCGTCTATTGTGCTGCTCTGTATGTATTGTACGCAAGCCTTGGCGAAGTCCTGAGCGGCAGTTTTGGCCTGACGCTCACAGAACTGGACCCATCCGTCGGGATCGCCGTCGGACGGGCCGGCCATGGCAAGCAATTTCTTTATTAGCTCCACTTGTATAACTATTTTTTACTATATGTTAAACTTAACATTGAAACATTAAAATACATAAATATTTATTAGCACTTTTTTACTGAATTAATAACAATTATGCTATCAAAATAAGATTTATGATGCTCTCAAGAATCTCGGGAAAACAACTTTAATTACCATATGAAAAAATTATCGTTTGTAAATTGTATCGTTACTCTATTTTTTTATGGACTTAGTGTAAAAATAATTTTATATTTGATATGATTTACTATCAAATAATCAAAGGTAAATGTTTAGTGAAATTTTAACTTAATTAGAACCTTTTTTAAATATGGCAAGAAAGAACATAGTACGAATAAATTTCAACAGATGACGCTAAGCGCTATAAAAAAAAAATTGTTTAATCCGTGTTAGTTCGTTATCTTGTAACGTATGTGTATGAGATCAGGAGTGGACTAATGGGTCCTGAACATGCAGGTAAAGATTCAAAATTAAAGGAAGGAATAGTAAAAATTTGTGGATTAGAAACGAAGCGGGTTAATGACTTGCATTAGGTATATCCTACTGATATTGCATAGCCTCTACGTTTAGGTACAGGTAAAAAAGAATCAATGAGAAATCAATCAAAATATATGGTAGGAATAATTTTAAGTTTAAAAATATCTATTTATTGTGTTACATATTAATATAAAATACTTTAGCCTTAATAAAACGTATTAAATAACTATGACAGTTGATTTCCATCATAAAATAATTGTCATGTGCACAAATAATATTTCAAAATATTGTGTTGCCTTGTGTAGTATATCATCCACTCTTCTTACCAAATCTATAATGGAGGTTAATACGTGGAGTATGTATTCGCCACATAACGAACATTGATTTACTGTTAGAAATTATACTCACGTAAATTAAATATTTTTCTTAAATTTAATCAACGACGCAATAATATATTGAAATCGATATCTATTTAATAATATATAATTCATACTTAATAATAATAATAATAGAAATTTAAGTATGTATGTATGTATGTTTTGTATGTAGGAATAAACTCTGAAGCTTTATAATCAATTTTGTATACTTCTTCACCAAGCATCTTTATCGACTTGGACGTGAAAATAGTAAAAAAAGATTGTTGATTGTTTAGTTGGAATTGGCTAGAGTGCTTTCTAATTTAAACTGTTATATGCTGTGGAAGGCTTTGATGTCTTTTGATCTAAAATTAGTTGGTGATTCCTGAAGTAGACCACTGAAATGCGTCATGTATCGGGAGGCCACGGATCGTGTGTCAAACCAGTAACCAGTAAACTTATTTTGGCGCGCATCAGACGCACCGATGACGGAATTATGGGAGACATGGCGCGCTCGGCCATTCACCTGAATCGCGATGATCGCTTTATGTCATTATATTTTTGCAATGATATAATTGGAACACCTTCGATGTTAGGAAAGTTGTTGTATTCGGAAACTAACGTTTTAAAAACTATGCAACATTGACGTAAGCTGCAACATAATGGCAGCATTTTGGCTGACTAGCCTAATATGCGTTTTATAATAACAATAACTATTACTACGAAAGACAGTATAGGAAATATATCTAACGATTTTCGTATAACTTAACCATTTTGAGCGGTGAAGGAGAATTCGCTCATGTACGTTTAGTAGGAAAAACGAAAAATGGATTTTATTCATTATCCTAAACGTTTGCAAAATAATAATACACAACTATAATTTAATAATTTATTGTGCAAAAATCGAATTCCTTGCATTATTTATTAAATTTTCTTTAAAATTCCGTTTCAAAGTTTTATTGAAACATTTATTGATTATGAAATAAACACTTTAAGAACATTACAAAAGTATTTTAACGATTTTTTTTATTTTAATACACCTATCTAATGCTTTCTAAATTTCTCTTTTGTTCTATTAAGTTATGCGATGTGAGTTACTGTACCAAATTGTCTTTAAACACTCTTTTAATTTCATTAGACCTAACTACTAATTTAGGTTTGTTATTTAATATTGTTACTAGAATATTAAAAAATATTTTTGTCCTAATGTAATAATTTATTACTTTCCCAAGATATAAAAATACTATTTATATCTGTTAATAATGTGTAAACGTTTGTTTGAATGAATTTGCATCTGTTAAATTTTTTGTTTGAATTTGGAATTTTATTCGATTGTCCGACCTATATTTTCTGTAGTTTCGTGTTTACATTCTGTTTCTATCTGATTTGCCTTCATTCTCCTTGATACTACGTGTTTGCCTGTTGTGACCATAGTACTATAACACGAACTTCTGTTTTACAGTACCTATTGCTGATAGGAAGATGATATAAGTAGAGCAGCTGGCCCTATGTGGCTACGTAAAGATAGACACCGAGAAGAGTCTTAGAGGAAGACGAGAGACGTTCAAGTACAAGCTGTTAAACAGAAATTATCCAGCTTGACGCATAATGATTAGTGTTTATAGTAGGTACTAGGATGAGTATTTTTTAGCAATAAAGGCTATTATTATTATTATTGCTGATAGAAGTTAAACGTAATTATTTATTGCTATCGCCAAGCGCTTTTTCCACTTTCATGATATTCACCATGCATGCTCGTCGGTTATGGGTACTCTTAACTTGTCCCTTGTCTAGTACATCCTGGATTCAGTTCAAGTATATGCGATAAGGCCTACACAACTATTTACTAATATACATAATTGCTAAAGAAGAAATGTAGAAAAGCCTCGGTGATTTAAATAAATAAATATATAGATAATATTTCATTTCCTAAGTGAAGTTAAAATTAAATAATATATTTAAGGTGATTTCTTTATCGCATTAGTAACAAAAATATTTAATTTTATATTCTGTAGCAAGGCCTAGACGCAAACGTTTTTCTATGCATCCGGTACCAAGTGCGCGTTGACAGACAAATGCGCGGCAGGAAGATGCGTCGTTAACGCTGTCGTCGCTTACACTATAAACGTAAATAAAGCCAAGAGGTTCGGAAATGCAAGAGCAATAAACTTTTATAAAAACTATTATGACTCACTGGGTTAAATGAGTTTGATGGACAATACCAGTGTTATATTGAGAGATTCTCCGTCTTACAGAAATGTCAGAATCGCAATCGGAGTTTGCAAGATTCAGAAAGGAGACGACTCCCGCATATGAAAATTCAATAATTTCTAAATAATTAATGTGTTGGTAAAAATTATGATTACATATGATTAAATCGATTTTATTTATAATATCAAGAATTTTCTAAAGTAGGTTTGTAAGTATTGATGTCTTCCATAGTATCCAGTCACTTTTATTTTTAGATTTCTATAAACAAATTGACATTATTTGGCACTTTTATTGATAGGTTTTGTCAATCAGTATTTTATATGAAAATTGTTATTTAACAATGCCTAGGCAGATAGGTACCCATTGTATTAACGTTCAAAGTTTCATATACTTCCGACCATGTATACCCATTAACAAGATTGTTTCAATATTACTTTGAATTATCTTATACTGCAATGGCATCTTTCTTGCCTTTCCCGTGCCTATTTGAATTTGTGCCCACTAATATTTGTTGTATAAAAAAAATACGATCAAATATCTACAGTAACTAATGATGTTCATAGATTAAGTTTATTAGTAACCAGTACTATTTTAAATCAATTCTCAGACAAATAACAATAACTTTGTTCTTATTTTATTGAAACAAATTCTCAAATGCGTAGCACGAGGACGCTCCGCCCATTGCGTGTCTATCTCTTTCTTACTGTTCGCTTTATATTCGGCGTGAAAGAGACGGTATGGGACGCCTTAGTCAGGCAATCGGGTAATATAAATTCTGAAGAATAGCTTTTGATTATTTCGGAGAAGGCACCGATTAATATATTTTAGCAAAATAACATCAGATATTATAAATATATTCTAATACGTTTAACAGTGATATGTGAATATTTTTAAAACTTTCCGATCATAATATCCAATTGGATCTCTTTTATATTGTAATTAAAACATAAAAATAATAAATTGCTTGAGTATTTAGTAAATTGGCGAAACCAATTTCATCTCTTTCGTTTTCTTTTTCTATTATCTTTTTATATATAAAATAAATTATAAAATAGCAATAATGTTAAATTAACACATAAGAATAATCAAAGTTAATAATAGTGACTCAAACATTTTAAAATACATATAACATTAAAATTAAACAGCCCTTCTCGCTAGTGCGAACCTGGATTCGCCAGAAATCCGCTGAACTCCAGCATCAACGATGGTAGCGAAGTGTGGATTGCAAACAGTCCAAAATGGCTCTGCCAGCAGTGAACCTGCAACTGACAAAGCGACTTCTAAGCCTAAATAGAACCAATCTCAAAACATTGATAGGGACAATTACGGGCCATTGTCTCCTTAATAAACATATTTTTGTCCTAAGCGTGACAGACAGCCCATTGTGCAGAGGCTGTTTCAGCGCAGAGGAATCAGTCACCCACGTAGTCCTGGAATGCGAGGCTGTGGCTAATCAACGCACAAAAATTCTCGGAACAGTAAGGTCGCTCCGCGAAGCCTGTGAAGTGTTCGGGAGACTTCTGTGCTTCTGGAAGGAGAAAGGCTGGCTAAATTAGCCAGGACTTTTACGCACAACGGACCAACTACGCGTCTAAGTGCGGAAATTGAGTCCACCCTACCCTACCCTACACACATTTTAATGGATTTGCTAAACACTTAAGTTATTAGTATCTAATGTTTAATCACATAAACATAATTGCTAAGTGACCAGCGAGTGATAAGGACAAAGCACTCAATAGTTATGAATAGTGTTAAGATTCAGAAGAAATTTATACGTACGTATTTTAAAATCCGTTTATGACATACCCACGGGGTTCTTTGCGCTAATGGTGAAATTCTCCTGTATGTCAAAATAATTTTTTGACTCAACCTTTTGCAGAGGCTGTCTCATCGCAGAGGAGTCGGAAGGAGGAGGAGGAGGAAATCCTCGGAGCGCGGTCGCTCCGTGAAGTATGTGAAGTCCTCAGGAAACTTCTGAGTTTCTTAAAGAAGCTAGGCTGGCTTAATTAGCCAGGATGCACAACGGACCAAAACACACAAATAGATGGAAAAGATCTGATATCATTCTAATTTACCAGTTAGACTTATAATATTCGATTCCCTCAAGCAAAAGCTGGCTCGGCCGTAGAGAAGGCGGAAAATAATAAATGGCTACAAATATAAGAGTCTTTCCTCCAAGTTTGATTTTGTTTCCTTAGGAGTAGAGACTCTTGGAGACAAGCGCGCTAATTAAAGATTTAAGTTGGCGCCTAATAGATAGTAGGTATCTGTCACCCCACAGCTCGTGCTTTCCTCGCTTAACGAATAAGTATCGCAATACAGCGAGGAAATGCTGCCAATGTGAAAGGTACACTGCCACAGGGACAACGCTTTATAAATTTGTTTGAATTTTATTAAACATTAATATATTTCTATTCGAGGTAGAAATACAATATTGCCCGTAATCTAATTTATTATATATTAAGTACAATATAGGTTGGTTTGTTTATATGAGACGTAAATAAAACTACCAGACCTCATAAATAGAGTGCTACCTGTTCCCGTCTATCGGCACGTGCTATTTAGAGAATAAATAACTGGCAACTTTAAACAATCGATACTTGAGGTGTTGCTTTAATATTGGACTCGGTAACATGGGCAATTTCGTGTCTTCTTTTTCTATATACCCGGGGGCAAACGAGAACAAGGCTGATCTGACGACACTCACATTCCCTGAAGGCTCGTAATTGTGCGGGCCTTTTAAGAATCAGTACGCATTTTTTCCTAAAAAACCCTAATCCTAGTCTCGTATTTATTATACAAATAAATAAAAAATTTACTAATTTACATGTTATATGTAAAAATACCACCTGTTGTATTTTTAACTGGCATAATAACGTATGTACCTATTCAATAATTTTAAATGCACTAGGTTAGTATGAAAAAGAAACGCTTGTTTGATGAACGTAAATTGCGCTAACCATGAATAATTTTCATACATGATTAATTAATTAATTTATATTCAATATTTCGAGTGCTGTGCACAAATCATTAGTCAGTAACGTACCTACACAACTAAAGGACTAGCTTATTAACACACCCTACGCAGTGTTAGAGATGCTTCTGAGACCTAGTATGTAGTTACACACTTTATTCATTCACTCACTGACTCACTCACACACTCATCCACTTAAGCGTGTTAATAACAGATGAACAATCAAAAACAAAAATAAATAAAAAGATGTAATTAAATTTAGATAAATATATTTTAAGGAATGTATAATTAAGTTATGTAAGAGCTGGGAACCCTGACAGGTATTTTTTACTTAAAAGGGTACATATGTTGCATATGTACTTAAAATGAATAAACACATTTTTATATACACTATTAATACATAAATTCGTTTAAATCGGCTTTTCTTGGAAATAACTAATGCTTTTTCATTATCTCGTGTTTTGTCAACATTTAGAAGAATTTTTGTAATAAACGGCAGAATAATTTCAAATTACACACATACATTAAAATTATTATGCATACAAATTATTAAGTTTACTATTTTTTTTATATGTAGCCTAAATGGCTAATAATTACCAATTTATTCAAAGCAGGAGAAAAATAAAATCGTTAATCAGTTTTGTGTTTGAGTAATATTTGTATTATATATAATAAAGTTAAAAATGTGATAATGAACACATTCTATTGAAAAAAATAACTAAACGTATACATAATAAATACATAGGGCGCGTATGGGCGTTGGGCGGGCGGTAGGCGTTCTCGCGTTAACAGCCGCCGACGACAGACGCAGTCTCCTCGCGCCGCGATCTGCGCGTACGCACAGAAAACTGATTTATAGTGTCCCGTTGAAAAAATAATCGTCCAAGTGATGTGATGGAGGGCCAGGAGTGGAGAGACGAGTGGCACCAACCCAGACAGATGGACGGTCAGCCTTGCTTTTGTTATTTTAGATTTAGTTAGGTTTTTGAGTCTTTGTTTGCCGATTTCGTTTCACATTACCATATAAAATTACGACTGCCTCAATGAATCATGAATTTAAATGAGAAATAGTTTGTTTTTTTTTTATCTTTTGCTAAATACAATAATTTCTTATTAGAACATATATTTGTGTCGTTTGATATGTGAAATATTGTTTTGATAAGAAGAGTGACATGAAGAAAAAGGATATCTCTCGTCTATTTTTCAAGCATGATTTTTCATATTCTTATTATATGATTTTTTGACAATACTGAAGCTCCTTTATTGATGCTTTCATATAGGCTTACATACAAATAGAGAGCATATATGGTCTCAAAATATTGCATTTCAGAGTGATTCAAAAGAAATGTTTATTACACATAAAACAAAATCGCGGCTTCAATGTTTTTATCTGTCCACTTAAAGTCGAAAAAAAACTTACTACAAATTCCCTCTTGGCATAGTAGAGTGAAACGATACTTGGTGTTACCAGGATCAAATTTTAAACAATAAAATAGGTACACATAGGACATACACAATATGTTGCTAAATCGTTGATCCGGCGAGAGTCAGTCAAGAAAAACGTAAACATTTTGCATAATTTATATATTAAGGGACTATCAAGGTTCAATAATGCATTTTAAAATATAATTATAGCCTATCTTACTTGGATAATGCAGAATTCTGATGTAATAATTTCTTTATCACTCAGTTTCCTCCAGTATTAGATAGTATTGATATTATTATATATAGAGAATATAGTTTAAAATTTTTCTATAAAATATTATTATTCAGCGCGATATGACAACTCAATACTGTGTGGCCAATCACGAAGTATTTTCTTAGTCTTGCTGCGCTAGTTCAATAATTTTTCTGATGTTTCTTTGGTTATAACGTATACGCATACGTTTCAACGATTAATTCTTAGAAGGCAATAATAAGTAATTAACAAAAACATACAGATAAATTGTCAAAAAAAGATTTCTAAATAAATTAAAAGACTGAGCTCGTATGACATCAATTGGTAGGGAATAAAGTATAAAGTGATAGAATTCAGTTTTATGAGTAGGAGTTTTAAGAATAAGATTGACATGGAAGCGTAAATCAAAACTACTGCCACAGAGGAACATAATATTTTGCTTTAAGTAACTAGGTGAAATATAATAAATAGTTGGTGATTGGCAATTTGTTTGAATGTTTATGAATTAAAGTTTCTATGTATTTCAATAACAAATACAATTTTGGGTCTAAATAATAAGTTGAGATTTTAAGGTGTAAGAGATGTGTTCTATCATAAATCACAAAGATGATGCCTAAGCTAAGGCAAGGACCCAAAGCCGTTACTTTATTATGAAAGTAGGCAATGAGAACCAGCTTCCCATTACGCCATACGAGTTTTAAACATTGTTTTTACATGCTTACGTAAAAAATGACAAAAAGTAGCTAAAGGTCATCACACATTTAACTAATCGACAGCGCCAAATATCAATCGTCGCATCGACTGCGCGCGCGCACCCGACGACAGATGGATGAATGAACGCCTCAAGCACGCGGTTTACTCAACCAGAGAAATATGACTGGAATTAATCGATCGCTCAGGCGATGGACGGATTTAGTGTGCGTGCCACTTACGATAAAGGTTTTAATGAGATTAAAATATTAAAATTAACAGTTAAAGGGTAGAAGTACGCTGTAAGTTGAAAACGTATAGATAACGTAACACTCAAAATTTAACATTCCGTGGAACATTCAGCTATATTCATTTATTTATACACACTTCGTTTCCGTATACAAAAACATACATATAAAAAAACTGGGTACATAAATAATTAGGCAAGGGGTGGCCTTATCGCTAATAAGCGATTTCTTTCAAGGCAACCCTAATATGGAACAATATAAATGAGAATCACCTACAGAGGGTAAACTACAGAAGTGCATAACAAAAACAAAAATGAGCACAAAATGTGACACAATAACTAAAATAAAGTAAAATCTAAAGAAAAAGAAAACTAATACTAATTATAATACGTAGACAAAAATGTACAAGCTAATCCATGGGTCAACTGAGTTACAATAAATATATGTAAGTAGCTAATTACGAGCTAATTATGCAAATTAAAATCTTATAAGTATTTTACGTTATAAGGTAACACTAACAAAACAAACGAAACGTAAACAAACTTTGCTACGTGGAGTCTCGGACTGGAGTACACTAAATGTAGTCCAATTTAACCCCAATAAGATCCAAATTTCCGCAAAAAAACAGCCTTTATCGCTATTCCTCTTTTGAAGACACTCTTAAAGCCACACCTAGCCAGACAGCCACCAATTTTTAAAGAAAATTCGCCAAACCACACACGATTTTTGTGACGTAATAATATATTTCTCATGTATTTTACTTAACGTTAAAGTTTTAACCATTCTTAGAAATTTACTCAAAAATCGACTCGCATCAACCATATAAAATCTAGACTAAGGAAGCCCTAGTGAATGTGAAGTAATGAATTTATTGAAAGTATTATTACGCAAAACAATTACTTAGTACTAATATATAATTATAGTCACAATTTGTGCGCATAGGCAATTAGTAGCTACTCGTACTAGCTCGTATTTGTGTTCCGGCGATCGCTTAATTACCACAAAAAATGTCGCCCACCCTGCCCGCTCATTAATTAACATTGACGTGTTATAAGACAAACACGCTTGACTATCGCTTACATAATATATATTTTTTTTAATTTCGAACACTGTGAATGATATTATTACTTGGAGATCAGTAGGACATAATCGTTTCCTGAACCAGAGATTATAATTAAATCTGTAGGTAATTTAGAAAGGTTTAAGACGTCTTTCGGAGGAAAAAGTTGGCGCAGTCACTTAAATCTAGGTCAGATCAGATCTTTTCGATAGGCTTGTTCGAGCTGATCTTTAGGTATTTTCTATATTAATAACAGTATTGTGGCGGCTTCGGCGTGCAATTTCGGTCGTTGGAGTCGAACCTCGGCAGTGAACCAATGGACTTTCTGTCTATACGTGCATTTAACATTCTAGTAACGTGACGTAAAAACATCTTGAGTAAACCGGCATACCTTAGATTCATACAGTCAAAACGTGTCAGGCACTGAAGGCTGATCAACTACGTGTCTATTTAAATCAGGTGATCTCGAAATTGATACATAAATCGGAGGCCTAAAAGGTTGTAGCGCCACTGGATCATTTCGTTTTATATGTATAAACTAGTTGGTGCCGGTTTCTTGTATGAAATTCAGTTTTATAATTCTTGGGTATTATGAATGCTGTTAACTTTTATTCACGTATATTTATGACAGGTAAAATACGGACTACTTAAAAAATAATTTTAATAATTATTATTTTCGTTATTTTTTTATTTTTATTAAAATATAATGGAATACTACGTTGATTCCTACAGTACAGTCAATAACATAAAGTTTTATAATTAGACACGATGACCGAGCATTTTTATTGAATGTGGGTGGCCCAAATATTTTAAATTTGCATTAGATATTTAAACAAATCGGTAATAAAAACAGTAGTTCAGTATTTTATTCTAAAAGAATTTAGTATTATATATTTTAATACTAGCAACATTGAATTTCATTTAACCTCTATTGGATGGTTTGGATAATAAGGCCTAAGGGAGATAAAATAATAACCAATCAAAATCAACCAATTTGATGTTAAATGAACCTAAAGAACTTTAAGATAGATTACACTCCGGAGAATCCTCCACACAACACGTTTTCGTCATTCCCTTTCAAACTACGAATCACGCTGGAGTTACTTTCATTGTTGACATACCCAAGTGTTGCACTACACGATTTGGATCGTCATTTCTTGTGAAGACAGCAAAGAAGTGTGACACCCCTGCTTCAATCCTAAAGAGTTTAACATTCCTATAAGCGGCGGCTAAGTAGGCATCTCTTGAACAGGCGAACTCTCCATTAGGTCCAGATCTATTATTAAAAAATATTACTGTAAAATAGTTACCGTCTCTATATTTCTTCTTCTACTGATCGGGCAATATATTCTAAATTCCCTAAAGGAGACAGACAACCGTATCGATTTAGATTTATTGCTTTAATAATTAGTTTTTTTATATTTAAATATACGTCTGTTTTATAGTCAATTTCAAGTGAGCTCTTGACGTTACGCAAATTTCAAGTGCAGCCCAATTTATACCGTTGCATAGATAAAAAAATCTGTCATACGGAATCGGCTAGTTGACATTTGACATCTGGAGCATTATGGAGATAGCAGATTATAACTTAAGCTGGGGTTAAATGATTAAAATATTTTTAAATTATTATTTACTGATAATGTTATAATAGTTTTCTAGCAGCATAATAGTTTTCTGTTCGCCAGAGAGCCATCTATTTGCCATGCGTTTAGGGGTATATTGTGTATTACGAAGAGATTGATTTATAAAGAAATTAACAAGAAGATTTTCCTTTTCTGGTAATTGAATGATGAATTTACCAATGTTTTTGTTAAAACTTGGCGAATAAAAGCTACAAATAAATTTATATTAAATATGCCAGATTAAGGCTACAGATTGCATTAGCTGTTACTTTGATAGACATGATAATTTTGTATAGGCAAGTTTACCAACCTTCTGTGGCATATCGTACGAGTTTTAAATGAGTTATTTGAGCAATCGTTTTTAAGTTAGATCCCAACAAATTTATACTATTTTTAGTCCTATAACACGTGTAAGGGTGAAAAAGTTACAAATTGCAGAATCCCCTACCTTATCTTATCTGCTAATTTTGTTCAATCCTTCAGCGAGCCTTCACCTTTTTTAAATTTACTGCCAACTTAATGGTTTAATATGTTTTACAGCTGTGACTTTGTAGCCAAATGTTTTTATGAAGAATTCAAAATATGGTTGATTTGACGTGAAGTCAGGCAATTTTAGATCTTATTACGTGTTTAATTTTTAAAAATTTATAGCGGTTCTTTAGTTTTACAGTATTATTTTTAGGTAACCTAAAACTAAAGACGTTCATCTATGAAAATTTTAAAAGGTGTTTTATAAAAATTAAAAATACTTTTTTACTGATTTTTTGAACGTCATAAAAATCTAAATTGGTTTACCCATTTAGAAGCTATAAACGGTTTTTCCTACACTTCCTTAAATCCATCGTTACCTAATCGAACATTAAAGTACCGAGTCGCATACTTAAATATGTTTCGCCATTACTTATGATAATACTATTTACGAAAATATTGTCAAAATTCAATTGAAATATCGCATAAGTATATGAATATTAATGTTTATTTCAGTTGCTTAAGTTCATTAACAATCATAAATATACAACTTCTCAACCTGTCCTATGCTGAAACAAAAAAAATATTCTTGTTGTGTTACAATAGTTTAATTATAAAATGTCACTGTTATGTAGAAATGATGGTCAAATAAGATGTCAAAAGGAAGAGACTAGCTGCTCACGACAGAAGTCCTAGTGTTCAGGCTAGTGCACTTTCTTTTACCTAAGTATCTTTATTGTATATAATAAAGTATTTTTTTCTATAACTAACATAACTAGTGGCAATTTCATTTGAAGCCTATAATAGACATAGACATGTTGTCTATAATAAACTCATAATTCATACATCAAAGATGGCATCGGCCGAGTTATAAATTCCCATTGTTTATTTTGTTTGAGCGGGCTAATCGCCCAATCCTTTGCACCGAAATGTTTTTGTTTATTCACCCGTGAGAAATTTGAAAGAGATGTCAACAGTTGTTTGATATTTTGTAGGTGGTCCCAAATAATTTCAATTGTTTTGACACTTTAACTTGATTTATGGGACTTGTAAGTGTGATTCATAAATTGTAAAATTAATTATTGCAATTGTAATTTATTTATATTTCTAAAAGAATATTGTTGGTTTAGTGGCTTGGTGGATGCTTTCGAATCATGGCTGTGCAATGGTTTTCAAGTAGCACTTGCTACGGTGAAGGCAAACATCGCGAGAAAAACCGGTACGTCTTAAATACAAAAATCTATGACATGTGACAGATACAGAAGCTGATCACCTACTTCATTGCAGTAACGGATGCAATCTACATCCAAAACCTTAGGTAGCCACAATGGATAACCTTTCAAATGACGTTATAATTGACAATAAATGATCCTTTTAAAACGACCATAATTTGAAAGCACTTAAATCTTCTTATAATTATCTGTCTGCTACACATCTTATTATTGTCTCTACACCTATAGGTGATAGGCCTATTTTTTGTAAGTAAAAACCCAATTTCTGAGTTTGTAAAACGCTGTTAAAAACGAACGAGATTATACGATTCCTATAGCAACAATTGAAATACCTATTTCCTAAAACACTTAACAGATAACAATAACCCAGAGATTCAGAATACAATAACATAAATAAATATCCATACCTTTATTCTTCCATTACAAAGCGTAAAAAATAAACAATGAGAAAAATATAGATATAATGTTTATTCTCTATGGGATTTAATCGTAATCATAAATTAAAACGTTAATGGCCTTTAAATAAACTATGAATCTGTATTGATACAGTTTGCTTTGGAGTTTTCTCGTATGATATACAACTCGTAAATAGATGAAATAATGTAGATTTAAAATCTTATTAACAAATAATAAGCTCGTGATATGATATCTAGCAGGTGGAAACTGACGAAATGTCCCAATGAAACAGCGTATATGTAGAATTAAAAATGCTGGTCAAAGGATATATTGACTGTAGGAAGCATTGCATAGAAATGTCTAACTGGAGGAGGCCTATACCTAAGATGGGGTTCCAACACTACACTATAGACCTAACTAAACTGAGCTTTAAGGCAATTTTAGCCACCACTATCTGGAACCAGCTGCCCACTGAAGTATTTCCGAGCGAGTCCTATAAGAAAAGCACGTACCAATACTTTAAAGGCCGGCAACGCACGCGCGAGGCCTCTGGCATTGAGAGTGTCCATGGGCGGCAGTATTACTTAAGAACAAGTCAGCCTCCTGCCCGTTTGTTCTATAAAAAATAAAATAAACCTTCTTTTATACATTCTAAATTAAATTTAATATTTATTTTATGTGTTGTGTTGTAAATATTTAATTTTTATACAATGGGAAATAAATATATATCCGTTTAAACGCGACTTCAAATTTATTGTATATCCAACTCATACTTGTATTAGTTTAAAAAAATCTTTATATGAATAACAAATTTTCTGTATTTTGTAAAAATAAAATGTAATTAAATATATTTATAAACGGTGTAGAGTCTTAAGCCTAGAATATTATTATTACGTATTGTGTAGCAGATTTCTTCGGTGTAGCGTTATAACTTTATAATCATAATAAACAATTCCTTGTGATCTGTTTATTTATCCTATATTTTAAACGCAGCCGTAAGTGGAATAGAACTTTGAAGTGTTTGTATCATGCTACTGTTTTATACTTGAGACGAAATCGTTTTAGTATTCTTTAATTTATGTTATAAACCAGAAAAGAGTATGGGAAAATAGTTGTATTAAGCAAGTCGAAACTTATATACTTGAAAAATGTATTCTTAAAAAGGTATTTTCGATACTCTAACGACCGCTTTCTATATTCAATCTCAATCCAATTTTTAATACTAGATATAGATATTTCATTTTTACAATAAATCTATTCGTTTAATATACACCTTCCAAATAAGGGTAACGAAACTATATGGGGGACTAACAATCTTTTTTTTATATAAGAATTTCAAAGCAGGGATTGTCATATTGAAATGAAGATTCTCGATCGAACATATGGAAATATGATATATACTAGAAATAATTTTAGATTATAGATCGAGTATAGAAATCGGCGGTAGGTGGGGTAGGGGATAATAATACTCAATTCTAAGACTTCTTGATGTGTCGTTCAATTAGTAGACAAGAGACGAACGACGACTTAGGTGATTGTAAGTTCTCTATGTTGTATACACATATTACTTATGGTTACGATCAATTAGTTCTACGATTTATAACAAGGAAATATATTAAACTTAGTTCAATATTTTAACTAATTAAATAATATAGTAAAAAAAAATCTAGTTCATAATGTGAATAAGTAGTAAACAAATCGGTTCTCACGAGGACGGCGTGCAAGATAATCACACATATGCCGATGGACGAATTCATTGTAATCCTCTGTTGAGGTAGATTCTAGGAATGTTCTAGCTCAATCTTAGCCACATAATAACGCTTTAATAAGTTTATTACAATTTTGATGTAACGGAAATGTGTGTTTTTCTACACTAATGCGAAAAGAATTAAAAAAATGAAACAATTATTGTTATCTATACAGTGTACCTATTATAATAGATTGTTAACAACAAACAACAAACCTTTGAAGAGCAGTGTTGGCCTAGTGGCTTCAGCGTGCGACTCTAATCCCTGAGGTCGTCGGTTCGATCCCCGGCTGTGCACCAATGGATTTTCTTTCTATGTGCGCATTTAACATTAGCTCGAACGGTGAAGGAAAACATCGTGAGGAAACCGGCTTGCCTTAGACCCAAAAAGTCGACGATATGTGTGTCAGGCACAGAAGGCTGACCACCTACTTGCCTATTCAATTCACAAACGATCATGAAAAAGATACTGAAATCTGAGGCCCAGACCTAAAAGGTTGTGGCGCTATAGATTTTTTTTGTTAACAACAAAGGGAATGTATAATGAAAATGTTTGCTTTCGTAAAGAAAGTCGTAGAGGTTATCTGTACGAATTTAGTACCTATATTATGAAGTGGATTTTGTTGGTTATTTCGTGAAAAAAGGATTTCATAAAATGGCTGCCATGGTTCAAAATCATCTACGGTACTACTACGAATTATTGAAATAATGTAATTTACCGTACATATACATTTTAATACATAATTGATTTACAAAAATAACACCCCCAGAAAAGGGTCAAAAATGAGTTTATATTTAAATTTTCCCATAGACCACTAGACTATGCACTTAACAATATAGAACAGGGTAATCAAACTTCAACAAGTACATATTGTTTTTCAACTGTGTACCACCCTCGTGGACACAAATCACTTCTGAACACTGTAATGTGAACTATGCGACCAAACTAACACTTGACACATTCCTGAATAAATTACATCAATTAGAGTTGACTGAATTTGTGTACTGAAATAATTCTCTTATATCGATTCTAAATTTGGTTTACATCTAGGCTTCAGATTTTTTATCAGTTTCCTGATCTTACCCTACTGTGCCTCTCGCCATCGACTTTTTGCATCTAAAGCATGCCGGTTTCCTTACAATCATCGTACTAGCAAGTGTTTAAGGCAGTCACTAGTGCACAAGGGGATGGGGGACCTCAGGGATGAGAGTCGTACGCTGAAGCCACTGAAGATAACACTGCTCTTTCGTCTTTAATAGAAGAAGAACCAAGTATTACCGATACTTGGTGCTTTCGGTGTTGTCATTAGAATAGATTTGTTATTTTGGAAAAACTTGTACATTCGTAGTAATCGTATAGTTTACACGATTCGATTAATTGTTCAATAAATTTTAAAGTTGTACGAATTTGTGCGAAGACTTTGTCAAGGTTATAAAATACCTCCTCATCAAAGTACTAAAAAATATCACTTTCTAGAATAATTCAGGAAGATGTCTACGAAATACTAATTATACATTAATATTTTGTTCATGAATTTAAAGTAGCTATAATTGATAATAAAGTTAGTAGGTAACATGAGTGCAGTCCTTAAACAGATTTATTGGAAGAAATTCCACTAAATGTCAAACATATAAATCGTCGAAGCAAAAAATAACTGTGCTCTCAATTATACGAGTATTGGTATATGTGCGTGGAGAAGGGTTGTTTAATTGTTTAATTATACCTAATAATCATAATTGTATATTAAAGCGTCGGTTTTAAATTTTTTATATATTTTACTATGACCAGTAATAGTAAATTATTGGTCATATTTTTAAAGTTCAAACGTCGTTTGATTTAGATTTTTTTGTTTATGTGGTATAATAATTTTTATTAACAAATATTTTTTTTTTCAATCAACCCTCAATCAAGGGCAGCTATCGCAGCCCATGGACATCTATTTTAGTGGTTGCATTGTTGGTATTTGAAGGAGGAGTCTCTTTTTAAACAATTGGAGGTCATTCCCGGGAAGACCTCCAGAAGTCCATTCTCCAGTTGGCTAGTTTGCTATATATCTACCCATTATTGTAAATATAAAAGTTTCTACTTTATATTGATAAATTTACTTTTACTTCAATGTTAAAATCACTTGTGTAAGCCATATGACAGAGAGTTATGAGTTTGGGCGGGAAGTGGCGAACAGCTTGCACCGTAAATCACACACATTGGGGTGGCTATCAAACATACAAATTGATCCACATTGTTGTTTCTTCATTAGATGTTGGATAATTATAGAAACCTAAAATATCCGAGTTTCACACTTATAATTGTAAATAAATATATCCAATATATTGAACATTATATTGATCGTCTTTATGTGTAAATGTTTTAAGTAATACTGCCGCTCATAGACACCCACATTTCCTGAAGGCTCACTCGAAGTGTATTGACGTACGCTCTTTTCTTGAAGTCGAATTGGTTCAGAAATATTTCAGTGGGCAGCTGGTTCCACATAGTGGTGGCAAAAACTGCCTTAAAAACGATGAACTTGTGAATGATGGTGGTTTAGTATTTTGCCTCGTTGATCGATGGTGAAAAACAACATTAATTGATATCCGAGGAAACAATTAAACTTTAATAAAAGGAATTAAAGAAAAATGCCTAGTAACACTTCAGTTTCGTGTATTTTAAGCCTAAACGTGCTATTAACGAGCGAACCATAGAGTTTCTGACATACCCATGCCATACTTAGTGGTACGTCTCAACCCTAAATCCAAAAGACTAAAACTTGAAACTTTTGTATTTCCATTTAGTTTTCGTGAATTATTTTAGTATAGTTTGTAATTTACGTACAAATAAACACTGTTTACGGGTTAGAAACGGTTAAAGTTGCAAGGTTCGGTTAAATCTAACGAAGCATGGCAAACAAATCACCATTAGTAGTAGCAGATGAGACGGCGCGCGGCGCGTCACAACTCCGTCGCAGTTACGTAACATAAAACTGAAGACTTATTCATAAAGGCACTGTTTTATCCCATTTATTTATTTGCAAAGTGTCATAACAGAGATAAGGATCACACATTTATAGCCATTCAGCCAATTAACAGTAACGTCCTCATTCATAAGAACTATATCAGTCTCATAGCAATCTTTTACTAACTCATGCACTTTTTAGTTATCTCTTTCTGTCATATCTTGTTTACGCTGTATTGAAAAGGGACAGATAGACTTTGTTGAGTTATAGATATATTTTTCGGAAAGAAAAAGAAATCTGTCACATTCCGATATAAGTGTGTGTTATTCAAAATAAAGAAATTGTAAGAGCTTGCAAAAAGTGTTTTTATTGTTTGAAAGTAGATATCAGCCCGTATGATTGAACTTCATTGATCTTCTATTAGACGGAAAGCTGGCTAAACGTAAAGCAAAATTTAGTAGAATGTAAGAGAAGAATGCACCTTATATCAGCGGCAATTTCACCTTAACTAGGCCAACCAGGCTACAGTAGAGTATCTAGAATCTATCCAATAATAGATCAGCTGGCAGGCATCAGTCAATCAGCAGTCAAAACATCGCAGCTCCCTGACAGCGACATCTAGCGAGCGTTCCGCGAATCTTGCAACAGGAAAGCAAATATTTATGCTACAATACATTAGCTAATAGTTATGCTCGACGTTACTTAACTCCTAATTAAAATTCAGTTCAAAGTAAAGATTGAAGTTAGAAACTTATAAGACAATGAAGTACGTGAAACGTCAAATATACCATATCTGATTTTAAATAAACAAAATTATAAACCCAATTTCCGCATGCAAGACTTAAGACTGAAGAGAATGAAACTCCGGATCCATTTCCGGCAAAAGACTAATCGTTTTGTGCCTCGTAACTGTAATACGTTGAGGCTTCTCAAAATATTACAGTTTTGCGTACTTCTAAAGATTGCATGCAAATTCCCTTTAATTATAATTACATATATACAAAACCCAATATAAATCAATAAAGCCTTTTTGTGAACGTTATTTATTAACAAAAAATTAGTAAGAGAAGCTATTATTAACTTTTTTTTACCAGTTTTAAGGTCAGGTTGTCTTCTGACATAAGCCTTTGTTAGTCACTCTGCTTTATCCTGGGCTAGTCTGCTCCATCTCTTCGGCAATGCCCACTTAAAAAGATTTAATATCGAGTAAACACTTTACGGGCCCTATTCTTTTTGCCTCGTCTTAAATAACATCGTAATACATCTTCTAAAGACTATATTTCATACTAAATGAAGTCATATATAGAAGAAAACAAACTCTGACCTAACAATTTCGTTCGTCATTGTTTGTGACAGTGTCGATTCGTTTCTTAATGAGTTACGCTTGGTATGTTGATATAAGCGTGATCAAAGTGCTCTTTGCTAATTTAGAATCTCTTCGATAAACTATATAAAGTGCGCGATGTGTCATGAATGAGTTGAAATGGCGATGAAGAGACTTAAAATTTCCAATAATCGTGTCATATTAATATTTTCATTTGTCGGATTCAAGCAAGTTTTTGTTTTTACATGAAAAATAGTTTTTGCTCTTAGTGGCCAATATCGATTCGTAGAATTTATGAAAAAAAATTTCAATCAAAATATATTTATAGTTAAGGAGTTAGTTTGGATTTACCTTTTTAGAAATTAAAAACAAATTAACAAAAAGCTTTTTACTCAAGGCAAATCATACGTTCTGTTGAAAAATATTTTTGGTTTTACATCTTAACAAAATTCATATTTTTTTGTATAGAACGCAATTTAATGCGTTAAATTTTTAACCTTATATTTAATTTTTGAATGAATCAAAAAAAAAATTAAATTTCGACGATGCCTAGGGACAGATTTTAAAGTAAATAAATTATGTATCTTAAAATACAATTAATGATGCATTTGTGTACATTTGGTGTGGCATTACGAAGTGGTTAAGGGCACGTAAATCAACGTATCTTGTGTTATACATGTGTCGCGTTTCTTTTAGGGTTGGCACACTTGCGAAATTGGAAATAATTATCTTTGAATAGAACATCTTACTTGCTTTACTACATAGTTACAATAATAATAATTAAAAATTAATGAACTAATATTAATCAGTGCAATGTTATTCAAAACGAATATATGAAAATAAATAAATTAACAATTTAATCACAATTGCATTTGCATTGTATTGCACGGAACTGAATATGCGATTTTGCTATAATGTTTACGGTAGGATTTTTTTTTGATACCTATATTTTAAGATTTTCATCGCAGTTTATTAAATGTATCGTCAAAGATTTATAATTTATTTATACAAATCATAAGTTTTTATTTTGTTGGTGTCTTGCCAAAATAAACGAAAAACAAGTGAGCAATATTGACGTGAACATAATATTGCAATTATAATCCTAATTATTAGGAGTAAGACATGTTTTATTATTTCAAACGCAGCAACCCTGTAAAGACACCAGCGCTGCGCGGGCGCACTAGATTTATAGTGTTCAATCAATGCGGATTTATTGCTTAGGAAGTAACTCCTTTTGTACTCTAATAATTGGCTGGCTACCTGCAGTTGCGTAATTAGACAGTCGTTATGTGTTTATTAATGGGATCATTTGTAATACATTGGGATCATTTTTGTGTCCTCATTTGTTGCTTTTTGAAGCTAATAATAACTTTGTCTCGCTGCATATTTCGTTTATTGACATTAATTAATTTATTTTTAACGTATCACAATAAAGCGAGGTAATGATGTTTTAAGGGTGCTTTTTAAATTGATTTTTTTAAATTAATATTACACAGAATAGGTTTAGATTCTATTATAAATTAAATATGTGAGTATTAAAAACTTGAAAGCTAGCTATAAACATCCCTTAACATATTTAACGAGTTTTTGTTGAAACATAGTCGTTGGTGAGGAAAAAACAACTTTAAAATATTGCTATTTGATTTTACATTAATAAAAAAACTCCTGTTGTCGTTTTACAGACACATTTCTAAGCATGTGATAAATGCTTGATCATTTAATTAGTACTACTAAAATATCCATTTGGCAAGTGCAGGGACATAAAGAGAATTGGGGTAGAACCGACATGATACATGAACGCGAGCAATTATTATATTTATAATTACATAATTGTAATTTATGCCTGGCCACTTAGGCCAGAATTATATTTTTAAATACGTAGCAAAAATAAAACAATATATTGATAGAATTTATCGAGTGAACACAAACGAAACATTCCGTTAGTGCCCAATAATTGAAGGATTGCGAATGCGTTGCTGTCCTGCGTAGTTGTGTGTAGCTTCCAATAGCGATTCTGATACTGACGTGTCTATGCCATTACAAGTGCTAATGTCTTGAGGCCGCATTTACAAAAATTCAGCATTGAAGTTGGGACCGCTAGCTTAAAATAAAACAGTATCTTACACAGTAAATAAATACTTTAAATTATGGTATACTGCAGAGGTGTATTAGTAATATTGGATCTCGACTGGAAATACTGTATCGTCATTATCATAAAAGTCTGAAAAAAGTATGGTGATGATCACTACGGGAATCATTATTTAAAACAGCATAAGGAAACAAGATATATATATACAACAATATTTGGACCGTAGATTTGACACCGATTGTAAATAATTGAACCTTGACATTATTTTATGTACTTAATCAAATACATTGTAAAAATGTATTTGACATTTGCATGCCTATTTATATATGGCTGATTGTGCGGATATTTGTAATTGATCTATCTAACCACTGTACCACTATCTTTGCAAATAAACGATTATTAAGAGCTGTACTATACGGTTAATATCGTATTGGTACAACTCTAGTAGAACTAAAGAATAAGCTTTTGAAAACGCCTTGTGCCCTAATTTGTGGGAATTTTTATTCCAGAATTTACAGCATTATATTAGTAAAAATAGTAAAACATTTTTTTATTTAGGATGACACTGCATTTTATTAGTAACATAAATTGTAAGAATTGTAATAAGCTTAACAGCTAATAAGCTTATCCACAAATTACCGGAAATACGCGATAATCAAAGCGAAAGTCGTGTAAGATTCGTGTAAGTCGGGGTTTAAATTATAAATTTGTATAAAGTGTATGTAATCCGTTAAATAAAACAATAATTAGAATTAGTAAAGTGATAAAATTTTATATAATAAAAGCAATTTACATAACAACTATACAGTGAAATGCTGCCAGTATTAGAGGTTTACGACAGGGACTATACATATAAAATCTGTTTAAGTTTTCTATTCATCCATTTATTATTATTATGTATAATAATAATGTAATAAAAACACTTTCTATTGTCAAAAAATACATGTCTTTAAATGAAACAAAGTTATTTTGATGTCGAAGGCGTCATATATTCTATATTTATATTATTAACAGTGCCGTCTCATTAGTGAAGTTTTTCTGCTTTTGCCTAAAACATCCTCGTACCATGCCAGTAACATTTTGGGCGCATCCCCAACTACCCGTAACACTTAACAGTTTTCTTCTTTCTTAAAATTACCATCTGATGGAAAATACCATTTATGAATAATGCTTGAATTTAAAGACTGAAAGCCTTTCATAACTTACTTTTTTAAATCTTTTCCCTTTATAACCGGACTGCTTTCCTTAGGTTAGATTTTTGGCAATTCATAAATTATTATTATCAATTCAAAGTCTTTGATTATATTTCGTTTACAAGCGAACACACCAATGTGCTGTAGATCCAACAGAAAACCCGCGGACCTCCGAATTTGCGTAAAACTGGGTAGCGTAAATGAAATGCGGAAATTTTAGTGTCATATAAATTAAAAACGACTCACAAGTAAAACTATAATAATAATAAGTGTGTCAGTTTTAATAAAAGGTTATAAGCAAAAATCAACAAATCTTTCTCCACATCTGTCATTGGAAAGAAATATGAATGTGACTTTATTTTTTTGCGAGATATGATTTAAGAAAGCACATTACTGCAATGGCAGATAACAAATAATCATAAATGACAATTATGCCCATTCACCGCTACATATGAATTTATTGTTTCCGAGTGCCAAGTTGGTGAAAAAATTTAATAAAACAATATAGTGCCATGTTGTTTGAATGATAACCAACTAATAATTGACAAATATTGTAAAAATTTAAATTTTTGAAATTAGAATTCTGTGCTTTTGTTGAAGTTTGTGTCTATTATCTATGACTAAGACAACTTTAAATTTATAGATAAAGGGAATTATAATCTGTCGGTATTACATCCAGAAAAGCGATAGCCTAAATTATAGGCATAGTAAAAATATTATCTTTCAATCTTATATGAAATTGCATTAAAAATACAATAAGATATTTTATTTATCATATATTGTTTTGTTTATGAGGTAAAATTATAGTTTGATTAAATTACAAAATCGCAATTGGTGTACTTGGTATTGAATTACAAGAAAAAAATTCACACACATGTGTGTAATTAGTAACAATTATAATTTCTGTAGGTTTTGATTTAATTTGATGACTGAAATTATCAGTCGTAACCTCAGCCTTCTAAATAGCACTTGCCACTACTTCGTCGTCGACTCTGTCCTTGAATAGGTAATTGATTTTTTCAAAATAAAGTGTATCTATCAATTCTTAAGAAAAGTGAGAAAATGGCCGTATAGTAGTAGTAGTAGTATTTATATGTATTTGTACCTTTTGCTTATTATTTATTGTTACGGTTTTTGCAATAGATAATCTATTTGACTAATAAATAAATACGTCGGACGTAAAACTACATTTGACAGTCTTAGCTTTACTTAAAACTTTGTGGTATTGGAACTCGAAAAACAAAACAATTCAAATACTCAAAATAGCCACAGATCATTGTCGTTTCTACGTAAGTATAGTTTTCATCACCCGTCGTTATTTATAATCCGCTCTTGACAGCCGCCGATAAAATTATTGTAGCCATTTCAGATGCGTTTTGGATTTCCCGCCATTATACCAATTAGTTGAGTGAGATGTCCGTTACAGCGAGGACGTTTACGATTTTTATGTGTTTTTTAATTTATTTCGATACAGAAAAGTTTTCGTGGAAAAATGTTGGTGCCAAGTGTATTTCTAACTTAAAAATATTGTCTTAAAAGTGTTTTCAACGTGTAAAATGCTTCACAATGCCGTGTGAGTGTCATAATAAATCTTATTTTCCGGTGAAAGGTTTTGTGTATAGCAATATATAAATTGGAGCAGAGAGTATCGGTTCCATTTTGGATGAAACTAGTAAAAATGAATTAAAGGCCTTAAAGATTCATCGCGTGACAATAATATCCTAGTTTTAGAACTTCTTGCTATAATCGTACTTAAACACATGCATGAAATTACTTCTCATTGTAAAGATTATTATGTAAATAGTGTTTTCTACCGATATACTGAATTCAGCGTTAAGAGGGGACAACTACCTTCATAAGAAATGACTGGCCTAGTGTTTTTTGTTAAAGTAGGAAAACATTAATAATGTTTTAGTTGATGGGATTTTCAATGTAATGGATGTCTACCAGAATGTACCGTATATAAGTATACATATTATGTCTAAACTACGATATATGCGGGTATAACAACTGAATAAAGCAAGTTACCTGTCCGCTGCCCTTTAGATCTATAATACTACTTCTTTAAGTTATGTAAGTATTGTAACATTAATTTTTTAACCCCTTAGGTATCGTATCAAATCACTTTCCGCGAGGGGCCTTCCACCTCCAGTCTTTAGCGGAACGAGTGAGTCGTGATCAAGAACAGCTTCCAGTTCTGCCACCATTACACAACACACCCAGAGATGTTAACGTACCAGTGGTATACGCTGAGGTTGGTACCAGATCTTAATAACTTAAAATTAAAGATTTTTCAAATAGTTCAAATTGATTATGCTATGTGGAAGCCAAAAGGATTTTATTATTGTGGTTTTGTTTCAAATAAAACACATTTTAACTGTTGAAGTTAAGTTTTAAATAAAACTTTATATACAATACTACATAATAATAGATTTTGTTACCACACGGCTTCTCGCTTCACAAAAGTAGTTAATACACATTATTATGTAGACTTTAAGGGGTCAAATAAATGTAAAATATAATTTTAATAAAAAATTACGTTTTTCGTATTTGGACTGGTGTTTTCACGAATCCTTTACAAACGGAATTTTTAATTTTATAGAGTGCAGCATGTTCCCGTAGTACCTATTCGCCTCTTCAGGCTTTAAGTGAGAGTACTTGTCGGGACCATGGCGCCCAAGCCGCGCCTGCTCCACCGCAGCCACTGCCAAGAATGCAGGTTTGTCTGACCGTTCTAAAGGGCCAATATATATTTAATTATTTTTCCTAGATTAGATTCTTTAGATTATTGATCGTCAATTATGTGTTAACTGATGTTTCGTTAAATATATTTGTTAGTCTGTGGAAGGAACGCTAATTTTGCCCTGTCTTTTAAATTTTAATTTGAAGATTTTTTTGGTTAGAGCATTTTGATTGTTGTCAAGTAAAATAACAAACTTACATTCGAGTTTCATTCATCATATATATACCTTTATCTCAAATTTACATTTATGACTTATACTCAACAATGTACATAGACATCATAATAGAACGCGAGTAAAGTCAGCAAGTAAACGGTCAAAAATATAAACGTACATTTGTTACTCACAACAAACGATTTACTATTTCTTGTACGTTTTTTAATTAAATACTGTGTTATTATACTATTAAGTTTTGTTTCCTTAATATAGGTGTCCAATCAAAACGTCACCCTACACCCTGCAGTTGCAAGATGTACAGCCTCCTTAGAGCTTGCTACCCTCTGGAGGAGTTTCCACGAACTCGGCACAGAAATGATAGTAACCAAAGCGGGCAGACGAATGTTCCCCGCGTTGCAGGCGAGATTATCTGGTCTTTTACCCAATGCCGACTATTTGCTGCTAGTGGATTTTATACCGTTGGATGATAAAAGATACCGGTATGCATTTCACAGGTAAGTTGAAGTTTATATATAAAATATTGAACGTTTATTTGATTAAAGCACACAGATAATACAATACACAAATGAAATAGAAACACGATCACTTTACTCAAAAATGTGCCCTGAGCTTTAAGCAGTTTTTATTCCAAAATCAAACAGCCTCTATGGTACCATAGTCAAATGTTCCTCAATCCGATATTGTTTCTTAACCTATGTTATTTTTTCATCATCGGACGTCGAAGCAAAATGCGAAATTCCACCCGTATCACCTCGACGTCCGCCGTTCCACAACTGAGCGTTTTTCCACCACTATGTGGAGCCCACTGAAGTATTTCTGAACCAATTCGGTTTAGGGTCTATCAAGAATAGAGCGTACCAATTCTTAAAAGTTCTGTTATTCTTCAGTTATTTTGTGGCACTGAGAGTCTCCATGTTTATTATATATATGGAATCTCGCTGTTGGCTTTAAGGGCCTTTACAGCTCAGCTCGGGCTATTTTGGCAAGCGTAGCTGGGCTTGAAGAGTGTCCATGGTATCACTATCATTAACATCAGATGAGCCTCATGCCCGTTTGCCCCTGTTCCATAAATTAAAAAAACACTCCACACATTTTGATCCATCGAGCTTAATACAAAAATAAGACTACTACTAACTTTTTTTCTATAGTTCAAGCTGGGTCGTGGCGGGAAAGGCGGATCCCGTGTCGCCCCCTAGGATTCACGTTCATCCCGATTCACCGGCAGCCGGCGCACATTGGATGCGGCAACTTGTCTCCTTTGACAAGCTTAAGTTAACCAACAATCAGTTAGATGATAATGGTCATGTAAGTATTTATGTATCTCTTTGATTATACATACATATATGTTAACAATTAATGACTCTTCTTATACTATCCAAATTTGATTCTGTTCCCTTTGGAGTAGAAACTTTTGGGCCGAGGGTTTCAAGTGCACAGGCACATATTAAAGATTTAATTTGGTGCTTTTCTCACTCAACGAATACGTATCGATACAGCGAGGAAATGCTGTCAGCATTAAAGTGTACCAGACTTTTTAAATTTGTTTTCAATATTATTATTATTACTATGTAGGTTAAGAATATTGTAAATACTGTTTACTAATTTTTTTTTTGTAAATAGTAAATGATTTGTTAAAAAAATATATGACATATTGTCATTTGTTCTTTAATTTGCTTTACTACTGCACAAGTAGTTGAATAGCTTTGATTAGGCGAAATATAATCAGTACATTTTTAATGAAAATCATGAGCAAGGAGCCGTGGGTATCTTTGAAACTAAATGGAATTAATATTGGCCAATATTCATTTCGTATGAAATCCATGTGTTAAATTCTTTTAAATACTAAAATATCGTACAATTTTCAGTGATTGAAAATCAAATCTTTAAAACAGCTTTTGTGTTTTAAATATTAATTTTTCAAAATAAGCTCCAGGCTTTCCATGAAGTCTGTAATATGATCAGTAGTAGAAGTAGTCAGATCTCGTGTGGATAATGAAAAATAAATGTTTTATCAAATTAAAAGCTATGTCGAGAATATTAGTATACAAAACAAAAATAAATTCTTTTAACTAAAGCCTCTTTTCTTTTCATCATGTTTTGTTTTCATTTTGACAGTAAGAGACAAAAAAGTACTTTAGTTAAAGTCCAATTGGACTGTAGAGTTTTTAGTTATAAGGGATTAATACCATCTAAAGCGCAGAAAGCTCTCAAAAATAAATCAATAAATTTGACAAATCCACAGATAATACTCAACTCAATGCACCGCTATCAACCCCGTCTTCACGTGGTCTACTTGCCTGGTGAAGGGCAAAGCGCGGCGCCGGGGACTGTGCCCTATAGAACATTTATCTTCCCCGAAACAGGCTTCACGGCTGTCACTGCCTATCAGAACCATAGAGTAAGTGTTACTGGACTGTAATAATCTATATAAATAAAAATAAATCGCAAAATATGTTGTTTTAAACTATTCCTTGAACTCTGAGGTTTATGTGGAGAGAAAAATTTAAAAAAGCTGTATGTTGTACTTAGGTTATTATTTCGGAAAAGCGAACAAACAAAATGTTACTTATGTTTTTTTTTATTTATGGCAGTAGATGTTTTTATTCATTATGTTTTTAAAGTTGATGTTACCAAAGAGGTAGGCTAAGTAAATAATATTAAGGACACGTTTTGCAGGGGCAGCTAGTAAATAATGTATGTGTGGACTCTGTTTCCGCACTTAGACGCTCAATAGGTCCATTGTGCGTAGCTAGTAAATAATAAAACTGTATTTGTTAGCCTCTACAAGTATACATAGCCATTTGATTTAGGTAAATATCTGCATGTTTCATTGCTCATTTTACCCGTGTTTTAATCGTTGCGATTCGAAACCAGGACCTTACTCTGTAACACAAAAGCAGTAGCAGTAATTCTCTCAATATCCGTAGCGCTAATTTCCTTTTCAGAGTCAAGGCTCTGGCATGGTACTACATGGCATTATCTCAAATGTCTGGGAGTGTCTACCATGTTTATCTCAATTTGACATTTCGTTTCAGATAACGCAATTAAAAATAGCAAGTAATCCATTTGCGAAAGGGTTCCGGGATTGCGATCCAGATGATTGGTAAGATAATTATTAGTTTTTATTCCAACACATCCATAATTTCTAAGTTTTTAGGATATATATCTCCCTAAGTTATTATTTAAAAATGTAGTACAATATCGTCGTAGCTAAGAGAGACTCTTAAAACGTTCAACTCATTTGTCATAGGTTAACTATGAATCATGCGGCTACTTTATTTCAGAATAAGCATGAAATTACAATCATCAAAAGACAAAATCTTTCCATAGACGTCAAGTGTAATAAATAAAGGAAACACAAATTAACCACAGTCACAATAAAAACCATGAATCAATTATTCAACCATACGTAAATAATTAAGTACAAAGTAATTTTAAGGCATATTTCACCAGCCGGTGACATTTTGGTTTTACGAGCGCGCGTAGAGTAAAGAGTTAGGTGACAGTTATGGCGGACATGTCATCCGTTCCCGCCAAAACAAACATCTGGGTGTAATTCTAAAACTATTATTTAGAAATTATATGCCCGGGTTATTTATATTCACAGGTAACTTTTAAACAATTATATGTCAATGGTGTAAATACTTTTAGTTATTATTTTCAATTAAATGTAAAGTCGCTGTACGTTTCATATCCATAGACTATTTACTCCTATTTCATTCTTAATTTAATAAGAGAGTATTAAACGTGAATAACATGTCAAGTGTGAAACCATCTTTAAGATTTTCATATGATAATGCTAACAATAAGCATATCGTTATATCATCTGTACCATATAACTCTTAAATTGACTTAAAGAGGCCTGTCTGGCCCGTTTATCATGCACATAAAATATAAACAGCTACTGCAGTTGTAAATCACGTAGTTGTTTACTTTAACAAGCAAAACCATTGGTGGGCCGATAATATAATTTGAATGTAAACTTCTTCTCACGATGCAGATGTTTACGACTATCTGAGTTCTTTCTACGTCCAATGAAAAGTGCGGGCATTATACCTACGGTCTGAAATCTAAATTAGTTTTAACTGCTCATACGTTGTCTGTTGGGTTGTTTAAAATCTGTGGAGGAAGGTGCTGCGCCTCATTAGATCTAAAGGGAGGGTCCTCCCTTAACCACTGACTGGGCCGAAGACCAGTGTCTAAGGTTGTCGTTGTCTATAGCGGTCTGAATAACTTTGTTAGCGCATTTCAGGGTATGACGTCATTGCAGTGATTGTAGCCATAGATTGTAGGTGTCACTACTAAGGGTTTTAGTTGACACATTGCATTTAGACAGTTCTATGAATAATGTCGTAACCATCAATGATCATATAATAAGTATCAAACTCCATTTTTGTTTTTGTTTGGTAATGATTATTCGCAAAAATGATATTTAAATACGTATGTAAAAGACATTTTCACTAAAAATAAAAACTTTATAGGAGTACTTAAAAATAAAATAAAATATTAATGAACTAAGTACTTTTAATACTGTCGCGCTCACTCTAACATTGTAAACCAATTATTATAATATTATTGTAATTAATGTCGACGCTTCGGTAGACGGAAATTTGTGTCCCGTTTCATAATTATTATTTTTTAAGTAAAAAATAATTAGAAACATTATTCATTTGCTTACATGTTTCAATTTCGAATTTTCATGAACTCTTGCTAATGCAACATAAAACAAAAAAAAAATAATTATCGACAATGTGTTCTCATAAATGCATTCTAAAATTGTTTATTTAGCTAAAGAAAGTGATTCATTATTCATATAAGTTTGGATAAACAAATAAGTCATTAATTATATTCAGCAAAAAATGAACCGCCATGTGTGCGAAAAGTTACGCGAAGGGTGGCCAACATTTATGTATTTTGATAAACGTATTGCGGGATTCCTCCAGCTTTTTTCAAATACTTTCTTTCTTTGGGCTTTCTTTCTCCATTCGCTTCCTGCTAACGTTTCTAAAATAAAAACTATAGACAAAGTAAAATAGTAAAGATAGAATAGAATAGATGAGGCATAGGACGTCCACTGCAAGCTTCCATGGCTTTCGGTCTTGAGCCTAGTATTTCATTTTACTATGTTGCCGGCTCTCTTTTTGCCTCATCTGCAACTAAGTCAGTTTTGTTTGGAATGGCCACGCTTCTGCTTTCCTTGCGGGTTCCAATCATCCGCCTGCTTTGGAATTGGAATCTCTTAGGCGTGAACGGCATATCTATTTCCCACACAAGATTTATTAATGTCCTGTAATTTATTACATTACGATGAGATTGATATTTCTGCGTTTTATATAATTTTACTCTACTTTATTGTCTTTATTATATCTACAATAATTTGTTAAGTGATGACAATGATGGCAATAGTCAATGACAATAGCCACAATACAATATAAAATGTTTAAAATAAACGAGGTTACGATTTTTTTTATTTAAATTATATTTGAGAATCTTATCGATATCTTAATAATGGTAACACTACTACGTTTTCCTAGTAGGTGAGATTGATTAATAACACCGAGAGTTATGAACGTCATTTGTCGTTCCTTGTCAAAATAAAATATTATCGCCGTAATTTGACCCCGCCTCCATTTAAATATGGCTTCATAGATCATGTTTTTTTTCTTATTAATAAACTATACGTAGGTATATTAGACGAACACTTATTCCTTATTATAATAATTTGTTTAAAACAAATGAAGAAAATGAAAACAAATGTTAAAAGTCGCTCTCAGCATTACCTCGCTGTATTGCGATACTTATTCCTTCAGCGAGGAATGTTGAGCGAGCTCTGGAGTCGCTCGGTTGCGCGTTGGTTTTATAAATCATGAATGATGACTAATGAATCTTTAATTATTTTCTTATACTGTACTATGTTTGCCTCTATACTTTAAATATACAAAAAAAAAATATCTAAAGGAACCTATATAAAACCGGTTGATGTATCACCATTATTCTAAAAAAAAACATTTTGATAATTAAAATCGTGTTTTTTGCTTTTATACTGTTTAGTATTATTACCTGGGCTTTTATTTCAAACAAATTTAAAACTAACAAAATTTATCTTAATTTAAAATTTTCTCATTTCAGTCCACCAGACCAAAGCCCACAAAGGAATGTGCCTCGGAGACGTGAGCCCCAACAAGCGGAGCCCTACTCATTAGCGCAGCCTTACGCAGCTGACCCTAGCTCTAGTGGACCCTTGTACCCTGCGCACGCGCATCCCGTCAGGTAAACGTCCTTTTAAAAAATCCTCTAAAAGTTAAGGACCTATCCTCTGGGTGGGTTTATTTAGTTAATGATAAAATGTTTATTTTATAAAACTTAAAGAATGTTATACCTGTATTATAATTTGTAACTATTGTACATACATATGTAATACAATATACGTGGCTTATACCCATAATAGTGTAAGGTACACTTTGGCTTTTAAATTTAAAAAAACATATTTGATATATATTATTAATATGTATAACTTTATATATAGCTTTATAAAACTTTTAAAAAGCGTTATAAAGTAGAATAGTATATAGTAAATAATCATGGAGCTATCAATAAAAAATCGATTTTTAAATGTTGGTCACGGGACACAAAACGGTCACTCGTCGAATCGACACTAAAGTACCATGCTGACCTTTCAGGTAGATATTTTCATTCCTCACCAAATGTAAGAAATAGAGAGAGACAAACAAATACCTATAGGCCATAGGTATATTGTCTCCAAATATTGTATTGAGTTTTTGTACTGCCCGATCTAGCTTGTATCAGCACTAGGGATTGAAAGATCGTCATTAGCATGTATTGTAAGGTACAGAGTAACGAAACTGTTGCAGCAATGTCTGTTCAAGTATTACGTAAGCATACTTACTACATCTATCTATCTACTTAAATGGTATTATGGGTTGCCGTATGAATAAAATTGTAAATTTCAATGCTGACACAATCACCATATAAATCCCCCCCACCACCCACGTCATCAAAAATAAGAAAATCCCCAACCCATTAGCGCTTTCGTAATACTTTAACGGCCTCATAAATAGATCTTACTAAATAAAACGTTTGGTATTTTGGATTTATAAACCGGGTATATTATGTTTTGAATGTTATATAAATGTGTAATATGGTTTCAGATACCAGCCGCACGCGGGCCACAATAGCGCCTACTCAGCATATTACGCCCATAGATAAACTAAAATAAAACTATATTTAAGTATGTGATATAGATTAAAGACAGACTAAAAACACGTATAATACATTATTAATCCATAGATCCAATTTAATAAACTTCATAAACGATTTCGATATAGGTAACTTAAAACTAAAATCTAGCTTCAAGCTATAATAATTGAGAAAAATTGGACAAGTGACTATTTTTAAACAAATAATGTAAACAATTTTATTGTTCTATTAAATTTGTCTTGTTTATTCGCACTATCAAACCAAAATATATATATTGAAAGATTCGGAAACAAGATAGCACAAACTATAACAATCCTGTTTTTGACATTCGGGAGACACACTTAGCGCCAAGCTCTTCATAGTTTCTCAATATGTCAAGCTTAATAAACGTTTTCGATGTATACTTAGGTAACTTAAAACTTAAATCTAGGTTCGAGATATCATATATAGAATTGAGAAGTTTTTATGAACTTAGACAAAGGACTGGATCCAAAAAAAATAATTAAATTGCATAACTTAAGAAAAAATAGGACAGGTTATTATAAAACAAATAATAATATAAAAAAAATATTGTTTAGTTTTAAGTTAAACAAGTTTGTCTCATTTATTCACAATATCAAACCAAAATGTAAATACTGAAAGATTCGAAAACGAGACTTAGCACAAACTTTGACCCGTATGATAATCCCACACGTTTTTGACATACGGGAGTCACAATAAGTCTCGTTTGGAGAAGAAGAATCTTACTGTGTCGATAGAATTCGAGGCATATGCAAAACAATGGTTTTGTTTGTATTTTCGTAAGCGTATCAAAAACTACGGTAACGTTTTGACGACGAAATTTCTAGTAATATATTCCTCACTGTAAATGTGCCTTATTGTAAAGAATATTAATTATTATATATACAAATACATTTATTGTATAAATTGTAAGGTATTGCGACCAAAGATAAACCAAATTTAATTTTAGCACGTTTTATATTTATTAAAATAAATGTACATAAAATATATTTTTTATTTTACTTCTAAACCTTGTATTTTAAGTTAAAGACTCAGAGTCCAGACGACTCTTAATCGACGTGATTACGACGGATTTCATGAATATTTCTGGTAAAGACTGAAAAATATAAATCAGTAAGGTACTAGAAATCTAAACTTATTTCCTAACATAATATACCTAATAATTACATAAGCAAAAAGTAATATTGCATTTGCTGCGGTATTGTTTCCATACGTGGCTTTTTGAAATGCGATGTTTCAGCTACGGAATACGTCGTGACATGATTCACGCTCATGGTACCAGGCTCGTCACCTTCTTTCATGCAGATTTTAGAGGACACAGTCTCCTCTATCTTTTCACCAACAAATTCTGGCTCTGCTTCTACAGGCTCTACGAAAACCGATGACATGGGCTCAACACCACAGTATGGATACAATTCTTGCACTGGTGTGTAGGAAACTGAGTCATAAAATGTGGGTTTTGGTGTAACAGAGCAATAATGTGCTGGTTCGGAATAGTAGTTGTATCGAGAGAAGTAGTCATCTTGTTTAGGTTTAGCAGGAATGGAACTTATTTTATTTGGCGTGTTTTCTCTTGCCATTGTGTGGTTAGTTCTCGTTGTATTATTAACATCACATACATCTTGCAATATAGAAGTTAATTCTTTAGCCTGGTCGGAACCAGCTAGAGCTAGATCCGATAAAATTTCTGGATCAGCTTTGAAAGGAATATTGTATTTATCTGCGATTTCTTGAGCGCTCATCATTTTCTCAATTGCAATGTTTTGATAGTCATTATTAGACTTAATATGTTTTAATAGACGCATTACTAATTGTGTTGAGTCCATTGGAGTTTCAGCCGATCGCTTTTTCCTTAATTTATTACCTTCTGGTCCATCAGTTGCTGAAACAGCGTATGACAAAAGATTCACCATTTCAGTTTGTATCGCCATTGTTATTTGGTTCGCCATTTCTTTTATTTCTTCTAATTGTTCTTCGGGAGGTTTGTCTGATTGGACAGCTTGAGCCATCAGAGTTGCTGATGGAGATGGATACACAGGCGTTGAAGGTCCTATTACAACATCCATCCAATCGAGAGGTGCTTTTTGGTAGTCTTTAACAACATCATCACATTTTGGTGTTTCTAGTATTGTGTCATTATATATAACAGATTTAATATCATCTGGCTGAGCCACTACGATCTGCAACAAAAGTAAAATTTAAAATAGCAATAATATTACCATTGGTAACAATAGAAATCAAAAATAATAAAACATACCTGTGTTATTAGGCCTAATGTTAAGTAGAATAGTGTCATTGTAGTGATAATATGTTGATTTCGGTCCGCACATCATGTTTTATATTAAAGTTATCTTTTTGTTAACAAATGATTGTGTGGAACTATTATGTAACTATTATCGTTAAAAATATATATAATCAGGATTGCAATGTGTTTTACAACAATAACAATGCAATGAATTTCAAAATAGTTTTAATGTGCAACTAAGCTACTGATATAATTTAAGAAACCTAAAACTTTACAAGGTATAATGAGGAGGCGGATATTCATAGGGCCGTTGATAATGTGGATAGGTTGGAGGGGGGTAGGCTGCAGGGGGGTACGTTGCAGGGGGGTACGTTGCAGGGGGGTACGTTGCAGGTGGGTACGTTGCAGGGGGGTAGTTTGGATAGGGATATGGAGGTCTATAGGAGGGATACTCTGGAGAATGGATAGAGGAATAATCATAAGTTGGAGGTGGATAGGGATAAGTGGCAGGAGTAGGTGGTATCGGTGGAGCAGGAGCAGCTACAGGGGTGGGTGGATTGTAATACTGGTAGTATTGTTCGTAGGTCCATGGTTGGGAATACTCAGGTTGCAGTACAGGTTCATTCCCGTAATATGTAGGTGGCGATGGGATGTAGACCACTGGTGGCGGATAAGAAAAATATGATGGTTCTTGAGGTGAAGATAATTCCGGTGTCGAGGTACTGGGTGGTGTAGTTGTTGTGGGCGGAGTCTTTGGGAATAATGCTAAAAGGATTTAAAATAAAAATTAGTTCAATACCTTAAAGAATTGTCGGATGCAATTACCTAGATTCGTAGAAATGTTAAACAGTTTCAAAAACAAAATAGTTACGAATATTTTTTTTAATTTCCCATTTCAGTATAGGTACTCTTTAATTAACGTTTATATTAATGCAATCCAGTAGTAAAGATATCAAGGACTTCTCCAAATACCCATCGAGGCGGTTAAAATTACATTTAAATCGGCAAAATATTGTTTACAAATATCGAAATACTTACGTGACGAGTATAGTGTGCTAAGCATGTGATTCATGCGTTCGTGAAGAGACGCCAACTGAAATCATTAATTAATCGCAATATAAATTATAAGATTCCACTTTTGAATCTATGAAAAAACAAATAAATAATAAAAAAAGACTATGTGGCTTATGTACACGCGTTAGAATTTATACTTTGGTGTAACAAGATTTAAATCTTTAAAAAAATCTTATCTTTCGCCTTATTCTACCTTTGTAGAAAAAACGACACCAACAATAGAAAAAAGGTATTTAATACATTGAAAGTTTTATTATAACGCATTATCTAGTTAAATAAGGTTTATTTAAGCTCAAAAATTTTGTTTCTACATAATTAAAGAAATCGACATTTTTTATTTTATATTGTTGACTATGCTAACTTCAGGATATTGTTTTTTTGTGGTGTGCGCGCGCATCGTAAAAACTTACTCTCCTCATTTTGCCAAACGCGCTATGGATTTTTACAGTTATACTTCCTAGCCAGCTGGCTAAACAGGAGATACTTAAAGCATAACTAAAAAACTTGCTTACAAAAACGTAAAGGTATAAATTAAAATCAAAGAAGACATAAAATATGATAAAAATCAAGCTTAGTTATAAAAAAGGGAAAAAAAGTTTAACGTGCAACTTTCTTTTTTAAAGAAGAATATGACAAGAGGACAAGATATATCTATAGCCAACTTATGTTAATTCAGAAATCGTCATACACGCTGTATGAACGACTCGCACCTTGATTAATTATCTTGCAAGTATGCATATAAGATGTCCAGACTTTTTCAACGAGCTACCACTCCAGTTAAATATTAGGTATTAGTTTACTATCTAATATTTTTAGAACCTGCTAAAGAGGTTTAAAAGAAAATAGATGACATGATTGTAGTATATCAATATACATTTTTATAATTGTAAAGTCTCACTCAATCTATATTAATGAACAACAGTATCTGAGATTAACGAACTTATGACATGCCAACACGCAATGAAAAGAAACATGGTCGAGATAAATTAAACTGAAAGATAGAGAAACCAGAGTCGTAGACAGTATACAAGAGTATGGGACATTGGAACGACTATTAAGAAGCTAAAATGTAGGTGGACTGGGCAAGTTATAAACGTAGTAACGGACTAATGGTATAGTAATCTGACAGGTTGTGTAAAGCACAACCACACAAGCGATGGGACATAATTATAAACATGATGGGAAAATTCTGGCAGTGAAAGCGAATGGAGAAAAGTGGGTCTTTGCCACTTGGCGAGCGGATGTGAAGCTGATAATATCGTTAGTATAAGAATAATTGCTTTATTATCCGAATAAAAGACTATTATTATTAAACTAATTAAACGAATTGAGTCCAATCCAGATTTAGTGGGTATCTTTCAATGTTTGATATAATCGTCGAACTGGCACGCTATTGACTAAGATAGGTAAGGGTTGGAGGAGGCATTCACTCAAGAAGGGTCCATGTCCACAGGCGACTAACAGATTACTACTTAAATTTAGCATATATAAGTAAATACTAACAACGTTTGAAATAAAAATTAAGGCTTTATTATTATTAGTTGAACGAGTTTGAATTCGACTTTTAACGTCAATATAACTTACGTGCGATTGTTGCACTTCATGACAACTACTTGTTGCATCACTTGCGACGAATAACGCACTTAGTGCAATAATAATACTAAACATTGCGCTTTCTTAGTCCCATTAATTATTTTCAATCATTGAAACATTTTAAATACTCTCAATTATCAGTATACGTGTTCGGAAGCTGTATAGATAACGTTTGAAATTGTGATAACGCTAGTATCTCGCGCGTGAGAAAAATCAAGAGATGGTTTTCAATTACTTTTGATAAAACTGTTGTATTAATTGTATGTAACGAATTTTAGTCGAATTTAATTTAAAATTCAAACAAATTTGTATAATACTGTTATAGAATATTAAATATTTACTAAAAAATAATCAGTGGCGCCTTTTTAGGTCTGGGCCTCAGATTTCTTCTTTTTTATATAATCATTTGTCAAGCTAATAAGCACGTAGGTGATCGGCCTTCTGCTCCTGACACACGCCGACGACTTTTTGGTTCTAAGTCAAGCCGGTTTCCTCACTATTTTTTCCTTAACCGTTTGAGCGAATGTTAAATGAGCTGAGAGTTCATTGGTGCACAGCCGAGGATCGAACCTACGACCTCAGTGATGAGTGTAGAGAATACTGATCGTGGGTTTCCTTTTCAATTCGACATGTTATTAAAAAACCAGTGCCGCTACAGTCTCCAGGTCTTGGTCTCAGTTTTATGGTATTTATTTTTATTTTAATAGGCTAGTAGGTTATCGGCCTTACGTGCTTGAGTCACTTTGATTTTTTAGGTCATGCATGCCCTCACAATACTTCCTTTACGCCGTACAAAAGGTATCTGTGAAGAAAGTAGAGCACTTACCCGCAGAGTACAAAAACACATTACAATTCTGGCAGCAAACACAATAGTTCTATAGTTCCTGATAGTTTTTAAAAGAGTTCTGGACTTTTCGATAATTAAGTCCTCATTCTTGTAATAGCTCCTTATCATTTAAATCCAATAATAAAAAAATAAAGAAGAGTGAGAGAAAACGAAATAATGAGCATTTTTCAAACTTTTTCCTGAATTAAGAAAAAAACCATTTCGTACCTATGAGAACTCCGCGGTTTCTATTAGATCTAACAGATGTCTAAGGCAACACAATAAAAACCTAGGCCAACACGTACAAACGAGTGTTAATTGCGGTCACAAAATTAGAAGTACATTAGTTCCTATGGTTTCCATTAGAGACTGTTCGTTCCGAAATAAAAATATTACTAAACAGTAATAATAACAGTGAATAACTTTTTTTTCAAATTTCTATTCATTAAAACCTTGTTTGGAATAAATAAAAAAAACTTGTATTGGTCCAGACGTCTTCGTTTTCACGCTTAGCAACATATTTTGCTTATTATTTTTATTTACATAGATCTTTTCTATTTTCTAAACTACAAATTAATAAAAACTAAATAAAAGCCTTACTAAAGTTAACTTAACTAAAGTTTCTATCAAAGGTAAAATCTTTAAGATAGTTTATAAAATATTTTTTTTATACATATTACGTAAGAATATTTTTAATAACACAATAATAGCAAAAATATAACTAATAAACAATTATCATCATTTAAACGTGCAAACACAGCGTGATCTAGATTATTTATTTGTACATGACGTTTATGAATCAAATATGTCCTGTTTATTATTCTTCGACGCCATTGCTTTACGCTTTCCCAATAACAGTTCGATTCTTAGTATAATAACAGAGAGAATAACTGCAGCAATTGTTATTCCCAACATGGGTGTGACGTCATAAATGTTGACTCGTTCAGCGAGCAGGGCTGCGCGGCAGGGAGGTGGTTTTATTCGCAGTCTGGATACGAGCTGTTTGGCCAATCCAGTCTCATGCAGCCAGGCACCCGAGGATTTTAACACTTCCGTCCACTGACCGCGTTTTGTTGTTGTAATCCATGATAGAGTCTGAAATATCACGTTTTGATATCTAGTTATATTATTATATGGGAAGGCCTAGATTTAACTAAAAAAGTAATTTATAAGTAACATATACGTTAGCAACCATTTTTTTATGTAATAGACCCCAAAAAGGGCAGTCATCTGAGCCCAAAACGTGTGTCCATGAGCTGCGAGATCAGTCACCTTTTTTGGTCATCCCGCCCCCTATCATAAGAAAAACTTAACAATAACTATACGGGTGGTCAAGCAACACATGGCAAGTAATTTGTTCTTATAATAAAACACAAATTAACGTTAAAATGTGGATAACGTGAAGATATTTCACCAAAGCTATATAAACGTTCAGGTTTTCTTATTCATTAATTCATTATATAATAAAGATTTGTGACGGAATAAACACTATTGCCAGTTCTTCTTGTCCGTTGGCCGTCCGCAAATGAAGAGAAGAGAAGAAGAAACCGAAAAATATATAAATATTTTATTTATAATTCACTCACCTCTGGAACTGTGTCTATATACTGCAATTTGCACAGCTGATCGTCGGTAAAAACTCTTAAATGTGGGTAGAGCTGATTGTACTCTGTATGGTAAGCGGTCTGCCCAGCTTGGATCAGCCTCACCCCGTCTCTGATATCCTGGTAGAATTTTGACGTAATTTTCTTTCGCTTTAGATATTCTAGGTCATCCCAGTTGGTTGGTACCTATTTTTTAAAACTACAATTATAAGAGATTTTAAAGTTCCTCATCGTTACATTTTTAGAACGTAGGAAGTAATTCTCCATAGTGTCAAGCACTAAGGCGTCGCCTACGCTTTTGGCACAGCGAAACCAGAAGAGAAAAACTATATTACTAACCTAACCTAATTTTATTATAATGACTAATGAATGATATAATCGCAAAATATGTTGCTAGTACATAGAGGGCTGGAGAAATTCAACTTAATTTATGCCTTGAACTCTGTCGAAAGTTTTTATAGTTTTATTTAACTTAGGTTTTTATTTCTGAAAAATAAACAATTGTTATGGGGAAGCAACGCAAAATTTTCCATATGTTGCTAAGTAGCTACTAAATAGGTAGACTAATTGTATAAAAATAATATTAAATTAAAAAAAATCATATTAAGCTGAAACGAAGGGCGAGCTAGCTATTGTGTAATAAATTGGTAATTTTGATCCTTGAGAGTCATAAAAATAAATAAAAATTTACAACCGTTGATACTATGGGCATTAATCAAAACTCACATCAAACATCAAATACCGCATATAATCATAGTCCTCTGACGCAATCGCGTATCTAGAATCACCAAGGGATTTCAGTGAATCCGGTCCACTTCTTCCAGTACTCATCAGAGCGGATACGATAGCTGATGTGTAGTAGGCATGGATTAGCATCGCGCAAATTGATAAAACGAGAAAAGTCCAGCGTCCAGATATGCCTTGTGGAACTGCACTAGCATCTAGAATAGTATTTTTTAATTCATATTATTATCCATCATATGGCAGAGAGTGGCAGAGTGCAGACAGGAATGGCGGGTTTTGGAGGAAGCGTATGCAAAAAAGGGCACACAGATATTTAAAAAGATTGAGATTATAGAAATATAAATGTGTTTAAGTGTAAAATTATCTGATATAAAACGATATTATTAGTATCCAAAAAACCAGAGATACAATCTCAGGCCCTAATTTTTGTCTATGTTTCGTGATTTTTCTAACTGAATAAGGCCAGCATTCTCTGCCTGACCCTGGTCTAGGGCAAGGTTTCCTCACGCCGTTTTCCTTCACAGTCTGAGTACGTGTTAAATACGCACATAGAAAGTCCATTGGTTCACAGCCGGGAATTGAACCTACAACCTCAAATGTATTATTATCGCTGTACACATTACGCGATTATTAATTTACTAAATACAGTTAAGTCAAGTATTCATATGAGACCTGAGACGTAACCTCCTCCGTAGATAGTCCAGCAGAAACAGGGATAATAAAACTTGCTGGTAAAGAAAAACTTTTGACCTCGCCAATGTTATGTAACTTCCAAAACATGGGAGATAGTATAAGATTTAATAAAACCTACTTCTAGTTTAATTTATTCATTTACATTTATATAAAAATAAATAACATAATACATAAAAATTATAAGGGATGCAACGCCTTATCGCTAACAAGCGATATCTTACTGGCCACCCTGGTAAAGAAAATAACTAAAAAAATAATCATGATTGGTAAAGTGCAAGAACTGCATAAGCAAATTTAATACAAAATATAGAATCACCTACCTTAATCTAAAATAATATAATCAAAAATAAATCGTGACATTGCAGGATACGGTTAAGAAATGTATCTTATAAGTCAAATTTAAGCGAACCCTGTTGCAAGCAAGTCGCCAAAACTGCTATATAGGCGCCCTCTTTTTCCATCACGCTCTTAGCGGTTACACGCTGCGCCAGGAACAAGATGGCGAATAGCGCCAAACAGCATAACCATACTGCTGCGGTGAAGGGCGCGACGAACATGTTATTACTGCTCTCACGCTCAGCTAGATAGGTAAAACCAACCCTAAAACATATCCCAGTGGATTAGAATCTCTAAAGAACAATCTTGGAGTAGTTAAAGTTTTACAGCTAGGCTAGCTAGCAGCTAGCAGCTTTAATTTATCACAAGACATGATTATACAGATATTACGAAACGTTAACAAACCAATTTTTGTATGTATTAACATGGCTCTAATAATAATAATAATCTATGGAAATTATGGTCTCGGATTGTAAGTTATCTTAAAGATTTTTGAGTAACATGATTGAGGATTGACGTAATAGTTTAGAGATTTAAAGAATTTTGATTTTATCTCGATGTATTATTAATTGAAGTGAAACTTCTTTATCGGCGTTGGAAAAAAATTACCGTCACATTTTTCCGTTACGCACCATCTTTTTTTGTCCCTATCACGATTCATTCGAAGAGATTCGAAGCTATTAACAACAAAAATATATAATAATGATAACAATGATAGTAATCATTCTATTACAATTAATGAAATTCTGTAATAATCTTAGTAGTAATAAGGTAAAATTAAGTAATTGTAGTATTTGTATTCATGTCTATGATAATAAAAGCCTTTTGTTAAACTTTATCTAATTTAACCAATTTAAAAGTTGCATATAGTAGATATGCAACTTTACAGAAATCATATTTTGAAAAATAAGGTCATAAAGTTTCCCTTCTTACGTGTGTAGTGTACACTAGTACACGCACACATTTTTTTACTTAACTTCGATGTACAAATGTTTAATGCTATTAATATGTAGTATACCGAAAAGGCCAAATGCACATAGTGTAATCGAGCTTTTCATATCTGCTATGCATTATTCGAAGGACACCGCCGCTTAAGTCTGCCGTTCCATAGCGCAATTTTAATAGCATACTACTGTTGTGGATTTCTGTGCTCCATAACATGGTTGGTAGAAGTATCTCACTAAAAAGCATAAATCAGATGAATTTATTTTTTCTATCTAAACACAGCGGATCTATCGCTTAGTAACTATAACTTTTAGTAGGTATGGAAATTCACGCCGCGAATTGTCATGCCCAGATACACCTTACATTTTTATTGCCACTAGCATAAGAAGCCTTGTTCAAGACGTCAGTCATAGCGTGATCGTCCAACATACGGGATTATTTGACAATAATATATTACGATATATTTATTGTCTTATTTATTTATTATTTTATACAGTACCTATATGTTACAATCTATATATTTAAAACAAAACAATAAATTTTACACTTCCTTTTTCCCAGAACTTTTGCTCTACAATGCGGCTTAGGTAGATAGACGCTTAACAACGCTTTTTTTTAATTAATCAGCCCATTACCTAATTCAGTTAAATAATTGGTTTTTACAGACGAAATTTGAAATATTCTGCTGATTTTAAACCTTGTCTTGCCAGACATACATTCAGAGAGCCGTTATTTGCTACCTAATTTTTAAACATACATATGTAAAAATTATTCTGCGAAACGTCGTCGCCTTTAATCGCATCACATCGCATTGAACCTATCATTGGCTAAATATTATGTAAACTGATATGAAATTACCTCGCGTTAAGGCTTTCTACTATCAGTGATGAAGTTGTATATCCACAACGAACTCCGGAATCTCTTTCTGGCATAGACATGTCATGGAGGTAGTCAATGAAGGTTCCGTTGTATGAGTCGTTACTGTACGTAGCTAGCTAAAGACATACATGAAAACATTATTTGTTATTTTTAACTTTGGTTTAGATGCTCGCTGATATTTTTTGGATTTCTAACGACATTAGAGGATGTTACATATTTTTGAATGAAATTTATTAAGTTAAAGATTAAAAAAATTGTTTGCGGTTAATTACCGGAGTAGCAATCCTCAATGGATAGTGATGGAGGTTCAATCTTCTAAGAATTCTCTCCTTTTCATACGTAACATAAAGGTCACTGTTATTATGAAAAGCCCATGGATGTACAGATGCACCGAGGTAGGGATGAATGTATACGTCTTCTAATCCTAAACAAGTAAAGATCTAGAGTCTAATTTCTTTATTACAGTTAGCTAAAGTTAGATATTAGTCTTCTATACAAAAAGCTAACAAATGATAGTTTTTTATATAAACCAATAATACTTAATGAGTTAATTTGTCACGTTTATGAATTTGTAAAGTGACCTGAGATAGGGACAAAACTTTCAAAGTTGAGTCTTATAGTAGGTACGTTTTTTAGAATACACTAACCTCCGTCTGCTTCGTATTGCCCTGGTTTTATGAGTATAATATCCGCATCATACCGCACTTTATTTAGGGCATCAGGAATATCATCAGCGAGAATTATCCATTTGTACCAATTCGAAAAGTATTTTGGAGCCACCTGTTTTATTATCCCATTTTTTATAACAAAAAATTTATCAAAACACAAACATTGTATACAAATTGAGTTAGATTACGTAGAATGATGGCTTTGCAAGACGCAAGTAATTTTATTTTAAAATAGGTTTCGAACAGCAAAATTCAAAAGCCGTCTTTCGTTGGGCCGTAAATTTCACATAAAGTGATAAATTAGTACTTTAAGTTTAATTAGCCTGATTTATTTTTTGTGAATAAGGAAGGCCTTCAGGAACGACACTATGTACTACTCTACTCAATCTCTCCAGAGACATCTACAAGTATATAAAGTTATCTTCCATACTTGTACCTAACTATACATACTTCACGACAGTTTATATATCCAATTCAAGCTTCAATTTAAAAGCAAAAGGCTATTTATTAGTTGCCTAATACAAGGTCGCTTTTACGGGAAGGTTGAGTCAGTTCAAGAATATCTAAATGTTTACTGGCCTGATCTAATTCATTATTATTGTGTGGTATATATAATACTCCTTGTAAGCGATGGTGATGGATTTGTTGAAATATTTCAGCATTACAGGTAACTGTAGCCGGAAGGTTAAAGTCTTGGAAATTTCGAATTATTTTGGCTGCATCTGAAAATTACCTGATTAATGAATGAGTTTGATTCAGGTACATCGCTATTTCATCAAGTTTCTTTTTGAGCCTGAATTTTTTCCTGAGACACGTATATAAACTATGTACACATTTCAACTTATTTTTAATAAACTGTACCTAATCTTAATTATATCTAGTTATCCTATGTGTTAGTAAATATCGTTTTACAGTTAGTATGTATCAGGAACCCCCTCGGGTCTCCTCCAAGGTATTATTGTAATGGTCAATAAATAATAAGATATTTAATTGAATCGTTTGTGGCAATTTATTTCTTATTAATTAATATAATTTTTAAAACTTCTAGAATTAAACACTCAAATATATAGTATTAACAGTTTTCTTAACCTATATAGTAATGATAATAATAATTCTTATAAATATTTTCTTTTATAACAAATATAAAAAGTTAGTTGCCTGTGTTAGTGTACCTATAATACTGACAATTTATATTCTGATTCTGACGTATTTGTTGAGCGAGGAAAGCGCCAAGAGTCTCTACTCCAAAGGGAACAGAATCAAAGGTGGAGGAAAGACTCTTTATATTTGAGACATTTATTATTTTTTCCTTTTAAAATTAAACATAATATTAAGCATTTTTGGCCTAGTGACTTCAGCGTGCGACTCTCATTCCTGAGGTCGTAGGTTCGATCCTCGATTGGTGTACCAATGAACTTTATATGTGCGCATTTAACATTTGCTCGAACCTTGAAGGAAAACATCGCGAGGAAATCGTCATGCCTTAGACACAAAAAGTCGACAGCGTGCGTCACGCACAGAAGGCTGATCACCTACAAAATGATCATGACACAGATACAGAAATCTGAGGCCAAAACCTAAAAATGTTGTAGTGCCATTGATTTATTTTTTTATTTAATTATGAGTAACTATTGACTCACCGAATTTATTGGAGCACGCAAAAATAATAATACTACCTACAATTTTATACCTGAAAGCTAACGATATAGCTTCGTAAAACATTTTTATTTTTCTGCTTTGAAATGTCATAGACAGCATTTATATTGGAGTTTGTGTCATAGATAATTTTCATATTGGGATATTCATTTGTATGTAGCCTATAATTTGCATCGCTGAAAATAAAATTATATGCTTGGGGAAATCATTGGGTGTATCACCACTTTATGCAAAATTTATTTTTTAAAATTGGATTTAAGGCTTTCAATACAAGTTTCAAAGACGTTTTTGAGTCTGTTTTGGTGATAACTTTTGGCAACTATATGACCTATGTCTGACCCACAATGTGTACTTCACCGTATGAGCATGTATTCAATACAATGAAAATAATACTTACGTTACTTAAGGTTAATGGATTCCAGTAATACATACAGCCTTGCAATCTTCATTCGTTTTGTGTTCATTTATCGAACCAGATGTAATTTCGTTACTTGTAGGTTGCATGGTGCTATGTAAAGTCATGATTGTAATAACATAAGGAGTAACGTGATAATTGAAAGATTTTTTTTAATGATAACTTTATTAAAATAATCTTGTTAATATATACAGTATATACGTTATCAAATAAATACAAAGTCAGACTAGATTTATTTATACTTCGATAGTTGTTTTTAGTCAAATAAATACAATATATGTATACAGAATACGTACTGAGAAGTTACACGAAGCGAACGATCAACGAGAGATGAACTCGCCATCTTGGAATACCCACTTATTGTAATATCATGTCATGAGGTTCAATTTGATAAAATCTGCCTTTTACCCCTTATTAAGAGTCATTTACAAACTATTTACCCTAAAATTGGCATCCACATGATGATTTAATTGGTTTTGCTTCTAAAGATACAGGTACTGGTGGGGGCACCATATACGCCGTCATTGGAAAGGATGGGGGTGCACAGGAGCATGTGGGGGCAGGACAAGAACACGGTGGTGGAGGTGGAACTAAAGAAATTATTATTGGTGATTGTGGTTGACATGGTGCAGGAAGCATTATAGGGGCTGGTGGAGCGGAACAGGGTGGTGGTTGAAACATCATCGGTGAAGGTGGAGCACAGGGGGCTGGAAGCATTATAGGGCTTGGTGGAGCACAGGGGGCTGGAAGCATTATGGGGCTTGGTGGAGCACAGGGGGCTGGAATCATTATGGGGCTGGGTGGACCACAGGGGGCTGAATACATTATAGGGCTTGGTGGGGCACACGGAGATGGAAGCATTATAGGACTTGGTTGAGGACAAGGAAGCGTTATAGGGGCTGGTGGAGGATTACACGGAGCTGGAAGAACTATATTAGCTGCCGTTGGAGGTGAACAGGGGGAGGAAAGAAAAACAGAGGCAGGTGGGGAGCAGGGGGCAGGAGGGGGTGATGAACATGAGGTAGGGAGAATAATAGGGGCAGGTTGGGCATAGGGGGAGGAAGGGGGAGATAGAATAACAGGAGCTGGTGATGGACAAACGGGGGGCGGAGCACATGGATTTGATGGCATCAGAACCAGTGTGGGCGGCGGCGCCGGCTCATCGAGGCATTTGGAGCATGGTTTCTTTTCTGTAATAAAATAAACATTATACACTACAATTTTATACCAACAAATATAAAAAAATATTTTTATGGAATTTACTATTAAGTATGTTATGGAAGAGATAGGAACATGAACTACTTTTTACTTAAAAGGGTTTCCAAATCTAAAACATTATACGGAATGAACACATTTTTATTTTATATTTACTACAGTGTATTTGTTAATTGTTTTCTAAGTGTTATCAATAGTACTTACCAAGCTTAGATGTCAGTAAAGGTTTTAACAAGCTGAAAATAATAAGAATCGTTAGAATAAAATTATAATTTTAATAACAATTAATTTAATTAGCCTATGCCTTGTTTACCTGTCACCTCAATACTTGACTGTTTTCTTAGAAGAAATTAATGGTATTAAATAATTGAATGTTGAATAAATTTTATAACGACGCAGTCAAGTTTCGGTTTAGTTCTGTAGTTGATCAGTTTAAAAGCATTGTTAATTGCCTATTTGATATCTAATTATTGTTAATACTAGTCGTAAATTTAAAGTGTTCAATTTCAATTTAATAAAAAAATCTTCAATTTTTTGTAACATTTATATTCACCACAATTGTCATTTATCTTAGAATAGATAGCTTGTGTACTGTTAATCATTATATATGATGTGGTAAACTTGAATAGATAAATATAAGTAAAGAGGACACAACACTCAATAGCTATTTGAGACAAACAGAGTGAATCTCTTAATATTATAAAAAGCAAATACTTACGAAGCCAGCACTGATTTTTCACATTGTTTTATTTCTTTGAGCGCTTCCAACTGCAAGAAAATAATTACAATGGCTATAAAGTTCTGCTGAATTTTATATTAACTAGTTATAAGGTACATTTTTAATTTGAAATTACCAAACATATTCCTTTATCGTCACAAGCGGTAGTATAACTGACGAGAATTAAGAAAGTAAGGGAGGACCAAAAAAGCCGTCCCCCCATTTTCGTTCTTTCCAAAACAGAATGTTATTAATTATGAATAAAAAAAGGATTTTTGTTCTATTTTAAAGAAAGTGTATTATGCATAACTACGTGATTGCATACGTGTAGCAAGCCTTTCGATAAGATTGATTTTGAAATCATTAATTTTATCGCAATTTATCACTGAGTTGGGAAATTTTCTACACTTTCCTAAATTTTTCGTTTTAATGTCTTGTATTGTTCGAGTGACTGCTTTATGATGTTGTTTTATTGTTCTTTGTTTTGATCTCGGTCAAGATAAAACAATCAGATACATAAGGTCGTTTATAATACATGAAGATTACATTGAGTTCTCAATATGATGCATACACATATTCTGAAGAGCACGGCATTATGGATTTTCATAGTGGTAACTATAAATTTATGTGTAAATAAAGAAGTCAAAGTTAAAACTGTTTATTTTAAGAAGTTGTGTGTGCAAAAATTCTGGTACGGGAAGTTTAGTAGAGTGTAAACTGATTTTTTTCCAGATGGAGGTATCCTGCGGAATAAACCTGGGATTGATATCTGGTGATCGAAGAAGACTAACCAATCCATTACTAATTAAAAAAACATCACGTCACTCTCCTATCACAATCAACATCAATTCTAAGTCTTCGGCACCAATTCTCTCAAAACCACTTTCTAGAATATTAAAGCCAAAGTTAAAACTGCCCAAAATTCCACTCATCCCCATAATCCCACTACTCCCGCCTGTGATACCAAAATTACCAATTTTACCCCCTCTGTTACCAATTATACCTCCAGTACTTCCTCTACCCATCATACCGCATTTACCTAAAACTCTTAAAGCTCCGAAGTTATTGAGAAAAACGCCACTTCAAAGGGATTTAGAGAGAAAAATCAAAACTGCAATAAAACCACCTCCAAAAATAAATAAAAATGTTGCAAAATTTCTACTAAATTTGAAGAAAAAAGGAACTATTACTACAGCTGAGTATTTGAGGTTCAAAAAGCTGTTAACTTAAATTTAATATTATAAAGAGTTACTAGATAACGTTATTTATTAAATGTATAATAAAAGACACGGTTATTTACATATACATTTATTTAAGGCCTTATTGTTTAAGCTTTAATCTAAATAAATTATAATAATTAATGCAAAATGTTTATAAATAACTATTAAAATATTTTGTGACGATGACGAGTTTTTATGTAATAAATTGTTTATGTTTTAATGTTCTAATTATTTATGTGTAATTTATAATTAAAATAATAATTAATTATGTTATAAATTTGAGGCGGTGATCATTTTAGGCAAGTTTGGCTTTTTTGGCCTTCTCCAAAAGTCCGTTTAGAGATCGAACCACTGAATCCTTGATTTTTCCCATGTAAGACATAATGGACCAACCAAAAGGCCTATCTTCGGCTTTACAAGTAAAACACGACTCTCTTTGTCGTGGATGTAACAGATTTTTTTTTGTCAGAACGCTGCCCTGAAAAAAAAATATGAACGTTGTAGTCATTTAACATGAAATATAAAACCAATGTACAATCTATCCTAATTTTTATAGTTTATATTTAGGACGTTGCAGTCTCGTTGTTATTTGTAAAATTATTTATTATAAAATACAAGTAAATTGAAATGAAATGATTTTTTTAAACCACTTCCGGTGCTCATATCTAAGGTCTATTAATAGTAAAATAATAGTTACAAAGAGTTTACTATTTCTGATTTTTTTCTCAATAGACATTTGTCTATTGCGTGGCGTTAGCTTGTCTTTCAAACTTTTATACGCTATAGTCCTAAAGTCAACTCGTAACAATAAAACGCTACGCATTAACTGTAGTTCAGTTGATAAAACGACGTCGTCCGGATAAATCGACAAAATAAAAGTAGGCAAAATCTTTAAAATAGTATAAACTAGTACTTTTGTAGCTTTTAATACAGCTTTTAATATAGAATAATATAAGCGAAGAAACGTCGGAAATTATGTAAATAATTATAAGTTTTTAATAATAATACATAGCTTTAATCCGTTCAAAAAGTGTTTTTCTTTATGTGTAAAAGCTATTTTAACAAAAGACAATACTATAATATAAGCGGATTAAAAACACAAACCTCCACACAAGTCACAACCAGGAGAGCGATCATCGATAATTTTAACAAATTCATTATGATAATACGATCTCGCTATCAAGTATAAAACTAAGCTTCCCGCGTACATACTACTAACTAACCAGTTCATGTTTAATCTGTCACGTATATGACTGATTTTAAATGATGCTGACTTGATATTTTGGTACGTGATTCAATTCTGTAGTTAGTAAAAATGTGTCGTACGCGGCTATAGCATGTCTCAATACGTGTTGATTGTGGCTTACTTGATGGTTAGTAATTAAGATTCTGGGAAATTTTGTTCAACGTGTTAGTGCTATTTGTGATTGATGTGCTAATTAGTGTGATAGTAATATTGCACTAGCATTTCATACTATGAGGTTCTACTTATAGAAAATTGTGAAGCTGAAATGTGTTTTGTATACGGGCGGCATATCAACTTTGTATTACACATTTAAGAAAAAGTTATCGATTTTAGTGTTGCCAAATTGCAATTAATTTCAATTTCTCGTGCCAGTTACTATTTTTTAATTATTAAATGTGTCGTATGTTTGTTTATATTAAATTAAAAAAACAAAAAGTTACATCATATATTTATTCTGACAGAAAGTCTTAAACCTGGTCCTGGATGATATAACTAATTTGTTCCTAAAAATTATAACTACTCTTTTTTTTATTTTGCACAAAATTACCAATATCAACAATAAACATCGTATATTTTTACAGGTGAGGTTGGCGACGTGCGCTCCTTCACCACTTCAAATGACAATTGAATGCGGCTCTGATGAGGTCTATATTATTTTAAAGTAAAATAATCAATTCGATCATATTAGGATTTGGCGTAGATTTCGTCACAACCAACATTGACATGACCTCAATGAATATTTTTCAATCGCTTCATTTTACACGATTTAAATACAAACTTTTTATTGTTTACAGAATCGTTCTTCAGCTAAATCTAAGTCGGCCGAGTTATCAAATGGTAACACAGACCATGACATGGATTCCTTCTGCAACTTAATTCAGAAAGCAATACCTAAGGCAATAGAGGACGGCAAATTTATCATAGAACCAAATACGGATAACGATCTCATTGTCGACAGTAATAATATAATCAGTTCAGCAGTGAGCCCGCCAAGTGGCTTCATTCCCAGATTTTCAAAACCGAAAATATCAAAGCTAAAAATTCCGAGACTAAATTCTCCAAGGTTAAAACCACTGGCGATAGGCAAGGCCCCAAAAGTAGGAGCCCCAATGAAGCTCACAATGCTAAGAAAAGTGTTGGATGAAGAAACTAGTGCAGAAAGGATGGAACGATTCAAAAATGGTGTTCAGAAAATGTTGCACGTTGTTAAAGTATTAGGACAAATTGACCAGTATTTATCAGAGCGAACTAGAATTGTTATTGATAAACTATCTAAAACATTTATGGAATGATTCTGTGATTTAGTTATGTAAATAATAAAGTAGTTTTATATCCTAATTGATGTCTTTATTCAGAGCTGGAATTATACTATCTTATCTACTTAGAATTTTATGTAAAACCACTAAATAAAATAAAAAAATTAAATAGCCTGTTTACGAGTGTGTTAGTGTACGAGCCAAGGCTTTTTTGCTCACTCAAGCTTTCTTAGCGTCGCGTTATAAGCGTCGACATTGCATTCATTCGTTAATTAACATTTCATTATTATTTAATATAGAGACAAAATAGAATTCTCTATTATTTAAAGAAACCCGACAACACAGGAACCAAACAAGTAGGATTACATTAACTCCATCTCACTAGATTTAATATTTGTACACGGAGTGTAGGCCTTCTCCAAATTCTTCCACATGTCTCTAATCCTCGCCACCTTTTTGCAATCCTTCCGATGTAACTACGACATATAATTACACAATAAGACGAGACGATAAGTTAGTAGTACATTATATATTAAAGTAATCAACGGATTAGGAAATAAAGAAAAAAAATATAAAAATAAATTTTAATGAATAAAATAAACACACATCAAATAAATAAGCAAATGAATAGACGTAAGAATCAACATTATTTTCTTTTCATTTCATTCAACAGCAGCCGTCATAAATGTATCTGCATTGAGCAAGTAAGTTTCACATAGATTGCGTTTATTGAATGCTTCTATCAGATCCACTTCCAGGTGCTTATTAATAATTGCAGCACAGCGTAAGTCTTGCGCTGCATAGCACAATGGAGCCTTCAATTGGTACTTAATAACAGGTTGTTGCGAATATTGTTGCATAGAATCATTCTTTAACTCTTCATCAAAGTTAGCTCTCATTAATATGAGCAGAGAACGTAATTTCTGTGGTTTTGCGGCATATTTCTTCACTTGCATGATCCTTGAGTAGGCAGCTTCTATCAACTCCTTTGTATATTGGGTGGAATAACTAACTCTTCCAATAAGATCCCGTACACAGTATGTAACTCTTTCTTCCCAGGTCGTTGCTTTATTTAATTTTTCATCTAAGGAGCTAGTGTTTTCGCCAGACATCAGTTTGACCATGTGTTTGCCCACGGATTCTTGTAACAATACTTCATCTTTTATTTCCGGTAGCTTCGAATCGAACTGCGCTCCGATTTCGTTAGGTGTTCCGCCCAGGCAATATACTACACCTGTAAGACCTGAGAAAAACGAAATATAAATATTTATTTAATTAGTGATATTTGTGACTGCTCAGATATACTAATAATTTAAAATTGATTTGTGTGATTATTATTTAAAATATTTTAACAAAACTGATCGAAAGTGTCGTCCTCGCATAGTCGTATTTTAGAAATAAAATCTATTGGTGCACAGCCGGGTATCGAACCTACGACCTCAGGGATGAGAGTTGCACGCTGCAGCCCCTAGGCCAACACTGCTCCTTTTGTACGACTACCCTAAGATTTAATAATTGTCTTACCATTATCTTCCAAGATGGCAGCCATTTCTAAGGCAATGATGACACCGCTTTCGTATCCCATCAAATAGAAATGTTTCTTTAGTTCTGTTCGACTCAAAAGACACTGAAATTTAAGATGATTGTCATACACGTTTGGCTCACACACATATTAGCCGTTAACTATGTTTATGTGAATTACTAATAACAAAAGGAAAAGTGTTTTTTTTAAATATTTTTTGTCCACATTAGTAGTAGTATTAGTAGTAGTATCAGGTTAAGTGATAACCGCTTTTACTAAAAAACTAGTAAACAGATATTGAGTTTTTATAATTTGTTCTTAACTTTTTTGTTACTGTACCTTAGCAAATCGCTTTGCGATGTCCTGTAAAGACTCGTCCGTTCCCAAACCAGGTTGTAAAACAAGAGCTGGGAGCTTCAGCCTCTCACAGAGTTCCATAAATCTCTGATGATGACCTTCCACGCCTGGTACTATGCAGAGGAAGGCCTGATCCGGGTCGAACTCGTCATCTCGCTAAACATACAATACAAGCTCTAAGCCTTTCCAGGACTCAAACTTAACTTCAAGAAATATCAAACTATTCAATAAAGTACTGTCATGCTCAAGTATAGTCTCATGATCAATTACCTATTGCAATACAGATTTTAGTATTTACTTATTTATAAGTTATAAAACAACGTGTATGCATAGAATAATACACAAATTTTGCACACATACATATCAATTATATTAGAATATAAGCAAGGTAGCAAGGGAAAAAAATAAATAGGCAACCACAAGATGAAAAATATAAACAATATAAACAAACAAAAAAAAATCTTCTCATGAGCTCAGTTTAACATATTACATCGAACTATCGCTATCTATAAACCAAATAAAGCAGGGGCGCTACAACTTAACAAACTTTTTATCTGTCTGTATCTGTTGCATGATTATTTGTCAATATAATTGGATACCTGGTATTATTATAGTCGTTCAGATAGGTTCATCCGCTTACTTCAATAATTTCAAATAATTAAATTTTAGTTTATTTGTATAATGATATCTTACTGTACAGACAAACATTGAATAGATATTTGAGGTTAATCAAAAACTTAAGCGTACCATACTGGAACTGCTAGTGAGAGTTGGTAAGAAAGTCATCTCAGTTGTAGCCAACAACTCGTCAGAATCCACGTAAGAGAAGAAAGAAGAAAGACCCGGCTCGTCTGTATATTGTTTTTCCAATAGTTTTTCTTCCGTCTCTCGTATCCTTAAAAAAATATGTTACACAATAGCCGTACACTGTAAATTTTCTTTCTTATGATAGACATAATGAGACATATTTTATTTATTTATTTATTTACACTTCGCTACACTACAATATAAAAAAATGGAAAAATTAAATTGTCTTATGAAGCGGGCCATGAAATACGTCCGAAGAGAAAGAGTCATAAAGGTGATGCAAATGAAATTTTGAAATAAAAAATTCAATCATTCAAAATTTCAAGAACCCGCCAAAACGCTTTTCTAAGCAAGATGGCGTGGCGCCAGTCCCGTGTGGAAGCACTGTAAAAGTGAGCTTATATAAATAATGATAACGTCATTAGCTGTTCACAATATAGGGCCGCTGTGGAATTACGTAAGGAAATGTTTTAAAATATTTAACCAAATGACAAGTCAATGGACTGGCGACAGCTTCACTATTTACTGACGTTCGAAATTCCAATATTACGAAACGAAAGAAGATAAGTACATTTTTATACCTTTCTATGTTGAGGTTGGGTATTTCTTCTTCAAGGAACCACAGATTATAGTGGTCTCGTAGACAAAATTGTACTGCTTTAGTCTTTGATTCGTGCATGCCCAAGTCACAAAGAGTAGAATCGCTGTCTACGTTCTGTGGTAACTTTATATCTGAAAAAATATCTCAATTAGGTAAGTAAGTCAATTAGGTTAAATAATAATGGTACATAATATATTTACCAATAAATATTATGTACCATTAAAGAAACTTGTAAGTTGGAAATTGGTCATGGCAATATTAAAACGACTTATAAACCTTGATATCGTATTTACTTTTTTTTGAAATGGAATGGCATGGAGTCGGCTTGATAGTACCATCTGCCCGATGCGTTTTTTATACATTTAAGTACAGACCTGCCCACTTAGCGATGTCCTCCAATAAATTTACTTTGGCGGGAACGCGGTGCGCCAATATTACTGCTTCTTGTGATATTAGTGCTTTTTCAATTATATCGATTGCACATCTCATTGACATTTTGCAATCATTTTCTATGTCCCTCTGTAATTTATAATTAATTCTTTTTATTTTTACTACAATATATATATATATATATTAAAATATTTCATTTCAAAAGCATATTTGGGGTAGAACTGTCAAATGATTCCGATTTGCAGCTAATCGGTCCGCCATTTCAGCCCGAGCTACGCTCGCCAAAATAGCCCGGGCGGAGCTGTAAAGGCTATTAAGGCAAACAGCGAGAATCCATTACAAAAAAAATCAGTCCCAAGGGATTTAAACGTTATTAATTTTTTTCGATAAACAAATTATTATTTGTACTTTTACATATATACGTGCGTGATAAAACCTTAAATGCCGTCTTACTAATGTTATATAGGTTGAATTTTTAAAAGCAGAAATATAAACCATTTATGAAATCTATTTTCAGGTACAATAAAAATATTACCATTTTCAAAGATGGAAGTCTGACGAGAGCCGTTGCGAGTCTGTCCTTCTTCCTTAACAGTGATACGTGCTCACCAATACCGCTATTTTCATTTATAATGGCAAAGTATCTGTAAAATTATTTCAATTACAAATGTCTAAACTATTACATTTAAAAATACAGCTTCACTGCATTAAAATATAGTTGTAGAAAATCAGAATATAATTTAAATTAAGGTTAATAAAAGAGTGTTCGGTTCAAATCTTTCTCTTATGATTTGCACCTTATGCAAAAAGCAGTGTTGGCTTAGTGGCTTAAGCGTGCGACTCTCATCCCGTAGGTTCGATCCCCGGCTGTGCAGAATGGACTTTATTTCTATGGGCGCATTTGATATTCGCAGAACGGTGCAAGAAAATATCGTGGGGAAACCGGCTTGCCTTAAACCCAAACAGTCTACGGTATATGTGAGACACCGGAGACTGATCACCTACTTGCATATTATATTATGAAACAGATTTTTTATGCATAAAGAGTGTTGACATGTGAGTGTTTGCTGTCAAAGTCACTTTTTGTTAGCTGCAGAAAAAACTGGTGCCTAATTTTCAATATGTACATGACTGAGATGCTCTGAGAAAATACTTAACTACACATATATAATTCTATGTACCTTATTATTGGGCTCAATACCCTGGTTTTCAAATCTAGTTCTTTCAAAAATTCATTAACTTTATCAAATATCGTGTCTTTTGTTATAATAGTATACACTCCTTCTATGTTAAGATCTTTCAGTAACGCAGGAATATTATTTTTGTTATATGTATCTTGATTTATTACTTCAATATTAACACCAAGTTTGCTCCAATACCTGTAAAGTTGTCTAGAGATTATTAATAACATAATAAAAGAATCTTATTTCATCATTTTACTAAAGTACTCTGACTCTTTTAAGCACAGCGTTAACACAGTTTGACGAAAGAGTCACTGCGTAAATTTATATAAGGGACAAAGATACATCTTTAGTATAAATTCTGTGTCAGTAAATGGTTACTTCCGATAGCGATACTGATCACGTTTTTGTATGCAATTTTGGTTACCGTTACGATGATGATGCAACCAAAACTGAAAGTTGGCTTGAAATATACAGAATACATGAGAATGCATGTCCAATATGACTGTATTACCTGAGATCACATTTACCTACTCACAAACGGTACGGGAACGTTTAACACCACAAACAGCTTAATTTAAGACAGTTAAATATTTCTTTATAGTCAAGACTATAAAGAATATTCAACTGTCTTAAATCTTTCCAATTTGTGACTTTAAAGTTATAACTTGTGTTTGCAAGTAAAAGATAAAACGAAATAAATATTAAAGAACCTTACATTTGCTTATATAACACGATATCCGACGTCGATGTTACAAGTCGTACTTTCCGGACTCCTCGGTCAACTAGTCTGTCGATCAGTTGAGTGGCCAGAATATCGTCATCTGATATAACTAAATGAGACATTTCCGGTGATACCTGAAGGCTGTAATTATTATTTAAATTAAAATCTTCTTGCCTTTGCCTTAACAAAATTAAAGTATGACTATTTAATCACTTTATACATTTAATAATCTGTAAATTGAATAAATGCTTGATTAGTAATAATTAAACTCCTAAACGGCTAGATTGATTTTGATGATATTCTGTTATTTTTCAAGATACAGGAATAGTTTAGAGTTACAATAAGATTTTTTTTTAAGTCCTCCATATACAGATTTTTAGCAATTGAAAATTGCCGACGCTTGTTACACTGATATATTGGTACAAGAAACATAAGAAACATATTTAATGTGACAAGCACTAATAGACAAACTTAACAAACACGAAGAGATAAAAAAAACTAAAGCACAATCGATTTCAAAGAAATTTCTTTAATCTTGTCACGTCAATTGATGTCTAAGGATAAAGTCGTTACCTTGCTCGTTCAATAGGTATATTATGTTGCAAATCTATGAGCACACGGCCCCGGTGTTTACTGTCGTTAATAAGACGGAAGGCTCTAGATACGTCCTTTGGTGAGTACACAAGCCTTGTTAACGGACGAACGTAGCCAAGAGCTATACCTTCGCTTACGAGTGCTTGAAGACGCTGTGGAAACATTTACACATTTTAAAGATTAAAAAAAATATTGATAAAAATTATTTTAGTATTTCTATATGAAGGTGTTTGAAATTTAATAAAAAAGGCCTAGAAGAATTTAATTATCCAAAACTTTTATTTCCCATTGTCAAATAGATGTTAAAAATATCTATAATCTGTGCACTCATTCTGGGTGCTTCCAAAAGTCAAATAAGGCTCCAGAAATAAACTAATAATAAAATAAAACTTACACAAAATTTGGGTTCAATTAATAAAAAAATATTTTATAAAACTATTTTATTTTTAAGAAAAGACTTCTTAAACGGATTGAAGCTATGTACATTTGTGATACTTTTGACATTCAACACCGTTTGTCTTCAGTCACCGTGACCACGCACGCTGCAAAGCTCGCGAAACGTCGGAAAAATTTAAAATGATGTAAATAATTATAAGTTAATAATAATAATACATAGCTTCAATCCGTTTAAAAAGTGTTTTCTTAATGTGTAAAAGTCATGTTAACAAAAGACAATACTATTTTATTTTTGTTATTAACGCTATTTGGATAATCTCTGAATAAAAAACGTCAATAGTCTCGTTTCGACGTTCGAAATTTAAATATGAAGTTAGCAAAGAAAATGAATTACCTTGAACTCTTCAATAGTTCCAAATTCAAACATAGATGAGAAATCGACAAGTTTGTACGACCTATCTTTTGTAAGGCTGTGCATTCCAAAGTTGTAATCTTCGTGGTTATGTATTAAGGCTGTATCTATTATAATTCCGGAACTACCGCAACTGTTCATGCTTATCTAAAAAGTAAGGTAAATTGTATTCATATTCATTTAAATTATTTAAAAATAATAAGATAATTAAAGTAAATAAATAAAAATTTCAATTAAAAGATTATTCTTTTAGTTGAATTTTTTCTGCTGTTTACTTTTTCTTATACAGTATATTTTTTATATATTTTTGAAAGTTTCAATGTTATACATCTATATGAAGTACTGATAGGGTTAGGATTCAATCCGTTACTGTTACACTAATATTTATCAACATTTAAACTAGGTCTTGGTTAATTTAGGTTATGCTAGATTTATTTTGTTTTTTAAATTAACTGTGCGGCGAATGATGGTTGGGGGTGATAACCCTACCACTCCTACCCCTCCTACGCCCCCCTCCAGCTACCCCCAATTAGGGCGACGTATTTCTAAATCGTTACGATGGTTCATATATGTCTTTATTTTTTATTTTTAAATAAATCTCGCTTAATTACAACATCTAGTACGTTATACTTTTATAGGACTTACATTTTTAAGTTCACCCTTCACACAGCTTAGGACAATGTCACATCCTTTTTCTTTGGTTTTTGAAAGAATCATATCGCCGAAAGTGCTGTCTCTTGAGTAGCCAATATTTTCCTCTGAAAATTTTATTGAGTTAACTATTATTCGAGTATTTACTAGCTGTATTAGTAGGTCTCGAGTAGGTGAAATTACGATGTTTTGAATTGAAAGGCAACATTTATTCAGAGCTTGATATATTTAGTAATAGGCGATTACACCCACCATTAGGTAGTAGTGATCAATTTCAAAAAAGCGGGGATGAAGAAATCACTAGCAAAACCTAAAACATTTTTTTATTTTTTACTAACCGTAATTGTCTTGTATTTAAAATAAGATAGATTGTACCTTTTACTGTAAGCACATTATGATGTCATGTACTTAAATTAATAAATAAGGGATGATACGGTTCAATACATTAATAATATAATAATTTTATTAGACTTTCGATAATAGTTCTGTCATCTGCTTCAGTTGGACAAAGCGTTCTAGACTTTCAGGTTTAACCTTGTAACCTAATCTTCATAACTAAATATAAATCAAGTATATGGATATCGAAAAAAACAGACATACATACTCTATATATTTCTAGCCTTTTTATTTACAGTAATTGGTACCTTTGAGTGTCGGGAATAGCTTTAACAGGAATTCCTTCTTCCGTCTATTGCTGACAGTGGAGAATATTTCGCATTTGTATGCAAGACATAAGGAAATAGCTGCTTGACCCAACGATCCGGTACCACCGTGTATGAGCACCGTTTTGCCAGGGAAGAACCTGTTCTTCATGGCCTGGGGACAAAAATGTCATTGTAGGACCGTCACAGTATTGGGCTAATCAAGCAAAGTAGAGTCATGGGTTCAAATCCCGGGGCAATGTTTTTCTTCCTATCAACAATTGGTACAGTGAAAGCATGTAGAAGGAGAAGGAAGGTCGTGAGGAAATATGCCGGGTTATTTGATACAAAAATCAATTTAGAATGCTTTGTATACTACATCTAGGTTTTAGTTGCACCGGCGCCATTATAATTAAACCAAATTGAACTGCTTGCGCCTAAAACACACATACATATATACTAAAATCAAAGGAAACTGATCGAACTAATGCTATCTCTTTCCACCAGCATTATTCATGCCCAAGTGATTGATAGTTTAATTACATATTTAACGAAAGTATTGCGTCTCTTCCCGTCAAAATGTTTTTACATAAATATTACCTACCAGAAAGAAACAAATGAATGATAATAGCTACGAGTATGACTTACCAAACAGTAGAATGCTTGACAGTAAGCAAGAGGTACAGTAGCGGCGTCTTCTAGGGTCCAATGGTCGGGAACCGGCCACAGCAGATTTGGATTAGCCCTCACTCGACTACTGATGGAGCCTCCACGTATGAGACCCATAACTTTACAACCGCTGAATAATGAAAGAAATGCTTAATTATCATCACAAATACCAAAAAATGCACGGTATACTAAGAACAGTTTCTTTTAACTCAGAAGAATTAATTACCAAGAATACTCTGAGAAAGAGGAATAATGAAAATGAAGTTCATTAAAACAGGAAAAAATAAAGAAAGACAAAGGAGGCAAATGAGGATCGTTCTGCTGTCAGTTTCCTTCTTCAGCTTAGATTAACTGTATCCAATTTAAAACCAAACTTTCACTTTACACGTTTTGCGAGTCAGTCATTAATCGCGGTCTAACTAGCTACGGTAAAACTTATCCAACGTATCTCAACCTAAGGTATAATCTCCAAATACGAATCATCAAACACGTTGTATCGAGAAATGTGCTCGACTCGAAAAATTAAGAAAGAGGCATTTTAAGCACTGCAAAGTACCGCCTATAGCAGAAAAAGTAAATAAATGTCTTCTAGTCGAGCACATTTTTCGATATGACATAAAAAATCGAGTTGACCATAACGTACAGACCCGAGCGGCAAATTTCAGCTCTGTACATCGAGAACAAACTACGTTGGCTAGAGAACGTTGAGGTTTTTGCTACCGCGGCTAATAAATGGACAACCCCGTCAGTTATTAGATAGCCTAACGTAAGATAAAACGTATGTTGAAAAACTAAACCTAAACAAGACTGATATGGTTACATTTATACAAACTACAGCGGTTTTCTAATGTAACATATTATGATTTTATTATATGATTCTGTGAAATTAAAAATATATACATATATGTAACTCGGAAATGTAGAAGAGACTAGGGCTGCCAGAGCGTACAAATTTACTCTGGACATTTATAAATGGTGCTTATTTACGCTTGTCTCGCGCAGCATGGTTATTATTACAAGTGAGACGGATATTGGCTGAATTCACAGGAATTGCATTATTTATAATTAGTTATAAAAAGGTTTTGGTTTTATGTTTTGTTTATGATCTAAGTTAAATTTTTATATTTTACGTTTTCTATGGTATTAGTATTAAGTTACTATCAGAATAGAATAAAAAAAAATTAAAATTAGCATTTTAGATGAAATTTGGGTCTTTATTTTATTTAAAAACAATGTGCATAATATAATACAAATTTTAAATGTGGGTAGACTTATTATAATTAAAATGGAGATGAATAGTGGAAAATGATTTTGAACCCACTTGGCCGTAGTACCACTGAAGTCCATTCCAAAGTATGTTTTTGTACTGTTTTTCGCAAATTTCACAACACCTGATGCTCTCTTCACGTCAAGTTCATTAACGCCAGCGTAATGTACCTAAAATCCATTAAATTACATATTTATAATTGTCCACTCGATCAAAAACTTGAACTTGACTACAAAACTAAATATCTTTAAAAAAATGTACTTAAAGTCATTGTGAAAAGAAAGGTGGTGAGTAATCCAAGTATTCTTCAAGAACTCTTCTTTGTACCTAGGGGATTTGTGTGATGGAGAAGGCTAAGATTGTTTAGGATACCAAGGGCCAGAACCAGTCAGTTGCACAGAACCCCATTAACAAAGACGTTGTGCCTATCGAATACTGTCTTTGACACTAACGACATATTTATATGTTCGCAGAGTAAGTGCGATATTACGTATAATTTTGTATTTCATTTTTTCCTCTTAGTAAGGATAGTGTATGAATTTTTATGTAATGTACGGCAACGTTCTTTTAAAAAAATAGCATATTAAACACATTGTATCGGAGAAAAATATATTTGTACATGACATAGTAACAAGGTTAACAGTACATACCTTCACGTTAACACCAGGTTCTTGCACGTTCGGAGCAGCAACCCAATGTAGAGAGCTAATATCCCCAATACTTGCGCTTTGAAGCATTGCCTCACGACGGTGATCAACTGATGCCTTCATTGGTACATAGTATTTACCGCCCCATGTGCCCTTAAATTAATTATTAATTAATATTTGTAAACAAACAACTGTAGCTTTATATATTTAGTTAATGGAGCGATCTTACGTCTCCGAATAAAGATATTCACAAAGATCTCGGCCATTAAGTTGTGGAATAGGCTGCCCAGAACCATACGATTGACTACCTCCCAAAAATCTTTTAAAACTCTTCTGCATAAACGTTTCTTAACCATCCTACCCTGCTCAATCGTGACTTTTGTAATTCATGTATTTTCTATTCTGTTGAACCCCGAGATCAGCGTTTATTTTATTTAATTAATGTTTTATTTAATTTTAGATGAAATTTGGTTATTCTATAATTTTTCAGTGTTACTTATTTTTATTGTTTTCCTTGTCTGGAAGAGATCGTCAGCGAGAAGGCCGCCCGTTGCAACTCCTATAATTATTATTTGTATTTCTATATATGAAACGAAGTGTAAAGAACTAAACTTATTTGTATGTATACTATAAATAAAATAATTACTGTAAATACTGATTAAAATTATACGTTAATGTTAAAAACAATGTAATTAGAATCATTTTAATATGTAAAATTAATGTTTTATCGGTTAATAAAGAAACAATTCATTTTATATTAATAAAAACTCTCACGTGCGCTACTACTTTACTAAGACTATAAAGATTTACTTACGTGGTCCAATACGTTGACAACCAAATCAGTCTTCGGCAAATCTTCAACAAACTGTTGCTCATCTATACTATGATTAACCATAATCAGATTCACTTTGCGACCTTCCTTCCTCCACTCCTTTACCAAGTTCTCCAAATTTGGTATTGGAGGGTATGACGAAAATATCATTACTTTTTGATGTGCAGGTAAATACTTTAATGTAGAAATTAAATGGGACAAATTCGAATTTGAACGGACGGTAAGAGAGCTCGTACCAACGATTGTGTTATCTGGTTTCCATCTAATTAATTGTAACACTAAGTTATCTTCGATATTGTGGTTGCAGAGGACAGTATACAATGTTGACGGTCGTATTTTATTTTCTGCGCTATATTCTTTGTTCACTATTATGGTGTTGGGGGGTAGATATTTGTCGAAAGCTTTGGTTAGCTGCAAAAGTATTTTATTTGTTTTAGCCGAACCAACATGACTATACAGAAGGAGAAAAAACAAGTTATATAAACATAATGCTTATTATATAATTAATAAATAATTATAGTTATAATGACGCACTATTGATTTGTAAATACTTGATTATTATAATACAGATCTCACATACCTTATCATTATTGGATAGATTGGTGACGAAGACAGCATTGTCTTTACCTAAACCTTTTTTGTAAAGAACATCGTGGTGCATCTTCCTATATTTCATGTTAATTTCGGGAATATCAAAAACCACTCTATCAAGAGTTTTATATTTCGAAATTCCATCGTAATTTTCTATGATTTCAACTGCATTAATTTGGTCGTCATCCACATTTTCCGCAATTATTTGTAAGTATACGTATAAAGCGCTTAATTCCTGAAATAAGTTTCGCATTAATAAAATTATAGATATAGAAAAAAGCATAATGTCTCGCGTAAATATTAATTAAATTTATTATTTTAAAGCGAAGGACAATAATGTGTTTTGTCTGAAAATTGTTCGAAGGCCTTTTTTTAGCATCCTTTATACAGTTGCCTCGCATGCAGCGCCTCGAATGATCAAAAAATAGACCAAGAATTCATCATCTGGGAAATTTATGACTTACATTAATTTTCCTTGAAATGTCAAAATGCAAATATGTATGGGGCAATCTTGACTCAAATACTAGGCATAGGGAAAACTAAATTCAATATTAACTCACATTTGACTGTCCAGGCATGAAGTTAGGAACAAATTGCAAGCTTTTCATAGTAACTGCCTCATTGTTACTTACGGGTAGGTCGCGGAACGTCAAACTTTCTATAAGTACTCCGCCACATCTAGGATCAATCAAACAAAATAATCAATAGTTATTCAAAATTCACTGAGGAGTGTATATAATAGGTTTGTGGTTCTTTGTCTTATATATGATAAATACCTTCGCAAAAAATCTATGATCAACTCTATTACTATAATTGTCACGTCTTAAGATCGCGTAGGAGGACTAGAAAAATGCACAAAATGTGTAAAATTTGTGATGTCATATATTCTTGTATAATTGTACGCATATAGATAAACTTCTTGAGCATTAAACAAGGGAGTGGGGGAAAGTTTGCACATCGTACATAGCCCGGGACTCAAACGTCAACTGTTTTACCAATCACGCGATCGACACGTCACTCCCGCCGCCAAGTGATACCTAAAAATCGTGTCTGCGCAGTCAAGGACATTTTTTCAAGATGTTTGCCGGTACGAGTTCTTATAAACATATAAATAAATAATAAAAATGTAAAAAATCTTTATTCAAATAAAAGTTCCATTAACTTACCGTGTACAATCATGAATATCGATGACATCGGCTCTGAGTATTTTATTATCACTAATCTTGTGCTCATCAATGTCGATTGTTAATTTTCTTATAGAGTCAGGTAATGATACAGTATTGTGAGAACGTCGTACATTGTTTAATTGTATCAAGGCATCGATAAAAGCAACCCAATTGTCATTCCAGGAAATTTCCGCTTGAGTGATGGATGTGTTTACTGACAGAAGACTACGGAATTCACCACTGAAATTGCAAATTATGTTATTAATTTAACAGCAACAAGTAACTAGGACCATACAAATGAATAACTATAATATGTCGTTAATAGAACACGTTTTATTGGGCAATATTCTTCATTGACAAGTTGTCCTTAAAGCCTTATCGTTTTGCTGAAATTTAAACCCAGAACCACGGCTGCCAGTATTTAAAAAATAATGTGTGCGTGTAAAAAGTTAAACTTCTTTAAGACCTTATTTTTCAAAAAATGATCTACTATATGCAACTTTACAGAAATTGGTTAAATAAAGTTAAATTAGATAAAGTTTAACCAAAGGCTTTTATTGTCATAGACATGAATACAAATAATACAATTATTTCATTTTACCACATTACTATTAAGATTATTACATAATTTCATTAATTGTTGTATAATTACTACTATAATTGTTATCGTTATTATATATTTTTGTTATTAATGGCTTCGAATCTCTTCGAATCAACCGTGGTAGGGACAAGAAAAAGATGACACGTAACGGAAATATGTGACGCGTAACCCAAAAATGTGACGGTAAATTAATAATAAAGGTAGGTAATAAAAAAATTACCTGTATTGATAATCACGACTGTGCATCAATTTATAAATGTCATTTGTTTTGAGGGTATTTTCTTCAGATTTATCAACAGGTATTTGGAATAATCTATGACTTTCATTGCCTTTCTCAATTATTTCAGCGTATCCTGATACCATTAACATACTATTATTGGAAACCTGAATAGGAAAATTTATGAAATTAATAAATACTTATAATACACAGTATTACCGGACACTTCTTACACTGGCGACATGCTTTATTTACTGTTTAAAAAGATATACAGAAATTTATGTGACGGTGGAACTTGACTTAAGAAAAATATTTTTTGGTTATAGAAAGCTTTAAAGAAAGTACAATTACTGATATAAATTACTTATTATAGCGTTGACACAATGGCGTTATGAAATTGAGGACTTAAATGACACCTTTTTAAATTACAAATAAAGTAATACCTCAAACTTCCCACTGCCCCGTTGAATGGCGACGTTGAGAGTCAACTGCCGTCCATCATGCAACGCAGACTGAGCATAGAATTGGATAGATTTAAACTGGACAGAAGTGTGCTTCTTTTCTAGCCCAAAGAACATAGCAAGAGTGTCCCACACAGCCACCAAGGCCGCAGAGAATGGAAGCAAGTTTTGCCCTGTAAAGATATTGAGTACAGCTTGTATCGAAAAACTAAAATAAGGGTTTTTAAACCAATATTTGATTAAATTATTTATTTCATAAAGTATTTTATTTTGTGTTAATTATAGATTAGTACACAAAAAGTCAACGCAAAAAATATGTAACTCCAATATGTTTGTAATCAATATTTTGATATTATTATAAACATTGTTTTAAAATTGTAGAATACTTTTTAATTTTGTAATTCAAATGGCGCTCTACTAAGTTATATTCAAATTGTTGATTCTTTAAACCAATTAAGATTATTGATGCGGCACTTAAATTTAAGCCTGCTCGATTGCCTTAAAAGAAACTTCTAGAACTAAATAAAGGTACCTCTAATAACGTGTCCTTGTAAGTAATTATATTCCTCGTCATGGACAGATAAGACGAACTTGCAAGCTGTCGCCGCTTTCCTATGAGCAGATACATACAAAGGCAGATTCCTGAAACATAAAAATGCAAAATTGTGAATGTGTGAATAACCACAAAAAAACGTGAAACTGCTGGTGTTTGTAAATATTATCAAATATCTTTAAATATGCACACAAATTGGTAATAAACTGTATAATTCAAGGAAATATTTGTTGTTTTAAAACACGATTTCTTATATTTTCATAGTTATTAAATTTATTTCTGTATTATTTTTTATTTCCGTATGGATTTATAAATTCTTACCATTTTTCTGTATGAGCCCATTCAATCAAGTGTCCCAACATAGGTGTTCCTGTCGAAACTGGAAACTGAACCTTGGGGTACAGAGCTTGGACCTTTGGATAGTATCCTTGCATATACAGTCTGAAAAGTCGGTAATTTTTTCGCTTAAATTCAGTTATATTTTATGTAATATAAATTGTGTTCTATTGTGTCGTTACAGCACTTTTTAAATGTAGGCATTTGTAATAATTGCTCGATAAAAAAACAGCGGCGCTATTTATACATAGGACATTTATCTCCTCAAGTTTCTGTATGTGTCCGTATCATTTGTTTTTTTCTAAGCAGTACTAGGATGAGTTGTCTGTACTTAATACACGCTGTTGAGTTGATAGGTCTCAGGCATGCCAGTTTCCTCAAAATGTTTTCCTTCACTGTACCGTTAAATGCGCACAATTACATAGGTAAAAAGTACATTGGTGTACGGCATGCTAAAGCACTCTTGCTTAATATAGAAAGTTTCATTAACAAGATAACATCTTTGATATGCTTTTTCTTGGTAGATATAGAGTAGATATTGATAGGCATAGGACAGATGCGAGATGTTATGTAATTGAACAATGTCAGGGAACATATTAAAATTGTTATAGTAACGAAACACTTACTTCCCAATAGCATCAAGCATGTGTGTAACATTATCCGGATGACCTCTACGCGTAAGTGGTATATTGATACAACTAGACAAGGATCTCTTAAGTATAGCCTGTAGGAGACCATGGGGAGCAACCTCGAGCAATACAGCGTTCTTTGGTATCAGCTGAGCAGTCTCCTCGAATAGAACTGGGCACTGAAAGGAATTTGAGTGCAATGCACAATGTATTTTTGAATCCACACTAAGCCAGCAACTCTTATGAAAGAGTATAGTAAATATTAGGCAGTCAAAACAACTAAATTGAATGGAACACAGAGATCTCTGTGCCTCTCCAAAGTTAATAAAAGAAATAGATTTTAAAAGGCGAAAAGTTCTTAAGACTTACGAGTAAATTGTTTGTATGATATTCAGCAGAAGAATATTTTGCCAGTGGTTCCTCCCAGCGATCTTGAGGTATGGACGTCGATACCCAACGCTCACTACGAGCTCTTGGCGTTGGAATTACTTCAGTTAAGTACTTCAATAAACCGGGACCTGATGATAAACAATTTGGTGAAATAATCTTGAACATGCTCATTATGTTTGGTGCACGATTAGAAAAAATATAACGCCTGTGAAAATTTAATTGCAAAGATGTGCTTTTGTTGCTTCTCATTTTTACATAATAAATTAATAATGTTTGTTTTATGTTAAAAATATTAACGCCTATTGATTTCGTTTCATTTTGGTTTGCTTACTAATAAATATGATAAAGATATAGATCTATAAGAATAGTAAATACTACTACATAAAACTAAACACGTACAACATTTAAATGCTAATATTATTTACAAAATAAAATAAATTGTAGTTGTAAAATTTTAAAGTAATATATGTTTGGTACTTGCCTGCTTCAGCAATATATCTTGAGTGGTACGCGATGTTGGAACAAGGAACTTCTTTGGCAAAAACTCCCTTTGCAGTGAGCGATTCAACAAACTGCTTCATGGCATCAGCTGGACCGGAAATGGTACTGGACTCTGAACTATTGTGGCAAGCAACTTCGATTTCCGGGGGGCATAACTTCGTGATCTAAAAGTAATAACAATCGTTAGTTATATACGGCAAATTGAGTTTATTATAGTATTGAAAGACACATTTATTTGTTTTTTTAATATAATTATACCCTTAGCAAATATATTCTTTATACAGACGACATTATTGAAAGGTATTTATAAAATGCTACATACCTGCTCATAGCCAATTCCAACGGCAGCCATTGAACCTCTTATGAAAGGCGTCTGTACGGAGACAAGACCACGACTATACGCAGATAAAATCATTTCTTCAGCTGTGAGACAGCCATCTGCATATGCGCAACCTAGCTCACCTACACTGTGACCTGAAAATTAGTTCTTTATAAATCGTTTATTTGCAAAGAAAGTGGTACAGATTGCTTTATAATTAAGAAACGCACAATATGCCATGTTAAAATGTGTGCGTGTTCTAGTGTACGCACGTAAGAAATGAATCTTCTTTATGACCTTATTTTTCGAAAAATTGCCTACTATATGCAACCTCACAAAAATTGGTTAAATTAGATAAAGTTTAACAAAAGGCTTTTATTATCATAGTCATGTATACAAATAATACAATTATTTAATTTCACCTTATTACTACTAAGATTATTACGGAATTTCATTAATTGTAATAGAATTATTACTATGATTGTTATCGTTATTTTATATTTTTCTTATTAGTGGCTTCGAATCAACCGTGGTAGGGACAATATGTAACATTTGTGATAGTAAGTAAAAAATACCTATGTCCAAGCTTCATAACAATCTTATTTTTTTAAAATTACAAAATTGTTTTTTTTAAACAGGGAGCCGTGTTGCGTGCGACCCTCATCCCTGTGGTCGTAGCTTCAATCCCTGGCTGTGCACCAATGGAATTTCATTGGATGTGCGCATTTAACATTCGCTTGAAACCTGCCTTAGACCAAAAAAGTCGACGGCGTGCGTTGGAAGGAAGGCTGATCCCCAACTACAGCTATTAGATTAACAAATGACCATGAAACAGATACAGAAATCTGAGGCCCAGACCTAAAAAGGGCCTATTTTTTAACTGTTTATATCTACGTGACCCAATTTTTAAAACCAAAAAAGCATTACGCGACGCGTAAAACGCGTTAGTGCATGAGTGTGTGAGTGCATATGAGTGAAAGAGTTCGTGTAATGTTTTACTAGATGTCTCAGGACCCTCTCCGCGTAATGTTTATAAGCCAGCCCCTTGATAGATGTAGTTGCTAGTTTAGTACGTACCAATAATTTTGTCCGGCACAACACCCATTTCTTTAAGAACATCTGTAAGCCCAATTTGAATAGCAGCGATGCCCACGAAAGAGTGCAGAATATTATCATAGATTTTCTTATCCGGCGCAGTGATAATGTGTAAAATATCGATACCCTTAGGCTCTAGAGCTTGACGACATCTAGAAAATATTTATATTGTAAATCAATAATGTACTATGTATTATTATTGAAAACGTATAATTATTTACATAATTCTAAATTTTAAGTTTTTTCCGACGTTTCGCGTTCTTTTCAGCGTGCGTGGTCACGGTGACATTAATCTAGTAAACTCATTATTTTATTTGCATCAATTTCAAAAAATTTATACTACCCCTTAGTATCCTACCCTGGATATAAAATAAATATAATTATCGCTAAAAACATTTAATTCTCATGACTAATTAAATTTATTCTGAAATATTGTTACTTAATCATTATTCAAGAAATATATTCTTTCTCCGAATCGTCAAGTTCAGTAAAACGTGTTACTAAAAGAAGAAAAAATGTATACCTTTCAATGGCCGCAGCAAAAACAGGTATGCGCATGAGTTGCGCTCCCATACCAGCCCATTGGGATCCCATACCGCTGTAGACAAACCACAGAGGACGTTTCACATCATCAAAATAATCTGCCGTCTCGCTTAAGACAACCGTCTCATTGTCTTGGTTTGTATCTGAAATAATTGATGTTAATTTCAACGCTTGTGTGTTTACAGTGGTCTAGATCTGCTAAAAAGATTCGTATATGGATTGAAAGCCGCAAGGAAAGCAGAAGCGTGGTCGTCCCAAGCAAACCTAACATGGTATAGTTAGTAACAGGACCGGAAAGACTTGCAGAAGCAAGGTAAAATACGAAGCTCAGGAACGAACACGTAGAGACTCACTGTGGACGCCCCCTGCCCTATCCAACTGCCATAGGATATTAAGTCAAATAAATCAAAATTAGTATAAAATATCCGAAGATTGTTATCCGTTTTCCAATATGTGTGTCCCTTTCAGAAAACGTGGGGATATCTTACCTAACAAAATGTAACCTCTGCCCAAATGCCCACTGATCTTGGTTTGATGAATGTTATGGAAGAGAGCTAACTCCTCAGGATCTATTGGACGTTTTTTCAAATCTTCGAAGATCTTTTCTACAGCAGATTTCTGCCTTCCTGATATCGCAACAAGGTGGGGAAAGTTTGATTTGTAACGGTTCAGGTCCTGCAAGAGTAAATTTATTGTAGCAACGATAATTGTGATACATGATATATTAGTGTGAATTATTTACACTTAAATATAAAAAGGCGATTGGCTAAAGATGCCGTGACACGTTTAGGCAACATTTGGAACAAAAGTGGAAATAGTATCAAAACCAAAATAAGACTGATACGGGCTCTAATATTATTTATCTACCTGTATGGAGTAGAAACTTGGCTCGAGTCAGGCAAAGGATTGATGCTTATGCGGTTTGAATGATGTCTTATTTTGGCCATATAATACACAGGGGAGATGAAACTGATCTTGGTTCTAACACAGAAGGCGATCACGTGGCCAGATGGACCGATCGAGTACAAGACTCATCATCCTCAAAACTATACACTGTTATAAGAGAGACTTTTAATATTATGTAGGTAAATAAACCTCTGGATTGATAGAGCAGACCTGCGGCAGCTAAAAGCCAGCAATTAGCGGGAGGTGCAAGAAAGAGGAAGATTCACATACGAGGTAAATGAACAATAGTATTTCCCATGATCAATGTTAAATTAAATGAAAAATTTTAATTTTCTAAAGCATTACGAAGAAGGGGCTCTTTCTAGTACGATTACCAATACAGCACACGTTATTACTATGCGAATCTAATCATTTGAATATGGAATATTTTAATGTTATGATTCAGCAATGAGCATTGCTTTACATTTTTTGTAACTCTGCAAATATTAACAAATAGCTTACACACAACAACATTACTATCATATAATTATTTACATATTTTTGTTTGTATCACAAAATCTAAAATGCTTATTTTTAGAAAAATCTGTGCATATAGGAACACGTTGATAATTAAATAATTAATAAGTTAAATTACCTTAGTTTTATTAAGACCTCGTAACAAAACGTGAGCATTTACGCCAGTTACAGAAACCCCGTTAACAGCCGTATATCCTTGTCTGAAAGGTTCATGATCTCTTACAAGCTGCATTTTTCCAGTACGAATACCATCAACATCATCTATTGGATCGTCACAGTTTATGTTAGCTGCTAATTTACCAGATTCATAGCCTAGAAGCACCTGAAATTGTTTTGAATAATTTCATTTATTGATCGAGGCATAACATCAACATTCATTTATTGATCTTATCGAGGTCGAGGTCTTTCGTCTAAATCTCAATATAATTTAAGGCATTTTTTCTATCTTCTAGCGTCTACTCAAAAATTTAAGATTCTTATCTAATCGAATTAGAAGAACAAGTTACGCAAACTAGAAACAATGTGTTGCCTCCATAATGGGTGCGGATGGCCGCGGCGTGCACAAGTAAAATTATTATAATACAGTGGAATCTCTATAACTCGAATGTCAAGGGAACAAAAGTAAAAAAATAAAACTCAAACTAACTTTATTCATATAGGTAAATAAGTACACTTATGAAAGTCGGAAAGGAAGTTAATAAGAGCTGACAAGAAACGTTCCACCCCTCTTTTTAATCGCCAAGTTTGGAGACATACAAATAATAAAAAAATTAGAATTATTCAAATATTCGCCAAATTTATAAAAAGCTTTATTGATTAATTTACGTTTAACGATGGCTTAGAATTTATTTAGTGATAATTCTCTATATATATTAGTTACCGAGTTTTCATCTTAACAAGAATTTCGAGATATATATGATTTAACTGCTGAAATTTCAAATTACACAGGCGCGATTTCTAAGTGTTTTTTTATAGTCGAATTTGAATAACGGTTCAACTTAAGTTTTGTAGTATATATTTTTTACATATTAAAACGAATTACATATTAATGAAGTACTTGACTACAGTGACTTCGTTAATGTACTAATTTATAATATTTTTTTTACATTATAACGCTAGTATCCAAATAGTGATGCAATTTTTTAAATATTAATTTAGAAATTAAATTATCTCGACATTTTCTTCGAGAAATTCATCAGGTATACATATATACATATAAGCTGTAACCGCTAATGTTAAAGCAGAATTCTTTTGAATAAAATATTGTGTATTTATTGCACGTTTATAACCTTTCCTGATAACTTTAAATATTTTTGACGCGATTTGTATTTATGTCTTCTTGTTTATGCCCTGTGCTATAAAAAATCGAAATGTCTTACTTTGGTTATGGAAGAAATGCCAGAAGCCGCCTCTACGTAACCCAAGTTGGACATAACACTACCAACTAGAAGAGGATCCTCTCTGTTGTCGCAGAATACTCTGTCTATAGCTTCCAATTCAGCTTTATCTACTTCTGGCGTTGCTGTAATTTATGTTAATAGTTTTAAAACTATGGCTACAACCTAGCCGTACACACTTCTGCCAATCTTTTGGTGATAGTTTTGTCTTAACAAACATTTTATTGATTATTTTAATTTTACTGTTTAAACTATGAATTGCATTATTCGTTCATGATTATGATAGTATCAACATAATATATGTTCTGGTCAGTTTTCTGTGTATTAGTTATTGATATTTTTTATTACCAGAACCAAAAGCTTCAACATATTCAACAGCCTGCGGTGGAACGTTTGCTTCTTCATAGAAGGTTTTAAGGAAATTTGCCATGCCACAAGGCTCCCGATACAGGGTGAACAATGGACCATCCTTATCTTTTGGTAAACCGCAGAATTCGGACTTGACATGTACCACTTCAGCGTAAATTCTGAAATTGTATACAATTATTTAATAAAATTAACGACATTATTCGACTATCAAAGTGTTTTAAAGCAGATATCACTTACTCAAACCCATCATAGCATTACGATGGGATAAAAAGGTATACATTATATAACATTTTGTTCTTAATATTATCTAAGCTTCTCAACACAAGACACGTATATGACGCTCGAGTTAATCCCCATTTAGCAACGTGAGCTCCTACTACTAAAAGAGATTTCATGATTACTGTGCTGCCACCTTTTAGTCAACAGACAGAGGTCATACATACATAAAAACATCGAAGGTACCTATATTTATTTATTTACAGTTCGTTACATTTATTGAAAAATAAATAACATAATACATAAAAATTATAAGGGATGCAACGGGATGGCCTTATTGCTAACGAGCGATGTCTTCCAGGCAACTCTAGTAAGGAAAGAACTTAAAAAAAAGAAATATTTAAAGAAAACACTTTTTACCGGATTGAAGCTATGTTTTATTATAAACTTAATATTATTTTTGATAATTTTAAATTTCTCCCGACGTTTCGCGTGCGTGCTCACGGTGACTGAAGAGAAAAGCTGTTGAATGTCAAAAAGTATCACAGCTGTAGAAAAAGTTGTATTATCTGTATTTGTTTCCCCATTTAAATACAGATTATGTAAAATAATTCTAAGTTTATAATAATGCATAGCTTCAATCCGGTAAAAAAGTATTTTCTTTAAATGTGTAAAAGCTATGTTAACAAAAGACAATAAAAAAAAATAAGATGGGTAAAACTAAAAAGCTAATCTTACGGATTCACGAATTGCAATGCAATACAAAAGAATATGAAATACAAGAATTACAGAAGTCGCAATTGAGCAGGATAGGATATGGATAAGAAATGTTTATGCAGAAGAGAGGCTTTCGAGCCTTCTAGCATTGTGAGTGTCCAAGAGTGGTATCAATTAACATCAAGTGAACCTTTTGCCTGTTTGCAACCTGTTCTATATAAATAAGAAAAACTTACCTTAGTGCATCCTTTGCTCTTTGTAGAAACAAAACATTGATGGCTTCTGACTTGGCACAGCCATGGGCGTTTTTGTCGAAAGATTTCGTTACTCCATCTTTACTTATTGGCATGATTCTACAAATAATAAACAAAACCTTTATAAAAAGCTGAAATACCCAATATGACGCTGTATTATATTATGTTTATATACAGATACAATATAGTGACTATTACATACATTATGTTTTATTACTAAAGGAGATTACCTTCCATAATGAACAGTTGATTGAGGATGTAAGCAGATGTTGGTGCCTCCAACGATAGCCGAATCCACTTCACCTCTAATTAGAGCCTGGTACGCCAACTCCAGAGCAACAGTAGAACTGCAGCAGGCCTGGTCTACAGACATGGAGGGCCCCTTCGCGTTCAACCAGTAGGAAATACGGTTGGCAAACATACTTTTACTACACCTATTTTGAAAATGAATCATTTTATTTACGATGTCAATAAAACATATTGCATTACGTTTAGTATAGTAAACCTATCTGGGGTATCAATTGTATTGGGTAGACGGAGAAACTAATTGGAGCTTATAAGCCGTGACCTATTTTAAAATAAGGCAATTGCAACTCAATTTCAGTCAGGGAACCTGCGATCATGAGGTCTGGACTTCAGTGACCCTGAATAAAATTAATAACAGTAACGTACCCGGCAATACCAAATCCCGTTCTAGAAGTAGCGACATAGAAGCAAGCCTTTTCGGTTTCAGAGAAACAGGTTCCCAAGTAGACACCAACCTTGGTCCCTGACAGCTGGTTTGGACAAATACCTGCGATAAAACAATATGTTTAGTTTAGATGAAACAACGGACTTTATGTCCTTTCGCCAAATACTTTTTGAAAGGAAAATAGCTGATCTAAGCTAGCAGACTTATACCGCGGTAATTTTTGCAATCTTTATATGAGCCTTTTCCTTTGCCTATATAGTGGGACAGTGAGCTTTTCGCCAGTCATACAGCACCGTGCTCTCTTTCGAGCAACTATTAAAAAGGTAGTACAATTATTTTAACACTGCGTCGCGCCCAGACCTAAGAATCTCTACCGAATCCCTAACGCATTCCGTTGATTGGATGATATGGTTTCCAATCTTGTTCACACTTATCTCATCTGTATCTCTTTATTAAAATAAAAGTATGTTTTTTTTTCTATAAAACCTACTAAAAATAATTGTATTATAGTATTACCAACATAAAAAATAGGATAAATAGTTTATAAAAACCCACAAAGAAATACCGTAGAGGAGTCGAATATGATAACGAGAAAATAAAATATGATAGTTTAGGTTTAGGTTTAAAGACTTTATTTCTCAAAAATAATACTTTAGATTAACATTACATTGTAGTCGTTCCTAAAATAATCACAATAAAACGATAGCCGTATATGCAAATTAAAAGTAATTTTGTCTTAATTCTAATGAATTGAAAGAAGTAATATTTTTTATATTTGTGGGTAGTTTATTATACAGCTGTGCGCCTTCGTTCGTAAAAAAAATATTGCTGTAGTTCGTACGTATTTTAGGTAATGCAAGATAACTCGTTCGACGCATACTTCTATGAGTCACACGTTGCGGTTTGGAGAAAGTTAGACTAGTGTGGAGATAACTTTTTATAATTTTTTTGACAATGTATTATAAACTTAAAGTTGTTTTAAATTAATTAAGTTTGTTTCTCGATATATATTTATGGTAGGTGAAAGTTAATTATAATGGAACAGTATTTTGATAATTTTATTTTGCAATACTTGAATGTTCGTTAATTTTGTTTTGGTGGCGCTGCCCCATACTTCAATTAAATAAAGTAAATGAGGCTTGACCAACGAGTTGTAGATGATGTAACGTATCTGACGTGCGATACACCGAGCGATGTGTCAAAGTGAACCCATAAGTGAACAGAGCTTAGATCTGATGTGCTCAATTTGTGTATTCCACGTCAAATCGCTATCCATTCTAAGACCGAGATATTTTTCTGTACTTTTTCTGTTCTATAGTCGTATTATTTATTTTTAAAGGGTCATGTGGTAAGACCTTTTTAGTTTTAGATTTAAATATAATGTAGCATGATTTCGATACGTTAACAGTGAGTAAATTATATAGAAACCAAGTGAAGAGTAGATTAAGGTCTTCTTGGTATGATATTTTATTAATTTTGATTTAAATATAAAGTGTGTCTTTACCTGCATCGTAAATCGCGTCGAAGGCTTGCTCCAATATTTTCTTGGACATAGAGTCCATTGAGTTGCCCAATCGATAGTGGATTTTGAAGAATTGAGCATCGAAACACTCCAACTCCGGAACTTTGCCAGTACTATTCGCTACTTCCGGATGGTTGTACTTCCAACGGGTTTCTTTCGGTTTGATTGGATTAACCTACAAATATACGATTTTAGCTGTTACGTATTTTTCATACAATTTGTATAGTTTACTACACGAATTCTATACGAAATGTTTTTTATGCTTACTATTGAACCTATCGTTTGTATTTCTACGATACGATACGTTTATTACCATAGTTGTTCGACCTTACGTAGTGGGTGGTACTCACCAGTACCATCATTAAGTACAAGCATTTGATGTTTGGTTTGTAGCCATTTTAACGTGAGACTATCCCCCCGGCGTTCGTAGTTTGGAACCCCGGCTATGCACCAATGGACTTTCTATCTATGAACGCATTTAACACTCTCTCGTACAGTGGAGAAATACATCAGGAAGGAACATGCCTTAAACTTAAAAAGCGTATGTCAGGCACGCTTATCACCTACTTGTCTATTAAGCCCACACCTAGACCTAAAAGGATGTATCTATATATTTGATGGCAGACTTCATAAGGCAGCATCTACGATTGGGTCATAACATTTGATTTGGTGTACTATTTAAATACATAGTACATAAAGTAAAAAGCGTAAAAATAAGACGAATTATGCCCTAATGCAGACGTGGTAATGGCCGGGGCATATAGCAAGATAAAAAGACAACTTAAATGACAATATGGAAAGGACCAAGAGGAAGAAGGACAAAAGGGCGCGCCAAAAGAAGGTGCGGTAGCAGAAAGCAAATGGAGAAAGAAAGCCATAAACAGAGTCAGTTGGAAAAAGCTGCAGGAGGCCTTTACCTGTGAAGGGATTCTGATCAATGGTACGTAAGGATATTGAGTAACAAGATAAATACATGAATGTAACAAATCTAAGCTTTATATTCAATATTTGTCAAGGTTGGAAAAGAAGGGTTTATTTAAACTTATTATTATTATTTGAATCTAGATACGAACGCGAACTACCAGTTTTGTCTGGCGCTTTACACGCACTAATTACTACCCGTTAAGTATTCGATAGTACGTGTACGTGATAAAGTCAACACACTCAAATAACAGACACATTTAAATTTATTATAGTAAAATTGTTCAGTTCAGTCACTTAAAAGTCCAGTAAATTAGCATTAACAGGATAACGGTATTAAATAATACTGCTAAGCTTAATAAATACGCAATTCAGATAAGTGAAAAAGAAATATATTCTGTATGACTAATTAATTATATTGGTATGTATTCGCATTGTGTGTAAATTAAGCTAGATAATTGATTAGCATACTCCTTCATCATTAATTAATTAAACATAACACGCTTAATTACAGACGACATCATATACATTTGCGTCCTATAAATAAATGAAAGCAATACATTTGATACATTAAGAAAACACCGTGGTCACCGTGACCACGCACACTGTAAAGCACGCAAAACGTCGGAAAATTTAAAGTTATATAAATAATTATAAATTTATAATTATAATACATAGCTTCAATCCGTTTAAAAAGTGTTTTTTTAATGTGTAAAAGCCATGTTAACAAAAGACAATACTATATTTCATACACTTACAGTTAAAATTATATGTTTCAATATTCTAAAATTATGTTTCATAATGTAAGGAATAGCCCAAATAGTATTTTTATTAAAAAGTGTATAAAAAAAGGAAATATTCTGAACTCTAGCGAAATATAAGACATACTTCTTTATATTATTACTTATATATTATACTTCTTTTGGAGTGTTAGGAAAAAATGATGAGGGTAATTTTTTACGATGCTCATAAAAACTGAGACTCTGAAGTTAGCAAAGCATAGTCAACAGTAGAAATATTAATTTTATGATATTTAACTAGCTAATACGTTATAATAAAACTTTCAATGTATTAAATATACTTTTTCCTAATGTTAGTGTAGTTTTTTTACAAACGTAGAATAAGCCGAAAGACAAAATTTTAAAAAGGTTTTATCTTGTTACACCAAAGTGTTGCACACATGTTTTTTATTAAAGTAGGTCCAAACCTCTGTTTGTATTTTTTTTTCAGAAATGGCTGCTCGTAAAGCTTTAAAATTGTGTGTAATAAATGTTTTACTTCTGTCTTAGATTAAGACTACGGGAAAGAAAAAGAATTACACATAATTAGTGGGTATTTTCATTCTCCTGTCTTTTCCATATTACGTGTGTAGTATACTGGGATCATAGCTTTGCGGACTGGTACGTAAAAGACGTATAAAACATTACGAAGATTAAATTTTTGATAGATCCTTTCTTTTGTTGTATTTTATTTACCACAGGTTCCTATTGTTGTTTTTCCATAGATTAAATAAATGTCTAATGAAACATAGAAATATGAAACAATATTTGAAGGTGAGATTTCTGCTTGAAACTATAAATGAACTTGTAATAAATATCGTATTTCAGTGAGAATGTAAAACGAAATACGCTGCATTTGTAAGTTTAGCATCTCTGGCTCAATGCCCATTGACACACGACATGATACGTCCTGTTAAAACGCCCGTTTGTCTAAGAACAATCAAATGTAAAGTTTCGTTCTCGCCAATCCGGAGAAATTATCAAATATTGTTTCATCTTTTCTATATTCTTTTCTTTGTTACACCAAAGAAGTTTAACTTCTAACGCGTGTAAATTAATAAGTACACACACATGTTTTTTTTTAAAGTAGGTACATTATAATTTATGAAAAAAATGAAGTACGAAATGACACACATTTTTGTGTAAATGTTGATTACAGTAAAGTATTATATTCATTGTAGAACCTAAGTAATTTTGAGACATTCTTACCATTAACATAAAATAAAAGAGTTCCTGTATAAATAAATAAAAACAATACCTTGTTATAGAGAATGTCTTTAAACTCCTTGACATTGTGAGACTGGGGGTAGAGGCCAGCCATTCCAGAGATGACAACACTATCTTCATGAACGGTATCATTTTCAGTGAACTTCTGTGTTTTTAGCACCATGATGTTGCTGTGTGAAAGGCGAAAAATTACACACAATTAATTGTACAATTTATTTAGTTTTAAGTTATATTTTGTGTAAACATACACAGGTAGAACTAATCAGAATAATTGAGTGCTTTTTTTTTCATTTATTGATTCATAGTAACGACATATTGTCTAATTGCAGCGAAGACTATGAGACTCCGCATGAGTTGAAACAAGTCTCACAATATTTGCACTTGTGCCTTGGCACAGGAAGTTTTTTTAGATTGGAAAAACGACAATGTTAATTTAATATAATAACAGACGTTATCAAAATTCAAGACATAATTGTGAATCTTTTCAATAAAAAAAAACAAATTACAGTGAAAGATTGTGATATCTGACAGGTTTTGTAACCCTTAATAACTACCAGACTTTTTATGATAACATGGAGACAACAAATATGGAAAATAATAAAGTATGTATTGCACCAAATGAAGTCAGTAATCCACCCGATACTGGACCATCTTCAACTACTGTAAAACGGCGTTTGGAAATCGTCCACTATTACATGGAGAATTCGAAATTCGAATAAATTACCAAAAATTAAAATATAACGTTGTACCTATTAAACGACGTCGTCAAAGGCAGCACTGATCAATATTAACAGTTAAGTTTAAATAACCATAATATTTTAATATAAAGACTCAAAAACTTGTAGTTTTAAGCACTATTTACTAATTGAAAGAAATACACTTTGTACCCTTGATGTCCAAACAAATCTATTTTCAATTAAAAAAAAAAATATTATGTTGATTTCGATAAGCAATGTGTAATAACGACAACTATTTGATATGATATACGATATAAATAATAAAAGAATTAACCAATTTTAATATGACTAATAACGTAAAAACTCCTTTAAAGACAAATTTGCGCGCCATTGCATGTGGCAGAATATGCGAACTTACTATTGTACCACCTTTTGTACCATATTTTTGTAATAAATTATTATTGTTATTACAATATTCACCCATTTCACGTAACGAAATCTGGCTTCGGGAGTATAAGGATTGTCGAACAAAATCGCCGAATTTTAACATGACTTCAAAATATTAGCGTAAGTATCAATCCTTGTAAATAAACTAATAAACACTTAAGAAATATGTTATCGACGAAATATAAGATCAAACAATACAAAAAAGAAACGTGTTTATTAAATACTTTTTAGTGCATTAAAAAAAATAAAAAAGGAACATAAACTGTAATCAAGAGTTTTCGAAATTTAAAAAATTACCTTGTCTATTACGTCGACACACTATTCTTCTACTACATGTTTTCGTTTCAGGGTCTCGTACTTATAAGTTCTAATAGCTGATTAGAATATGCATGCATTATTTAATTAGTTAACTTTGTTCAACGGGACGCGTAAATCTTTTTATAGAGGATGATCTTTTTTAAAATACAAATGTGATGCTCGATATAAAATGCTATTTGGACTTCATCCGTAGCCCCTTAGGCTGTCCATTAATCACTTGAGGTTTTTTAAATATTTTTTAACCCCTTCCTCCGCCATGATGATACGTGGTCAGGTTTAAGACTATGCCCCCACCCCCCACCAAAGCTCCGTGTTTTTTTTAGTACTTACAAAGAATCTTAAATTTTTTATCAAGTACCAGTATATAGTATATTCTTAACCTATTCTAAAAAATTAAGAACCATGATAAAAATGTCTAGGCAGAAAGGTTGCAGGTTGTTTTTGACTGGCATAAAAATCGTTATCTCTTTATTATCGTTATTATCTGCGTTCGTTGCCTGGCAACCTCGAGTCAATGTTACACTACAAGCCGCTTTTCGCTTAAGAAATCACGCGTTTGACGAAAACATAAGTACACGTGATATCTTACTATACCCCCCTCCCCCTTTCGAACCTTACGTGATTAACGGATAGCCCCTAATTGTAATTACAAACTATAATTTATTTTATATAAAAACTGGCTACGATCCCGACATCCCTCGATCGCCCGTGAGGGACACAAAGGTTTCTTTCCATATATTCAAAACGCATGAGCATGTATCTTATCCAGATATGTTATGGAAAAGGAGTAAATTAAATTTGTCTTATGAATATTTATATGTTAACTTGCATATCTCTGTAATGTTGGACAAGATCGATTTGATTTGCTTGATCACTCCCTTATTTATATGTTAGACTATACTATTAAAAATATGCGGACTTTTTTGGTCACTACACACACACAAACACCGACCCCTCCACACCATATACAACGCCTATAAATAAGTTACCGAAAAATACGCCCAACGCTTTTTCTTGTTCAGAAGCTCAAAACTTTATTCATTGCCTACAATCTTAAATAACATCTTGTCAACCTGTCCTACGCCGTAAAGTAATGAAGGACTCTTACTATTGAAAAATGACTATACTTGCGTTATAACAAGGTGATAGTTATCCAGTGAATAGAACTTGTACAGGGCATAACTTTGACCAATAGTCGATGTGAATTGGTCGAGTAACTAAACGACCGTTATTTTTGTTACACTGGCAACTCGATGCAGGTGCGTTCTGAAGATTTTCTTGTGAAACGTTAAATGTTACCATAACTACAAAGCTTATCAATGAGTGATCAATTCAGATTTTTGAATTCATTTCATTATTACAAATTACTCCATCACAACGTTTTAGCTTTTTTGATAGCTCTGTTCTATTTCTCGTTCTTTTCACGGCATTCGTAGGAATGGCTAAACATTTCTCTAAATATCGAGTTAAAAACGTGCATTCGCTTGTCAGTCTCAGATTGACACCGCCATGGTTGTTTCCCATTGATCTTTGTGTCGTCGATACCTCAAGTTATAAAGTAAGTACAGTAAAAAAATCTGATCAAATGACACCATTTTTGTCTTATACACCCGTTAAACTAGGCCTTTGCGTTGTTTAAGCATTGTACAAGTCTTCGTACAAACAAAACACTTCTTATAACAGCCGTATACATCAGACTTGACTATTCAGGAATTATTAGTAACATTTACTTATAACAGGCTTATACGATGTGCATAAATCTTTATTAGTAAGACTGTAAGTATTTTGTAGAAATCAAATACCGTGAACATATCTTATGGAAGAAATTAGCTGCCCACGACGCAGGGAATCCTAGTTTGGAGCTAGTGCACTTTCATTTTAACTAAAGATCGTTTTTTATTGTGTCTAATAAAGTATTTTCAAATTTCTTTAAATTTTTTAAATCTTACTAAAAAATTTATTTCCACATCATATGTAAAAGTTACCTTGAAGTAGGTGTCAATACATAATTAAAATTCAACGAATTCAAATTGATTTGTATGTTATGCCTCGTTTAATTGTTTTATATAAATATTAGTGTTATGGCTATATAAAATAATATTAATTTAATTACTTAGTGAAGTTGTTTGTTAGTTATATATAGGAAACAAGTCTTGTAATGATCCCAATTTAGGAAATACAATGTAGCTTATTCACTGATCCTTAACTTGTTATACGTTTCTGACATATGAAAGTCTAAGAACTATATATGTCTCGTTAAACTTATTAACTATAAATTTAATAACTAATTTATGAAGTTAGATTTGTAATAACTATTCTTATGTTAATCAGAAACTATATTTTATTTGTATCACACACAACAAAGGTTTAATGACCCATACAAAGTAAAAATGAACTTTAATAGTTTAACAATTCTTTTTAACGTCGCTTTGAATCTAATTTGGTTATAAAACATTGACTTTGGTGGCAGCTACATCAATTTTAATAGCTTCTCTGTAATACCTATACTGATAGATTAATAACATCATATTATTATTTAAAGTATTTCCGAACGAATTCGAATTAGGGTCCTTCAAGAAAAGAGCCTACCAATTCTTAAAAGGCCGGCAACGCACTCGCGAGCCCACTGGCATTGAGAGTGTCCATGGGCGGCTGTATCACTTAATATTAGGTGAGCTTCCTGCCCGTTTGACCGTTTTATATTTTAAAAAAAGTAAATTGGCGTGAAACGTGAATTAACTGACTGTGGACAATATCATATCATATATAAGATCAAAACAACAGCTTATTAAAAATATTTAAGAAATAATGAAAACAATAAAAAAAATAGTCAATGTAATGACGTTTTATATAACTGTAATATTAAAACAGAAAGTTGACAAAAATAGTATATAATAGTACCGACGATTCGACATTTGATCTTTGTATTTAAATTTGAAAAAAGAATACTGGAATTTGATTAAAAGTACGTAAATATTAATTACTACACGGATGGAAGTCGTATTAGTTTTTGTCTACGCACGCACCGACTAACGCATTTTTTGACTAACGCTTCAACGTTAAATACGAAATTTTCTTACATACATTTTGCGATATGAAAATAGTAATTCATTAAAATATTAGAGCTAGACGATACATCAAGCAAAGAAAAATAAATTTCAACCACGCCTTTCGTATTTTTTTTATGTAATAGGACACAAACGGACAGGAGGCCCGGAAGTGATACCGCCGCCCATGGACACTCACATTGCCAGAAGGCTCGCAAGTGCGTTGCCGGCCTTTTCTAGAATTGGTACGCTCTTTTCTTGAAATAAGTCGATTGTTTGGAAATACTTCTGTGGGCAGCTGGTTCCACTTAGTAGTGGTGCGCGTTAAAAACTGTCTTAGAAAACGCTCAGTTATGGAACGACGGACGTCGAGGTGATACGGATGGTATTGCCTTGTAATTATGTATGATTTGTATTTTGCCTTGACGTTCGATAATGACACTTAGCTGCAGGTATTAGATCGAACAACTCTTCTGAACGCTCTCCATGGTAAATGCGGTAGAAGATGCAGAGAGACCCCACATCTTTACGCAACGCCAAGGGATCAAGCCGCACGGAAAGTTATTGGTCTTCGATGAATACAGTCAAGTGGAAGGAGCTGGTACTGGGGAGCTCCCACCTAGAATCAGTAGTACAGGCTATTGCAGAAGATCTGAGAGTGGAAAGAGCTCAAGTCAAACAACGATTGAAATTAGTAATGAATATGGAAAGATTTCAGAGAATTACTGCCGAATTCATTCGAATGGCACAACGAGAAAAATAGAATTTGTTTTTTATTAATCATAGGTTTGTGGTAATGAGTCAAGTTACAGCGAGTGCACTGATTTTCCGACAAACCATTAAGTCGGTGCGTTGTATACACAAAAATCTATGACATATGAAGAGTACAGGGAAAGAAGGATCACTGACAAGAAAAAATATATTTGAGATTAAAATTTGAATTGATAAATTGATTCATAGGACACACTAATAATTTTTTTTTATTACAAGTTAAAAAAAAACATTAATTAAATTACTTATAATTAAGATGACAGTCACTGCACTATCATCCTTTTAACGAATAGTTTTTGGTCTCTTTTTGGGATTGTCACTCTCAATTTCTGACATCGTAAACAATCAACTAAAACACGAGAAATCACGGTTTTGCGATAACAAACTACATGCAGCAAAGAAAGACTGGCCACGGATCTGACTACTGTCATACAAATGTCAAAAAAGATCAGTATCCATATACATCTTGCTTTCCTACATCCATTGTAAACTTTTTTGATCCTCTTGTTGATAGCTTCCCTAATTTACTACTAGATGGTATTGTCAACTCTGTTATGTCAGACTCACAATTATCCTATTGATTTCTTATCTATACTAAAAGAAATAAACAAAGGATCAATGCGCGCGGATTCTTGTTATTACTTTAGGTCGTCATGAATGGTATACACAGACAATTTATTTATGATTTATACTAAACGTAGTATTCGTAATATAAATGAAACTACTTTTATTTTAATAGCTCTGCTATTTCTTAAACGTAGTGTAGTCTGATTAGAATAAAAACGTCCACGTCTCGGTTAACCTATGAACTTCCGGCGGAAGAATGAAATGTTGTGCATACTTAAATACAATTCTTTATTTTATTTAGCTACTAGCTGCGATTATGGGTCTCAGGCATACCCGTTTCCTTATGATAATTTACTTCACTTATTTATGACCAGGCTAACACTGCCTTAGAACCGTTAAGACCTACGTGATTAATATTTCTGTACCAATACATAAATTGATAGAGAACTGAAAGAGCATCAATTTTAAATTTCTCAACCAGAAGGTGATATGATAACTACTAGGTACTTTTTAAAGGTAATAAAACATGAACTATATATAATATTTATTTTTAAACGCCTAAACTCTTGTACAATAGTGGGACGTAGTCGTCAAATTGTGCGCGATAGAAGTTGCCAGCAACAGGCGCTCCCAAGTTGTACTTTTCGGCGAATTTCTTCGTTGAAAAGGCATCCCGGCCATCGATGGATCTGAAATAGTAAAATTTTGTTTAATCTAATTGGTTTAAACTTAAAAATAGGATTTTATCTGCAACACGGTTTCCGGATAAACAAAGAGGATCTTAAAGTTGGTGTCCTGTTTTTGCATTCGTATCAGTTAATAGCTTGGTATTGATAAAATGCCTGCCATTTAAAGACACGGATTTCAATAGCGACAGAGGCCACAAAATATTACAATTACAGTTTTACGAAGAAATGTTGATATCCCGTTGTATTAAATTGATTTAAATTGTTTTAATAAGTGGAAAAATACACATATCGCACATAGAATACAGATAAAAGAAGTACCAGTACTAGATCAAGTTGTAGCTACAGAAGTGTACTTGAATTGCTCCACAGATTGTTTTTTTATAAAAGTAAGAGAACTACATTAATAATAGGTACAAAAGGCAGAAAGGCGAAAACATAAACAGAGTTAGAGTACATACATTATAGTCAAAATAATTACAATATTGATTTCAATAGCATCAAAGCATGATAATATGTCAAAGGAAATAACATACTTGTTGGTTAACTTCTTCTCGTCAAAATTTAGTTTTCCAGGCTGCTTGTAGAGAATGTATACGTAACGATGGATGCCAGTGCCTTCTGGTGGTCCAGAACCAATGTAGCTAGACAGAACCTCACCAGAGGCGACGTTGTTGCCAGGAATGTTTCCGACCAACCAATGGTGCCACTCACGGTATACTGGCTCTGGGCCGTTGTAGTTGTCTGGGTCTAGAAAAGTTAAGCAATCATAAATTTGTGACACATTTAAATGAATAATTTAACGTATACAAACTTCATTATAACATTGATTGATTTGTACAGTTTCATGGTCTGTTCCTTACCGTCTATATTAAATTAAGTTTTACGGAAAAAAATACATGAAGTTTCAGATATTTGAAGAATTTGCAAGAATTTGGTTTGAGATCATCAATATTCTACCTGTGAAGACTAAGGTGTAGAAAGCATTAGGATCCGCTTCGTAGGAGACAGCTGGTTGATCTTTGACCTTTGTTGGAGCGAGTTCATTGCCATGCTGGGCTACCACGCCACTTGGGTATTTCAACTGAAAAAGTAATAAAATATTATTTAGTACTAGATATATAGACTTTTATAGAAAATATATGGTAAGATCGATGTCTATAAAAAAGACATTATACATCGTCAAAACACTAGTCGTCTCTATTTTCCTCTAAAGCGTTGAATCATGGACCAAAAAAGTGGCTTATAGATTCCCCGGACAGCCAGTAGAACCAATATCTCAATTTTAAAGGCGTCAGCAAGAGCCTTTCAAGCATTTGTCTCCAGAGAGTGTTGAAATAATCCAGACACATTCCCCGGAATCTTCATGAAAGGAAATAGACCAAGAGGATGCAGCCCATTACGTGAGACATAGCAGGTATCACAAAATCTGGGCCCTACATTCTCTGACACCTACTTATAGATCGTCAGAGATGGAAGCAACAGTGCAGTAACTACCACAACGGGGTCGGGGGCATCCCGACGCTCGACGGTGAGCAAGCGATCGGTGGATATTAAAAAAAAATGTTAATTTTAGATGTCCTCATATTGTGGGTCGTCATATGGCCTGGATTAATACAAGAGATCCAAAGGTACTTTTATAATCAGATCTTTATACTGTTAAAATAAACCGTCCCGTTTTTTTTACATATTGAATTAGATAATAAATTGTTTTTTAGGCTGTTTTTGGTGTGTATAGTTCCTGCTTAATGTTAGACTAATCTGATTAGTTAACAGGCTTAAGTAATGCAAAAGTAAAAATCTAAGGAACAACTCTATGTATATATACGTATATAATACACAAAGGTGATTAATTTTTTAAAGACAAGGTCCCTTTATAGCGTGGGCGAGTATTGAGACTATAAGTTGGACGCCAATTGTAAATAACTTAATTTTGACATTATGTTTTGTGATATTTTTTTATAATATCAATAGTAAATTAAGTTCATTAGGTATTAAATTTAATAAACACACTTGATATTTATATATTATAATTTATTTTTGTGTCATTCCGAATTATATATCACGTGTCGCAAACAAAAACGAAATCCGTCAACGTAGCTGTTTTAACTAGTTTGTTGTCTGTTTCTGTTAAATTGTGTTCATTCTGTAATGAAAAGAGACGACGATTTATGATGAGTTGTACTATCTAGTATATCTTATATTTATAGATAGGATATACGACTGAACTTTATTAATATTTTTATAAAATAAATACATCAGTGGTAATACGACCTTTTTAGGTGTGGGCCTCAGATCTAGCCCTAAGGCAAGCCGGTTTTTTATTATTGACGTTGTTTTCCTTCACCGTTCGAGCGAATGTTAAACTCACACATAGACAGCAAGTCCATTGGTGAACAGACGGGGATCGAACCTACGACTTTGGGGATGAGAGTCGCCCGTTGAAGCCACTGCTTTTTACCTTAGAAGCGTAACGAAGTCAAAATAAAAGTATTCTACCAAGTGGCCTACGAAGAAACAAACTCAACTAGTTTTATTTCTATTTTCTGTGATTTTCTTTGCTACTATCTGGAACCTTTGGATTTTGGAAAAAACGGAATATAAACTTTAATAATGTAGATGTCAAAAATAATGTAATTATTCGAAATGTATCGAGAACTATGTAAATCTACTATGTATGTTTTAGTTACATTTACATGAAGGATGGACTCCGACCTATATACTCTCGGACCTCGGCCAGTCCAACTACTGGCCTGAAGACCGCAATGGCTAAGATCGAGGGTGTATATATTCTCAGTGGTTGGATTAACTTATCGCAATAACGTCATCGTAATAATAGTAGGTGTCAAAGTAGACTCCCCTTCAAATAATCTAAGAAAAAAAAACCGAATTTTTTTTTGGGATTTGCCCTGTAAACTGAAAACGAGAAAAAGCCAGTATTATTTACGGAGGTACTGTTATTTTACACAGCTGGTTTTGGTGAACTAATAATACACCTAACAATATTTTCCCTTGCAATATATTTATGAAAATATTATGTATGTATACAAAAATAGTGATAAGTTTACTAGAATAGAACATATGCACAATGTTAATACTCGCAGGCAAACAAACAAAGGCTGCAATTTCTCGTACTAGACGATCTAAAGTTAGTCATTCTTTTTTAAGAAAAGGGACACTCTTCTTTAATAAAATCCCGGAGGCTCTTTTATCTCTGCCATTTAATAAATTTAAGAAAAGCTGTGTAAAAAGGCTTACTACAAAGTTAACGATTATCTAGTTGATAAAAGGGCCTGGGACTAGTGCTAGACAGGCTACTTCTAATTAATTTGTGATATTTGTTTTAAAATAAGTGTTATTTGCCACAGACATATAAAATTGTATGATGATTTGCTCTTTTTTCTCGGCCTGCACCCTCTGTCTTCTTTGCCGATGAGTAGGGATATCTACCGATTCAAATTTAATAACGTTAAATAAGTGATATCTGTATCTTATATTCCATAATAAACATATTTTATTGTATTATTTTTATGTACCTAATCTTACCTACCTATACCTGTATCCTAACACTATACCTAATTTGCCTGTTTTCCGAAAAAGATTTCTATAAGATTAAGAAAAACCTAAATTTACAAAAAACTAAGATATACTTTAAAGATATTTAAAAACATAAAAATATCATTATTTAGTAAAAACAGTTTTTTTTTATTCTAGTCCTTCCATATCGTTCTATTTATTTCGTAATACTTAACAATAATACTAAAGATATAGCCAAAGATGGAACACATAATATTAACAAAAAGATTCAAACGCTAACAAAAGAGAAAAGGAATAAAAATTATTCAATATATTTAACTAAGTTATACCTATTTTGGCTGTATTGTATGAAGTGAGGGTGTGTATGTGGGGTGTGCTCATGATGCAGGTGTTTTGTGCTTTGGATATTCTCAACACTCCTTTTAAGCATATTCCGCTTTAACAGCTTTAACAAGTCAAGGCTTAAATATTGGTTGTATATCCGAGCAGCGCGATACATATTGAGTATTTTGTATAACTGTCGGTGTTGCTGTGAGGAACGTGAAACAAAGCACGATCACGAGTCTTATAGCCAGGAACATGGAAGGGAGATGTTTCTAGAAGTGAGCTGCAATTAATTTTCTTTGAGATGAGCTCATCTAGTAACAATCAAGCGTATTGTTTTCGTCGAGAGTCTAGTCGAGCATAAATTTAAAAGTTTACACGCGTTTTTCTAGATATTGAACGTATTATAGGTATTAAAGGAGATATATATAACAATGATAGTAATAATTCTATTACAATTAATGAAATTCTGTAAGAATCTTAGTAGTAATAAGGTAAAATGAAATAATTGTATTATTTGTATTCATGATAATAAAAGCCTTTTGTTAAATTTTATCTTATTGAACTTTATTTAACCAATTTCTAAATCATTTTTCGAAAAATAAGGTCAAAAATAAGTTTCACTTCTTACGTGTGTACCCTAGTATACGCACACTTTTTTTTCTTTGAGTACTGTGTAACTAGTGCCCAAACCGAGTAACCACAATCGAGAACACTTCTTACATTTATGTAAAGTATAGCACTTTTATATCTATCTTAAACTATCCTTCGTAATCCCTACATTAAGACTATTTACATATTATTGTCGTCTTAAAATATTTAAGAAGGTTACAATTCCATAATGCGCATGCGCGTGCGTAATTTGTAGGCAGAAATCAGTCAGAACCTCACCGTAAATTTAAATATTTAACTATTATTCCGTCCATGCTATGGCTATTCATCCCATATCATTCCCAATGAAAACGATGTGTTTCTTCGACCATCATTTGTTTTATAGACATCTTTGCCTGACACGTGTCATTGATCTTTGGATCTATGAAATGCTTAATAGGTATAGTATATGGTAGGGTGTAGGCAGTGCCGGATTAGCCACATAGCAAAAGTAGAAAATGCTACGGGGCTCCGCGAATTTGGGGGCCTTGTGCTCCAATGTAACCGTAATAAAACATCACTTCCACTTAAAAATCTCGAACTCGATTTAGTCTCGCTGAATCCTAAAAATAAGTAGGTATTTTACAAACATTTTACCGTAATGTTTGATTATAATCGACATATTTTGACTAGCATCTATACCACATCTACCTTTATCATCGAACGTCTTGATAATTTATCATCACTTTGTTGAATATAGAGCATGATTTGATTAAAGAAGGCTATATAGAAAGTGTTGCTTTGCCGTTATCTACTATATTAAATCCAGAAAAAATATTTGCATGTTTTGTTCTATTTAACACCCTAATCTTGAGAACCTAATGCATACCAAGGGCCCCTTGATAGAATTTGCTACAGGCCCCGCGCTTGCTTATTCCGGCCCTGGGTGTAGGTTAATATAGCAAGTGTTAAATTCATAGAAAAAAATCCCATTGCCCGAGGCGAAATTGCTGATCAGGCGAATTACGCGTTATTTTAAATTACAGGTTTACGTACGTGCAAAGTCGCATATGACAGATACGAAAACTGTGCGACCTTGGCTCACATTATCGCATATTTTTGCTTATTTTGATAAACAAAAATACGATTGTATAACTTTATCTTGAAATATTTAATTAGGTTTATCGTCATTAATCAGTGTGTTTATACATAATTAATAATAATAATAGGTAATAAAATCTGTTACAATTACATTTAAAACTCTTCTAGGAACGTCAACATGATCTGGTCGATCTGGTAGTTATGATGGATTAGTTATTTTTCGCCTGTGTGCCTATAGTAGTTGAGCTAAATGGGGATTTAATCGAGCGTCATAGAGACCTACTCGGTTAATTAATTTATATATTATATAATAATAATAATTAATTATTGCTAAGCTGAGATAATAATAAGAAGAAAATGTTATATAATGTATACCTTTTCATCGGTGGGGGGAGCGACTATATATTTTTTAAAAAATAATGTAAAAAAAAATACTATTGCCTGGGTTCATGAACCCGGGTTCGGAACAATAATTGTATCGGGATATTTCTAATGTGTGTTTCCAAATATGTCTATGCCCCATTGTGAATGAGATTTCACATCATTAATCTTTCATCTTTCACCTAATTTAAATGCTTACAGGATCAACGTCGATTGTTTGGGTGTTAATTACACACAAAAAAAGCATTGGTTCTAAAAATTGAGGTTCGGCCGCACTACCTCAAGGTCAAATGGCGCACCTTGCGTAAAAGTTACGCAGCATTAAAGTTTTAAAGATCTCACCTCTATGGTTTTTGAAGGTGCGACGGGGATGACGTCTGGAACAATTTTGCTAGACTCAAATGTGCTTGCAACCGACATTTTCTGTAATAAATAAATCTTGGTTAGTTTTTTAATACGTCTGATACAGAAGTGAATTATGATGATAAAATATGCAATCACAATGTGATGATGATGAATCGCGTCGCTTTTTGATAAGATAAATGCAATTAATATTTTTAATCTAGAAAAATAAACAAGCTATGTAAATATATGAATGTAGCAGAATCTGTATAAATTATGTAAATAATTTTAAATTTAGTCACAAAGTCACCGTGACCACGCACGCTGTAAAGCACGCGAAACGTCGGAAAATTTATATTTAAAATTATGTAAATAATTATAAGTTTATAATAATAATACATAGCTTCAATCCGTTTAAAAAGTGTTAATATTTTTTATATGCAATATTCATGGGCCGGGGCGCAATTCTTAGCGAGACCCGCTCTATCAGTTGTTTGCCGCCTATCTCATATACTGCCACATATAATAGGGTGCAAATTTAAGTAATAATAACATATACAATACATTCTTACATTATTTATCACATTATTAAAATATATTATGACGTTATAAAATTAATATTATTTATAATTTTTGACTCAAATAATCTAATATTTTTTTTTCCAAAAAACATAATTGGGACATATTTGCTTTTTAAATGCTTCAGGCGTTTTGTGATAATTCAAATTTTATTTTAGTTTATATACGATATATTTTATTTTATTACTTATATATTCAAACCCATAAAAATGTAACAATATGTATACGTTATTTTAAAATATGAGCCCTGTTTTCTTTCACTGTTAAAACAAGATTAATACAACATTATTTTTTTGTAGATTAAAAAAGACTAAACACAAAATACGGTACAAATTAATCATATTTAAAGTTCAGGTTCCTAAGGGAAAGTTAGAAGCACACAAATGGTAAAATTTAACGTTATCTGTGTGCAACGAAACGTTATCCCGATTACAGCAGGCGCTAGTCGTTCTTACGAAATTATCGAAATATTTTTTATTAGAAGTAAAGTAACGTAATAAAATATTATGTCTAACTGTAAATAAGACCGTTAAGTTGTTCAAGCTTAAAATATTCTAACGTTAATTAATCCACTGAAAATCCATTAAAACCCCTAAAATTTAAGTTGCAACTATACTGAATTTTTACAAGACGGAATTTTTTCCCAAAACACTTAGGCCTTTCAGACCATATCCAGATAAAATGTTCTCTTATATACCTGTTTATTCTTTATATTTTTAAGTAAAATGTTCAATTAATTCATTATTAAAACTTACGTTGCGTTTTGACGAGACAGGCAACAAAGTACAACTGTAAAAAATACGACAATTTATCGATAACGTTTAATATCGCACAACGAATGTATTGTTTCTGATAACCTAAACACCTTTCACATATAACTAGCTATGCCCCACAGTTTTACCCGCCTTAAAGCAGTTGAAATGCCATTTAGTCAGCTTTTCTCGATATAAATAATAAGGTTTAGCAATCCGAACAAATAGATACAGAGATAACGTACAACAAATATATAAAAGCTATTTTTTATAAAATCAATATTAGAATTAAGAACGATAACACTAAGCGAATTAAATGATAATTTTTAGTGTATTCATAATAATGGTATTTATACAACCCAGACCGACCACGGCCAATAATTGCGCTGGTCATCTGGACCAACTAGAAGTATGGTTCGGCATTAAGACGTAGGTTCTCTCTATAAGATAATTGTGATTAAACGCCTTTTTTTAATGTAATAACGGCAGGAGTCTCATCTGATGTTTAGTGATACCGCTGCCCATGGGTACTTACATAACCAAAAGGGTCGCACGTGCGTTTCCGGCCTTTCGGCCATTTTTTTCGCTCTTACTTCCAGGACTTTAACATCGATTTTCGTTTGCTTTTTGTAATTCTAATTGTTTTGTTTATTATTTGTATTATCTGGTCGTGTATGTCATGTTTGCCTATAAGTGCTTTTAACATTATAATGTGTATATTTTGGTTCTTTTACCAATGTATCAGTATGCCGAGCGTTGGCAAGCTTTTATTAATAAAAGAAAAAGACCCTAAGTCGAATTGGTTCGGAAATACTTAAGTAGCAACGAACCAAGTTTCAATTTATTTTTTTCTTAAAGAACTCGCTATGGTTCTTTATATTTTCAGCCGAGGATTTGATCCTGTTGCGTATTGAGACAAAAGAGGAGCATTATCCATTAAACCAATGAGGTAGAAACATAAAAGGTGATTATACGTCAAATTCCTAAACGTTATTGGCGATGTATTTCAGACAGTAATGATGCTCGTTTTTTAATATTGCCCATTGAGATTTGAAGAGATTACGCTTCTTTTTGTTTTAAATATTCTACTAATTTCACACATTTTTTTTATTAATTCACATTACTAATTTTTAAGAGCGTTATGTAGGCTAGGCTTTGACATTTTTATCATTGTAAAAATTTACAAAGATGGTTTAACTACATATTGATGCTGAGGCATGCAAACTTCCATATGTCAAACGACCATCAAATAGCTTGCACAAGTTGTCTCCGTTTCCACTCATCCATACTCCGCTTAGTATTTTTTCCTCGCGGCAATATTCTATTAAAAACAATCTGTTTAATAAAATAGTAAAAAATTTAGGGTATTACAAACGACAATCATCAACAAATTGATCTTTATTTTCAAACACTCGCTAAACACAAAAACATTCTAGAAGCTAGATGACATTAGTGTTCTTAATAATAAGGTAAATACTTTTATACATAATAACATAATTTATCTATCTACATATTCTTATATAAATTATGATAAACATTAGCGAAATGGCGCGCAAAATAAAGTGCCTATATTAGAGAAAGTTCATTTAACAAAATGATCATTAAATTATATATATTTACATACAAACACAATATTAAATAATAAGTATATAAGTTTACTGAACCTATGTGGTATATTGAAAGTAGATAATAATTTTGTACACAGAATAAAAACAATTATGCCAAAAAAAATTGAATCAGTTTAAGGTAACTTATGTGGAGTGATAAGAAAAGTTTCACGTCGACGTTTCGACGTTTCGATTAGTATATATTATATATGCTATAAAAGTGACTAATACTCACAAAATATACAACTACGTCAGTGCAAGGACCCTTATATGAGGTCAAAGTGCAAAGCGCCTACTCAGACTACTGCTTATAATAATTATTCACAAAGAATAAATAAATAACAATATTTCAGATTTACATTCATCTGAAATTGACCGACGGCAATCTCTCTCACAAAGATTGGTGGCATTTCAATTGGTCAAGCACTTCAGGTCCTGATAGTTGGGGAACTGGGCGGGACTGACAGCCTCCCGGGAACATAATGTAGGTAATAAAAGCAGTCCATCGGAGCGCGCTTTGATAGTTTGTTTAAAAACTATTTTAACAGTATACGGGAAAATATAGCGACGTGTTGTAACTTTCCTACAACTGCTTTTTACGGAAGTCACTGAATTATTTGAATTGTAATGGGTGTGATTTGTCTGTAGATTTTAAAAAGGTACGAAGTTATGATACTTTTAATTTTTAAAATCCTAGAAACCAATACTAAAAAAAACTTTGTAATAGAATATGTTCTGTTATATTTGGTCAATGTAGATACCACAAATATTCTAATAGTATAAATCGTCTCTAGTAATTTAATAATCATTATTAGTCAGTGATTAAATATGAAATAAAATGGTGGGACTCAAAACACTAATGCAAAAGGCCCTCCCCAAATCTGTTCCCTCTGAATCTAGTCTCAAGTACAAATTCAATTTAACGCATTATTACATAATACTTTATCATGAAATTGCTTAATTGCCTGTATCAATAATATCGGTTTTTGCTAATACAACATTAATTGTTACCAACAAAAGCTAACTAGTACTATTTACACGATTTCCCGACCTGCATATTATTTAAAATATACATCTACTAGGTGCTTCAATACTTGACTGACAATATACTTCTAAGGGCTTTTCCTATAAAAGATCAAATTTATATATGTTACCGTTGTTTTAATATTGATTTTTTTTCATCGAAACGTATGTCGAAAAGGAATACTTTGTCGGATGCGTTTTTACAGTGAATTTTATATAAGTTTTAATTTTTAAATTTTTTTCGTAATAATTATTGGCGACGAATAAAATACATTTAACTTTGATTTCTCGATTCTTATTATCAACGTTCAGACGACTTGGACAGTTGCAAACGCGCTGAATGTAACTTTCTTTGGTGGCTCAGCACTACACGTCCGAACAACGGATCGTTTTGCTCCATCATGACTTTTTAATACTGGCTTTAAATTAGCTACGTCGCTGTGCGATTGCGCCTTAAACCTTCCAATGGTGTTGCCATTACCGAAATCTCTCAATTTGTTAGTCAACCCGGTAATCTTATTGGAAATGTTTGAATAGTTCTTCTTTTCATTTTGTTTTTTTGGCTCGCTTAGTTTCTTTGGCATCTCCAGGTTTTGTAAAGAGGTGTACATCCTATGATCTACCAGGTTTCTTTTATCTGTGCTGGCTCTAGGTAGTCTCGGAGGTCGGGGGAGGAAATTGTTCGGCCGGAACTGGAGTGGTGTTAGTTTGGATGTGTCGTTTAGGCGATAATATTGAGGGACCGGTTCTACTCGCTGCGGTTTCCTGAGGGTTAAGGCCATTGCAGTTTTGGTGGGGCGGGCGAGGCTGTCAAACGCTGTCGTTGAGAACTGAGACCGGCTGCTTCTCCATTCCTCGCAATCGGAGTCGTAGCCCGTGTTCACTGGAAATTTTAAAATACAAATTAGGAAATGCGAAACACAGTAACGTATTAAACAATGCGCCTGAATCTTAAGACGAAATCATGTATTAACATTTAATTCAATAAAATATTGTCAGGCGCCAATAATGTAAATTGATATTAAGAAAAATTTATGTAATTTGTTACATAATAAATGACAAAGAAATTACATACAATCATCTTTTATCGGCATGTGATATATGATGCCTAGTATTATCATTACATAAGGCAATTAATGATTTTCATATATAATATACTGTTTTTTACGTTTATGTTAGGTTATACTTTTTTATTTCGTTCTCAATTGAATACAGTATTAGGCCAATGTGATGACCGTGTGTTACAAGGATGTTTTACGTTTAGACAATAAGGGGAAAACTTTATTAATAGCTTCGTCCTTATCGATAACCTTATGTCACGAGATACACGAGAAGAATGCTATCGTTTTTATAAGCAGGAAATTAATCACTGTTGCTGTTGTTAGCAAAATTCCGGTCCGAGTTAATTCAAAATACAGTTGTTTGTTATTATTTGTGTACCTCCCTGAAAATGGAATTTGTCCTATAAAACCTAAAAAACCGCGGCCCTAGTGTCCAAACTTATTAATTATGATTACATATTTGTATGATATAAAATGTACACAATCAGTACAACTCGTAATGAAATTCTAAACCTTTCAATCAACAACGACAAATCGTTTTTTACGTACAAAAGGTTATCAAACATCTGACCCACTCAACATTCACGAACAAACATTTTTGTTATAAATTGATGACACGTATTACTCAACGAATTGATGAAATAGCAAGGTGAGCCTTTAGGGGTTTAACACGATGGTATACAAGTAAGGTCAAAAATGATACTTTCGTGAGGAAATAATATTGAAAGTATGATGGCTTGGAAGTGTGGAGCAAGCATATATCGTTAGCGTTACTAAAAACCAACATTTGTTCCACAGGGTTGGAAGTATGGAAACATAAACAAAAGTTTATACACTAAAGATTAAACAAAATAATGAGGCACCCGTTAACAACATAAAATAGCAAAACCGCGCGATTGCGCTGTATCCGGACCACATATGAAAAATGTATAATTTTGGCACCTACTACTAGCCTTCTATGGTAATAACTTGACGTAATTCTAACACTGGAAAGTCGTATTAGTGTTGCCCTCGGGTCGGTCTTGCATTCCGGTGTATCGACAACATCAGATTCTCATGTATCGTACGCATCCATCAATGAAATTGACATACTTTTTTCTAATAATTCTGGGCCTACTAAGCTAACATAATGATTGTTTCCTCAGAAATAGAAAAGGACCTCTAAATTATAAGTCACGTGTGATTTTCAGTGTAAATGAACAAAACCAGTCCTCTTTTAATCAAATCATAGTTCGTCACAGGGCAAACACAATTTAATAGGGACGTATGACTTTTTTATAACTAGTTATGAACAGATTTGTTCTAACTAATATTTTTTATCTGTGGCTCTACAACGTTTTAGTCCATTTTGTCAAACAGGGAAGTAGGTGATCAGCCTCCGGTGCCTGACATACGCCATCAACTATTATATCCTTATAGAACAAGTCACGTCATCACTATATTGGTGTTTTACTGCTCACGAGTACTTCAAGTTGATAAAGTACCTGTTTCCGTCAACATTATTCTTACAAGGAAGGGAACTAAATCTCATGAAAGAAAATGAGCAGTTCCTAGGTCGTGGTTCATAGCTCATTTAGTCGTGTGATACTATTCAAGCGTAACATATAAGATTCTCGCGCTACTCCATTTGCTACTCTTCCTGTAATCTAATACACAGTACAGACTTATGTAACGAAATACTTTTACATTTGAAAAAACTTTGCCAAATATATTATCAGGGAACCTATTAAATGTTTATTTGATATCGGAAATTCCGCTAATTTTCGCTGCAATAATAATAATAAATGCTTCAATTGCTACAAAATTTGTACATATAATAAATTAAAAACTCAGCCATATCAAATCAGCAGTTAAAATTAACAGTTAAATTACATTTTATGATATCATAATATTTTATATGTCAGCAGTCAGTATAAATAAGTGACATACAATCATGTGTTAACGATTAATAAGTTTTAGAGGTGATTAAAGCTATATGGGACTTGGCCATCTCATCCGTTTCTTTGATTCTATTTCATAGACAAGTTGGTTCTGATTTTTGGATTCAAGACATTCTGGTTTCCTTATGATGTTTTCCCAGGGCTGGCTAAAGCCACTAAGCCAGCACTGCTTTTTATATAAATGGTAACACTTTTTTATATAACAAGTATAACACAAGTCACACAATGAAAACTTATTTAAGGTTTAGTTCGTCAATATTGATAATAAGCAATCGAAAATAATCTTATAAGTTTGAAGTGAAAAAAAAAAAATACATTTGCTAGAACGAAGTCGTATGTTTTAAAGCAGATGAGACCTAACGACAACATTATGTATTTGTGGCTTATAACGTTTATTACAGACAATTTTGCATGTAATCTCTGTTATATTTTATCCTGACGATTAAATTTCCTTTAATATTAAAAACTGAGTGAGAGAATCGACTTGATCAATTAGGCTACTTTCTATTCAGCCCACGAACATGAAGATAGTTTAGTAAATAATTGTATTGTGTGTATTATATTTAGAAATGGGAATCAAGCGCGTCTGATTAAAAAGCGAATTAACCAAGTGTAACCTGGTCAACAGACGTATTAACAAGTGTTAAGGATTTTGCAAACGCAAACGCCAGGTAAGATGTCATAAAATTAATAGTCTTTTGTTAAATGCGTATCTGTGTCAACATGCACAGACTGTCAGCTGTCAACGGGGAAATTTTATGTCCTACAAAATATCTGCGTGCTAAACTTTGAAACCACGTTTGTCGTCTATTGTATTGAAGTTCGTAGTTATCTAAAATTTATCGTAATTTACCTACGGAAAACACATGACAGTCAATGGTAGCGGAGAAGATAGCATCTTAGAGTTAAAGAAAATATATTCCTTGAAATAGATTTGATAGAAATTAGAGTGCTTGGAAGACGCGAAGAAATGTAGGGACTTCTTATTTTACCGTTTTTGTAATTTCAAACGTAGTTAGTTAGATCCGAAATGATTGCAACTTGCGCAGCCATTAGCTGAACCGTGTTATAATGTTTGAATCTATACACATTTGTCAGTTATAGATTTTCATAGAAAAATTATTGACTCGTAACAAATTGTAATTTGTATTTTAGAAGTTGTGAGTAGAGAGTCCTTGTGGTTGAGATTGGATTCCAATTAATTCGTAATTAGTTTTCGACGTCTAATTGTTAGGACTCCGAGGCACGGTCAATTCTCCGGAATTAAGATGTACTCTTATGAAGAGTACATCTTAATTCTACTGTTAAGTCAAAGTCGTATATCAAAGAGTAAACCACCAATGTAACCACTGTAAATGCACCTTGAAATTTTTGTTGGCGTTTCTATGAGGGCCCTAAGTGAACTGGAGCGAGCTAAATTATTTTTTTAAATCAGGGCCATATTTAAACATAATTATGCAGAATAAAAACAAATCTTTGAACAGGTTCTATTAGCAATTTACGTGTTTGCTGACAAATTAATTGTACAAACATTAGTTTTTTGGTCAAGGATATTTAATGGTAATTTAAAAATATTAGTTCTACAATTTAGTTGTAAAATATTTATGTAATGTCTAGATCTACATACTTCGCTAACGCTGTCTTATAATGGTGTGTTTTTCCTCGATAAATTACAAAAATTTTTGATAACTACGAACGTCAAAATAAATATTAGTTTATTTTAGTAAGCTCATCCGAAAGGGCTTTTATTTGATATCATTTTGCATTTTGATATCTATCAATGCGAGTGCCTTGAAAATGGACGACTTCATATTAGTTCTGTTTTTAAAGGTAAATACATAACATTACCAAGTCGAATAAACAACGTCACTTCGTGTATTAAAATTTAAGAATTACTTACGTAAAGGTAATAAGTTCACTTTACTTGGAATTGTAGGCTAAAAAATACTTTAGTAACTTACTTTAAACAAATAACTACACTTTTTGGAAGTTATACTTCTTTAGTATCTCTTCTTCTCTAGCGCGTTAGAGAACCCGACACCCTGAAGTTAGCTATAGTCAACGTTTTTGTTTTTTCTTTTGTTAGTGTCGTTTTTTTTTCAAACGTAGATTAACATTTTTGAAAATATTTTTATCTAGTTACGCCAAAGAAGTATAACTTTTAACGCGTGTACATAAGTACACACACGTTTTTTTTATTATCATTAACTAAGTATGAAATATAGTAACTGACTTGCAACTTGCATACCTTTAGAGTACGGACTCTAAGTAAGGATTTTAGCTGTCAGTGGTACCGAATTTCTTTAGAGCATTACCAACATTATGTCATGTCTCAATGTATGTCATAGAGATTCGCAATGCGAGAGGCTACACAAATATTATGATTTTATAACAAGCTTGTTAGCCTGACATACGCAATAAGCTTCTTTCCCAATACATGATTGTTGTCTCCGAAAGGGCTTGGTAATAATGGGTGACTGTTCCACCCTCTTTAAATTCTTAATTAGCTCGAGCGATTCAACCCAATAAATCAATAGATTTTTGCGCAATATATTCTTTATTAGCGAAAAAAAACTTTGGGAGAAAACGGCCATGTTAGATCCAAAAATCTCAACAGAAGTCTATCAAATTTAAAGTAAAATTATAAATGATTACTGCAATTAGCAATTTAGTTGCACTGTCGTGTTATATGTACTGTATATATATTTAACATTTATTTTTCGACATTATTAGTAGTACCTTAGTACTGTATTGATATATATATTTGTCAGTAAATAAAAAATGTTTGTTATTTGATTTATAATTGTTTTATTATATTATATTTTATAAAAGTTGGATGCTGTTATAAAATGCTTATTAAAATAAGATTGCCCGTGACAGACAGCTTTGGGCCCATTAGAGGTTAGTCTAATTTTTTTAAGGTGCCTAATTTAGCCCAATTAAATTATGATTTACTTCTAAATAAAGGGCAGTGTTGGTCTAGTGGCTTCGGCGTACAACTCTCATCCCGGAGATCGTAGGTACGATCCCCGGCTGTGTGTCTGTGCGTATTTAACATTCGCTGGAACGGTGAAGCTAACGTCGTGAGGAAACTTATCTCTCTCTCTTGTCTAAAACCCAAAAAGTTGACGGCGTCTGTCATGCACAGAAGGCTGATCACCTACTTGCCTATTATATTGACAAATGATCATGAAACTGACACAGACTCTGGTTTATTTTTTTTAATCTAATTATTTATCTTTATTTATTTCAAATCCTGACCCATAAACATTGTCGCCGTTACATTATTAATGTATATTTGATATTGTGTCAAATTTCTTCAAGAACCATAACGATGATGACAAATTGCAATTTGATTTGTAAAGATGCATCGGCTAAGTGAATGACCGGAGTTGTGCAAGAGTTTACGGTCACCAAAGGCCTTGGGTACTGGTCGCTTTACATTCGCGGCTGTACGCCTGCTTATCCTTTACTATACAACTATCGTTTAGTAGAGGATTCTAATGAACGATATTTATATAAATATCAGAAATGTTTATGAAAATAGCAATTTTTATATATTTTATCTAATGATAGTGGTCTAATGACCACTTTAGGTCTCACCACTTTAAGGCGTACGAGCTGCTGAGAGCTTTGTTGATGAAAAGCGGGAAGCGAATTATGTATTATACAAAGGTCAATAAAATAGTACTATAATATACAGGTACCATAAAACATAGAGCATTATGCAATTGTATAACGGCAATACGGAAACATGAGCCAGCATTACGTAGTAAATTAATCAAGATGAGAAATTTATCATACTTATAAAACGTTTTTGTATGAAACCTATTTTACATTACATATACATGACAGTGTTCATTTTATTTTTAATTTGTCATTTTGTAAGGAGGTTGGTAATGGATGCACCTCCTTAAAATTGTACAAAATAAAAAAATATAGCAATTAAAAAATTTACAAATAGTACCCTGTAAAATATAACCAAATAATTCTTTGAGTACTCTTCCTATATAAAATTTTATACCAGAACCTCGTGTAATAAGTAAATTATCCATTAGTATTAATTATATGCTTACCTTTATTTGTAGACCACAGATTACTTGTTGGACTGCCTCGTTTTGACTTATCCCGAAATATAAGGATATCAGGAATTTTATTCTGTTTAAAATCTTTCGGAACAACATCTGGTGATCTGTCTACGTTCACTCTAACAAATTCGCCTTTTAACACCTTCGGCGTTTCTTTTGTTAGTATTGGAGGTGATGGAGCCTTAGCTTTCTTATTAAATAATTTTTTCTTTTGAGGTTTTGCTGGAATTTCTATATCAGTGTATATTATACTATCTATTTCACCAGCGTCATAATCGTTTCTTATACCAATTAAACTTAAGGGTTGATCATATTTTGAATTGAAGCCTTTTTGTTGAACTGATATATGGGTCACTCCATCGTGCTCTATCTGTTTCACATCATATTCGAGCTTTTTATCGTAAAATCCATAGTCCTCCATACTGTTTTTTCTATTTTTAAGATTCTTTTTCGCAAAGAGGCTATCACTACTTGTGTAATTTGTTGTAAGCCGATTCCGCATTTTAAAGTATTTATATGTGAAATATATTCTTTTGAAGTCCTGCTCGTTTTCGAATTTGAGCGCAATAGCTTCCTTATTTATATTTTTAGTTACGTAGAAGACTAGAGTGTTTTCGCAATTCGGGAAATTTTCAATATTGACGCATGTAATAATGTCATCAATGGCGATGTTCTCATATTTATTCGTTTTAAAATTGTAATCTTTAATAAGTTTTTGTTTATCATCCTCTATTGCTTCTTCTCTAGTTCGTAATTGTAATTGGTCTTTCTCGTTGAACCCAACGATTGTGTTGTAATCATCATGTGTTGTCTGTTTATTTATGTTAACAACATCTAACTCTTGTTTCGCATTATGCAATTTCTGCCTTGCGACGATTGCTGCCCAACCTCCACATCGATTCGATTTCTTGACGGTCATTGTTTTTCTGAAAAAGGAATGTTTTATTAATATCTTATCTCTCATAACTATCCCAACTAGAAACCCTCAGTATTTAGATATAAATAATGTATTCATGCGTGTATTGTATATAGTAATATTACACGTTCTGCACAATTGCATTATTTAAATATCGATCCACATAATTGAAAAAATGCCACAAACTCTACAGCTACATTTACCAAATCTAACTCATGTTTAACTGGTTAAATGTCTGATAAATTTTGCTGTTAAATAAAAAGTGAAAATGTTATTAATCGGTACCAAATTTAATATGATTGTCCAATTGATTCGTTCAAAACTAATAAATCAAACTTTCAAACAATAAAGCTTTAGATCAGTAAAGCAATATTCAAATTACTTATGGTCAGTTAACAATTAAGCATTCTCTATTACAGCATCAGAAAATCGTATGGGAAAATCAAAGACGATAGCGTTAAAAGTTAACACATTAGATATTACACGACCGCGCAAAAGTATAAATACCTAAACATTAGATTTCGAACTTAACTTCAAGCTGGCTGTTATTTGCCGTGAGAATTGAAACAACGCTGGAGCTTTGTAATATCGAATAACGATAGTGATGCCCAGTTTAACGTGGGGTTTTTATTACGGGCAATTTCAAGGTGACGTCTGCATTACGAATATTGAAACTTTATTAAAATTCGGATTAGTATAGCCATTGGGAGTACTAGCACAAGCATTTGAAGTGATTTATGATTGATGACGGGAATAACATGACATTTTGATACAAAATCCACGAAATACAGAAAACTCTTCTTGGTTATAAAGAAATATCTATGAGACATGCTATCCAAGTTAATTGTTATTAATAAAAGTTTGTGTCTAATAGTATGACTATAATAAATACTCAATAGCTGTTAATTTCTCAATCAGAATCTCGTAAAACGAGTAATTAAGGTAATTTTATAGACAAAACATGGACGTTGCCGGTGCACTTTCACTCACTTTCAAATGTCATATGTTTATTTGGGTGAATGTTTATACTTTAATTTTAAATGTTGACATTGGACCGAATTTGAAATGTAAATATCGATCGGTTCTTTTAGCGATAATGCGATATTGCAAATTGCAGCAAGCAATTTGCAATATTAATTTTTAATGCTGTTAGTAATAGCAATATGGATTTATGTTAATTCTCAGAAAAACATTTTAATTATTGACGTTAATAAGTGTATAATACTTTAAATGATATTTTGATTTAATATCGTATTGGGGATGAAAAATAAGGAACAAAATGTTCAAATCCTAGTCAATTCATGACAACATAGATGGATGACACGTCTGAAAATCGTGGAGGATTTGATGATAAAATACGATAGTAAGACGGAATGTAATGCAAAGTTCGAATGGAATCATTGTACGGATAAAACAGATGGTTATATTTTCAAATTCAATTGAAAATATACAGAGAAATCAGATGAGACCAGGATAAAGGTTTTAAATAGGAATGTTGTTTTATCAAATAGATACATCAACTTTGCAAATTGGAGAAAACGATCTATATTCTTGTTGATCATGAATATATTCATATATCTATTTATGAACCACATTATTGGCTTTAGCGTGCGACTCTCATCTCCGAGTTCGTAGGTTCGATCGCCGGCTGTGCACAAATGGATTTTCTTTCTATGTGCGCATTTAACATTCGCATGTTGAAGGATAACATCGTAGGCTTGCTTTAGACCAAAAAAGTCGACAGCGTGTGTCAGGCTAGTCACCTGGTTCTTTGCCTGTTACATTGACAACCTTTGACCTTGGCCTTCAAACTAAATTTCGCGAGTTTCAATTAGATTAAGTACGTTTCTTATATATATAATCAGTTTTCCCTACGAACAGTAAGCCTCCCCTCCTTGAAGCCTGCGAAGTTCTGCAAGAAGCTAGGCTGGCTTAATTAGCCAGGACTAATGGCCAAGTGGGCGTCTAAGTGCGGAAACTGAATCCACATCCATGTAAAAAATATTAATTATTTAATTTTGTTAATTATTAGGTATCAGTAGGTATGTCCTTTTTATGGGGTTGTCTGGATGAAATCGCTTGTTTGTAATATTACTGCCCGTTCCCTAAAAACTTATGTAACCTGTTTATATATATATATGCTTAATGTATGGTCAAAAACTGACGAAACTGTCACCTACGATGGAGATGAAACGTGTGAAAAGCGTCTTGAAATTACAAAATTAATAACGTAATTTATTAGCTTATGTCACTGGGTAAAGTTACCACATGAAATGCGTTATTATGTGGTAACTTATTATTACTATATATGGGATTATATAAATAGAAATATGCGTTATATATTTATTTATTAAAGCACGCGAGAGGTTATCAAATTTTTCGACCAATGGGTGTCCTCGATGATAGCTGCGGACCGCATAGCGTGCACAAATTTATCGCTAATAATAAATGCTTACAATCACTAACGGCCGCTTTCTATACTCGATCTATAATCTAAAATTATATCCAATCCCGATCCTTAATTCGCAAATTTAGATTGATAAATGTCAAAATTCGACATAATCACTCAATCAAATGTACACAGACAAACATTATTATAGGATCACAAATTACAAAACAGGGAAAAAGTAACAAAGTTATAACAGAAGAAAGAAAAAGAAAGCATAGTTAAGTACCACATCATATCTAATCCGCTGTTATGCAATTTTCTGCTTACCAACAATTTCTGGTGTTTTTCTTGTATTTTTATTTTATCCTCTATATATTTTCATTGTACGTTATTTGTAACGTTTATGTATACCTATATTGTCACACATTTTAGATAAAAGACTTTGTAGGTACGTTACCGTACGTACCTATACCATATGTATATGTGGTAAACTTGGATAAATAATTAAACAGAATTCCCCTCCTGTATTCGGATGGGGGTTTTTCAGACCCTGGAGCTGATTGCACAGTCATTCTGTTTTTGTTAGTGGAGATAAAAATGTATCTACTCCCTAGAATGTATCAAACGTCAAGGAACTTGTAATTAAAGTATAAATAGTTTTTTTTTGTAAGCAGTGTTAACTTTTCTGAAACTCAGCCGTCACCCGAAACCCAATTAACACTTATGCGAAGAAATTTCACTAGTCTGGCATATTGCTGACTTATTTGCAAAGGAAATAAAACAGGTACAGAAATGTATCTGTCCCATACCTCATCACGGTCTTATGGGTAACATGGGGCGAACGGGCATCAGGCTCATCTGATGTTAAGTGATGCCGCTGCCCTTGGATATTCACTTTTACAGACGACTCGCAAGTGCGTTGCCGGCCGCAAGAGCACTTTAACCGTAATTTATTATTAAGAAATTGGTGTATTCTTATTCTCAATATACTACGATGCTGATACGTTGAACCACCTAAATATTTTATTTTGTAGTATTACTGTTGTTATTATAATTCTAAATTAAAATGTCAAAGCTATTTGTAAAACTATGCCACCAGCACTTCTATATATAGTCTAGAAAAACTAGAGATTAATAGAAAGCAAATAAAGAATCGTTTATCACAATGGTCTGTGAACGTGCAATAAAAACTCCTTCCTGTTTGTGTAAGCTAATAATAGAATTAGCTAAGTCATAGACTAGAGCGATTCTTTATATAGGTACTAGAACATTATTAAAATATATCAAAAGTTCGACTGTATGATTTAAATATTGTTATAACTCATCTACTTATTGGGTAAATGATTAAATTTGGCGTAGATCTATGCATATACATATTTTTCATATAACAAGAGGCAAATGGGAGGCTCACCTGGGGTTAAATGATACACCCAATTGCGAGGCGTTGCCGGCCTTTAGTAGTTCAGTCTCTATTCTTATTCAGTATTTTCAAGTTTTAGGTTTTAAAGTTTATGTATGATTAACCCGATTGCTTAACCCGAAACAATTATTGTTTTATCGGAAATTGTAGAACTCCGTAACACCGAATGCTGCCACATTTAGTTTTAATTTATCGCCTCAGCGTTTAAATTGTATTAACACCGGATATTGCAATGACATTTTTATAACTAGATCACTTCCTAATATTAGAAACAATATATTGATATATATTTATTATGGATCTCAATATTGTACGCGGACTGGTCTTGTCAAAACGTACAGTCGATACTAGGTTCTGTATTTACTTGAGTAGCGGTCCATAGATACTTTTAAAACTAATAAAAGAAGAAACATAGCTAATAATTAGAATAGTATTCGTGGAATGGAATACACGAATACATATGGAAAATGTATATTCGATATTTTATCATCACGTATTCTTTAAAACGCGCTGTAACCTGATTTTGTTTTATATAAGTAAAAAGTACCATTTACGATATTTCCAGTCCAAGCGGAGTTTTTAAATAAAAACTATTGATTCGTACACAAATGGAAGTCATTAATTAATACTATAAAATAAAACATTCTCCGAAAACTCTCCTTGTTCATTGCCAATCTTAGCAATTGTTCCACTGATACACATACAAAATAAAAACAACATAACTGTATAAAACCTATATTAAGGCAAAGCTACCTTACCTCGTGAAGAAAACATTTTGAGGTTCAAAGTTGAGGAAGAATATGCTTCAAATGTAAAAGCGAAAATTACAATGTATGCATAGATTTTTTTATATTTAGGTAATAGCACTTCAGAGAAAGGACGCATCCGTCTACGTGATAGTTAATCGCCTAGTAATAGATATATAGTTATAGTGAAGTGTTAAGTTAATTAAAAACTATCAAAAATACAGTTTGTATCTTACAAGTAAAATTTGTATACGTTTATTATTTGGTTTTAATCGAAGAAACTGTAAATTTAACCGTTTCTTGTTTTAATAAATAATTTTAGATAACATGACTTATTTTTTTTAAATAACGAAGTTTAAGCATATCTCTATGTGAAACCAGCTGCCCGTTGAGGTATTTCAGAACCAATTTGACTTAAGGTCCTTTTAAAAGAGTGTACTCATACTGAAAAGGCCGGCTATGCACGTGCGAGCCCTCTGACAGTGTCCATGGGCGTAGGTATCACTTAACATCCGGCCAGGTTGAGCCCTGGCGTATATACCTTATGCAAACGAAGTGAGATGCAAAAGTTACAAAAGAGATTAATTGAATGCACTAGAAACGGAAACGTTGTCTGGGTCCCAACAAATTATCTTAAGAATATATTTTCTCATACATTGTCTCGGATTTTCACTGTCACAATGCGTTTTCACATAATTGTACATTTGCTTAAACTATATACACATCAAATAGAAAGCTTCTAATTGGTCAATAATATAAAATATTATTTATCCTTTACGCTGATTCGATAAAAAAGGTCGCCCATAGCATTTACATCTTGCACAACAAAATCAAAGTCAAAATAACTTTATTCATATAGGTAAACAAGTACACTTATAACGTATTTGATATGAGATATAATACAACGAAAAAACAAATTAAACCTACATTAGGAGTAATAAAAATACCGTCAATATTAGACTTTAAATGAGCTTGTAAAAGGCTCATTTCTTTTCTAAAAGGAGTTCTTAGTATCATTTATAAGCCGGCAACGCACTTGCATTCTGGCAATGTGATTATCCGAGGGCTCACATTAGGACTTAGTGTCTTTGGAAAACCATACCCACTCTAAAAAGGCCGGCAATGCACGTGTGTCTTACACAGTGGCAGTGTCCATGGGCGGAGGTATCAATTAACATCAGATGATCCTCCAGACAGGTTGACTCCTATTATATATTACAAAAAGCATTGACAGGCGAGCGAGCGGTTTTCTAAGGGTAAGATTTAGAAACAGGAAATTACTAGACTTAACATTCCATGGTAATAATTTTATCTTCAGTAGCAGTCCGATTTGAAGGCTTGACCATCAAAGTGCCTTATATGTAAGGCAACAAAATCATTTATACTAGGTCAATGTCGATACGAAATTGTACATGTGGTTGGCCTCAGAGAATTTCTTCCGACTTGACATATTCATGTTGCAGGAAAACTACCAACTTAATTATAAGCGGAACAACGTAATTTATTATTACTTCAAAATCAGATAGAGGTCATCACCGATTCCGCTAATTATCTGGCTTTTCCTCAGCCCCAGAACTGGATATATTTATGACAGGTTTGCGAAGACTGAGAGATGAACTGTTTGTTGTTATTTGTTTGGCATGTATGCTGTAATTGAATAATGATTATATGGAAGATTGGTGTCAAATAATTTCCAGCTTTAGTGAGTACTGCACTGGCTGATTAGATTTTTTAAAGGAGGTACGTATCTGCGGATAACAAACGTTGTATTACTTATAAACGATTGGTTAAACCCTGAGTTTGTTAAAGATCGATTGATCGAATTTTGGCATGCCTTTCTTTAAAAGTGGATTGAATTGTCGATCTAAAATTGAGATTGGCCAATGCCTGGGACTAGTCAAAGACAAGCTACTTCTAATTAATTTGCGATATTTGTTTTAAAATAAGTGTTGTTTGATGATGTTTTTTCCGCCGGTTTTTTCTCTCGGCCTACACCTTCTGTCTTCTTTGCCGATGAGTAGGGATGTCTACTGATTCAAATTTAATGACGTGGAATAAGTGATACCTGTATCTTATGTTCCATAATAAACATATATTTTGTTTGTATTAATTATGGACTTTAATCTGTATTCATATTTCAATTCTGAATGTTTGTTTAGACAAAACAACTTTTTACCTGTACATTTCTAATGGTTATATTGTTTCGTTAAAAAAAACTATACACGCGATACTAGTGGTTCAGCATGGCAAACCATTTTAAGTACAGCTGTCAATGGATATTCTTTATTCGCGGTCGTTATATACCGGTAAATCTTTAACATTACATAAGACGAAGTTCACAACTATCTGTAACACACCTTGAAATCTATATAAGATCATAAAAGGCTTGTAAAGCCTACCCCTTTTAGAGCTTCTAGGTTATAAAATGTAATTATTAGAATCATTATTTAATCATGGCCACATGAAGACAGCTATTTTTACTGAAGATTAATATCTCCGATCGTCCTCAAATTCGCAAATGACATATTCTTACGACGAGTGGAGATAAGGGACACACCTTGTGAGAATGTGAGAAGTGGAGTAAAACTATAATGAGTTAACAAAAAAATTGTGGACAGTAACAGAGATGGGGAGGTGAAATAAAACTGATTGCAGGCAAGGTTGTGTGGGGCGAGGATGGGCAGAATGAAAGGGTCTGGTGGTCTTTGTCGGGATCAGCAAGAAGTTAGTTTTTTACGGTACGTGCAGTATTTGTATTTTTTTATATATCTCAAAATACACATAGCCTACACGGTTTTCTTATTTTATATGTGCGAGTTTTAATTGCACTTTATACATATAATTAAGTTCGTTAATAGGAGCTTACATCGCAATCTTGGCGTTCTATCTGCTTTCTCTCTGACACTCTTGAGAATATACACACGACGCACTTTGAATCTATATAATGTTATAAATAACCGTTTAGCAAGTACAATTTTTAACAAGCTATTTTTGAAGTGAAACTTCTTTATCGGCGTTGGAAAAAAATACCCTCACATTTTCGGTTACGCGCCATCTCTTGCATTATATATATTGTCCCTACCACGGTTGATTCGAAGAGATTCGATGCCATTAAAAACAAAAACATTTAATAACGATAGCAATAATTATATTACAATTAATGAAATTCTGTAATAATAAGTGGTAATAAGGTAAAACGAAATAATTGTATTATTTATATTCATGTCTAGGATAATAAAAGCCTTTTGTTAAACTTTATCTAATTTAACTTTATTTAACCAATTTCTGTAAAGTTGCATATAGTAGATCATTTTTCTAAAAATAAGGCCATAAAGAAGTTTCACTTCTTACGTTTGTACACTAGTACACGCACACATTTATAAATGTCAGTTGCATCTTTTAATATGTATTTGAGTATTGTGTGTGCAAAAAAATATAATGTTTGTATAATTATCGTTATATTTTATGCAGTTTTATAAAAAAACTTGGCATTACACCTCTTTGTCTTGTTTGACCTTCAGATTTCTGTTTCCTAAAGCATTTAGGCAAATACCAAATACTCCAACGATTTTTGGTTACTGTTATCTTACCGTATTAACGAGTATAATTCCGTACATACAAATTCAAATACTGCATAGCTGCGAATTGAGTTGAAGACGTACTTAACGTGCAAAAAAACCTTGATTATAAATAAATCATAAATAGTAGTTTTTCCCAACGCGGGGCCTACGTCCCATAGTCACATCGAAAAATATGCCAAAACTATTTGATTGTTAAGGTATACTTTTAAAATTTTTGGTTTTTTTTAATAATTATTTGTAATTATTGTGTTTCCAAGTAATTTCATCCTAAATTTATTTCTTATGTATGTTCCATGGGGGGTCGTCAAGAGAGGTTTAGGAAGGCTAAGTGGGGTTGGCATGGTTCAATATAAGTTGGAAAACACTGATATATAGGTTAATCGGCATCCAACCCTGGTATTACGATACTGTTATAAGAGTGTACAATTTCCTTAAAGGCCGACAACGCACTTGGGATCTGTAACTTCCAATAGCGATATCAAACACGATTGTATGCAATTCCGATGTAGTTCTCTCAATATCCGTAGGATGCCGCAACCTTGCGATTGCGCAGTACGTAAACTCAATTTAAAGTCGGGATTAGATTCGCAGTTACGATCTAACCGAGTACGAGCATTGCAGATCCATTGGCGGCGGCTACCACCCACCAGCTCGTTTGGTCATACTCCTAAATAAAAACTCCTAAAAAAAAAAATTTGCTTATAGGCACCTGTGTCACTGTACAATCGAAGATCTCTAGGCCTCTCCCTATGTACGTATAGAAAATTTTAAATGATCAAATACAGAACAGTAACCTCGTAAAAAACATTAACTTTGTCCTTTATTCCTCCCCAAGGTTCAAATCCAGCAGAATTTTCCAAATTCCGTCTGCAAAATCAATCTCTCATTTTTTATTTCTTTGCGAATATAACATAGTAAACGCTACCTATGAAGAGCGTGGTATATTCGGTGGCGGGTTGATCTATTTCAATAAAAGCGTTGGTAAGGGCCTGTCTGGTAACTAATCCGCATTGTTAAGCAAAAAATTACTAGTAAAAATTTAAAATTGATTTTTATCATATTTTGTTAAATTTATGTTATTTATTTTAAAATAGATATATTGTATTATACTGTAGATATAAGATGTGGTAAATAAATAAGCCTACAAACTAACATTTCTAACTTGTCCGAAATTTCTAAGAGGTTACTTAATATTTACTTAATGTAAATCATATTTTTGCGGAGAATACACAATGTTTAATTAGCTTTGGTTTCATCTCGTGCATCTCAGATACATAGGGCTGTCAATTACAATATTAAAATGATAACGTCTCGCAAACATACAACGGGCTATATATATTTGTAAAGCGTAGGTATTTTAAGTGCAACGAAGACCAAATTAAAATTAAAATAAATCCGTTAATTATTTTATTTAAAGTCCTAACAAACAGTGTAATTATATATTTTTTTCTACAATAATATTGTTCACAAAAAATAGTGCGACTTTACATTAATAACAAACTCAAAATAACTTTATTCGTATAGGTATATAAATTATATATTACCGACGTGTATATGTAAAAGTATTGGCCTAGTGGTTTCAGCGTGCGACTCTCATCCTTGAGGTCGTAGGTTCGATCCCGGATGTAAAGCAATTGACTATCTTTCAATGTGCGCATTTAACATTCGCTCGAATCGTGAAGGAAAACATCGCGAGGAAACAGGCTTGCCTTAGACCCAATAAGTTGACCGCGTGTGTCAGGCGCATCATGAAACAGATACAGAAATCTAAGGTCCAGACCTAATATGGATGTAGCGCCACTGATTTATTTATTTTTATATGTATTATCACGGTTCTATTAAGTTCGTCAAAATTTGATTGATTTCGTTTGGTATAAGAATGAATAATTACAGCAAAAATAACATCTAACTGTAAAACTTGGTAAACCATGGTAAAAAAATAACACTTTGTGGTCAATCAGCGAATTAGTGCTACCGCTAAAAGAACCTTGTGGCAACCTTACCGTCCAAGACTCTAATTGAATAATATTATCATAACATCATATTACTTTCCCGTCTTATAAAGTAAAAGTGGGGATAGTCTTTACACTAATATGAATAATTATTCGTATATTCATGTTTAATTTTGTGATTGTATTTACTTTTACGACAATTATATTGTTTTATTTCGTTACAATAGAATATTAATTATCCGCCCGAAGATTCAAGGTTTTTTTGAGCTCTTCAACAATTGTTATAATTTTGTCAATTTCCATACATTTTTGACACTCAATCGTTACAAACATTAACAGTTTGTTAGTTTTCAGCCAGGGGAATTCTTTCATCTAAGGAAACTACTGGCCATTTCACTTTTTATTGCCAAAAAAGACCTCGGATTTCAGAAAAAAAAGGGTTACAAAACTCTGATAATTTGTTTATTCTGAAAGTTTTGTTAATGAATGTATGTTATAAAACACGTTACTTAAACCACTTTATTTAAAGTATATAATTATTATCAATATTTTTATATCAGCGACCTGTACCGACTTCGTACGTCAAGACGTATATTACTTTAAAATAATTATAGAATATATTACTTAGGGAAAATATTGCAGTCCAAATCCCTTGGCAAACCCCGAGTGCCCAGCGTTGGGTAGGGTCTCGTTGCCCCTCTGAATGGTAGAGGGCTATATGTGTAGACCCAGCCCCACAGTCTCCGCGTCAACCTCGACACCCATGGCACGGGCCTGCGTAAGCGCATTTTCACCTCATTATAAAAAAAGCATTCTAATCGTGTATGATTTTTGTAAGCGAATTAGAAGATTTTTAGTTAATTCGTTATACATTTAAAAATAGATTTTTCGTCACTGTAACATTAACTACAGATTAAAAACTTTTAAATAAGAATAACGTTAGTTACGAGAACTCACGAACATAGTGTCAAAATATTATAGAACACTAAGACTGTTAATGTACATTACCTTAGTTTAAGCCATTCACTAGTAATGTAGAAAATTAAGTGAACATAATATTACTTATTAGCCATAATTATTGTATAGGCTAGATCGTATTTCATGTCAAGTCGTACTCTTTTTTGTGAACTTGTTTGTAGAAAAAAAGGTAAGAGAGAAAAGCCTAAACACGAATTCAGTATCACAAATTTAGTATATTGTATAAAACAGTAATCAGACGTATATCATGTCTTGTTAAGGAGCTAAGATCATTACTTCTGAGTTATACGCAGCAAATGAGTCGAGTACTTTCTAGAAATCTCTTAATTGCCACGACGATTGATTTAATGTTACACGAACTAATATTTTTAATTTCTAGTTAATAAAACGTTCTAAAACCAAATGTGTAACTTTTTTTTATAGAACAGGCGGCCGACTGGCTGGAGGCACACCAGGTGTTAAGAGGACCCATAGACATTCTCAATGCCAGAACTATTTTTAACTAACTATTTTAAGTAACTATTTTTATTTAGGTAACCAACAGTTTTTATATAGAATAGTGTTGGGTTAGTGGCTGCAGCGTGAGACTCTCATCCCTGAGGTCGTAGGTTCGATCCCCAGCTGTGCACCAATGGGCTTTCTGTCTATGTGCGCATTTTAAATTCGCTCGAAAGATGAAGGAAAACATTAACAACAAACCGGCTTGCCTTAGACCCAAAAAGTCGACGGCGTGTGTCCGGCACATGAGGCCAATGTATTAATTAATAATAATTAACAAAGAATTAATAGGAAACATAGTAAAATATAATTCTTATTAATATTGGTCTGTGCGTATTGTTGTGTTTATGTGTGACTCTTTATTTAATAAATTATTTATTAATAATTGTTAATTTTAGCTGCCATAACCTAACTAATGTTTAGTGTAGTTACATACTATTATGACTTTTGTGATATTTTCGGTTTGCTGAGTTTAAGATTATATTTTAAAATTAGTTCGTAGAAGTTTAATTATTTTGGTTTTTTAATATAAACGTACAAATAATTATTTTATTATTTCAATCAATATTTCGTTACCTATTGAACTATGTGAGTTATATTTAAGTTTAGAAGTAAAAAAAATCGCATAGAAACTTGCAATTAAAATATAAATTTCACCAGGGTATAAGAAGATGCGTGGGATCGCGCCTCTCCCACGGCACGCAGGCTTCTGTTACCATTATTTACGAGGTCCTGTATTGAGGAGCGAACATAAATTACTGTGAAATGTATACCGCCGGTACATTTGCACCGGTAATTAAGTGCAACGGTGTATTAATGGGTTTATATAATAGCAACATTGTTGAAATGTTTAGTATTTGGGAACTAAAACTTACATTGTTAGTAATTAATGATATATAAGTAAACCTTTAAGCGCGTTGTTATCTCCTTAAATATTAATAATGGCGTACAACATTTTAAGGTATGGGCCTCAGATTTCTGTATCTGTTTCATTATCATAAATCATTTGTCAATTTAATAGACAAGTAGTTGATCATACTGTGTCTGACACACGACATCGATGTTTTGGGTATAAAGCCTTTCCTTACGATATTTTCCTTCATCGTTTGAGCGAATATTAAACATGCACATAATAAGAAATTCCATTGGCGCCGAGGATCGAGCCTACGACCTCAAAGATGAGAGTCGCACGCTGAAGCAACTAGGCCAACACTGTTCGCATTATAACTCCTGTCTGAGTACATAATCAAAGATATTAGGTTTTTAATCTGTGGCCATTAGAAATCTGTGTAAATGCGTTAACCGGAAAGGCATTCACTTCGAAAATAGAATTCGATTTACATTAAATAGATCTATGCTCTGTCATAATATTCTATAGCCTATGATGTATTATACTGATGGCTGTGATACAGGAAATGTCACCCGTCAAAGTGTAAGCAAATTCCCGCCAACTGTGTGGTCCGTGGTCCGTTCCCACAAAGCGTAATGCGGTAACGTTTTAAGGCATTACATAATGCTCTTATGATATTTTACGCATTGCAAGAGGGATGCCGACGTGACCCCGTGAGATTGTATTACAGGAATGGTATTACAGGAAGCGGTATGCATAATGAGTATTGAATGAGCATTTGTTTAAGATATCGTGGGAAGTAATTGGCTTAGTAATAATTTTACATGTTCCGTGCATTCAATAAGGTAATCTATTAGACGCTTGCTAAATTGACAGTTTTGTAACTTTACTTGCATAGATTATATAGAACGTTTAACGAAATATAAAAATGAAATGATAACCAAACGCAAGTGTTTAATCATTAACAACATTTAGCAGCGTATAGTGGCTTCATCATGCGACTGTCATCTCTGAGGTCGTAGATTTGACCAACTAGTAGGAAAACATCTTGGGAAACCGTTAAGATTTAGACCAAACAGTCAGCGTAGTGACAGAACTGTACTGTAATGTTTTTAAGCCACTAAAAACTGATTTACTTTGCTATGAGTATGTATAGGATATGTTATAAAGTATATATTAATATGTTTTTAAACAAAATGTTAAGTATAAGTGTTATGTAAGACTAACACAATTATTTAAGGAAGCTTACGTAATTAGTTAAATTATTTAAGCGAAAGTAACATGTATATAAGGAAGATTTAAAAATCACCAAATCCAATTAATAATAATGACCAGCTTAAAATTAGGCTAAAACTTGTTTCTTGGATTTTTTTAAATTACAACACATCATAATTTCTCGTAACATAGTGCTAATTCAGTCTTGGAATAAGAAGGAAACAGCATCTTTTAATTTTAACTGCTATGAACCAAATTTCTATTCTATCAAATATATTTTAATATAAAAACATATTTCTATGAAATCATCTTTTTTTTAAATGAATCGCGGGCGTTTTTTTTTTATTGGACTAAAAATTGGATCGGAATTTGGAAAAGGACAATCGCGGGTTTCTTTCAAATTACGAATAGTTCACAGACATATTTATGGGGATGACACAATTCATTGCATAGAAATTACTCATTATCTATTGTTGCATCACTTCTAGGCTAAGCTAATTTTATCTATATATTTGCATATTTACTATTCGGATAAATATTTATTTAGATTGCCCGCGAAATGACAACGCACTACACGCATGTGTGTGGTAGACCTTCACGTACATGTAAGACGGAGTTTGTTTTTTGTTGACATAAACATCGAATTGGTATTCTGTAGTAAATATTTTCTTAATATTTGTTTTAAACGTTCGGTCACGTTGCAGTCTAGCCAATATTTATGTATTTCCCACATAATTATATCTTAACAGTTAATACTATACTAATTACACAATAATAACCTTTAGCGATCTTCCTACAATTAAAAATACATCAAAAAATATATTTATATATCTTAACAAGAAGCTATATGTATAATTATAGCCTTGTATGGGTTAGGAATATTTGTCTTTCTTTTGATAGTACTGGTGACCCCAGAGCTGGTGCTTTCCTCGCTCAACGAAAAGTATCGCAATACAGCGAGCAAAATGCTGCCAGCGTTAAAGGTGCCGCAGGGACCAAACTTTCTAAAATTTGTTTTAATTATATTTTGATTAACTTTTAATTATTTTTATTATTTTCAACAGTATTTACAATCTTAAACTACATAGGTTAAGATTGAAAATACTGTACATTTGATTGTTATGATTACTAATAAACATATATAATATATTTTAGAAGTAATATTTTGAGTACTGTTTCATTTCAGGAGATTAGAATGCATTATCTGTCTTTAATGTTACCATACGAATAAATAAATTGCGGAAATTCAATGTTACGGTGATACGGAAGGCAAATTTATACAACTTACTATTATTCTGAAGTAAGACGTTTTTGTATTTTCACCTTTAAATCGAGTTCAAAAAAACCCCAAAAGAGGTATTTGAGATGAGACAATCTAAATTATGACAGAGATAACTGTTTAAATGACATAATACCTAGATAAAAATTCAAACCACGCGATCTACTCTTATTTAATTACTTATTATCAAACTAATCGCACAAATATTTGAACTTAGAAATCTGATAAACTAGAAAACTTTTTATTGTTTACTTAATGAAAGTGTGGGACAGAAAGCCGATTTCATCTCAAACAATAACTATGGTAACTCAAACGTCAGTGTGTGAACTCTTTTGTTTATGTCCAACGTAATCCGTGTGTCATTGTCAATCTATGGAGATTTAAAGGAGCGTAAACAATTAAAAATATAATTTTTCCTCCATTGTTTTGTAATAATTTTTTTGTTGCGTTAATGAAGAAAATTGTGACCTATATTATTACCTAATGGTAAACCTTTGCGTAACTTTGATAATGAGCAACATTAAAAATTTAATAACAATATTTATATTAATTAATTATAGTACATTTAAAAGATGAATATGGCCTAGTAGTTGTGCTAGTTTTAACTATGTCAAACCCCGGTTTTTTTTAAATATACTTAAGGACTATCAGCGTTCGATTCTCATCCCTGAGATTCCCGGCGGTTCACCAATGGATGTTCTTGCTATATGTGCATTTAACATTCGCTCGTACAGTAAAGGAAATATTGCTCCAAAAAGTCGACGGCGTGTGTCAGGCCAAATGATCATGCAACAGATTCAGAAATCTGAGACCCAGACCTAAAAAAATGTGTTTAGTTGTAAACAACCACTGCAATATCATCCTAACGCAACTGCTATAAAGAAATGGACGCTGAAGACAAAAAAATTTTCGGAATCGAAATATTTTAGGGTTAGATTCAGAAACAAGACTTACCACGAACTAATGACTCTTGTATGTCAAAACCCAATATAATTTGACATTAGGAGACAGTAACGCTAAGTAGCGACTCTGAGACCCCAAAATCGATTTGTGTGAGACATACAAGGTTCTCCAAGGTTTCTCCATATATCCCGGCCCCAAGAAGATGTATTACGAGGTACATTACAAAATTCGCCGTAATATTACATATATTACGAAGATACTGATTGCTTTCTATTATACAGTATACAATATATAATACAATCATTATCACGAAATACCTGATCCACATCAAAGTTTATGAAACGTCATTTCGTCAGTGATTTCACTGACAATTTACACAGCCCAAAATTTCACACCGAGCTGTCACGATCGCGAACAAATTCGAATTTCAAACGATATTTTGAAATCGCACCAAAACCGTATTCAGAAATCTTTGATTATATTTTCATAATCTGTGAACGTGATGATAACTGATGAATTAATAATCACGCTTCGAATAAACAAGATCAAGTACAGTTTGTTATTTATTAAAGAAAATTTCTCTTGCATTAAATAATGACAAATGATTATAAGTTAAATGTTAAATGATTGGAGTTTTTTATAGAATAGGGGGGACAAAGTAACCTACGGGACGCCAAAAAGGGCCGTCATCGCAGCCATTTTTAGTGGGTGCGTCGCCGGCCTCCGATGGAAGAGTATGTAAGATAATATAGTTTATATAGTATTAAAATTGGGTTTGGGTGGTTCTTGTTTCTACGTGGGGCTTTAGAATTTAGTAGAAACTATTTTTACAGAGATGGCAAACGGGCAGGAGACTCACCAGATATTAAGTGATACCGTCACGGCCACTCAATGACAAAAGGCTCGTAATTTCGTTGCCAGCCTTTAAAAAATATAAAACGAATCAATTGTTCTGTATTGGTTTATATCACAATTTCATAAATATGTATATATATTTAAAAACAAATTATCTCGTACCTATACCAAAGCTGAGCATATATTTCATGAAACAAATATATCTGAAATTAATAGTTCTAAAATTTGTATACGCAATGTGTGTTCCGTGTTTTTGACATGTCATATATTTCTCAATCAACTCACATAATCAGTTACTCGCGCCTAGGGCTCAACCGCAGCCGGTGACCTGAAAAGAGTAATTTAATATGATTAAAGAGGACAGGGATTGGTTTCAAGGCACCTGCCTGAAGGTACCGGATTAAATTCTAGGACATTGAAACAACATTTTCTCTTATTATTAGTTTACAACACTAATACAGACTTAGCCTTATAAAATAAAACAGTGGCGCTACAACCTTCTTAGATTCCTGAATCTGTTTCATTATAATTTGTCAATCTAATAGGCAAGTAGATGATCAGCCTCCTGTGCCTGACACACGCCGTCGACGTGCGAATGTTAAATGCGCACCAAGTCCATTGGTGCACAGCCAGGAATCGAACCTACGACCTCAAGAATGAGATTCGATCGCTAAAGCCACTAGGCCATGCTCATGTTATTGATGATGTAGCAAGATTCATTACAACCTCCTTAACTGTGATATATTTCACTCACACAAATCCTTATGAACATAAAATCACACTATTTATTGGTGAGTACGTTAGAGTTGATCGTGTTCATACAGACAGACTCAGCATCATTTTACTATATATAAGGACAAAAATTATTATTTTAGAATCTTGATTTATTGTTGTTGTGATATGCGTTGGCCTAGTGGCTCCAGTGTGCGACTCTCACCCCTGAGGTGGTAGGTTCGATCCCGTGCTGTGCACATGGATTTTCTTTCTGTGTGCATTTAACGTTAGCTCGAACGGCGAAGTAAAACATCGTGAGGAAACCAACTTGCCTTAGACCCAAAAAGTCGACGGCGTGCGTCAGGCACAGAATGCTGAGCACCTACTTGCCTATTCGATTAACAAATGATCATGAAACATATACAGAAATCTGAGGCCCAGACCTAAAAGGGTTGTAGCGCCATTGATTATTATTATGCATAATTATTCAAAAATATGTATTTAGCGAAATTCTAAGTGCAGCTTTGTTTCATGATCTAAACAGGCATTTTGTAATCATTATTTTCATTCTAAGTTAGACGTCGAGACAGAATACGAAATTCCACCCGTATCACCTCGACGTCCGTAGTTCAACAACTGAGCGTGTTTTGAGAAAGTTTTTGCCTCATATCAACACTGCCCACCGAAGTTTTTGCGAACCAATTCGACTTAGGGTCAAGACAAGAGCGTACCAATTCTTAAAAGGCCGGCCACGCACTCGCGAGCCATTTGGCAATGTGAGTGTCTATGGGTGATGCCGCCGCACTTAACAACAGGAGAGCCTGTTTGCAAAGTTATATACATTTTTTTTTTGCATATTTAGTTCAACTGAACATAAAGGACCCTTGGACATCCTCTGCGTCATCATTAAGCCAAAACGCTTATAGTACGGTACTCTGTTATATGGCAACATCATAAAGAAACCACTTCTTAAACGTTTTACTTTCTTGGTGACATTTTGTCATCTATGTTGATTACAGATAAATAATGGATTTAGACAAAATTGAGTAATAAATTTTATCCGTACGGAGGCTAGTTCCGTGTGTGGCGGAAGCGATGGCAGGTTGCTTCGGCTTTCATTTCTCTGAAACGCCTCGGGCCGCAAAAACTCGTGTGCGCACGCCGCGCTTGCGCCGGTCAGGTCAATCGATAATTAATATGCGTCCATAGATGGAGACGAGGCGGTTTTATTACCGGTAGTTATCAAATGCTTATAAATTGCAGGTAATGTGGGCTAGAAGTGTGACAGTGTTAAACATAGAACGTTTAATTGTGATTAATTTTTTAATCGATTTTTTTTAAAATAAGGCAACAAATTACATTTTGAAAATCTAATATTTGTTAGACCTAATACTAACCTAACTATAATTTGTAATTGGTACTAAAAATTTCTGAAAATAATTTCTCCGGAGCAATTCCAGCATGGCGGCTAATTCTTTTTGAATATAATAAACTTAAAATCACTTTATGTATATAGGTAACCAAGTACACTCATAAACGTTAACAGGAAAGATGTTAAATTAATTCTAAATTTACATTTACTACCGGTTCGCAAGTCAAGGGTGTAGAGCGGACGAGAAGAACTGGCAAGAAACTCTCCGTCACTCTTTTTAATCGCCAAGTTTTGAGTACTACAAATTGTTTGTAATATTCAAACTGGAGCATATATGAAGTGACCCTCTTATTCATAAAAACTATGTGAGTCCCGTTGCAGTCTTTGAACTTAAGTATTATTTCTTCTTTTCCCGTCAAATTGTGATTACGCTCTGATAAAAATCACTTGTGCATCGCGCAGACTGTAACAGTGCTACTGTTACAGTTGCGCCCAAATCTGAGAGACCAATGAATATTTTTATCTGATATAATGTACTGTTTCTAACTCTAAAAAGTTTACATGTCAATATTCTCTTTCTTCTTTCCCGCTTAAACCGTGAAAGTATGGAACTAAATCCCATAAGAAAGTGAAAGGGCTCCCGGGGCATTCAATCGTTATTTAACAACTATATTATTTTATGAACAGGATCGTAACGTGGAGTCTCTTGACAAAATTTTTACCTAGAACTATTGTATATTCCAATATCTTCTTTATCTGTGTGTATTTTGTAGGGCCTGTAATGTTTACTTTTATTAAGACCCAAACAGATACATTACTTACCCACATAATAATGTGGCAAAAACAAAAGACGATAGTTTTTTTTTTAATGTAACATGTGGCAAACGGGCAGGCTCATCTGATGATAACTGATACACCCATGTCACATGACCCATGTACACTCACATAGCCTGAATGTTTGCAAGAGCGTGACTTTTAAAAACTGGTACGACCTTCAAGGACTAGCCAGTATAATAGTAAAATAATCGCGCATCACTTGACACGTTAAAGATGTATGCTGTTGTTAAAATTGCAATTAAAGCAGTGTTGGCCTAGTGGTAATTAAGCTCCGGATGTGCCAATGGAATTGACTTTCTATGGTCAGACACATAAAAAAAGGATCGCGATACAGATACAGAAATCTGAGCCCAAGGGTCGGAGCGCCCTGTTTTTTATGTTTTAGAACACTCTGTATAACGTAAATTTGACAATCATCGAGTCGGTCACGTAAAGTGATGTCTCTATTGATTGAATCTCTAACAAAAATCAAAATTGCGCATCAATTCAATAGATCAAAGGTTGCCGATTCTACCCTTTCACTTTCGCGATGCTTAGCCCATCTTTTTGTATAATTTTAGTCGGCAAAAGACAAAAACATAGTTCTTTGATGTAAATGAATCTATAATACTTAACTGTATAGTATGGGTATATTATATAGTTTAGTATTTTTTTAAGCAGAAATAAAAAATATATCTATTTTTATCGGATAGTAGGCGATACTCGCGACACTATAATATACAAGTATTTAATGTATGGGCAAAAATCAATTACAAAATGTGGTCACCACGCTGTAAAGAACGCGAAACGTCGGAAAAAATTAAATTTAAAATTATGTAAATAATTATACGTTTATAATAATAATACATAGCTTCAATCCGTTTAAAAAGTCTTGTCTTGTGTAAAAGCTATGTTAACAAAAGACAATACTATCATTTATATTACAACAATTATTTAATTATAGTTCATAAACATAAAGTTTATTGCTTTGTTCTTTTAGTATTTATAATACAGGGAGTAAATTCTGCCAGTTTTAACACACTGCAGGGACCAAACTTTTTATATTTGTTTAATTTTTTTGTTTATTATTACTACGTAGGTTAAGAAAATTGTAAATACTATATATTTCATTGTTATGTTTAGGTGTCAATAAACGAATATGTTATTCAATGCTTGTCACAGTAAAACTTTTTATGTACAGTAGGCCGAGCTTACCAACGCTTTAGAAAATAAAAAGACCTAAAAATATAGCCAAAGTGGCCAACCACAAATTAATTGCGTGAATTAAAAGACATTTAAGAATTAAGATTAAACTTAAAAATATAATTCGATTAGCATGTCTGGTATTTTAATGAAATGGAAGAAATTTCTTCATGGCTTCAATAAAAGAACGTTCTGTATGTATCGTTGTATAGATATATAATCTTTTTGGGTTTCCAAGTACGTGAGATTAATTTCGTAATATATGATATGATATTTGTATAAATATGACTGTATTTTTAAATCAGTATATTCCGTTTCATCAAAAACTATAAAGTAGTTTTTGAGATATGGGTATGTCTAAACATCGTGTACCTAGTTATAATATTATTGACAGGTATTTCAATTGTAATATTTCTTTATTTATTTAAAACTGGAATCACGCTTTAATAAAAAGTTTGTATTTACATACAATTTTATGCACTTACTAAAACAATTAATTAATTATATTTTGTCTAAATCAGTTGTCTCCGTAATACAAGCTGATCTTACAAAGATTTATATATTTAGATATCAAAATCGCTATTAAATTCTTCGGAAAAGGCGTTTATTTGTGAGATACATTTAACAAAATGTTGTTCGGTACTTCCTAAAAGCTTTTAAAAGCAGCTACCTAACAAATTTGAAAATTTATTACGAGCTTTATTCCTAAGTTTAAACTAATATTATTTATTTTTACTTATTCATACAAAATCTTACCACAATATTCACCTGTCTCTTTTCATCACAGCATGAACACTATTTGACAGAGCTTACTTATAAATAAAAATAAATAATCAGTGGCGCTACAACCTTTTTAACTCTGGGCCTCAGATTGCTGTATCTGTTTCATAATCATTTGTCTTATAGACAAGTAGGTGATCAGCCTCATGTGCCGGACACACGCCGTCGACTTTTTGGGTCTAAGGCTAGCCGGTTTCCTCACGATGTTTTCTTCACCGTTCGAGCGAATTAAATTCACACATACAAAGAAAGTCCATTAGTGCACAGCTGGGGATCTAGCAGCTAACTTATAGATTACAAAAAACAATTATATAATTATAATAAAGGTATAGCCAAAGATGGAATACATAACAAAAAGCTTCAAACTCAAACATTTACGTAAGAAAAGTAATGAATACATTTAACTAAGTCTAGTACCTAAGCAGTAGTCTAATACCTAATTCGTTGTGTTGTGTAAAGTATATATACGTGAGGGTGAAGTGGGATGTGATCATGTTGCATTATTTAGTGATTTCTTAATACTCCTTTGAAGCATAATCCACGATAGCATAAACAACCCGAGGCTACACTATTTTAGCCTAGTCACTAGTACACTATTTTAGTAGTTTTTGTATTGATTCTAAAATAGAAGAAAGTGATTTTAACACACATTGTCAAAAGTTCAATGACCTCGGCTAGGCTTGGCTCCCTATACCTATTTTCCACTATCGCACTCGCGTGAGACAGACAGTTCAATTACGTATTGGCAATTTATGAAACAATCAGTGTAACGATAAACTTATATGATATGGACTTTTGTATGAATATTTAAATTTAATGAGTTAGTATGAAAATGTTATTTACTACTAATATACAATTTTGTATGCTAAAAGGGCTTATGTGACAGATACGCTATATTTATTTATATGTAATCTTACAGCTACTCATATACATATTATTAAAGAACTTAGAAGAACACTTAGACAATAGACACAGACAAAACAGATTACATTGATAAAAGAATATACGAAACAAAAATCATAAATCAAATACGTACACCAACAGACAAAAACTGAAAACTGAAATTAAACTTTAACTTAATATTTTAAAGAAATAAGTTTTTAATAATACAAATAGCTTTAATTTTTTTTCAATGTGTAAAAGCTATGTTAACCAAAGACATAGAAAAAAGAAATTGTTACAATAGCGTATTACGGAGCTAATTCATGTACGTACGAGGCAGGCGTTTTTTATTAGGGATATTCATTATGCATAACCCCCGCGCGACTGCTAGGGGCAAAGGGTTATGTGGGAATCGCCACCTGTGCCTCACGGCACCATCAACACTCGCTCTAAACCAGCGGTAACAACGAAACCTTGTCCGCGGCGGCAAAATCCTCAGGGGTTGAGAATTGTAAGTAACACTATGATAACTCAATCGCGTTCGTTAATGATAATAAAGGACTAAGAATAAGAAATAGCTTTATAGATATAGAATAGACATTCTATATAATAGTGTTGTACTGTGTTGAAGATGAAACTTTGAGATAAAATATGTCATAAAAAATTTGTTCAGCCAGATCAGATGTACGCGCTTGCATGATTGACGCGCGCATACGAGGGTTGCTCCAGCAACCCGTAAACCTTGAAAGTTATATACCTAAACCGTCCCTTTTCATGTACGTAAAACTGCAATAAGTCCCATGTAGTTTATGAGATGATTACGCAAAGATAGAGGAGAACTTGCTGGCTTATATAATTTAAGACTTATGACCAGACTCTATGTTGCCAACGTTTTTGTTGGCATTATTAAGCTTTACAATTTTTATCCAGAACTCAATGACGTATCACTCATCGTTAAGTAAGTAACCATTCGTTTTTCTACGACTTTGCAAAGCCAACTATCACGAAAACGTATTTTCGTGTTTCAGGTTAATATAGCCTATCACCCTTACAACTACTCATTGGTGAAAGAATTTTCAATTCAGTTTCAGAGATTATCTCCTCACAAACATTACCAGCACTTAGCTTGATTGTGTTTTTTTTTTAATTTTTTGTATGTAAAGTGAGTAATGTAACTTAACAAATATATATTTTAGTTAATAATTAAAAGTGTAAACAAGGATCGCACAGTTGAAGCCAATATGAGCCCTTTAGTTTTTACCACACTCATAAATTGTAATTTAACATTCTTGTTTCCGATAATGTCAATTAACATAAGTATCTCTTTAGTAACTCTTCAATAAGTCAAGTTAGTTTTTTGTTACCCAGCGACGCAAGTCCACTAATTTTTTGTTAGTTATAAGCTCATATTTTAAACGATAAAAGTTGTTACCTAGCTTCAAACTATTTTTTAAATTATATCTGCACATATAACACCACCGTACTTAACTAGTGTAAATAACTTATTTTTCGTACATCCGTTATCCGGTATAACCAGAAGTTATATTATACATTATAGTGGTAATTATTAAATCGAATTGTAGACAAAGATTCCCACATACACCTTTTACTTATGACGCAATTATAACTAGAATTACGTATTAAACACTTTCACTGTATTACATAAACCCAAATGTATAAGATTCATAACGGGATGCACACAGCCGAAACTGAGATAAACACCTATATGTTCATTATATTTTTAACCGACTTCGAAAAAAGAGGAAGGTGGTTATTATGTTGCAGACCTTCGCGGTTCATGGACCAGACCATCTAGATGATGATGTCCAATGATTTCGATTTGCAGCCCGCACGCTGAAGTCACAAGGCCAACACTGTGCTTTTTAATATTATATAGCCAATAAATCTTTTTCAAATACGTATTTAGTTAGAAAAAGTTTACATTTAGTTATTATTAAGTTAAACATATCTTTAGTTTTGTCATAAATGGAAGGTATATGTATTATAAACAATATTGCATATAATTTATGTTTATTTTTGACAGAACTAAAGACGAATCTCTTACTGTTTGTCTTCTATATTCTACGATGTTCGTCTTAATGTAATTTACATTGTGTTAATACTAGATTAAAAGTACACTTATAACTAAGGGGAACAATTATCAACAACTATCAAACTAATTGCAAATTAGATTCAACAAAAAAATATTGAATACAATATCGAATTTCTTATTACTATCTATATTATTACTCACAAATTTTTCAGAAGCAATACACTTTAAAATAATGCACTCTAACAATTCCTGTATAAAAACAATACTATAAATAATTTTCTTCAAATCCCACACATTACTTCCTACATATAATCGATATAAATAATTAAAAAATACCAAATAGAACATATCGACTACCTAGCATGCAATTATTGTTGGCAATCACGCAACGTTTCATACTGGTGCTAAAATAGCTGAAATACTAAGCGAGACACGATATTTTCCACGAATTTTTCGTGTATTTGTGGTTCAAATATATATGGACTTGTTAGTAACACGAACGCTTTTGGCTACGAGATTTATTATATATTTATATTTATTCATATGGTAAATCTAGAACCTGTTTATAAAGTGCGAGTTACTAGTTTGCTGCTAAAATCCGTGATGAACCACTTTTATGGAGATATCAAAACTTCTGAGTTCTACGGCTAATGCATAAAGTAGGAATGTGAGGAATGAATAGATTTAAATTCGTAAATAGACTTTCGCGTTTATTAGTATGCATCTAGACATTGTAATGCAGGCATTTAGCGCGGGTCAATCCGCTTAGCTCATTAAGCAAAGTCCGGTCTGATTGCTAAAGGAAAACGAGCTCAGACGTCTCGTTCACCGGAACTTTCTTATGTAAAAAGTCAATACGAATGAGTATATTTGTGTCATTCGTCATATTTATTTCGACATTGTCGTCAAATAAGACTTAAAAGCTAAAACTATATAACTTTAACTTCCTACGTAGCTTAGTAGTTGACATGAGATATAAGTAATGGATGTACAGATAAAAGATACAGATGGAGGAAGCTAAGAAGAGATCAAATGGAAAGTTCCGGAGGAGGCCTTTCCACAAGGGGTCCAATCTGCAGAACACAGAGTAACGGAAATAACAATAACTAAAGTAGTTTAAAAGTATAATAAAAAAATTAACACAGATTTTATGTATTTTTAACCGTATGGAATTAAATTACATTATTATTACAAGCAATGGCTTTAATTAGATGCAGGATTTGTCCCAGCAATAAAATCTTAGTGTGTATAGAAGTGAGTTGGTCTTAAAATTTAACAGTCAAACATACACAACATACAGTGTTAGACTTATATTACTTATGGTATTACAACAGGTATTTGTTGTTCCATTTTTAAAAATGTGGTGGATACAAAACCTACGCTAGGGTGGAATGTACCCAAGTTTTAGTAGGCTCACCCGGTTGTATGAATTAAAGGATGGTGTGAGTCGAGTCCCTCATATCTTTTGAGGCCGCAACTAGCATTTCCTCCTTCCTAAAAACACCTGGGGCTCGAACCGGTTGTCAACCCAAAAACCTGTTCTTATAAACAATATTGAAGACGTTCTTATATTTATAATATCTTATATCTTATAGTATAATTATAATTAATAATTTCTAAAGGAAACTACTTCATATATGTGATGCTTCCTTTGACTAAACTCTCTTAGATTTAGGTATTTAATTTGTGATGTTAACTCTACTCTGTTGTAGTTATTTTTTTAATAAAACATTGAACATTAAAACAAGATTCGTTTCCGATCGACCTCAGGAAGTTGGGGGTCACTTTAACATGTTAATTTGATATTTAAATGTTATATTACAGGGACATTTTTTGTGTGAAATCTTTGCATACACAACCTGCATCGTGCTGTTGGGTTTTACGTGTCTGTTGGGAGGAGGCTTTATGAGGCCCAGACCTAAAAGGTTGTAGCACCATTGTTTTTTTTTATTCGTGCTGATTAATATGCTTAACTTCTAAATCTAAGTGAACAAAATACAGCCTTAGACCGTATATGTCATATCGCGTAAACGTCAAAAACGTATTTGATTTTGACATACGGGTCATGTCATGTATCATGCACGCTAAGTCGCGAATTTTACACTGAGAATACGTGAGTTAGGCTTTTCTAGTATATGTATGATCTTGTAGGCGTTTGCGAGAAGATTTTCTAATAGAGTAGGGCAATGGCAAAAGCAGTAATGTGAAGTTTCACATTTTCTATTACCGTATATGCATCGTACAGCACAAAGCCTGTACGATGCCTGAAAATAGTTGTCATTTATTTAAAGGTATTACTGTGTAATAATATATTTTATGTAAAGTATTACTTATTATTTATCTATTGTCAACTGTTAAGCTATTAGAGAAGCTAATTTATGTTCAGCAACCTTGAAATGGGAACAGATAAATTGTAAATTATGTATTCATTAATTATTCGAATTCAGGATCCGCGGAAATGTTTATGATTTTTTTTATTTAATATGTATAAAACATTCTGTTCTAACTAATTTATCGTACTCAGGATCCGCTGGATATATAATATTAAGCTCTAATTCAATTATTTTTTTTGAATTAATTGCATTGTAATGTCAGATTTTTGTCACTTACTTGTTCTAGAAGACGACTTTTAAATGTCTTTTTAATGAGCATAAACGCGTTTCTAATACATAATTTAAGTACACGTTTCAAGTAATTTTCATTAGTCGACATCGAGAGATGGTCTTCAATCGTGTTCACGTAAACCAAAGACGATTCCAAATACCAGTTAAAAATTTAATAAACCTCGGTTCACGTATCTAAGTTACTTCGGAATTAATACGGCGTTTGCCGCAAAAGTTCGTGTTAAAGCTTATTCCAAGAAGTTCCAATTAAAACCTTGAATGAAAGTAAATCTTTACATTACATTTAGGTAATTATGAGAACGCGTTCGTTTACTAATGTGATTTTGTAGAATAAATTGAAAATATCTTGCCCAGTGAAGAAATCTAAGGTTTCAGTTTTTGCGGAACATTTATGACATAAGACTATAAGCACGAGCCGAAATATATCTGTATATAGGTAAGAAAAACCAGTGCCACCTATAGGGTTCAGCCTCAGATTTCTGTAGTTTTTCTTGATAGTCAAGTCATTAAGCAGCCTTCGGTGTTTGACGCATGTCGTCGACTGCGTCTAAAGCATGCTGGTTTTCTCGCGATATTCTCCATCATCAAGAAAACCAAAGAAAACGTGATCGAACGTATGACCTCATGGTTAAGAGTCTCTCGCTCAATTCACTAATCCAACACTGTTCTGATGATAAAGACGATTAGGATTTCTTCCTAACTTTAAACTAAGACGACATAATTAGAAATAAGATGGCGTTTAAGTTACGGGAATTATTTTCATTGTAAGAAATCAAATTACCACTTTTTATATATATATTATGGCAATAGTTTTAACTTTACGCCAGTTTAGCAAACTACCAATCAAATAAAAAAAATATTAATAGAAACTATTTAAATCTTGCACAGATAAATTATAACGAATAATCAGTAATTGACAGTGAGAATTGACATTGACACCTAAATTACAATGTCAAGATTGACATGACATAAGGTTAAATCATTACAAAGTAACGTAGAATATTTATTTTTACTCTATTTCATTGTAGACTACGGAAATTGACAACTATTTATAAACATTTCTAAACGTTCAATGAAAAGGGGCGAGAATATTGTTAGGTGTTTTGTCAATAAGTGGGTTAATGACATTGATACTACACAGCTATTGAATACAATTTATACATTCCGAAACGTTCAGTGTAAAACTAAGCCTGGTTTTGCGTGCTGTCAAAAATTACACTTACCCAATGCAAGTTTGATTAAAGATATGCCTGATATGTTGAAATGCTTTTGATTCATTTATATTTTGTCTTGTTTCAAATTGTAATCTTGTGAAAAAGTTACATTTTCATTTATTACAAATATACTATTACGTCATTTTAGTTATACTTACAACTGCTACAGCAAGCTCTCAAAAACTCATATTTCCCGCCAATTAGAACGACATCTTTATCCTTTGAAAGGTTTCCTTTTTTGTATTTGTCAACTTTATTATAATTGAGACTTTCAAGGCAGTCAATTAATTCATAAAAACTTAAATAATCCAATGACTTTAAAAAAAATGTAGTCGAAGCATCTTTATGATAATAAGCCACAATTAAAAAAATATAATGCCATATTAAAAAAGAACTAACATTTATATTAAGAAGAATTAAATCCATTTTATGCAAAGGATATGTGTAAATGGTCAAATAGAAGGGAGTGTAGGTTCCGCAGACATTTGCTAGGAATGCGGTCACCTCGGTGCACCGGCTTGCCTAGTAAACATTACGATACTGTATTACATATAATCTATATCTACTATTTACAAATAATCCCTTCTATAAGGCTCGGATATGTATGATATGATTTAAGGAATGTTTCTTAAACGGATTGCAATGAGAACTAAGTGACAAGGTAACAAATTACAGGTGTCTGACAATGGTTTGGTTTTTAATAAAGAACTCTTCAGTAGGTGACAATAACCAAAAGTCATGTAAAAATCACTATGTGAAACTAGCTCCCCACTGGAGTATTCCCGAACCAATACGACTTAGGTTTCTATAAAAGGTGGCCATCAAGTGAGCCTCCTGTTACATCTAAACACTGTGATTAGTAAAACGGAAGTAATAACATGACGTATCATGTCACGTGTCAATGCGTATTGGACTAGAGACGCTGTTGACCAATCACAATTCAACGAAACAACCGTTCCGTTTTACATTTCTATCCAGTTGTTTTGTTGTCGTAAGTTCAGACCAACAAAATTGAAATGCAAATTTTTTAAACCAAACATCTAGAGTTCGATAGAAGTATAGTCTAGTGAGAAAATTTTAACTTTCACTAACAGATTTATAATTTATAACAATATTTTTATATAAAATCACCGTATTCAACGAAAGCGATTCGAATTCCTCGACGACCAAACACTTTCCTAGAGTCTTTATCTCTTGACTTTGCATAGATATGTAGGGTCCCTCTGCATCTTCATTTCATCATCTGCATTTACCATTGAGAGTCTTCGGAGAAGTTGTTCAGATGACCTGGAGCTGAGTTCCATCATCGGTCGTCGAAAAGCCAGAAACGCACTGCGGCACTTGCGAACTTTATGGCAGTGTAAATGTCCATGGTGAGCCACCTGCCCGTTTTCTGAACTATATAAAACTAAATAGATGGACCGATTGGGGATTATTTCCTTATTTTGGGAATGATTCAGTTTTATAATTAGGTGATTTTTTCGTATTAAATTTTTGATAAAGTTAGCTATCTTTCTAAGCTTGGCGGTCGATTGTGATAGATATAATTCTCAAGCTAATAACCAGTTTAATATTTGATTAATAGCGAAAATCGAATATGGACGACACCCGGTACTAGGTTTTACCTTCTAATAAGACTATAAATATCTATGACCGACGCGACTAGTGAATTATATGATAGTGCTGATTCGCTATTCAAGGTCGCTTAAGTGAACGAACGGAACAGTAACTCAACTATAAAAAATATTTAAAATATGTCTTTATTAATTTATAAATTATAATCAACTGCTTGTAACAACCAATGATAATTATAATACTTTTTTTAATTATAAAACTTTAAAGTTATTCATATCCCCAACTGCGTGGAAGTACTAAATAAGAATGAGGTTTAAAAATATATCCGACCTCAAAAAACCCGAATTTACAATTACATTTTTTTATTCTGTATTCACACAGCTGAACTGGTATACTATTACTGTGGTGTCTTAAAAAAACCTCACAAAATATTGTCAATATGATGTTATATTTGACTTTGAACATGTTAACGTTTCACAATACAATGAAGCAATCACGCAAATGCTTAATAAAACAAAATTAAACATCTTTTGTTTTACGTGTACGGTACAGGTTTTTAATGCACAAATATTATTATAATAGAAAAGCGTTTTTATATTGTTAATTGATTATTTAAATAAATGTAATAAAATTTTCTTTTTATAACGTAAAAACATGAATAGTTTTGAAAATGTATTTCAATTATTTACCTTTATACAAATTTACGCGGGATTTTGCATGACACCTGACACAATCCGCGTTTGTTTATGACAACCGTATCATGGATGCTAGAAAACCTTGCAGTAGTGCAAAAACACTATTAGGCACCCGATAAAATGTTTTTTTTTTTCTTATTCCAAGAGATGTGCAAGTACGAAAATGTTGTTTATAATGTTACAGAAGGGACAACGTAAATATTATGTTTATATTGTTATGAATATCATTTTAACGCTGTATACTAGTTATAGACATCTTAGTGTGTTAGTGTTACATTAAGCAATTAAAAAGCCGTATATACACCTACAGCCGGAACTAGCTACCCCTATTTTCGAACCAATTCTACTAGGGCTATTTAAGGAAAGAGCGTACCAATTCTTAAATGGCCTGCAACGCACTTACGAGCTCTCTGATAATGTGAGTGTATGAGCGGCGGTATCACTTAACATCAAATTAGCTTCCTGCGCGTTTGCAATAAAAAAAAAGTGTAGAAAACTTCAGTAACATTTTCCGACTAAATATACTTAATTATTCGAAACTTAGAAACAAGCCAAATTAAAATTGTGTACATATTTCCTATTAACATTATAAATTTTAAAGTATCTTAGAACAAGCAATTTATTCCACCAGAAATATCCAGAATGCAAAATATTTAACGTGAGATTATTCGATCTACTTGTCAAATTGTAACGTGTCAATCGTCAACAACCACCTGTCAAAGTTTGTGTCATTAGAATTAAAGATGTAAGGTGTTGTCACTGAACCTAAAATACAGTTGTAACGGTATACGAGTATCATAATAAAATAAAACTAAATAAATACACGAAGGCTTGTGTCGCTAATGAAATGGGGTATTAAAAAGTTAATTACTTTGGATTTCCGCAAGTTGTAATAGCGTATTTATTACATGGTGTCAAAGTGTATTTTACAATGGATGGACTTTAATATTTTATCAGTCTTACTTTGAAACTCATAACTTCTTCCGCACTGAAAGTCATTTTGTATCCAGAACTTTAACAATAGAATAATAATAAATAAATTATATATATAAAATTCTCGTATCTCGTGTCGCTTATATCCACTCCAAAAGGCTTGACTGTCGGCTTGATTCGGTAGGCCTAGTCGTAAACATTCTTTTAAGGCCCTTCCAATTTTTAAAATTTTTTGTAGTTTGTTTAAAAAAAACCTCTTCTACCACCATTCCAAATATTTTAATAACGACGTTAGTACAATCAAGTTATTACACGAAGTTATAAAACCTTTTTCGAGTTTTTGAATATATAACAAATTTAAATGTGTACCTAATACACCTCCAATGAACCATTTCATCAACTTGTAATCAAATTTCACTTTCAATGAACATGATTAGGTTATGTAAGCTGTTCGAGTACTTGCTTGGCTAATATGTTAGTGGTTCAATAGATACGCCTTTCTTTAGTATCAATTTGTATATGAAAGCAATTATTGTGATATTGTTAATAAACGCCTCTACGAGTTTATGTAATCGCCTTAAGCTATCGCAGAATATGCTTAGATTATTAAGAATAACCCCACATACACACCCATACTACTCATCACACCATTTAATTAAATTTATATTAATAAAAAATAAAAATAAAAAAAATATGTAAATAATTATAAGTTTATAATAATAATACATAGAGCTTCAATCCGTTTAAAAACTGTTTTCTTAATGCGTAAAAGCTTTGTTAACAAACGACAATACTATGTATTCAAACAATTTCAGACAATTTTGAATCGTTAAATATATTATGTTTTCCATCTTTATATATGATTGTTTTAAGTTTTACCTATATTATTTATGTTAGGTTAGGTTAGGAAGAAGTATGAAGTATGACTTTAATATGATTTTTGTGTTAAGCTAGCTTGCGCGCAAAAAGTGATAAAAAATATGCATGAATTTTGGAACGGATTCTCTATGTGCGCATTTTTTTACAGAATGGGCCTCAAACGGGCTGTGGCCTCATCTGATGTGTAAGTGATAACAAGAAAACTCAATGGCAGAGGGCTTTGTATCATATGGTTTAATAATAAATAATACGTCACTTTTGACACAATCATATTTCTGTCATGAATAAAGTTAAGAGTTTTAATCTAGTTAAATGCTAATATGTTGTATAATGTTTATTCATAATACTCAGCAACATTTTAAAATATACGAAGAATTCCATGTCTGACATATTTTAATGTCACGTATAACACTTGTTATCGAAATTGCATTTTGAAATAACATAGTAGCTACAATGTTTTCTAAGGGCATCAAATATATAAACATTAGAATTACACAAAAAAAAATCTTTTTATATTTTGCCGAACAGGTATTGTGTAAGATTGAAAAAAAATCTTCTTGCCTCTTATAGTACCAAAAGGTCAAGCCGGATTCCCCGATGACAGAACCCGTGCTGTCACGAAATATGTAAAATGGAATGTCCTACACATATAGTATAGTATACAGTGTACTAAGGATTGAGATAAAGCGCACAAAGCCACGCCGTTGTCCAGGGCTATTGCTGGTGGTGCCGTGGGGTTTTAGTGGGTACGCACAAAAGCGAGGCCCTCATAACTCTTTTAGATTTAGAAGAAGGAAAACAAAGATGCTCCTGACCAATCACAATCAAACGGAACGCGCTATCGTTTTGGCTTTCGTAATCTCGCTCACTTTTTCGCAAGGCCTGTATACGTTTATCATATAATAGCAGTGCAACTTGTTAAAGAGTTGGGGAGGGTATGTCCAAGATAGGCCAACCACTCTAAACTTACCAATCTCCACACCTTATAAAAAATATTCTATTGTATATTAATGACTTCACATTCATAACGTGAAAATATTCCTTAAAATAATCAATAGAAATACTTTCTTTATTATCTTGCGCACGCGATGATCGCAGTGTCATGCGCCGGAAAAATTATGTATCTACCTGTAAATATCAGTAATGTCAATAAACGTATAATTACATTTTAAATTTTAAAAAATATTGGAGTTCTACAATAGTATTATATTTATTCAATATAAATATTTTTTTCCTAATTTTATTTTTAAAAGACTCCCAACTGTCGTGCATGTGCTTACAAACATTTTGTAAAAAAAACTTTGGCGATTTCAGAGATTGTCGGAGAGTAAATGGCCAGTTCTTTTCGTCAGTTTTACATTCTGAATTTGAGAACTGGCAGCAAATGTGAATTTAAAACCATAAACTTTTCACTGACGTTCAGTGTCCAAAGTTACCTACATGAATAAATGTTATTTTGATGTTATTAAACCACAGTTTTTGGGTAAGATTCAGAAACGTCATATAGCGTGTAAGTCAGATTCCCGTACGTCAAAAATTTATTGGATTTTGACATGTAGGACTCATGGTTCGCGCTTAATCTCGTTTCTGAATTTAGACGCTTTACTTCTGACCCGGAGTTTGATAAATCTTCGGTTCGCGTTATAACATAAAATTAAATTTCTGTCTCTTCTTGGATGCCCATATCGCCATTAACGAACATATTTTGATTAAACTTGGAGTGTTGCTTCTGTTAAAAGTTAGTTTCTATTATGTCGCTTAGAAAATCATTTAATAAAAGAAGTAGTGAAATATATGGTACGGGACTTTTTAGTCCACAGACTATATTTCACCGTTAAGTATTACATATGCACACATCTTCTAGTTTTTGCGGCTTTCGCCCGGTACCGGTTGCCTTACGTAAATACGCGCCTTTTGTCTGACCGCACGAAATAGCCAGCAATACTTGTTATTTGATGTTGTGGTTATCTTCAGTAATGACAGGATAGATTTGATTGTTTGTTTGCATTGAAATTCAAAAAGTACTAGACCGATTTGAAAGATTCTTTTACCAATAGAATCCCTAAAACAGACTTTAGTATATTTAAAAAAGTTAGAGATCCCAGATCCTAATAACCCAATGTGTGAAAATACCAATAAAAATCTCTCCATCGCATAGGCTTCGAAAACTATTGACATTAGAGCAAAGTGATATACTTAATACAGTTTTATTCTTCAAACATACTATATTTAATAAATAAATATAAACAAAGACGCTTTATCAGTCAGTTGGTTCTTTTACAGGAAATACATATGCTAGAAATTGTCACCAAAATTAATTTTTTAGGACAAGTTTGACATTACATCATATCAATGTCAAACGGCAGTGTGTCTATCGCATAAGAGCCAAAAATATTAGTACCCTTTTGTGGTCTTTCTGCTCTGAGCAGTTTCGAAGTTGAAACAACAGATTACAAAAATCAAATTAAAAACAAAAGTTCACAGGTGGTAAAATAAATATAATAGATAAAATTATATAAACAAATATATAATAATCTGTGTTTTCCATTTTTTTTTTCAGGCACTAGCAACATTTTTTGGAGAACAGTCCTTGTACTGTGTAGACCAATCCCTAAGTTTTGTATGCAATTTTGATGTATCTCATCCGTAGATGATATGGCAAAAACTCAAAATAGAAACAATCGCTATTGGGAGTTACAGGGTAACGACACTGGTTTTTTATAGGAGACGATATAGGGGGAATACGAGCCTACGGAAAGCCCATTGACACCCAGTTTGGTGGATGATCTGCCGGATTAGAAGTATGCTCCCTTTTTTTAAACAACTGGAACTAATTACTCCCAGGGAATACCTCCATCGGGAGTTCCACAATTTCCGACTTCGCTGCCTAGTGAAGCAGAGCTCTTTCTTAGCAGCGGCTCAGTAGTTACTTAACATTTCATTTTATACCAAATGCTAAACACGCATGGGAACATTCGGCTAATAAAAATGATTACGAGACATAATCAATGTTTATTCATGTATTTCAAATTAATTATCATGCCATTATTCGATGCAACCAAATGCAATGTTTGCAATTGGCCAATGCAATTTCTTAGTCGTTTCAACGATTCCAAGATTCATACAAATTTATAATCTAACCTGTTCATAGTTTAAAAAACGTAAGCCAAAGATAATATTGTTTATAGTTTTCATTCTGAAAGGGTTCGTGTAAACAATCAAATCAATATATAACAAACGAATTCATAATGTTAAAATATATTTGTATAATATTAAAAGATTGAAAAAAATCCCGTAAAGTACAAACTTTAAAACCAAGTTATAATGAACCAATTATTGGAATGATTGCCAATAACTATACAAAATATTAAAGAGCGGTAACCACAAACTTAAAATAACTAATTAGCGATTATCAGTACGGCTTTCGTCGTGGTCGTTCGGCTGGTGACCTTTTAGTATACCTTACACATAGATGGGCAGAGGCAATTGAGTCCAAGGGGGAGGCGCTAGCGGTTAGTTTGGACATAGCGAAAGCCTTCGATCGGGTGTGGCACAAAGCACTGTTCTCGAAGCTTCCAGCCTACGGGCTTCCCGAGAAATTATGCGACTGGATCTCCAGCTTTCTGGCCGATCGGAGCATCAAGGTCGTCGTCGACGGAGCATGTTCCGACCTTAAACCCGTGAATGCTGGGGGGGGGTGGGAAGCTTGGTGTGCTCAGTAAGGCGAGACGGTACTTCACTCCGGGCCACCGCTTGCAACTCTATAAAGCGCAAATACGGCCCCACATGGAATACTGTTCTCACCTCTGGGCGGGGGCTCCCCAGTACCAGCTCCTTCCACTTGACCGTATCCAACGAAGAGCGGTTCGAATCGTCGATGACCAATCCCTCTCCGAGCGGCTCGATCCTTTGGCGTTGCGTAGAGATGTGGGGTCACTCTGCATCTTCTACCGCATTTACCATGGAGAGTGTTCAGAGGAGTTGTTCGGATTAATACCTGCAGCTGAGTTTCATCATCGGACGTCGAGGCAGAATACAAAATTCCACCCGTATCACCTCGACGTCCGCCGTTCCACGACTGAGCGTTTTTCAAGGCAATTTTTGCCGCGCACCACCGCTATGTGGAACCAGCTGCCCACTGAAGTATTTCCGAACCAATTCGACTTAGGGTCCTTCAAGAAAAGAGCGTACAAATTCTTAAAAGGCCGGCAACGCACTCGCGAGCCCTCTGGCATTGAGAGTGTCCATGGGCGGCGGTATCACTCAACATCAGGTGAGCCTCCTGCCCGTTTGCCCCCTATTTTATAAAAAAAAAAAAAAAAACTTACATTAATTGTACACTTACGAACGTCAACAGAAAATATGTTAAATTGATTCTAAATTTATATTTAGAATCAAGAAACTCTCCGCCACTCTTTTTAATCGCTAAGTTTTGAGTTATACAAATTGTTTGAACTGGAGGAAATCAATCCCAAGGATTAGGATCATTTAAATAATTTACAAAAAGCTTCATTGATTAATTTACGTTTAAACGTTAGGTATTATGGTGTATTCTAGATATTTACTTTGTATCAATACTTCATTTTGTCCAAAGAAAACCAGTTTCTGCACATATTTTACATGATTTCCCACTAGTGGTATCTATTATCATTCGTACAAGGGCAGGTGGCCCTAGAGACTAAGTTTTACTGGTAAACAACTCCGTGATTCTGCGGTTAAACATAGACGCTAAAATTCCTTCTATTTAGATTTTTTGAAATTTAAACATAATACGTAAACACCATGGGAAATGATCGACACGCCCTTGAATTTATATTAGAATCGATAATCGGATGTATCGACTAATCGATATTCGTGTGACGAGTATGTTTATTCAAATGCTAATTTATTGTCACGCTTCATTACATTCTTTTTCATAGAATTTGTTTTGTAAATGAGGTAGCATTTGCCAACAAGGTTATTCAATTGTTAACCTGAGTAGCTGAGTAGAATCATGTATGTAATAATAAAATTGTAGTCGAATTTATCACCTAATTGCAGCAGTGGAAGCCTGCTGGGCCCATAACCCAGAGGTGCATGGATCGAAACCACGCTGTGCTGCCAAAAAATTATGTACCACAAAGAACGGTTCGGTGGCCGTCGATACACAATCTCATACTAGAATAATAAATCCTGAGTACATACCTCGTTACAGTATCTTCTTACCAGGAAGAAAGGCACATAATATTATCAGCCGTAAGGATTTGGAGAAATTCTATTAGTTTGTGAACAAATAGAGGTTAGACTGATGCTAATACCTTGCCTCACGATAGTTCTCAAAAACGCACTAAACACTCACTATAATATTCTAAATAGTGGACGTAACTATTATCAATTATAATTAACAAAAAGTATATATCAAAATAAAAATGTGTCTAACGTAACCTCAACTAAATCTCAACAATGATTCAACTAATAAATGTGACGGTCGGCCCAGAAAAAATACCCTCACCAAAAATTATTAAATTGAAATTATGTATTTCGAACATCACCTAATTTGGCAAAACCCATAAATCGTTGTACAACTATGGCGTTGGCCTAGTGGCTTCAGCATAATATTCAAAACACAAACGAACAGTATTTACAATATTCTTATCCTTCATAGTAATAATAATAATTGTAAATTGATATATAGAAATGTAATGTAATGTAAATAAAGGTGAAAAGTTCTAAGTTCTACATCGAATAACTCTTTAACAGGTAGTGTTAACAAGAACGCAGAGTGCTAAGTATATAATGTACTGTGACAAATTTCAAGAACAATCAGTTATGTGGGGTAACGGTGTATATAATGGGAAAAATCTAGATCTTTGTCCCAATTATTAGGATATTAGTTGAGTCATTTACTCTCATTCGTATAAAATTATATTTTTAATTAGTTTTTTTACATCTAAAGTAGTAGCATTTTAGACAGTTATGGATACGTACTAAAAATAAGAAAAATACAAAAAGTTAATAGCGAAGTAAAGGACGAAAATCATATAAATTGCAGTGGGCGGGACACATAGCAAGATCCACGGATAAAAGATGTACTTTCAAGACAACAATATGCCAAGAGAAAGAAGTAAGGAGGCAGAAGACAAAGGCGCCAAGATAAAGATGGATAGAAGATAGCGGAAGCGAAGAGAAAGAAATCCATGGACACAGCCGTACATGGCCTTGTCTGATTAATGAAATTGAACGAAGTTACGAAAAAAAATATAGTTATAATTAAGTCAATTATATATATTAAATTATTTATTGGAAGTAAACGTGTTTTTTATTATAGAGGTCTACAGTGGTAATAAGACTTAACAGTAATCTGCTATATAAAGCTAATGCTTTACCTAAATGACACATTCTGCGTTCGATTTTAGGATATATTGTCTTAAAAATAATCAGAAATCCTGTGCTAACTCTATACAGCACCATTGAATGTACTGCATATTTCTGGCAGCTAGACACAATTTCGACGTATTATTTATATGCACACCAATAACTATTCCTTACAGCAAAACAAAAGTAATGAACGCAGTATTACAGATACGCTATTAGAATTAAAGCACGTCAATATGATTGTATAAGTTGTCAACTGTAAATTTTACGTAAACCGAAAATTGCGGTAATTGTCAATTGTCATTTTGATAATTCAAATTGATCTGAATATTGCAATAAACTTGTAACAACCTATTTCGTCTATAAAATATCAACTTATTTTCTCTATTATTATTTTAAAAAGTTACCAGCAATATTTGGTTAAAATCTCTCTCTAATGCTTTACATAGCATTGGAATTGGTACTTTCAGAGATTAAATATATATATATATATATTTAGCGTAAAATAAAATTGAATAATATTACTCCGATCTACCCAAGGTAAAATCGTATTTGGTCAGTATGTGTTTCGAAACTCAAGATGGCAATGATTCTTGTATTGGCTTTCACTTGGAGTTGATAACGATCTACAATTATGTTGATTATATTTTAACAATATGCTTTGAAGGTAAGAATGAAAAAGGTAGGTAGGTGAAGGTAGCAGAGACTACATTTCTTCACTTGCTATGGACCTGGCATAGCTCTCTGGTTCCCACTCCACCTTGGCACTTGGAAGCTCTGGCTTTGGGAGACATTTTTTGGAGAAGAGCTGAAGCCAGGAGTGGTGGTTTTGACCCACCTCTGGAGGTAGTCAAGGTGTGGAAGGAGGAGTATCGCCGCTTAATTTTGCGAGAATGGAGGGAAGAGTTAAGTGAATGTCGGTTTGGTTTACATACCGTTGATCTTATTCGTCCCTTTTTGAAACACTGGGTGGACCGACGGTGGGGATCGCTTTCCTATCGGCTCGTGCAGGTTCTCTCTGGCCATGGATGCTTCGGAAGTTATCTGCATCGAATCGTTGGAAGAGAGGCGACACCCGCTTGTCATCATTGTGACTGTTTAGAAGATACGGTGAGGCATACAGTGGAGGAGTGTCCGGCTTGGTACTACTTTCGCTCGGTGCTTGCTGATAGCATTGATGGCAATCTGTCGCTTCCACTAATTATTCAAAGAATGGTGGAAGCTGACAATGACGGTCCTTGGAATGCCTTCAAGGCTTTTTGTGAGGTCGTCATGAGTCAGAAAGAGAATGCGGAGCGTCAGCGTGAAAATGATTCAGATGCTCCGCAAGTAAGGAAACGACGACCGGGGCAGCGACGCCGTGTTTTCGCACGTCTGCCCTAAGTTAAGATTTGGAAGATTTGTGTGTGAGAGGAGTCATGTGGCATTGTGGCATTCGCGTTTGGATAAGGATAGGGCTCAGCTGTTACCTGCCGTCGCCCATTGGCGAGCTGAAGTCATCCGTCAGGTTTTAGTGGGTAGGGTTTATTAAGTCTGAGTCCCACATAATCCCTGCTGGTGTAAAATACCGTAGGGATATGCGTAAAAGCATTTCCTGACGAAAAAAAAAAAAAAAAATGCTCTCGCTCGATGCTCGCTCGGTTCGCTCGTACGATGAAGGAAAACATCGCGAGAAAGCCACCATGTCTTAGACCCAAAAGTTGACGAACTTGCCTTTTAGAAATGCTCACGGAACGGAAACAGAAATCTAAGGAACAGACCTTAAAGGCTGTGACGCCATTGTAATGTATGTACGATAAGACGACTCCACCTCTAACCTACTTTTAGTTCTGTATTTTTAGCGACAAATAGCGTTCCTTTACGTGAAGTATTCTCTACCTAAGCCAAAAACCAGGTCACGCAGAATATACGATTTTATCTATAAGTCATCATAACTAAAAAGCATAAACACGGGAAAAAAATCCACGTAAGGTCGCCGTAGTCGAGGATATTCAAATTTAGAAGCGATACCCTTTTCAGAGCATCATTACGAAATAGCGTATTTGACATCGATTTAAGAATTACCCAACTAGTTACTTATTCGGGCGACGCGCGAACCACTGACACGAGTTTAGCAATTTAGGTACAGACATGTTTAATTAACTATTACGACATTTTTAACCTAACCGTCTAGGCATGTGGCGCAAAACCCAAGGACCCAGGATTCGGTTAACTGCGATGTTTCGGACCACCGACAGAATTATTTCTGCCCTATAAACCCAAATGAGTCAGCCCCTACCAGCTATATGGCTCTTGAAGATAGGCCGAAAGTTATTTATCTATCCTGAAGAATCTTCAAACCACCACAGGACGTAGGTCCAAGTGTCTGTCGAGATGTTGCATTTATACTCAGCGGTCGTTAGCGCGTTTCACGATGTCACCGCATTATTGTATATGTATATACTGAAAATATAACATGATTCCTAGTTCAAATCAAGGAATGAATCAATTAACGAAATAGACAGAAGTAAAGTGATAATGTAACGTAATACATAATTATAAAAGTCTTCTAGACAAAATTGCATTTGTCTGTAACAGAACATGCGAAGAAAATCAGATTGTATCTATATTATTGTATGCACAGCATTCTTGCAAATAAATAATTCTTATCAAAGACATTTGGAATGGACAAAATGGAGCATGAAATCGTTTAAAAATATATTTTCGAGTTAAGAAAATATGTAGTGTAATATTCCCAGTATCTCCTAAATTAAATTACGAAATCCGCGACAGGCCTATCGTGATTCGCATACTAATTAAAGTCACTTAAAAGATCCAAAATTGTAGCAGGAAATACAAAAAAACTAGTAATTAACGTGATAAACGAGGCTGCACGTAATTACAACGCAGATCCTAAAGTATAACTTGAATTCTAAAAAGTATCAACTAATACACTGTACACGTAATTTAAAAATGTATTTAATCTAACAATAATAGAAGAAGCTAGATTATAGGAAACTAGAGTGCCTGAAGTGTTAGCCTTTAAGCGCGTTCTAATCTCGGCTGTGCCCTAAGCGATACTTGCATTGCACCCGACAGCTCTACAATCCAGGGTGAATAGGCCGATGTAAGTATGGCCCTTGCTGTACCAAGGACCATTCCACATCATTCATGGCTATATGAGGCCTGATTTCAACGGCTGATCGCGTGGCGGGATGCGGACAAGGCTACGCTGTTACCGCGTCCTGCCTCAGGCGATTGCTGCTGGCGCCGTAGGGTCTTAGTTGGCATGCAAGTAGGAAATCCCATATAACTCTTCACCACAAAGCAGTCACGCCACGTAATCCGTAATATACTGTATACTAACGCATATACAGTATATTACAGATTGCCCCTCAATTACAAAAAGGTCGCAATAATCATAAAATAAAACTCTTCTAAAATAACCTGACCAAACAATTCTCGGAGCTGTAACTGTAATCTATAGCTCGTACTATGACAGTAAACAATGTATGAAGACCATGTTTTAACCAAAAATCGACGGTATATCAGGCACAGAAACCTATTGTCTAACCTTAAAACCAGAACCAGGCTGCAATAAGAGTTGAGTTGCTTTTAGAGTTAGAACCAAGTTTCCCAGCTCTTCAGAAAGTCGGTTCGTTACACCTCTGAGATATGCTGACCAATCGCAATGAAACGAAACGCTTCTCGTCTTTTGCTTTAAATTCCTCACGCTCATGGCTACAGTAATAACTAATTGAGAATATTACTTTTAACAACTGAATTCGTAATAAAATTTATTACCGCCTGGCGCGTTTCGCGTCGAAAAACTTTGCATTATCATTAAATATTAACGACTTCGAAACAGCAGTTTACACGATAAGGCTATAATAGCTAAAACTCCAAACTTTGAAGGTTCCAGATAGCACTTTATCAAAGCACCTTACGAGGAAATCGTTCTAGGCACGAAATATCAGCGATAATTCAGAATAGTTTAACTCATTTCTCAATTTACCGGGATGTTAATTTTGCGGGTGAAAATAGTTAATAATTCCAAAAATATTTTACATTGTCCCTTGTAAAATATGAAACTCAATACTTTTATGTTATATAATTGTAATACAATTTCTGTTGAAAATGATTATAATACAATTTGGATTTTAGATTCTTAGCAATTCAGTTATTGTATTAAAATATATATAAATAATATATCTTTAATGCCTGTCACTTGGTTTGTGTGTGTATTACGAAAATTATTAGATACGAATGTGGTCAAACGATACAACATTGTACTGCGAATAAAAATACTTTTTTCATTTTATGTAAGACGTTTACGAATAAAAATCTAAAGACAAAAAATTCTAAAAACAATAATGTCTTAGGAATTTACAAATAAACAGTTTAAACGTTTAAAAGGTAAACACAAATTAATGAGGATTCACGCCCAGAGTCAGTTTTAAATGTCAAGGTGACATTTAAAACAACGAGCTATAAAAATACATGTAAGGTAACTTCAATACTAAATTTAAAAAAGTATAGTTCAAAACATTAATATATCATAATTATCATAAACGAGGAGGGGGAAGTAGATATCCAAAAATGTAAATAACAATGTTACTTTCTTAAATTGATCTAATATATATCAAATATGGTTTATTTTACTTTGCTTATATATCTTTTGGAAATCGGTAAGAAAACAGAGTCAACAACAATGTCAGTGCGTTTGGCAGAATAAAGGGCGAGCACTACATAAATGTGTTATTTGTGTTTATATGCTATAATTTCATAGACTAAAACTGCTATAATCTTGATTTATTCCGTTTTGCGACCTTGCGTGTATACAATTTGTATGTTTAATTACCTGCTTTTAAGACTAATATTAAAGTCCTACTACACACGACATCCTACATAAAACTTGTATTTAAATATATTTTGATTCACGCGGTACATTAAAATAATGATTATCGTCATAGTACATATTTAAGGGCAGCGATTATGCATTGCTTTGGAGGAGCAGTGCCCATATCCTGGTAGTACACCACTCGATTCTTCTATTTTTTTATAGAACAGGACAGGAGGCTCATCTCATGGCAAGTGATGGACCATGCATACTCTCAAGGCCAGAGGGCTCGCTGCCGGCATTTTTAAATTAGTATATTTTTTTCTATGTACGCAAATAAAACTTGTCTGTGACTGTGACTACATATTGTAAGGAAACCGGCACTTAATAACTATTAAATTGCCTTTGTCCACAAAGACAGGAAAGTATACAATCTAGGTTGTAGTTGTAATGCCACTGGATTAATAGAAATTATAGAACTTCTGCTTGTAGAAGCTACTACGCATGTACGCAAAAATGTGAGGAAACTAATACAAACACAAAACATTGTTTATATAAAGATTTGTAGCAGCTCTTACTACGTTCATGAAGCCCAAATTAATTCTAAGACAGATAATTAATCAAGAATAATAAATTATCATACCAAATGTGCTACATCGCTGTTTTTTTCTTCACCAGTTTCGAGATATAATAATAAAGCCCGTTTACACATTCATTTTATCCTATATCCTTTCTACCTTCAGTACCGTCGATCGGAACCCCTTCACGGGTAAAGGCCTCCTCCAGCTTTTTCCAACTGACTCTGTCTATGGCTTTCCTTCTCCATTCGCTTCCTGCTACCGCTTCTATTTCTTCTATCCACCTTTTTTTGGGGCACTCCTTCTTCCCCTTGGTTCTTTCCATACAGCTGTCTTTAAAGTCCACCATTTATCTGTGTATCTTCCTATGCCCCGCCCATTGCCACTTCTGTCTTAGGGCATAATGTAAGGCATTTCGCCGCGCACTTTTTCATTATTTTAGCTATGTTCTCGTTCATTTTAAGGCCTATGTGTGGGCCTGGGTATCCGGAAGCTATATCCAGGATGCTCTCTTCCCTCGGTGAAATAATATGCGCTGTTTCAGCTGTCGCGTGTCAGTATAATAAAAAAAGGAATCCAATAATCGTTAAGACTAAAACTAGCACTTACCATCAACGTATCTCACTCCAAACACTGGATCCTTCCATGATGAATCAAAAAAAAAAGTAAATGCCATACAGTATGCGGTATATATTTAGTGCGCACGCGACAGCACCTACCATCTCGGGTTCGTGTGTCAAAGTCAAATCGACAATTGTCAAATCCTTCTTTGATTGACACCGATTTAGCGCGAACAGCCTACTTTTTCACTTTCTTCGTAGAAGGTCTAGTCACTTCCTTATAAATAATGTGGTAATTGAATTAATTAAATAATTTTGAGAGGAGCATGGTTAATACGATTCCTGGAATAAATCCATAGACTAGAGTTCTGTGTCTATTAAGCTACAGCCATTCCCTCTTTAATATTAGAAAAATATTTGCGGTACCTTAACTATAGCCACGTTTTGCAAACGTCTATCGACTGAGTGGCTGAGCCGGTTTGAGAGGTCATCACTTTCACGTGCCATCTGACGAGTATTTTACTTAAACAATACTAAAATTAATCGGCATATTCGTATATTAGAAAAACCAATCTATGAAACTGATGGAAATTAATTCGAAATTTAAATATCTGTACAAAAGATCTATGGTTTAGGTTTTATGGACGAAAATAACGAAATTACAAGATTAACTCAATTATAAGAGTTCATTTAATGTGTTCTACAAATAGGTACAGATAGAGACGCAGAAGATCGATTACCTATTAAAGAAAACTGATAAGTAAAAATGAGTTACAGTCCACCACAGAAGCTTAAACGCATAAAAACTTAGTATCCCTTTCTCAGTAGACCATAGACGTTGTCTATCCTCTTGATGTAGGCTATACTTTGAGCAGATATACCTAGGTTATAAGGTATTTGAGAAGTCGACTTAATTTTTATTAAACATATGCAAATCTGTGAAGTATGATTGTTTAATCACCACATTTATCAATGCGGTAAAGTTCATCCTTACTATTCTGTGGTATATGTCATAATGTGTACAAGAGAATAATATAATTTTAACATACGGAAGTATTTTCCGCTTACTCTCCAGTCTCAGTATCACCCTATAAGTTTGATAAATATTAAGTTCAGTTTCAGCATTTCTTTATTAGAAAACGAAACAACGCGTCGTGTGTTAGAGAACGTGAATTATGAATTTACAAGTAAGCGTTAATTGACTTTCAGTTTGACCGGAGCGTGACGACAGATATTTGTATAATCTATTTCTCAGCAGTTTTATTTTCTAGAATATTTAATACGTCAAGTTGTCTTTGAATTTAAGTCAAAAGCCAAAAATACGATTAAAAATGGTAACATTAAAAATATACCTTATTCATAAAATTTTCTGTCTCTTCACATCACAATTACAATTTTACAGAAATATTAAAATTAAAATCGAGAAATAATACTGATATATTTTTATGAACTGGCTAAGAATTTACAATACATTTTAATTTTACTAGGTCAAAATACGTAAAATCACTTTATTTGATGTACACATAAACCAAATATTATTAGCTACTAAGCAGTGGCTTCAGCGTGCGACTTTAATTCTTGAGGTCGTAGGTTCGATCCCCGGTCGTACACCAATGGACTTTCTGTTTGCATGTGCACATTTAACATTCGCTCAAACAGTAAAGGAAAACATCGTGAGCTATTCGGCTTGCCTTAGACCTAAAATATCGACGGCCTGTGTCACAGGAAGCGCATCACCTACTTGCCTATTAGATTGACAATTGATCATGGAACAGATACAGAAATCTGGGGCCCAGAACTAAAAAGGTAGTAGCGCCACTGTTTTTTTTTTATATTGTATCAAATGCCTCTTGAAACCTAACTTTTCGGTTTTATTCTACACTACACAGTGTTTATTTAACACGACTAAAAAGCGTTAACCACATGCATAAATCAAAGCGATCCATCAAACAGGTATTTTTCGCAATTACAATAGTTTACTGTTTAGCACTCCAGGGCTGTCAACTATGACGGAAGATTATTAAGATCCGACGTTCGATATTTTATTAATATACATTTGATAAAATGACAGCCAACACAGCACATAGATAACCATTTTCCCCTGGAAGTAAATTTTCCACATCTCGCTAGTTCATCAAAAATATTGATTTGTAATAATAATAGCATTTTCCAATGTTCGATTTATGTACATCACATAAACGAATACTTAGGTAAAGTTATGAATTCCGAAACATTTATATCTTTGAAGCTTTATAACTTTTAATCAACAACCCTATATTCTGCCTACATAGCCGCAAAGAATGGCAAAAATGACGATTGTTAACTGATAACTTATCATTGACCGCAATAGAACTGCATAATTCGCCAATAATATTAATTATACCTGTCTCTAAGTGATTTTTAATCACTGTTATTCAAAAACATTAAATTCAAATTATTGCAACAGATATTTATCTTTCATACCGCACAAACTGAAATGTTTAAACTGATCGAATTTACAATGTTAATATGTATTAAGATAAGTTCAAAATTTAAAACGAATGAAAACAAAATGGTAACGAAGGTGACAAGTGGAATAAGGAGGCCTTCGCTCCTTCGGAGGTCGCGTAGTATTTAATATAATAATAACTTAGAATTATAGTGCTCATAAGAAAAGATTTTTTTATTTATTTGACCAAAAAAGTATAGAGATTTCTTTAGATATTTAGTGTCACCTTTTGTCACATTTGATTATTTGCAAATGACACAAGGGCGAGAGTGACAGACGTTTCTGTTTTTATGTATAACCTATATAAAATAATAAATTCCGACCGCACCTCCTTTATGTATTCCTTACAATTACTACATGTTCCGTTTCTGAGTAAAATCTCCTGCCTTTTACTTTATACTTTACTGTATTATAATGTATTATCTACTTTCATAATCAATAATAATATGTTTATGTAAATATTTTGTTTTTAACTAGCTTATCCCTTTGTTTTCTTTGAATGTCTTTGTTTATGTTTTCTCGCGTGTAGTTTCCCAAGCTTTTACTTGAAACTGGCATAAAGTCAAAAATATTGCCATAATATTTAAAATATAAGAGTAATAATGATTTATTTAAATATTCATAAAAATCATTCGATATGTGTTGTATAAGGAGTAAGGTCGTTTAATTAATTATAACGTAATATATTTACTTTTGTAACTTTAACCATGCTCTGTGTAGGAGTGAGGAATATTAATACTTCCTACCAAATAATTTGCAAATTGAAAAACCTCTACACAAAATAAAATATTAAGCAATAAGTTAAGCTAAAATAAATATTTAGATGGTTCACTTGATCTGTCAAATCTCTATAGAATTGATTACACTGCACAATTGCATTATTATACAAACCACAATTTAAATACAATTAAAGAAAAATAGACTCAAATATTGGCGGAAAACAAACTCAAAACTAACCTAACCTAAACTCAATAAAATACTTGGGTACTAAATCTAAATTAAAATATGTTAAATAATATTTTGAGGAAATAAATAGAGCGATATTTGCAATTGCGAAATACGATGAATGAAACTGGATAGAATTCCACTGCCTCGCAAATCTCTTGAACTGATTCTTATCACAGATTATAAAAACAAATAATATTAATATTGGTTTTAATGATTGTATAATAAATAATAAACATTATATTTATTAAAAAAAATACCTTTTAAGCTAGGGGACTTTTGACCTGATCCCACTTTTCACAGACACTTATAAACTTTCAGTTTCAAATAGTTACTCCTGTCAACACTTAATCCATCCTCCACGAACAACACTTGCAGACTATATTATTTTTAAGATTCGAAATCGTAAAGGTTCGTAGACGAACACACGTGCGCACCGCAAAGAGGTTGTTTATCCACTAAATACGCGGTGTAGGTGCGACGTGAATGTGCTTTTCGACTTACAGCCGGTTTTCCCGCCGCGAGATGCAGGTGGATATTTCAAGATGTCTAGGACAGTGCGACACTTAATTTTCGTAATGCGTCGTAACATATTTTAATTGGGAACTTAATACTCCCCTATTTTAAGGATTCATTCCAAAAACATTAGTGTACTTTTATTCTTTAAGATAACCATTTTTCTCCGATTGACCAACGTTTGCTTGTGCTGTCTGTCGATTATTTCGGAATTCAGATGATATGCCAGTCCTTTGCGATGTTTTTATAACTTTAACTTTTTAGAATTGTAAATATAGAAAGAAAATCCAATTATGCACAGCTAGTGCCTAAACCCATGTGTAAACCCCGAAATAATGGACGACTTGTATAAAAGACCGATCACCTACTACTAAAAAAATTGATTGAAAATATGCATGTGCGTGCCCTGTAAGTAGTTATGGGACTTTATACACACCTATGAAAAATGCGGTCATCGTAAAAACTATATAGGTTATTTTACGATTAAAAGTGTCATATAAAATATTTGGATATAACAGTAATTTGAATTGTTATTCTACAAAATTTTACATTTTATAACGTCAAATAATATGATTTTGCTGAGTGCCATACGCCAGTCGAAAGATTCAGTCAAACTTAATATTATACATAACATATTTCTAAGTCTTATTTAATTTTCCATGTCTTATGGTAATTATACATTAATTCTAATTAAACTTACAGTATTTTTTTAATAACTTAATTTTCAGCATGTACTATTACAATGAAAATTAACAATAAGCTGGAGAGAAACAATAACTAAAATTGTACATTTATAAAATTATTTCTGGTAACATATAAAAATTGGATTAAACACTGTAGATGATAACGTTTTTAAATACATATATTTGTTATTATAATATTAGTTTTATAATTAATAAGCGTTGTTTAATTTTTTTAACTATGTAGCGCCATCTTTCAAAATTTTAATGAACCTATGAACATCTTAGACGTATGTTAAAAACAAAATTTCGTGACAAATGACAACTAAACACTGTATGTGACACTGACTTATGCCCAACAAAATATCGAAACAAGTGAAAATCAGTAATATATATATATATATAACAAGAAAACAAGTACTGTAGTAAACTTAAATAATTTGTTATTTAACAATCCAGGAACATTTTAAACTCAATAACGAAGCAAAAATGGCAGACCGTTTGACCCAATTACAAGATACAATTAATCAGGTAGTGGCAGTGTAGTGTCTAATACTAAATTTGGCTTGAGTAAATTCTTAACGCTATAAGTTATTTTGTTACAGCAAGCAGAGTACTTTTGCAACAGTATTGGTGTCTTACAACAGTTCTCGACTCCAAGCAAATTCCCTGGTTTTGACCGCAGCGGTTCACAAACCCCACAGCAACAACAGAGTCAAGAAGATTATGCTGTTCTATTTGCGACATTAATCTCACGTTGTGCTAAGGATATTGACACTCTTATCGAATCACTTCCAAGTGAAGAAAGTTCAACAGAACTTCAGGTTCAAAGTTTGAGGCGTCTGGAGGCTGAGAACAAAGAAGCTGCAGAACAATTAGAAGAGGTAAATAAATTTTTGTTAGTTTTGGTTTATCTTGAGAAATTTTAAGCGCTAATTACCTTGATTAACTCTTACTGATTGCGTTGAAATCAATAGAACTATTGTATATTTGTAAACCTCAAATCCATTATTTTGTTCCAGGTGGTCCGCCAAGGAGAAATATTGTTAGAAAAAATTCAAGGTGCTCTTAGTGATATTGCCCAATGTCAACTAGATATGCAGAATCCAGCACAGATTTTAGAGAAAGACTCAAAACCACAGTTATAGGAGATAAATTATGACGGATGGTACCGTTGGTGATAAAAATACCATTTTGTTATGGAAAAAGAAGTTACACTCAATTAAATAAATACACTTTCTATATCAGATCAAGAAATATTTTTAAGCATTTATAAACAGTATTCAATTAGGTCATTAACCATAAAGTTTGTAGGTCTAGTTATAACTTAGCTTATGTCATATTCAGTATCAAGGAAGATAGAATGAGAATAAAATGTATGAACATTCTCAAGTTAAATTTTTTTTACGAAGTGTTGTCATAAAATATATATATGATCAACCCTATATTCTGTAAAAACATATGTATCTTCATAAAACTGGCATAGTAAACTAAAGCAAAAGATGGGTATTGAGTATTGTCATAAATAAATTAAACAACAATTTGATTTTTTTTTCTTATTTAATAAGCAATATAACTCATTACATAGGTGAGAAAAAATATCACAATTTAATATTTTCTAAATAGATTAATGATTTATTATAATAAAACAATTCTTAAATATTTAATAGCGCAATAAAAACAGTATAGCTTTTGTTACTAGTTGTATTTTATATTCTAAATTACATTGTTACTATGATAACTTTCATTTTAATACCAAGTAAAATATTGATTGGTAAAAAAAATGTGCATGATAAACCATTTTATTTTATATCTGCTTAACCATGTCATATATTCAATTAAGAGTACTGTGAAGACAAAATTAGTAGAATGAAAACTTATATTTACTACAAGGATCAGGAGTTTTTGGGCCTGTGCTATTTTATTTAAGTATGTTTAAGCTTTATAATCATGGTAAGCACAACCCAGACATGCAAGATAAGGCCAATAAGGAACACAAAATGGTAGGTATTAACTAGATGCCTAGCTTATATTTCTAGCACTGAATTTTCAATTGTAAGAACCTTATACTGAACTTAATATGTTCAATGCACCTTACAAAAGAAAATTGAGCCCTGTGTAGTCAGATCTAAGTATTGCAAGCCTACACTAAAAACATTTTCCTAACATGAATTACATAACTCCAGCTGATAAGTTTATGCCTACTTAAATTTGATGCATTAACAGTAAATATAAGTAACAATGCTATAATTTAAATAATTGAATCAAATTACTATATCATAATTTGTGCAAAAAAATAAATATGTTTTTTGCATTATTATAAAATTATGTCAAAATGAAGTATCATCCTATAAAAAATAAACTAAGTTAATAATGCAATATCTATTTACACTACAGGAATCATTTGATTTTGGTACAGGGGTACATTCTATGCCTTACCGAACATTAACATATAATTTTCATCATCCCATTGACTCAATGCTTGTTAATTTAAACTATACATTGTGTTTATTTAACAGTCTTTGGAGTATTTTTTTAAGTACTAGAGATTTTATAAAAATTATAACATCAGTGATTTAAGAAATAAAAATTGTTATCAATATATAAAAAACAACTTTGATAACTTAGTTTAAACTTACTTAAAATATCACTTCATAACTGACTAGAAGGAACTAAATTTGAAATTTTAAACATTATCTAGGCCTACATTCAATATACTTCCGACTACTAAAATGGAACCACAATATGTTTATACTAAGGCTTCAAAAGACACCATTAGAATAATTTTAATGTATGAAAAATATAAAGTATAAGAATATTTATTGTGCCAAAATTCCTAACATTTTTCTTAACTGTGACTCAGCTGGGAGAGCTAAAGCCCATTTACGTAAACCTACTAATAATACTGAAGAAAGAACTAAGACAGCTCCACAAACTGAATATTTACTTGGTATCTCATCAAAAAACATTACTTGCCAAAGAAAAGCAAATACAATATCTGCAGACCTTGCAATAGCAACTGGACCGGCTTGCTCCATTTGCAAAGACATAGTCAGTAGAATTTGTCCTAAATAACTAAATAAAGCTAGGCATACAACTAGAAGCCGTTCTGTACCACAATTTGGCATACACAAAGTGCCAAATACCACAGAAACAAATAATGTTTGTAATATAGCAATAGCACCAAAATTAGTCATAATAACAGAGAAATGTAAACCTTTAAGCACTCGTAACAACACATAAGCATTAGCCCCAAATATTGTAGAGACAAATGCTGCAATGGCACCTCGTAAACTATCATAATTTTCATTGCTTTCAACTTTTTCCTCACCAAATATATATGGAGGATGAGTGATTAGTATTACACCAACTAGAGTTAATATTATAGAAATTGTATTCCAAATACCACATGGCTCTTTTAAAAATACTCGAGCGAACAATGCAACAAACACGGGTACTGAGAAAACTATCACTGAAGCATCCGCCAATGGCATATTCCGAAAAGCGTAGAAGCTTAACATTAGTCCTATGGTTCCAACAATAGATCGTAGTATAAGTAGTAATCGCTTGCCTTGTGGAAATATTGGTTGTTCAGTGTAAATAACAATCGGCACAGTCGGCAATAAGACACCAATAAAACGGAACATTGCCAGTTGGATTGGATCTATGTTAACTAGGCTTTTCACTATTACCGAACATAATGAAAAGAAAAGCGAAGATAATGTGGCCAGGAGTAAACCAATGTATGGACATCGCTTTATCAAAGGTCGTTTATTCTCGAGAAGGTTTGGCAAAGTTTCATCGCTTCCAACAGATAAATCTACAAGATGCTGAAGTTCCAAATGCTCCGGCATAGCTATTTTTCTGAAACAATATATTTTTAGTATTTTTAAGTACTACTAATGTATTACTCTGTTTAAAACAATCATATGTACTTACGAAGGCGAAAGAAGTTGTCGATTTAATTTAAATGTACTTTACAGACTTCATATTATCTGATTCATTACTTAAATTTCTATGAATGTAGATTTTTTTAAATAATTCACAAATCACAACACTCCCAAAACTTATCGACAATTATCACAGATTACTTACGGCTTGTGAAAATTAAAAACAATAATGGTACCACAGACTAGGAATATAACCGTAGAAAATAATAATATTATTACGTTTTTGACCCGTCATGCTATGCTATAATGGTTGAATTTCACAATGGTGGTCGAAGTTGATTCTTGTAAGTTCCGGAATAAAATAAAAAATATTAGTATTTTTTCCCAGATTTATTATTTCTAAGTTTAGTTAGATTATCTGTAATAAAAATATGATCAGTAAAAAACCATGGCAATATCAAGCAATATTAAAGTTAAGTGTAACTCTACTAAACTGGAATTTAAAATTTGTGCTTTAAATTACAATATAAAGTATAAGTGTGATATGCTCTAGCACTATGTATTAAGGATTGAATAATTTATGAGATTTTATATTATGTCGGACGAAATAAATGTTGTGAACGTATACACCGTGGTCTAAATAACATATTAAAGGTCCCAGATCATAAACCAAGAACTATTAACTTTTACCCATTATATTTTAATAAGCTAGTAATATTATGAAACAAATATAAAAATATACTATACAAACATAAAATCTTTAATCTAGGCCCCAGGTACCTACTAAAATCTTAAGAAAAGCTCAACTATAAATTAGCATACACCAACTTCTTTAAAAACATCAACAATTTTTTCTATAAAAAATAAAGAATGTTTAATACTTGAATGTCTCTTGAAATTAGTAAATCCCATTGACCCACGATCCCAATATTTATTCATGTTATTAATAAAAAAAATTTAAATAGTTTTAACTTTATGCTAGTTGCTAAAATTAATCAAAGGGATAAGCTAGTTAAAAACAAAATATGAAAATAAACATTAAATCTTTATTCATATTATTATTGAGTATGAAAGAAGATAATATAATAAAGGATACAAAAAAAATATTATGTTTAGAACGCAAGTCGAAAAGTAATAGTAATTATTACGTAAGGAGCAAAAAGAATAAGACCGATATAGGTCGATAACATAATATACCTGTCTTTGTTTCTCTCGCAGGTATAGACTACTAATGCTGTTTGTTCGTTCAGCATTTGTCCAATCGCCATTCCCCACCCGTTTCGATTACTTCGAGCATGTGTCTATCTTCCTCGCGTGCATACATTTCTAAATATATTTGTACAAAGTTTCATTTCAAATTAAAGTGTAATGTATATTCTTATGTTCATTACAATAAATGTATGGTGACGGAGTAGGAATTTATTTGTGTTTTTTGTGAACCTTGAACAGTAAGGACAATCCTTAACAATATGGCTGCTACGGAGAAGAAAGTGCAAAAATATAATTTTGATAAAATATGTCGCGCCTGTTTGCAAGTTAAAAAGGATATGAGACCATTATTCGAACAGCTGACGGCGACGATGTTGATGGGGATATCAAAAGTGCAGGTGAGATGACAAATTTAATAGTGATAGGCATTTTGGGGTGTATTGTTGTCTCTTTCCCACTTATGCAAAGCCATATCTTACTCGTTTGTACTCCTCGAGTCATCTTTGTTTAGAAATCATGGGATAGCGTCATTTCAAGTTTCTCTTTTGTGCATAATATTCTAGGAATTCGATTGTGAAATATTCATCTGTCCTCTTCCTACCTTAGGTACCTCATAAGGGGCGAGTGAGATAAAAAAAAAATAGTTGTACCTAGATATATTGAGGTGCAATGATGGGCGTTTTAACAATAGCAGATTTTTCGATGCTCGGATTTAGCGTCCAACATTATTGACCACTTTAATAATGGTTTATTGTTCTTATACTGGATAGTTAGGTACAAGAAAGTTATATTTTAAAGAATTGCTCTATTGATATAACGATAAACGAACGAAAATAAACGTAGGTTCATAAAAAACTAGTACTAGAACCGTGTTTCAATTAAATTATATTCTTTAAAAATATAATAGTTTTATTTAAGTATTTAATAAATAATACATCAAATGAGTCCTTGAACTGTATATTTACTGATACATTAAAAGCTAGATAAGTTTTCTTAAGGTTATTAAGATAGGTCAGTTGCCTATTAAGTATAACTCATTTTCTTTAAGAATTTACAGTCCACTAAATAAACCTTACTGTAATATATACTTCCTTTCAACTTAAAGATAGATCTTCCAAAGATTTTAATATTTGCTTTTTAATTAAACTTGCACTTATGAAATTATTATATATAATAATTATGATTTTTTTCCGTATTCAGTAAAAAAGAAGTGATCACAACAGCGAGTGAAAATATAAACAAATATTAAAAAAATATACAAATCGTAGGTCGCGATCGGCGATGGCTTACCAAAGCAATTATGTCTTCAATGTGTACATCAGATCTCAAGATGCTACACATTTAAGGAGTTGGTAGAGAGAAATGACGTCATGCTCCGGGAACAGAAGAGGCAAGATGACGAGGAGTTACAAAAGGATCAGGTATTTTAAATGACCTGCTTAGACAATCGATGCGGGTACTTTGTATTTTTATTTTTACTCTGCAATATTGAAGTTGGGATTCCTATCGTTATTTGGAGTTATGTAGTATTCAATTCAGACTCAAGTCAAAATATTATTTATTTAAGTGACACAATGGACATGAATATAAAAAATGCTTCTATATTTACTTTTAGTGCTAGTATTACATTGAAGGCAGAAAAAGAGATATGAAGATCTATTAATAAAGTCTGTATCTCTCTATTTAATCCCGAAGTTTTTTATGACATCTGTGTGACAGTAGTTATTATTTAAAAAATTTAACAAACATTTTGCCAAACAAACAATAAAGCCCAGCTAAGCAATTTAGCACTAAAATCTTATTGGATTATTTGAATCTCATCCATGGAGCTTTAGGAGGCTATTAGGAGCTAGCTGGTACAATACTGTACTGCAAAAATTAGAAATGTAATAGTGTATTTGTCCATAAATCTACAAGCATGCATATTAATATTATCATTTAATAGTTACAGGCACAGAAATCCCTGTCAATCACATGTTCGGAAACATCACCATACATACAATTCATCGAAGTGCCTAGCTTAAATAATAGTCAGAATATTTTGGATGGATTCTTTGATAACACTGACACAACTGCTGATGTTACACAGGAAATACTGCAGAAAGAGGATTTTGATATAGATAAGGTACACAATTTTTTATATTCAGTTTAGAGTTTTGTATTTGTTGACAAAGGGTCTGAGGAATTACTCTAACCCCTTTAATTATAAGAATACATTAGTCTAATTTTAACCACCGTTTCAACTAAAGTAAGCTAGCTTAGTAGTTAAAGTGTGTAATATTTTCTAATAAATCATAAGACAGCTTCCATATTATGTACATAGAGACAAAACATATATAGTTTATGTGTTTAACAGTTTATTTTAACTTTTAAATAATTATTAATATGATTTATAAGGGTAAAATTAATAAGGAATTGCTTGTTTGTAAGTTAATATCTCATATCTCAGTAGGTATGGGATAAACCACATATTTATTGAAAGACTACTATATATATAGTCAAATTTTGTATTCACTGAAGGTGAAATTGTGTAGAAACTAAACACATGATTTATCTTAAAATATAATTTATTTATTGAAACATGTTATACACACTATAATAAAATAATAAGAATAAACTTAAAAACAATATGGGCAACAACAGGTGGCATAATCGCTACTAAGTGATTTCTTCCAGGCATGTGTAATTAAATTTAAAACAAAAGTCTAAGAGAGCAAAATTTATGTTATTATTACTAAGCCTTAATTTAATTACATCTGTCATTGTATGCATTCTTTTAATTTGTATATCTTGGTGTGTTTAAAAAAATTGTATGCATGTTTGTTTCCTTTTTATTGCCACCGTGTTATATGAAATATTTCTTACCTTCTGCCTTATTTTTCTTATTTCTTTGTTATTGTAATGTTTTCAGCTGCAATCCATCCCTGACCAGCCGAAAGAAGATGAAGCCCTCAACTCTGATGAGGAGAACTATCTCCAAATGGTGGTGTTCCAGTCCACCACCACCGCAGCTGGTCGCCACGTGTGTAACCTCTGTCACAAGGAATTTAAACACGCGCGGTGGCTGAAGCAGCACCTGAAATCACATACAAATTGGATCAAGGCCAACTGCAAGAAGCCGCCGATGTGCCCCATTTGTGATAGGACTTTTAAGGTGAATTAAATAAATTTAAAGGCCGCCAACGTACTGTGTGTGTCCATAGGCGGTAAAAAATATAATTTATTGATGTAGGTAACTTAATGCACACATATGAGCGTCAGAAAAAAAATGTTTCTAAATTTCTCCCAGTTCTCCAATCAAGGGCATAGAATTTTTTTTTTTTTTTTTATAAAATAGGGGGCAAACGGGCAGGAGGCTCACCTGATGTTAAGTGATACCGCCGCCCATGGACACTCTCAATGCCAGAGGGCTCGCGAGTGCGTTGCCGGCCTTTTAAGAATTTGTACGCTCTTTTCTTGAAGGACCCTAAGTCGAATTGGTTCGGAAATACTTCAGTGGGCAGCTGGTTCCACATAGCGGTGGTGCGCGGCAAAAATTGCCTTGAGAAACGCTCAGTCGTGGAACGTCGGACGTCGAGGTGATACGGGTGGAATTTTGTATTTTGCCTCGACGTCCGATGCTGAAACTCAGCTGCAGGTATTAATCCGAACAACTCCTCTGAACACTCTCCATGGTAAATGCGGTAGAAGATGCAGAGTGACCCCACATCTCTACGCAACGCCAAAGGATCGAGCCGCTCGGAGAGGGATTGGTCATCGACGATTCGAACCGCTCTTCGTTGGATACGGTCAAGTGGAAGGAGCTGGTACTGGGGAGCCCCCGCCCAGTGGTGAGAACAGTATTCCATGTGGGGCCGTATTTGCGCTTTATAGAGTTGCAAGCGGTGGCCCGGAGTGAAGTACCGTCTCGCCTTACTGAGCACACGAAGCTTTTTGGAGGCTAATTTAGCCTTTCCCTCCAAATGACCGCGAAACTGAACGTCGTTCGATATGTCAACGCCAAGTATTCCGATGCTGGCTGTGGCTTCAAGAAGAGTGTTTTCGAAAAGAGGAGTAGCGACAAAGGGTATTTTTTTCGCGGAAAACGCGCAAACTTGTGTCTTCTTGGGGTTAAATTGGACTAGGTTTAGTCTACCCCAGTCCGAGACTCCACGTAAAAGAGTTTCGACTTCAGACACAAGTTTGTTCCGGTACTCATCGACAACTGCCCGAGAAATACCTGCCCGGCCAGTGTAAAGAGTATCCCCAGTGCTGTCGTCCGCATAGCAATGAATGTTGCTAAGTTGCAACATGTCATTGATATGCAGAAGAAACAGGGTCGGGGACAGAACACAGCCTTGTGGGACCCCAGCATTCACGGGTTTAAGGTCGGAACATGCTCAACAAGCCCGTAGGCTGGAAGCTTCGAGAGCAGTGCTTTGTGCCACACCCGATCGAAGGCTTTCGCTATGTCCAAACTAACCGCTAGTGCCTCCCCCTTGGACTCAATTGCCTCTGCCCATCTATGAGTAAGGTATACTAGAAGGTCACCAGCCGAACGACCACGACGAAAGCCGTACTGATAATCGCTAATCAGCTGGTGGCCCTCTAGATAACTCAAGAGCTGGCCATTAATAATGGATTCCATTATTTTGGAGAACAAGGAGGTTATTGCGATTGGGCGATAGTTGGATGGATCAGAGCGATCGCCTTTTTTAGGGATCGGATGTATCGAAGCGGTCTTCCAGCACTTCGGGACAGTGCCGAGCGAGTACAGGTACCGGAAAAGGCGCGTCAGGACCGGAGCCAACTCAGGAGCACATGTACGCAGCACAATTGGAGGGATACCATCCGGCCCGCTCGACTTATGAATGTCCAAGGAAGATAGTGCTCTGCGAACAGCACGTTGCCGGAATGTGATTTCCGGCATTGAGTTACCACACCGCGAAATCGCCGGTGGTGATCTCCCCCGGTCATCCAAAGTCGAGTTGGACGCGAAGAGACAGCCCAAGAGGTCGGCCTTCTCCTTCGCAGTGTGGGCGAGCGAGTCATCCTCTCTGTGCAGCGGTGGTATCGATGGCTGACAAAAATTCCCTTGTACAGCTTTGGCGAGAGACCAGAAGGCTCGGGTCCCAGAAGGGAGTTGGGCCAATCTCTCGCCAAATCTGGCGATGTGCTCTGACTTTGCCTTAGCGATTTCCCGTTTGAAGGACCTGGAGGCTGAGTTATATGCTTTTTTATGTTCGCTGGTATTGGCATCACGAGATATCGCCGCTTCCACCCATGCATTAAAGCATTCTCGCTTTCGACGCGATGCCGCCTTGCAAGAACGCTTAAACCAGGGCTGTGACTTGCCACCGATCGGCACCGCAGAGAATGGAATAAAAAGTTCCATGCCCTGCAGAACCACTTCGGCGACAGAGGCAGCGACGGAATCTGGAGCTTCCGACGAAAAGCACATAGGCCCCCAAGGGTAGGACGCAAAGAAAGACCGCATCCCATCCCAATCTGCTGACCGATAGTGCCAAATACGACGACAACCCGAAAAATGGGGCCGAGGAGGGCGCGTAGTAGGCACAGTACTCCGGACCACACAATGATCCGATGAACCCAATGGCGGGTCAACAGAGACTTGATAGGTCTCCGGATGTGAGGTCAGCAGAAGGTCAATCGGCATGGTGAGCGTTAAAATCGCCAAGTATCACGATTTCAGCGGTAGGAACCCCTTCGAGCAGGGAATCTGTAGCCATTTGGATGTGCTCAATGAGTCGCTCAGTTTCGGTATTTCCGCTATGGGACCTATACAGGCATGCGTAGAATCGCGGATGGTCATCGCAGTCTACGCGCAGCCAGAGGCTAGATAGGTCCCTTCCTTCAAGCGACCCGAGGCTACGAGAACAGATATCCTCTCTGACGTACACGCAAACTCCCGCCCGCGGCACAAATGAATGTTCCAATTTGTACCCCGGGTAGGAGAGGTAGGATGTATCAGCCGGGAAGGATATCTGAGTCTCAGTAAGGAAGAATAAGGCCGGCTTCGCAGTTTCGAGGTGAAAGTGAACCGCGTTAAGATTAGAGTTGAGCCCCCTAATATTGGTAAAGTCCACTGAGAGCGTGGAAGGGGATGCCTTCGGTAAATTCTTCCGTTTGCCCCGAGATCGAAACCTATAGTTTTGAGCAGTTTTTGCCCACCCCAGAATACGAAGGGCAGCCTGTGTATCCACCACCGAATACTGATTGTTCCGATGATGGACGCTCAGAGGGGGATTCTCCACAGCGGAAACGTGTGGTACCCCCCTGGGGTAATCTCTGTTTAAACTGCATCTTCATATTCTGGGGGGGGGGGAATTGATGGGCTCCGGGAGTCTCACTCACCGCACGAAACGCGAGTACAATAAGATGAACCTATTGCATCACTTCACGCCGGTTTTCTGTGAGACAGTGGTACTGCCCCGGTCGTGCCTGCCCGATTGGCTGAAGCCCGAAAGCAACAGCATGGCACTCCCACTAGGAAGGGGGTTGACTGACTGCACTGGTGAAATAACCTCTGTCACAGGTTATTTCATCAGTGGGCGATGGGGTCGTCACGTCCCGACGCCAAAATAATGTAAGAGAAGAACTGGCAATAAAATCTCGGTCACTCTTTTAAATAACCAGAGTTCCTTACACAATGTTTCTAATCTGCAACTTCAGCATCATGCTCCTCATGACATGTAAAAGCCAATATGAACAAAAAATATTATATCCGGTGATCCTGTCTGCTGTTCTGTGAAAATCACTTTCATATAGAACAGATATGAATATAAAAACTCTAAATATACTATCTGTACATTAAAATTTATGGAATGCATTACCTTCCATCATCAGAGTACCATGGTTGTTCCAAATGTTAGGTCAATTTTTTCTGCTGTTATCATACTCCTACAGTGTTGGTCTAGTGGCTTCAGCGTGCGACTTTCATCCCTGAGGTCGTAGGTTCGAGCCCTGGCTGTGCACTAATGGATTTTCTTTGCATGTGCTCATTTAATACGCTCGAACGGTGAATGAAAACATCGTGAGGAAACCCGAGGAAAAATTAGTTAAAATATTTTTAAAACCAGTTACCAGAAAAATAGTTAAAAGTAATCTTGGTAGTTAAATGTAAAGTGAGACCAATGATTCAATAAATAAATATATTGAATCATAGTTTATATTACGGTTAATTCAAACAACAGGGTCCAGGGATGTTGAAAATGCACATGCGTACACACGAGCAGCGCCCACCCAAGCAGCCGACTTGCTCTGTCTGCCAACGGACCTTCCAAACAAAAACATTACTATACAGACACAGGCAGACACACTTTGAGCAGAAGACCCATCAGTGTACGGTGTGCGAGAAGCGGTTCTTCAGCGGTTACGCCTTGAGGTCCCACATGGCCCGACATAGGGGTGAAAGGCCATTTATCTGCGCCGTGTGCTCAAAGACCTTTTATAATCCTACTGATTTGAAGGTAAGTCTGTTTATGTTTAGCAGTTTGACTCCCCCGAGGAAAGGAGTCCTTTCAGCTGAGCTCTAATCTTGGATACCATAATGTTCATAGTATTGTCTTTGGTTGGTTACGGACAGTGTTGGCCTAGTGGCTTCAGCGTGCGGCGCTCTTCCCTGAGGTCGTAGGTTCGATCCCCGGCTGTGCACCAATGGTATTTCTTTCTATGTGCGCTTTTAACATTAGGAAAACATAGTTTAACACAAGGAAAACATCGTGAGGAAACCGGCTTGTCTTAGACCCAAAAAGTCGACGTGCGTCAGACACAGAAGACTAGGTGATCCTACTTGCCTATTTGATTAACAAACGACCATGAAACAGATACAGAAATTTGAGGCCCAGACCTGAAAGGGTTATAGCGCCATTGATTTATTTTTATATTTACTTATATATATGTACAAATAGCTTTAATCTGGTTAAAAAATTATTATCTTACAATAATGTTCTCTGCTTGAAAGATAATTTTTATTAAACAAAATTTAATCAAAATTGATTCAGCTGATAAGGGTTAACAGAAATCAAAGAAAAAAAACTGTATGATCATAGTTTATAGAATGATGTCGTAGACAAAGTACCGCATTTCAATTTAGCAAATTTCTCATCTTCCTCATCCCTGACTCTGAAGGCTTCCTCAAATGCCTTCTTAGTACGTTTGGACAAGTATTCCGGGAACACTATTTGAAAACGTATTATCAAATTGCCCTTCGCTTTTTGAGGGCAAATGGGTACTGGCAACCCCTCGTCTTCTAAGATCTTCTCGTACATAGGTGTTACCACATCAGAGATTTTAACGTGCAAGATTCTGTCATCCAAAGTTCTGATGTCTATCATAAAACCGCACAATGCTTCCTGCAATGTAACGGTACGAACCATTAGAAGGTCGCTCAGCCCTGACCTGACAAAGCGCTCGTGTGGTCTATCTTCTGTTATGAAGACGACATCTGCTGGAATCCTTGTTGGTCCCTGATCGCCTTCCTCCTTAAAACGGACCTCTGTGTTTGGATAAATGCCTGGCTTTATGGGAATTGATAGGACTTTCTCTCGCAGCTTCAACTCGGAACACGTCTCGTCTGTGAAGACTAGGCGTTGTATTTTCATTTTCTTCAAGCCCCCTTTGTAGACCTCCTCAAGGGATAAAGCAAGAGGTCTGACTATTGTGGGGTCCTTTTCTTTGTAACCCTTACCGAGGGGGGAGTCGAACATTGGTGGGGGGTCTTCATAGTAGTCTAGAAGGTCTGCGTATGGATTTGTCGTGCCAAAGAACTCTTCGAATGTCCGTATAGGTTCTCCATGATACGAGTAAGGCTGGATGTATTCGTGGGGCCCTGGTACTCCCTTCTTCAGGCCTTCTTCTCCGTATTGGTCGTAAACTGCTCTGTGTTCATGATCGACTAATACCTCGTAAGCTTCGCCGATGAGGGCGAAAATTCGGCGCATGTTGTCGTCATTGTCGTATCTTTCGGGATTGTATTTTAAGGCGAGTCTTCGGTATGCCTTTTTGATCTCCAATTGGCTACATGAACGCTTCACGCCGAGTATACCATAATAATCAAATCCCATTTTTTCTATAAATTATTACTTAATAAATGATTGTATGTACCTATTTGACGTTGTCATCAAAGATGTATTTATATGTCATCTATTGGAAAAGTATTTAATTTATTCCTTTTTTTTACGATCACGATATTGTATAGGGCCACATAGTTTACTTGGCTAAGAGCGTCGCTGGCATGGGTATTAGTATTGACAGTAAATAAAAATTAACAATTATAAGGGGAATAATTGGATTTCATGCAGGCTAACTTAATAATTTATTGAAATGTCTTGATAAAAATTGTTTTATCATATATACATTGGTATATTTAAAAAAACTAAAACTTAACTGATATAATAGGTTTTGTTACGTGTACTATTAATACAATATCTTTTAAGATACTTAACAATAATTAAAACTTTGCCATTGTAAGTAATGATGCAAGTTATTTTATTTTTATTTGGAGGATATAAACTGACAATGTCAGTTTGACATTGCAAAATGGCGACGGTAATACCAATATCAGCCGCCGGCCAAGAAAAGTATACTGTAACATGTGTTTTAGGGGGCGGTTTGATTAGATTTAAAACAAATATTTCTGATTATTCATAAGTTAAGGCTTTATTAATCAAATTTAAGATACATAATTTCAAGAAGCTAACACTTCCCTAGGCAAAGATGGCTTCGCACTAGTCCGTATGACATACCATACCTGTAAATTAAATTATACAAATACACATTATACTTCGATCAAACTCGGGCCTCCGAGGAAATTAAAGACTGTAATAGACTTCTTCTTCATAGTTTTCATTTCTGAAAGTCGTGCCGTGTCTTAAAAAGTCCTACGATTATAGTCTGACTAACTAACGGGTAGGAGATCTACTCTTGCCATGACTCTCCCCTTTGCCAGCTTGTCGGGACTATTCGGTTCTCTCCTGGCAATATGGCCCAAGTGGCTAAGCACCCGTTTGTAAATGATAGTCAACAGTCTTGTGGTGATGTTTGGTTCGACAATGGAGTTATTGGTTCTTTGGCAGTCACAACATTCTCCTCTAACATCCCATCTTAAATGCCTCTATCTCTGTTCAGTTTGACTCTTGTAATTGCATATAAATGTAGGGCTCAGTGAATAAGCGACTGCGACCCAAAAAATTTCTTGGGGTCCGAAACGAAAATCTTTTTTGTTCTGTGCCACCTCTTGCCAATCGCTGCCTTCACTTGCAACAGGTCCTTTTTCTATAAGACAGAGCAGGAGGCTCACCGGAAGTTATACCCGTGCCCATGGACGCTATTGCGACAGAATGCCAGAGGGCTCACGAATGCGTCGCCGGCTTTTTAAAAATTGGTACGCTTTTTTTCTTGACGGACGTAGAAGATTAGAACTAAGTAGGTTTGGTTCGAAAATACTTCCTTCTCCACTCCGTCAAGCTTCGGCAAAAAAAACACAGAAAGCATTGTCTAACTTCTTCCTCTATTACAGGTACATTTCCGCCTACATACCGGTGAAAAACCACTAAAGTGTTCAGAATGTAACAAGGCGTTCCGTCGCCATTCAACGTTATGCCAGCACATGAAGAAACACCGCGGTATAAGAAATCACGTGTGCAATATTTGCAACAAAGCCTTCTATGAAGTGTCGAAGCTTAATGCGCACATGCGCATTCACACAGGTTGGTTTAGTTTATTTGCACAATTAAATTATAATGTTAACAAAATTATATAAAAAAACTATGTCTTGTCTTTATTGCCGACCACACGTCTACATCGGTTTTAAAGAATTCATAGATAATAATAAAATATCCAGAATTCTCTTCACGCGTATTATTTTACACGATTCTAAGAATACATGTCGCAGACTATATGAATTAGCCGTTCAATCAAGGAAAATAATATACTAACCTTTCCCTAGCAATATATTTATGATAGCCTTTTAATAAATTTAAGAAATTAATCAAAGAAAAGCTGTGTAAAAAGGCTTACTACAAAGTTAACGATTTTCTAGTTGATAAAAAGCCTGGGACAGGCTATTCTAGACGGGCTATTTCTAATTAATTTGCGATATTTCTTTTAAAATAAGTGTTGTTTGATGATTTGCTATTTTAAAAGAGTACCGACAGTTTTACGCCGGTTTTTTTCTCTCGGCCTACACCTTCTGTCTTCTTTGCCGATGAGTAGGGATGTCTATTCAAATTTAATGACATGGAATAAGTGATACCTGTATCTTATGTTCTATAATAAACATATATTTTTAAATCAAGAGCCTAGCCTATTAACTAAACAGCGTAGATTAACTAGCGGCCTGTTTTCCTAGCGTTTTTTTTGTACATTTACAAAACGTTATCACATTTTTTGTAACCTTGATCATGAGATGATGATGATTTTTCCGATGATGAGATGATGTCTATCGAATTAAACCCAGAAAATCAAATATTTGTCTCAATTAAAAAAAAAAACATTTAGTTACTCAACAAAAATTTCACGTAATATAGTTTTTAATCCGCCCAAATATATTTAATTATCTACTTTAAAATTATTCTATTATTCTTATTTTATTTACATTTTTTTCTCTTCATTGCTTACACTGCTAACTTTTACTATTATTATTTGTTTCTACTGAGTATTAGATTCAATTCATTTCAATGGGGAGAATATCTTCTATACGAGCAAGGTGACGGAATGTATTAAACTCATATGTCAAGTTCTGTATATCTCTACGTTTTTCAGGTGAAAGACCGTTTGAATGTCAATTCTGTGAGCGAAGATTTGCTCAACAATCGGCCTTAATATACCACCGTAGAACGCACACGGGCGAGAAGCCGTACAGTTGTAAATTGTGTACTGCGAAGTTCACTACGTCATCTGCGAGAAACAATCACTTGTTGATACATACGGGACATAAAAAGTAAGTTTGACTCATACGTTAGGGAGCGTTCAAGTATTACGTCACGCATTTTTTTTAGGTTCTTAACCCCCCCCCCCCCATGAAACGTAACGTAACGTTTTCTGTATCCAATAGTAAAAGGTTTCGTGAACGACCCCAGTGACTCTTTATACCTAAAACTTACCATTCTGTATAAAGGGATAAAGTACTGGGAAGTCAATTATTATTATCAATAACGCGTAATTCTATCCCCACCCCGCATCGTAACGTTTTACAAGAGGACCCCCCCCCCCAAAATTCGTTACGTAACACTTGAACGCTCCCTTATATGTAAACACCAAATTTATTTATTATTTTTATTAAATAAAAACTAAATTTCTTAACCTAGTCTGTGCAAAGAGTACCGAATTCTTGATATTTTATTCTCTAAAAATATATACATACCTTTATTAATTTTCTAGGTTGTGGGTCTTTAATGACGTAAGTGGTATCAATGTTGAGTCATCTCCTTATGGGCCAGGATTAAATTAAACGAGTAATTACGTGACTATTATTTATTGCCTAACACTCGTCTAAGCGCAACGGGGCCCGGAGGCAACTGACTCGCGACTCGTAATTTTCACACGTCGACAGTTGTCCCCACATCAACATAAAATAATTTGGTTGTCTGTAAAGCTTTACGGACGATAATTTTACGTGAAGATTTCACAAGAAAATAAATATGTAAAATTGCATACTTTTATGAATTGAATTAAATTATTATCATTATTTTGTATTATACAAAGGAGTTAATTAAATCATGATCTTTCTATAAATATAAATTAGCATATAGTATTTGATTTATATATTATTCAAAGAACAAATGACATTGTATCCCTAATCAAATTCTTAAAATGCAAGAATTATTTACCATTTGTGCTGCAATTGTTGAATTAAATGATTAAACCCCGATCTATCTATCTCTATCGCTTGGTCCGCGCTCTCGCTTGCAAGCTCGGCTCAGGCATGAGTCATGTTTTTTCATGCGTACGGCCGGCTTTCATTGATTACTCCTATCTAAGGCCCGTATTCTAGAATGTCAAACATAAATTTAGTTTCAGGAGCAGACAATAAAAATCTGTATGAAGTTTGACATATTTAAGCGTCAAGACGAAATTGTAACTTCGAATTAGAATATAGATAACATAAATACCTTAGATTAATAACTTTTTTGAATCCATATAATAAATTTGTTATTTAAAAATATGTAGGTAACATATTGAGGTCGACAAACCAGCAACACCGTATAAAAAGATAGTTTTAATATACTGTAAGCATCAGGCGTTAGCTGCACTATCTATCATTATTAGCATTCTATTTTTGAATGAAAAATATTGGAACCATGCGAAACTGGACTAAGAAGTGACCGCCGCTAAGAAATAAAAAACAAAACGCGTGAAAGCCGACACAACCACAGATAAGAAGTAAAGACTTCATAAAGTAAAGAATTGGCGCGCTTTCTAACAATTTTTTTTATGCCGTTACTTAAACCTAGGTTTGAAGTGCGTGAGAATATTTTTTTGTTGAACTATTATTTTATTTGTGTTTATTATTACAGATTCGTGTGTCCCATCTGTCTCAAAACCTGCAAGTCTCGGACGGAACTTCGATTACACACAAACAAACATGCCGGTAATTGATTTAATAATGCCATTTTATTTATTTATTACTTAATTACTAATTTAAGTGACGAATACTATCTAAATAGGATACAGTCTTTGAAAATATTTTTTTAAATTTAAATATACTTAAATAAAAAATGTATACTTTAATTCTTTTTATGAATTTTTTATATTTTTATTTTAAACATAGAATCAGGTGCCTTAAAGAAGAATGTCAAAGCACAAGAGAGTAAGCAAGAAGAGCCCACCGAAGCAGAGAAGACTGACGAAAAAGACGAGAAGAAAGAAGAAGAAACAGAGGAACTGGAGACTCCTTGTCAGAATCAGCAGGTATTTTTATTTTCACTGAATACATAAGTGTATTTTTACTAAATTAAATAAGTATTAATATGTATGTATATTCGTTAAATATCTTTGTTAGTCAAATGTTTTTGGTAAAAACTTAATCAGTGACGTCACAATTTTAAATCAACATTGTAGAAGCTACTTTATATATTTCTTATGTAATAAAATTATTCAATTTTATAAAAATTAATTGTTCGTTATCGGTATATGTAATAATATTGATTTTGAAGTATGTGTAAAACCAACAAAGACAAAACTTAGTACATAATATTTAGTATATTATTTTTGCTTATGGTTGCCTGGAAGGAATCTCTTGTTAGCGATAAGGCCGCCCGTCGCCTAACAACCTATTTTTTTTATATGTATATTTAAGGTATTCAACTGTAAATAAATAAATCCATCATAATTAAATTGATAAATATAGAAGTGTTTTACCACATATGGCCCAAAATATATGAATAAACACAAAAAAAACACTATTACCACCGTCGCGTACCACCACTATGTGGTACCAGCTGCCGCTGAAGTATTTCCGAACCAATTCTACTTAGGGTCTGTCAAGAAAAGAGCGTATCAAATCTTAAAAGGCTGGCATCGCACTTGCGAGGCTTCTGGGTAAGTGTCCATAGGCTGCGGTATGATGAGTCTCCAGCCCGTTTGTTTACACACAAAAATTATAATAATAATAAAAAAACTACAAAAATACATTAAAAAAAATAATTTAACTATTTGCATCAAGAATTGAATAATTGGTACTGTGTGCAAAACATCGTGAGGAAACCGGGCTTGCCTTGGACCCAAAAAGTTGACGGCGTGTATCAGGCCCTGGACTGATTGCTTGGCTTCGATTGGCAAATGATCATGATACAGACATGAGGCCCAGACGTGAAAAGGTTGTGGCGCCACTGATTTCTTTTTTACAAATTACTTTATAATATTAAAATATGAGTAAAATTGAATGAAAATATAGGAAATGCAAGTAGTCATACAAACTGAGGGTGGTCAACGGCGCTTCAAGTGCGGCTTATGTGTTAAGAGCTACATGTACTTGCATAGTTTGAAGAAGCACTTGCTAAGTCATGTGCAAATGTGTGTCTTCAATCCCGACGGCTCCGAGAAATTGTACGCGTTTAGGGTGAGTTTTTTTTAAATGTTTTTGATGTTTCAGTGATTTTTCCTAAGTGCCCTAACATAGGTAATTTGTTTTGCAATATTGCAACATGTATGCGTGTACTGGTGTTCACACGTAAGAAGTGAAACTTCTTTATGACCTTTATTTTTCGAAAAATGATGTACTGTATGCAACTTTACAGAAATTGGTTAAATAAAGTTAAATTAGATAAAGTTTAACAAAAGGATTCTATTATCATAGACATGAATACAAGTAATACAGGTGGTAGGGACAAGAAAATGATGGCGCGTAACGGAAAAATGTGACGGTACTTTTTTTTCCAACGCCGATAAAGAAGTTTCACGTCAAAAACTTAATATCCATGCATGCCGTTATAAGTTGCTACTCATAAATAATGTATAAACGACTGCCCGAAATTTGATGTTTTTTTGCTATTCTTAAAGTTAGTTTAAATATTTTAAAAAAATCCTTATAGCCTAAAGGAAGAGTCCTATGTCTTAAATATATGGACAAAGTTGTGCTAAAAATATATATCAACTACAAACGTATAAAATAAGTGTATAGTAGTAATTGAACCTTGAATTATTTACATATAAGAACATTTTATTTTTTCTCGACATTATAGTATCGGCATAGTCTATAAGGATAATGTATGTATATGTGTAATAAATAAATAATAACTTTTGATAGTTATTTAACTTTTTTACAGTATCCAACCGATAGATTTTTAGTCCCCTTGTTTATCTTAAAAATTCCGTTTATACACAAATTCATATAAATATTATAGTAACATTAATTTACGTATTATTCGTTCTCATTGTGTTTCTTTGAATCTCAGCAACAGCAACAAATGGTACAAGAACAACAGCAGCAACAACAGCAACCGCAGATACAGCAACTGTTGCAAGTTCAGCCGCAGCAGGTACAGCAGCAAGTCGTTCAACAACTCGCCGTCCCGATTCATCAACATATACAGGTATTTACAAATTACTCAAAGCTATAAGTATTATTAAGTGTGTTAATCCATTCCAAGGTCGAGGGTTCGAATCCTAGTGCGTCAAAAGATTAAAAATATCTGTTGTTCGTACTAATTTAATAACAGCAGCTGAGTTTCATCATCGGACGTCAAGGCAGAATCCGTCCACCATGATACCATCCGTATCACCGCGACGTCCGTCGTTCCACAACGGAGCGTTTCTTAAGGCATTGTAGGCGCGCACCACCGCATTGTGGAACCAGCTGCCCACTGTAGTATTTCCGTACCAATTCGATTTAGGGTCCTTCAAAAAAGAGCGTACCAATTCTTGAAAGGCCGACAACGCACTTGCGAGCTTTCTGGTAATGTGGGTGTCAATTGACATCTGATGAGCCTCGTTTGCCTCAATACACAATAAACAATAGACAAGATGCATCCAAAGAGTTTACACTGTAATTAGCAAGTTGTCTTTTAATATAGGCCGCCATTTCTATCTTTACAAACAATATATTTTTTACAGAATGTCCAACAGCCTTATCCAGTAATATCGTCCGTCCAATCTCTACAATTGCAACAAACACACCAACATATCAACACTGTAAGTTTATTAATATAATCTCTAGAACGCGTTTTCGTCCCTCATACAATGCGATATTTCCTATGACTCGGATATATTTCAAGTTATATTTCTGTAGTGTGAAATTTATCATTAGTCAAGGCCATAATTAGTTTTGCGTACATTTGCATCTGTTTCAATTGTGTTCCTATAAAATAAAACTTAATAACTGAAATAAATTCTTTATCCTACTTTTTTTAATGTTCATAATGCGAGAATACAACGCGATTTCCTATAACGCGGTTCTGGTTTACCGCGTTACAGATGGATGACTGTAAATGCTTTTAATTATCTGTGCCACGATTTTTCGAAGTCTGAAACAATCAGGATTAGAGATTTTATAGGGGCAATAATGATAACTCAAAACGCAAAACTTTTTTAACTGCTATTATTAAAATATATTACTAAAACTGACGCAAAATGTGTAAATAATAAAAGCCACTAAATTTTAATTCCGTAAAAATCTGACAGCTATCATTTTTTTAAATGTCAGAGATTAGAAATTTTACTTAACATTTTTATATAAAGATATAATTCAGTTTTTTTTTTGTTATAGCAACCCCAGCAACTTCAAGTACAAACAATACAAATACAACCGCATCAGCAACCCATTCAAATACATGTAAGTATACTCTGTGTATCCAAATACGACTTGTTAAGATTTCGAATTGTTAAGCTGCCTGCTAGATCTCGAAATTTATCTTTGATTTTGCCATTTTGTTAATAATTAAGCCTAATTTATACCTTGAAACATTCATTCATCTTTAAAAGCCTGAAAAACCTCTTATATAGAATAGGCCTCCTTCAACTGGCTCCATCTCTCTCTAGACTAAGCACGTTCCTACCAATCTTCTCCACTAACTTCTTTAAGCTCTTCAGCCCACCGTGCAAGAGGGTAACATCTCTTTCTTTTCCCTGATATAACTTTTGGTTTTCCGATTGTAGCGTAACAAAATGTTTTTAAAAATAATTTTCAATAGTATAATTTCAAATGGTTTATATATAACATAAATTGTGTAAAATTATTTCTTAAAAATGCATTACAAAGTATTTACAATATTGTTAACCTACATAGTAATAACAATAATTAGTAAATTTGATAAATAGAAAATTAATAAAGTTTGGTCCCTGTGTACCTTTAATTAAGCAAGACTTATTGGTTTCTGGTGAAATAATATGACTGTTTTTCTATAAAAGGCGGTCGGAATGCAACAAGAGCAGTTGCACGTGGCGACATCTTCCTGTCAAACGATGTTACCAAATATATTGCAGGTAATTAAAATGTACTAATCTATATAAATAAAAATATATCACAAAATATCTTAAACGAAAAACTCGGACGAACCAATTCGAGTGTTTTTTATTTATTTTGTTTGAAGATATTTAGGCAAAATGGGAAACTATTAAGAAAAATTTAAAAATCTGTTTTCATTTCGGAATTGTGAACCGTCTATATGGGGAAGTATATGCAAGTGGTACCAACATATGGGTTAGTACTAAAAAGATAGGCTTAATAAAAAACATCCAGGCGAAACGAAGTTTGCGGGGGCAGAAAAAATAATTGTCAAATTATTGTGTTTGTGTCTGATAATATGAATTTTATTTTAGACTAGCGGACCCCACAGACTTCGTTCTGTGAAAAAGATTTGAAATGTGGCAGTTTTTTGTTCCTACCAATTTTATAGTCGGCGCAAAAAAATCTCATGAGGGTGATGTTTCTGCCATCACCCTGATTATAGGCCGATGTGTGAGGTTCAGCTCGGGTGACCAAAGTATCTTCGTTTCCACGAACTTTGGCCACTCTTCTGTGACCCACTAAAAAACTCCGACTGGGATGTCTGCTAGAGGGCTTCAAACTAAGAGGCGAACTTAGGATTCAAACCTGATTGGAAAATAATATAAAGGATAGTGGGAACCTAAAAGTGACAAATATTTAAAAATTGTGTGCCTCATTGATATATTTTCCTATTAGTATGTATTCAAATAATTTTGCTCAGATAGGGATATTAAATTAATAATTCAAAAATTAAATCCTTTTTCTAACGCGATTTGTTTGACAGATGTAATGACGTGAAAACATATGCATTTTATGTCGCATGCCGAAACTAAAATAAAAGAAATAATATCGCGAAGCCAACCAAATTAAAAATCAGTACTAATGATCTATAGCCCTCACATTTTTTGACTATTCAATTTGGTCGGGTTCGCGCTATTATTACTTGTTGTGTTTCGGAATGCGACATTGCTTAGTGACAACAGTGAGTGCTTGTAATTAATTTATTGAATGGCAATAAAGTTGATATATAGATTAGCTTTCCTTACCAGAATCATTGATTTCCGTTTGTCAAAATTTAGTATTTTTAAACTTACGCGAGTCCTACTTAGTCACGACTTTTGAGATATGACATGATACGTACATATTTCATGTCATAATATTGACTCATTATAAACTTTAATAAGTTTTATAGTTTAGATTTAAAGAAGTTTATTCTTAATTTATACATACATTTCACTTACATAAGAAATAATAATAATATTAAAAACATAAAAGTAAAATATATCACGCCACCATCGTACGCTGTTGTACGCCATCTACCAAAAATTTAGACATTCACCACTGGTCCATGCTACTATTTCCCGTATATTTTTGCGACCGTATTCGTAATTATTTATGTTTACGAAAATAAAAATAAAACTTTTTGCGGTAAAATACTGTGGGATGATATGAGGAAGTATTTTGAATACGTAGAAATAAAATGTATACTAATTTATGATATATTTTTCAGTTGCAAAATGGCACGGTTGTGTCTGGACTGTCTGCGCAAGAGTTGAGTGGCGTCGCACATCGAATTATTTTACAACAACCCCCTCCTCACCCGGCCGTTTACACCATACACCATTAGTGATAAATAGATTTTATATATTTAAACTGCGTTTTATTCAGTTGAAGTCCCCGAATATAGTACATGGGCCGGACACAAAGAAAAAATATTAGACACCATAGATTCATGAAGAGTACATAGTGTAAAATAGTTGTCGGCGTGTCAGGCATAGGCCGACCAACTACTTGTTGACACATCCATCAAAGTTTTTAGCGAATATCCTCATTATTTAGATGTATTATAAGCGCTCTCTCTCACTCGCACCCGCTTGAACAGGTGCTATAGTCGACGCATATTGAACCGAGGCTTCAGTTTATAAACCATATTTATCTGTTTGTCTCGCTCGTACTAACAGGTCTTATGGAAAGGTGTAGTGATGTGCGTAAGAACTGTAGAGGTGCATATCAATAACGGACTAGGTACGATCGATAACGCAGTGCGCGTGCGCAGGTAACTTAGTGTCGATAACGAGTTGCATTGCGTGCACTTTCCTACTGTCAGTGACATTATTGCCATTATAGTTTCGGGGTGTCTGTCAGTAGGTAGAAACTGTAAAAATGCTGGATATCGTGATTTCTAATGTTATCCTGAAGAAAATATAACTATACTATAAGGAAGTCCAGGTACTATTTAACACACCCTTACTATCTGTTTTCTGCACAAGTAACCACAATCCAAACACTATAGTCGATGGTCGTTCTTACCTGTGTTGGATATACAAAGAAACTTTCAGTAACAAAAAAAACAAAGGTCTGGTCGTCGTAAGCTTTTGTCCTATTAAGAATTCTCTTTAAGGTTCTCGGCCCAACACAAGATTATCAAATGGTACGAGGAAATCTATTGATGGCGCTGTTTATAGGGATTACCACCCTTAACAGTAATACGTGTAGTGGTATATTTTAATAAAGTTGTATCTAGGTTTCATACTAAACACTTATATATATAAATCTTTAAATTGTTTTGTCTCTTTCTGTCCAATTGTATTTACGCTGTAATGGAAAGAGACAGTTGTGAACTTTAAGTGTGTTTATTGGTTTGTTTTTTAATAAGGGAGAAAGTTGCTTAATAATTAGTGTCAATCAATGGCCATCTTAATTTCTAGGTTCAGAGGTTCGGGTAATAAATAAAACATCTTTGTAAATATTAAATTATAATTAAAATCATTAATTACTTACAATCATTAAAAATAAAAGGTCAAAACTAAAATCCTAATCGTCAAATGCTATTAAAAGCTATTCGGTAATTAATATTAAGAAAATATATAAACAATGAATAATTTGCGAAAACATTTTCATATCAAATTATGCAAATTTCCACAATTGTTCTGTCTAAAACATACTGTTATATATGACCAACCTTAGTATTTGTTCAAAAAGTCAACATGAATTTTAAAACATATCGTCCGCTATAAAACAGGATGGCTTGATCAAAACGAGGGTAGATAAAGGAAAATGAGAGATTTATAAACGGGACTTATCGAAAACTATGACTACTATTAGTTTGACATACGGGACGCATACATGCACTAATAGACTGTGAATAATTAGAGAAACGAGATCTTTATAATTAATTTGAATTTATTTAAGTCGAATAATAAATCGGAAATGACGGTACTTTCGAAAGTCAGAATAAATATATCCTCTCTCACCTTCTATATTATAAACAGAAATAGTATTAGTTTCGCAACCCTTGGCAGTGAATTATGGTTCAAGAATTTAAAAAAATGACATCAAAGTTTGGTACCAGAATGTCCAGCATATTTTAAACGTTATACCAAACGAATTACGAGTCGTATATTTAACGCATGTCAAATGCTACCTACAAAAATATCCATACATTACATACGATAGCACCAAGCGATTTTTTTCTTAACCCATAATTTTTCAATAAGGCTCAGTTGGTGCTAAGTTGACCTTAATAAACTATATTCACACACCATTTTTTAAATTAGCTTGTAGTTATCAATTTGACAAAACACATTCATGTTTACGGTAAAGAATATTGGTTTGACATCCGTTAAAAAACTTAATATTTCAACAGATTATGTCATACAAAACCAACGTTAATCTAACACGAAGACACGAATTGATGCGCAGGAGTCTCTTTTTAGGTATATTGCTAAAGTACATGGTCAAAACTTCCCCATGAAATTTTGTATGTGCGTACTTCTTTATAATATAGCTTTCGTCGATCTATAGACTATTTAACACAAACAATTTTTATACGGCAGTTTCTGAGGTAAAAGAAAACAAACACAGGATTAAAAATAGTACAGTATTTGTATGAATCTTTTAGAGTGGGAACATCAAATCAATGAGAATCCCGCATTATAAAAGGTAGACTCTATTTTAATCTCAATATCGAAGGACCAAAATTGTCCGTGTTCTATAAAATACCAGTTGTAATTACTTACAACGCAACTAGTTGATTTTTCTATATAGAATACATTTTAAACAAGAAAATCAATTACAATTGGTTGCAAACTATAGTAATTACGAGTAGTATTTTATAGAACCCGGTAGTTAAATACCTTAATTTTCTAGCGGCCTGTTCGTTATTTGCTTGGATTTTTTTTTTGGAATCGGACCAGTAATTCGAGTTTGCAAACATCAAATTTGATCTTTTTAATGTGTGAAGTCGTTAATTAAATCTCTTGGTTTGCCCTAAACCTCTTTGACGTCTTCATTCTTGATGTAGGCGTTTGTGCGTGTCAATTCCGGGGGCAGTTTGACGTCACGGAAATATCTGTGCCTTTGTGTATCCTTCGCGGTGATCCTCTTTGCCGGGTCGTATACGAGGAAACTTTGAAGCAAATCCATGCCTGCCTCGTCTAGGTTTTGGACCTAAAATTTGATCCAAATAGACGACATAAATATAAACGAATTATCACATTGCTTAAACGCTTATAATAGATATAAAAAGTACATTACGTGCAATAGTGGAAATAAATAATATTTTGGTATTATTTGAATTGAGCATTTTTTTAAATCGCAGAGTGATCTTGTAGTCGAAATTATTATATGGACAGTCAAAACAACAAATACACAAAGTCGTTAATATTCGTCAATTACACAAATAAGTAAAAAAGAAATCCGCCCATATTGATTTTTATTTCCCTCATTTAATTGATTCAATTAATAGAGAAAACATTTTAAACAAACACGGCCAACCTTGCCGATTGAGAAAATACCAGTGAGATGAAAAATTAGACATCCCTTTGGGGCGTGGGACAAAAATATAAATGGCCACTTACATTATTGTGTAGATTGTAAGTAGACCAATTGGGGAATGTGGGCTTGTAATCTGGTAGCGATGACACTCCAGGCCAAGTCTCCTCTGTCGGAGTCCGGAGCATTCTGTTGAACAACAATACAATAAAAGTGCAAACAGCAGTATTAACCTACTCTAGAATCCTCAGGTCGTCCGTTCGAGCCTCGGCTATTCTATTGGATATGTGCGCAATGAATACTTAGCTAATTAGTAAGGGAAATGCATGTTTCACTTAAGACCCATATTTAAACTTGAATCTAGTTTCAAGAGTCATCAAAATTTTTTCTTTGAAGATAGTTTGACATAGGTGACTGGTCGTACTTGAATTCGTGTATGCGGTGATGTTAGTTATTTTTGACTATGTATTTGCGTGTTGTTCCTACGAGAATATAAGTGCGTGCTCCTATTTCACCATGCCTCCTGCTGATGTCATGTGGAACATGGTGTGATGGTTGCAGCTCCTTACAAACGTTGTGTAATACAAAAAAAACCTCGGCGATTAAAAAGAGAGTTTATTGCCAGTTCTTCTCTTCCGTTCTACGCCCTTGATTTGAGAACTGGCAGTAAATGTACAATTAGAAGCATTTAATGTATATTTCTTTTTTATTGACGTTCATTTGTGTTACCTATATGAATAAATGATTTTTTTATTTTTGACTTTGACAGTTGAGGGCTCAAGACAAAAATGTGATTTGAGATATAAGGCAGAGTCGCAGAACAAAAGCTTGTAGTGTTTCTTAACATTAAAACATTTATGTTAAAAAAATGAAATTATCCAGTTGGTTGGTGCAGTAGGTATCAATCCGATACTTTGGGTTTGCCGATATATCGATATCGGCGATATTTTAATTGTCGATACGATACTTTTCAATATTCGCGCTTTAAAAAAGCAATGTAAACGCGCATCTTGTTTGATCAAGTTGCAAACGAGGCACGGACTATCTATGCCCTGGGAATCCCCGCGTTTTATTCAGTTTGTTCTCGCTCTCACCGTCTTTGTCACCAAGTATGCCATTTCTTTGGCTTTTAACTGCTATCTCGCGTAGTAGTTTTTCGATAGCGAATAAAATAAAATATGGAATAACAAAAATCTTCTCAATGTTAATTTTAAGTATTAACAGTTATTAATTTTATTTCAATTCAATTATTACTCTTAAAAACTTGATATATTTTACCTAATTTTTTTTATTCAATAAGCGTCGGTATCGTATCGGCAAAAACGCGTATGGAATCGTCCCTAGTGTTAACCTTGGTGGCTAATGGCCGCTTTCTATACTAGCCAATTTCTACTACTAGAGGTTGATATTTCAATCCATTTCTCATAAAGTCCTATTGAATATCAAATCCTATTAAATATCAAATTTAGACATTTATCTAAATTTTTGCAATAATTTGAATTGGAAATAATTATAGATCGAGTATAGAAAGTTGCAAGAGCAGTGTGGCTTGTGGCTTCAGCGTGCGACTCTCATTCCTGAGGTCGTAGGTTCGTTCCCCGGCTGTGCACCAATGGATTTTCTTTCCATGTGCACATTTAACATTAACTCGAACGGTGAAGGAAAACATCGTGAGGAAACCGTCTTGCCTTACACCCAAAACGTCGAAGGCTGATCACTTACTTGCCTCTTAGATTAACAAATGATCATGAAACAGATACAGAAATCTGAGGCCTGGACCTGAAAGGGTTGTAGCGCCATTGATTTATTTTCTATTTATTTATAGAAGCGGCCGTTAGTGGTTTAGGTTAGACACCGAGTACTAAGGCCGCTTCTACACTGTCAGTGTCACAATCAATTTTTGGTTACATCTTTAAGTTTGTTTTCCAAGTTTTAAGTCAACATTTAAGTTATACTTTTAACTGATTTTATGTGCCAGAAACCTTATTAGATACACATGAAATTAACTCATATTTGAGGGTTTTTCCTAAGAAAAATTGCTTTTACATTCCATTATACTCTGTTGAATATAAATAATAATAAAAGGTATGCTTATTATTGGATAAAAGTCTTATGTTTCTTACCTGAAGATTCTGAAAAGTTGATCAATCTCTGAGTCTCCTTGGAACAAAGGCTTCTTTGAAGACATCTCAGAGAAGATGCACCCCACAGCCCACATGTCAATAGGACAGGAATATCTGGAATGGCATAATAGATCTGTCTATGACAGTAGTAGGGAATAGTATTTTATTTTAAATTCAAATTGGAATTTTAATACTATGTATCAGTAACTATTGGTATTTGATTAATTCATTTTCCTATACACTAAATTCTTTATAAGATTTAGTTTTTTTATTTTTATTTTTCAATAGAGACTATTTATTGACTACTTTTAATCATAATTGCACTGTCTAGTACTTTTTATATTTCATATTAATTGAATGTATGTATTTACGATAATAAATTATATGTTAATCATAAGTAAGAAGATGTTACCTCTGTGAGCCAAGCAACACCTCAGGGGCTCTATACCACAGTGTAACAACTTCATGAGTGTATACACGGACTGGTACACCATATGCACGGCCCAAACCAAAGTCTGCTACCTGTGTTATAGAAATAAATAAATATTTTAATTGTCATTTTAAGGCATGTTCTACATTGTTGATACTTATTTTTAACGTTTTTCTTTTTATTTAATTTTAAGTTATTGTAAATCAATTGCAGTTTTGCAGACTTGCTTAAGTAATTTGTTTTCTAATAGCGGTTGCCTTAAAACAGTAAGGCCGCCCATGCCCTCCTTATTATTTAAGTGTTCTTATCATACTGGTTTAGTATTGGTGTAATTTGGCAACAAAGTGTTAGGTCATCAATTAACTTTAAGCATCTAAATAACCTAACCCTGTACACTTATTGTGTAAACAATACAAACATATGTATCATAAAAGTCTATCGCTGCATCTTATGTTAATTAAAAAGTGACATAACGATTAATATACACACCTTAATTATACCTGTCTTGTTAATAAGTAAATTCTGTGGCTTGAGATCTCTGTGTAGAATCCTGCGTTGGTGGCAGTATAAAATAGCACTGTTAATCTGATACAGATAACTTTTCACTGTGGCAGGATCCATGAACTGAAAAAATATTCAATTTAAATTATATATATTATAAGTAAGCAAGGCTAGCTAAGACTAAGGCAAAATTGTTACACTTTGATGCAACAGAAAAATAATCATAAAACAAACAAAGTTATTACCTTGCCAGATCCCAGTGAATCCATATATCTCTTCAGATCCATAGACAAAAACTCAAAAATTAAATAAAGTTTGTTTTCTTCCATTAGCACATCCTCCAGTTTCACAATGTTTGAGTGATTCAATTCCTTCAGCAAAGATATTTCCCTAAAGAAGAAATAACATTTTATGAAAATATGTCCACAGCAGTGGTTCATTATATTAATGTTAAGTATTAAGTATGTTGGAAAATTACAAACATACAAAAAATTGGAAGATTTCAGAGTCCATTAGCTCTTACATGTAGTCTTACTTTATATTAACACTCCACAATTAAGTCATTTATAAAGCAAAATAAATTCTCTGCCACATTATTTTAACAATCTTAAAATATACTATTGCGGGCTATAATGGAATAAAGCAATTACCGTATCGCTGTGGACGGAATGCCTTCATCTTCAGACTCCAATCTAATTTTCTTCATTGCAACATACTCTCCAGTGATTTTGTTTTTACCTTTATACACAACACCGTAAGTCCCTTCCCCAATCTTTTCTATCTTCAAAAAATCTTCCATTTTGTACTGTGGGAGCTTAATTTTGATATCTTTTAATAACTAACAAGTAAAAATTATTTTGCAACGTGCATGCAAAGGCCGCAGGCTTGGAGTTTTTTTTTAGCAAATGGTAATAGCATCTACGAACAAAATTGGTCAGCTATAGATAAAACAGTACGCACTTTTATAAAACGTTAAAAGTAAATATTGAATAACGTCAATTATTTAAAATTAAAAGTACAAATTCGAGGCAGATGCGTTGTCGTAAGACAAACGTTAAAGTTTTTGAAATTTTTGACATAAACTGTTAACTGACCGGATACCACAGACTACAATATACTGCCGTAACAGACCATATTGAGTCCGAGGGGGAAGCGCTAGCGTTTGGTTTAGATATAGCGAAAGCCTTCGATCAGGTTGAGAAGCAGCGAGTTCAAAGGCAAACATTATGCTGAAATTTAACCCAGGATCCACAGTAAATCATGGATCTACGAGATTCTAAAGAAGAATCTCTCTAAGAAGTTCTAAAATTGTCACCTATATTATATCTAGAATGCGTTTAGGACACGTACACCTCAACATTTAGCACGGCTTCGTATTGTTGATTGCAAGATTTGTGAGTGTAGAGAAGTTATTAGTGACCTCGACCATATTTTCTTTTCTTGTTCCCAATATGACCTCCTTACAATTACTACATGTTTCGTTACCGACTAAAATCTCCTGACTTTTGCTTTATCCTTTATTGTATTATAATGATCAGAAGAAATCTTAACATTATTATTGATTATGAAAGAAATTTTCTTTATTCTACGCTCGCTAAAACAGCCCGAGCTGAGCTGTAAAGGCCCTTGAGGCCAATATCGAGATTCCATAAAAAAATATTTATCGGGAGCATTTGATCGGATACCTCACATCCGGTCCGGTCAATTCTCAATTAGGAATAAGTCTATAATATAGATCATTGACCGTGCATCTCATATCGGGCCGATTCAATTTTCTTATTTAGTTAAGTCTTAATGATTGTAGTTATTTAATTAAAGTTATTCCAATACATTTTTTTTTTGGGATTCACCGCTGGCCGACTTAATTTGTAATATGTTTATGTACATATTTTGTTTTTAACTAGCTTATCCCTTTGTTTTCTTTTGATGTCTTTGTTTCCACAGCCAGCATCAGAATTCTTGGCGAAGACATGTCGATCGACGTTCAATTTCGCGATTATTTGGAGGGAAAGCTAAGTACTTGAGCGTATTCAACGAAGAGCGGTTCGAATCGTCGACGACCAATCCCTTAAGCGGCTTGAGCCCTGGCATTACGTAGAGATGTGGGGTCACTGTGAATCTTCTACCGCATTTATCATAGTGTTCAGAGGAGTTGTTCGGATTAATACCTGCAGTTGGTTTCAGGATCGGATGTCGAGGCAGAACACGGAATTCCACCCGTCTCACTTCGACATCCGTCATTCCACAACTGCCCACTGTAACTGTTTGGTCGGAATACACTAGTGGTGAAAACACAGCGGCCACTGCGACTGCAGAAGTAAAAAGTGCGACCAACATATATCTTAAAATTTGAATAAACGTTACATGGACGTTAATTCGAATTTACCAAATATTGTAGTGGATTTCAGTAGAATAGTTATATCTTTATTTCAAAGAATAATTTAATGTTCGAATAATATATATACCGTAGTAATCAAATAATGCGATCGAGGGATTTGTGTTATTAATAGAGTATTTTCTTCTTACATCAAAATGGGAATTTTAGATAGAGAAAAAGCGTTTAATCAACCATTAATCAAAATTATTACAGTTTACCCACCTCCTATTAGGGTATATTTTATTTTCTGTGGTCATCCGCGTTACTGTGTCATGTCGTTCTACGCGATACGATTGTACAACAATGTACATCGTAGGTGTCAACGTGTCAATCACAAATTGAACTTAAGTTTGTATGAAACACCACACTAAAGTGTTTAAAAACCTTCTGTTCGTTAATTTTATTTCATAATATATTATTGTTAAATAACTTAGTAATAAGCAAGTGAGAAATAATAAATAATGCCTGAAAAGGAAAATCTATCGCTTGGTATGCACTTTTACATAACCTATAATCAATAACGTACTGCGGTATTCTAGCATATTGATTTTTCAGAAGCTATTTACACGTCGGAAAAGAGTGGAAATGACAAAAGTGGAGATGGAACACAGGAGAGTCCATTTAAAACTATCCTGCAGGCAATGCGTCATGCAGGAAAGGAGCCATTTCCAACTATTTACGTGGATTCAAAAGAAGAAGGTAAATCTTACGACATAGCGGCGAAATCCCAATTGAAGAAGATTCAAAAGATGTGGGTAAGGGAAAACTATAAAGCTGCTGACAAGGCGAAGGCTGAAGACGAGACCAATGATAAACGGCAGCAGAACTTGGAAGACGCTAAGAAAATTGTTATTAAGCAAGATTCTAGCCTTCCTGTTGCAGAAACAGTGAAGTTATTTCAGAGTGAGTTTTTAGTATTATTAATGGCGAAAATAATTTAAATTTAAGCATTTTTATATTGTTCACTTAATTTGATCACAAATCAGGATATTTTAAATTAATCTTGATTATTTACAGAGATAAATAATCTATTTGTTATTTGGTTATCTTTTATGTTATGAATAAAAGTTAAGAATCATATTTTAAAACGATCTTCTTGCTATGTACTAAGAAAGTATTTGTTTATAAATGATGTAATACTCACTCACTTTTTTACATAAGATCTGTGTAATCTTTTAACTGTATGTTATTATTTTTACTACCACATTTACAAACACATTTTTTTAAAATATTTAATCAATTTGTCAAATACTTTTTGTTTCAATATCTATAAAAAAAGAATAATGAAATTTTATCTTAAATGAACCAAGTAGTGTAAATAAAATTATTTAAAATGTTTAATTCAAATTATATAATGAAATATCAGTTGTTTATATTATTATTATTAAATAACCTGATTTTTAGCAAAGGATCACAGAGGAAAAAGAATAAAAGTCTCTGGATGGGTGCACAGGTTGAGACGTCAAGGAAAATCACTAGCATTTATAACACTGCGAGATGGTACAGGTTACTTACAATGTGTCCTTCATGGTGAACTTTGTCAGACTTATGATGCCCTTGTATTATCAACTGAATCATCTGTAGTCCTTTATGGGAACTTGGAAGCAGTTCCAGAAGGAAAAACTGTAAGTTAATTTTTGTCTTATTGGATTTTCTATTAACAGTTAAACTGTCTTTTACCTCTTCCCACTAACTATTATTAAAAGGAATTTTTAATAATAAGTCTCAAATGTTAAATAGGTAAAGTAGAAGATTTTAATTTAAATAATCTCTAAAAAGTAAAATTAAATGTTGATTTTTATTTGATGTCATATTAAGTACATAATTATCATGAGGCTGCATTAATTCTATAACTATTGCAGGCACCAGGAGGCCATGAATTGACAGTAGACTACTGGGAACTAATTGGCTTAGCCCCACCTGGAGGTGCTGATGCTATACTGAATGAGGAAGCACATCCAGACGTCCAACTTGATAACAGGTTTGTTTAGATAAAATAATATATCTATGGACCGTCAATGTTTCAATTGGTTTATGACTCAATTTTAGTGGTTATAATGTTATTTGTATATGTCACATGTCACTGGCCTTAGTATATATGTTAATTATTTCAATATGTTCGACGTCCTGGTGGATAGAAAAGCTCTATCCAGTTTGTGTTTCCACCACACCAACTTCTTTTCTATTTAAGATCATAAATACAATTAATTAATAAATAAAAAAAAATATTTTTTTAGCATATAAATAAATAAAAATCATTCATTCATTTAGGTATCTCTACAGTTATAGTTTCTTGAGAAAAACTAAACTGATAGTATATGTCATAGTATCAGTTCTACAATTATTGTGTAGAATGGACAAGAATAACTGGCAAGAGGAACCATTAAAACTTTTGTTGATTATGATTCAATAACCGAAATTAAATAAAACTTTTAGAAAATACAAAAACTTCCATCTTCCACCACTTCACATCTATCATCAGTCATCCATTTTAACAAGATGTGAAGTGGTTCTGTTTTTGTCCTACTTACTATGAAATAAAATGCATCCAGTATTTTAATATTTTTTAAATTTAATATTTGTTCAGATGTTAAAGTTTTACACATGTTTCAATATTACTAAATGTATCATACTAATTGTGTTTGTTTTTGAACTGTTATAGTACTAACTGTGATGTTAACACGGTTTATGTGACTACTAAATTTCTTAAGAAATTTTTTGAAAATTACCACGAGTTAGTAGATAGTTATTATGACATACTGTTTAATTTGTGTTGTGCCGGTAGTTACAAGAAATGTCATCAGTATTATAAAATAGGTGAAACTTCTTTGTAAATTAATTATGACTAAGGTAAATGCCCCAATAGATGATCATTTACCAGTATATGATCACTCCATGTACATATTTGTATATATATATTCACACTGTATATGAGCTTGTGCGACAGAATTGCCATCTAAATTTGTAATATGTAACTACTAAACGAATACATCAACCAATAGCGTGTATTTTTTCTCGATCTGTCTTTCTTACTCTCTCAATTGGTTGCAATCGTTCCATTTTCCTCCATTGTCTTTCCGTAAAAAATTTACCCTCAGGCGCCTAAAGAAGTTTCACATCAACAATCTAAATTTGCATTGTAAGTAGAGCGTAGATAGGGCGAAAAGAACTGGCAAGAAACTCTCTGCCACTCTTCTTAATATCTATATTTTTTTGGATTGTAAGAAAATTGTAAAGAACTGCAAACAGTTTTTAAGTTTTAGGGATTTCCGAAAGTATAGTAGCTACATAGATTCCTGCAAGTACTTTGGTATTGAATCCCTTGAATGTAGACGTAAACAATACGACCTAATGTTTTTACACGCTATTTGCAACGGTTTAATTGACTGCCCTGACTTATGGTCGCTTTTACTTTTTCACACCTCTTCATCATACAATACAAGGCAAACCCAACTATTCCAGATTCCTCGGTCTAATAAAAACTATTTACTTAACTCAGCCATGTATCGTATACACAAATAAACAATACAAATAGATATATTTAATGTGACTAAAGAATGCTTAAAAAATATTTAAAAAACTCTGGTATATTTTATTAATAATGGCTTTGTTATTCTTCTTTTATATTAAATATTTATTATAATGATCAATGAATCTTAGAACTTTGTTATATTTTTTGTATAAATAGTTAAAACTGTGGTTTATGTTTGAATGTGTATTCCGTTTTTGGCTTTTGTGTAATGTAATTGTTTCAATATTGCTTAATGAGTAGCTGTAGAAATACTTTAATAAAATGAAATTCAGTAAATAATAATTCACTTGACATTGAAATCTTTACATTGTATTTATTTTATTCTATTCAGGCACATAATGATTCGTGGCGAGAACACGTCGAAAGTACTACGTGCGCGTGCGGCTGTGACGCGAGCTTTCCGCGAACATTTTAACGCTCGCAGCTACACAGAGGTGACTCCCCCAACACTCGTACAGACTCAGTGTGAGGGTGGCAGTACTCTGTTCAAATTTAGCTACTTCGGGTAAGTTATATTGTCTATTGTCTATTCTTTACTAGTAGACACTACTTGAATTTGTTATATACGCGAGAGGCGGGCCATATAAATGATATTGATTATTTAAATAATCCGTTCTTTCTATGTTTACGTTGCAAAAAGTAATTCCCTTCGGTTCAAATATACTTTATTTGTCAAAGAATTACATTCATTATGTAGTTATATATATAAATTATTTTAAAAGAAGCTTTATATAAAAAAATCGTTGCTAACAATATGTATAATATTTTTTACAAAAGTGCAGGTAGTCGTATCGTTGTTATAACAGGCATTATGTGACTACTGTATAGTAATAGTCCCTTCCTAACAGAAATATACGTTATATATGGAATTATCTGAATTTATTCAGATTTTTAGGATAAAATAGTGTTATTTTTATTTATACCTTTACGCCTTTTCCCCGAAGGGATAGGCAGAACTAGGTAGACCTTCCTAGGTAGAGGCTTAATCAACTTTCATGACATTCATCATGTATGTACGGTTATGGAAACTGTTCTGTATAAATATCTAATATATTATATAACATGTATCCAAAAAAATAATCACAAAATTAGAAGAATACCAACAATTCGAGTAATTTTGAAAAATTTATTTCTCTGAAAATATTATGGATATATGATTTTTTTTTATTTAGTGTTTGGATTTTTATTCTGGAAAAGCGAATAGTCTCAAAGGAATAGCAAAAGTTTATATATGTTGGTATGTAGCTACTAAAAAGGTTGGCTACGTAAAAAAAACATTAAGGCGAAACGAATTTAGGGAGTAGCTAGTTTTTTTAATGAAAGCGTAAAATTGTTTTTTTTATTTCAGAGAGCAAGCGTACCTTACACAGAGTTCACAGTTGTATCTCGAGACTTGTCTTGCAACGTTGGGTGACGTGTATTGTATAGCGCAGTCGTACCGCGCCGAACAGTCGCGAACTAGGAGACATCTTGCTGAGTAAGTCACTAATATAATATATAACTCGAAAATGGCCGATTTCCATGATTTGTTGTATTTTTCTCCGTCCCCAGTTAAAAAGATTGGAAATTTATGAAGAAAAAAAAATTAATTAAAAAGGCCTATACAAATTTGATCCAGGCGATACGGTAAACTCTCCCTGCAAATTTAAGAATAAATACATTATTATCTAATTGACAAGATAAATGTGTCGCAGCCGTAATAAGCCGTTCGATTTACAGCCTAGCCTTTTAACTAAACAGCGCCGTTTAACTGGCGGCCTGAAAGATATTCAGCTGTAACGTTTATCTGGTGATACAGTGACCATGTGGCAGAAATAAAAAAGAAGAAAAATCTGACATAAACAATATTTCTTTAAAAATTCATTTCCTCGAGACAGTCACAGCTAAATTCACCTTATTATTGTCAGTACACTCTTGCATTGTACTTGTTATTTTTCATTAAAATTTGGAAAACAACATCATAGTTGTGGTTTTCCGACTCTATATTGACAGTTTGACGAGTTTCGTTTTGAGTTTGAGAGTAGCAGAAAGTGGAACTATATTTAAATTAATAGTCAACAGGCTAGGCAACTAATGAAACGTCATTTGCCTAGCTGTTTGATCAACTGGCTGAATATCTTTCAAGCCGCTAGTTAAACGGCGCTGTTTAGTTAAAAGGCTAGGCTGTTAATTGTACGGCTAATACTAGTTAGGCTGCGACATATTCATAATAATCGGATATTATTCGGATTTTAAATTGAATTGACATTTAATAAACAAAATGTAGAATAAAGTCATTAATGAAAAGGATTGACGTATACATTAACTGTCAAATATTTATGCGTTCAGAAATTTATTTGACGTGAACTAAGGAAAATTAAGCTACTAATTACACGACAGTTTTTCTTTTTTGTTAAATTTGTATTACGTTCATAAAATCGTAATTAATTGTTTAGCTAATCTGTGACATGACATTAAATGTTAGACGGAACAAAGTTCGCCGGGTCAGCTAGTTAATGAATAAATCATGTATGTTAATCTATCAAAAGTTGTATATATTACGATGGATGAAATAAAAAGCCGTATAAAATTGTATTTCTAATTAGTATTAAAAGCAATTAAATCATTTATTACGCCATATTCTATGTTAGTGCCTCAAAAATTATACATAATTTAAGAACTCCCTTAAAATCCCTAATCCTTCTTGAAATCATTATTTTCATATAGAAAACAAATTTAAATTAAAAATTCGGCGGTTAAATTGGCATCTACTGGACAGGCGTTCCTTCCATATATATGGACCCATTTCACATAACATCAGGTGGTATTGTGGCCAAATTTATATGTATAGATATTTTTACATATTACAAAAACGAAAGTGCGAAAGCTATACCAGGGCCGAGTGTATAACGAACGATGACGTTGGACATTGTTACATTGGTCAATGAATATTTGAGCAAGCACATCATTGTTTATTTTTAGTTATATTTTCTAGCTTCCCTGACTATATTGTTGTCGTAGTTTACTTAAGTAAATAGCATTGGTAATTAGGATGATTGAGTACTACTTATTTCTTTTAAAAATGTTTTGTTTGTTGTTCCACACCGGTGTTATTTTTTCGTTTTATATTGCGATCCTCTCGGAAACGTGTCCACGTGATCAAGGCGGAAAGACACGAGTAGGTTTAGGTACTCTTCAAACTCTGAGTAAAAGAGAATACATGGTGTGAGCTGTTTGCGTTAAGAGTTGAGACATATTTAGTTCCTTTTAAAAAAGCTTTCAAGGAGTAGCAATATTTCTGAAAATCTTATAGAAACAACGCGACTTAACAATAATATATACAAGAGGAAGCGTGTATTGGGTATGTATTTGTATCTCTGTGTTAAATTTGTTTTAGTAAGGATATTTTTTTGAAAGAGTTACGAATTGTATGTCTAGTGTTGAATTTTGTATTAGAATATTTTCTAAAGTATAATTGTATTTACAGGTACAGCCACGTGGAAGCGGAGATCCCCTTCATTACGTTTGAGCAATTGCTGGACAGGATCGAGGATCTTGTGGTGGATGTGGTCGATCGGGTGCTGGCTTCACCCGAAGGGCAATTGGTTTATGAACTTAACCCAGACTTTAAGGTATTTTGATAACGTTTTAGATGTATCTAGATTACTGCACCCTGCATTCAAATCCGGCCAATCTTAGGGTACTATGCTGTCCAAACTTAGCGTTAAGTATATTATCTTATCCTTAGACCCAATAAGCTGTTTGATAAGGTTTTACTGTTTCATATTATTAAGTAGTTAGTAAAGAATGTATACATTTTTTTTAAAATTCTTTTAGTAGTATAAGTATGTATGTTTTAAAATTTAAATTAAAGATTGATAATTTCAAAAAACTGCCACATCGCTAGTCTAGGCAAAATGGCGTCGTTCCAGTGCCTAAGACGTACACTAAACTCATAGACAAATGTCAAGTTTTTTTTCAATGTTAATTCTTAAATTACACAAATACACATACATATATTTCGATCGAAAACATCTACCTGCGTCGAAATTTTACTCCAAGCCAATATTAGGATTCGACAGTTGTATACTAATTGTGCATTCATGTTTCGTCACCTCTGATTGAAATAATATGTGACTTCCATATAAAAAAAAAGATTTTTTTGAAATAATATTTTTAATAATGACAATAACTTTTTATTATAACGCTTTAAGTTTTCTACAGATTACACATAGTAATTTTTCATACTGTCAAATAAAATTAAATTCGTTGAATCAATTATTAATTCTCTTTCAGAAACCTACAAGGCCATTCAAGCGAATGGCGTATACGGAGGCTTTGGAATATCTAAAAGAAAACAATATCACTAAAGACGACGGATCCTTCTATGAGTTCGGCGATGTGAGTATACCTGCGTCTGCGCATAATAGTGATTAGCCACGGTCAAATCTTTAGAAACTCTAAATATAAGTTAAACCTTGCTAGTTTAGTTTTTTAAGATTAAAACAATGTTTTTTGGCATAAAATTTTCAAAAAAGCCGTTTCATATAAGAGCAATTTTGGCCTAGACAGCGTGCGACTTTTGTTCGATGAAGGAAAACATCATTAGGAAACATGCCTCAGACCCAAAAAGTCTCTGTGTTTCAGAAGGCTAACCCACGTGCCTTTTAAAAAACGCCATCTATCTCCACCTTGACGCCTGGCATTCCATAAAACAACTCAATTTAAGGCACTCTCTGCCACGTTCCACCTCTTTGTGGAACCAGTTTCCGGTCCTGAAAGGTGGGCAAAACACCCGGTAGACGTCGGCGTTGCGGGTGTCACATTCGAAGCCTATGCCATATTAAAAAACCTCACGAAACAGATACAGAAATCTTAAGAACCTAAAATAATGTCGTCACTTTATTTTTAAAAGATAATAATGTAACAAATCTTTATTTCCATTTCTATGTTAACAACTTGCGAACACGAGCAGTGTTGGCCTAGTGGCTTCAGCGTGCGCCTCTCATCCTAGAGGTCGTAGGTTTGATCCCCGGCTGTGCACGTGCACCAATGGATTTTCTTTCTATGTGCGCATTTAACATTCGCTCGAACGGTGAAGGAAAATATCGTGAGAAAACCGCCTTGCCTTAGACCCAAAAAGTCGATGTGCGTCAGGCACAGAAGGCTGATCACCTACTTGCCTATTCGATTAACAAATGATCATGAAACAGATACAGAAATCTGAGGCCCAGACCTAAAAAGGTTGTAGCGCCATTGATTGACTTTATCGCAGCCAGCTTGCCTACTTAGCCTAACATTTTTTGTTCTTTCATCAATAGTTTCCACAGCGCACGCGATGACAGATTTTTTATAGATAAGTTTTTCACACCTTGGGTAATATTGTTACATTTTTGTTAGAGATCCCTATTAAAATACAGTATTCATTGTGAAAATGCAGCTTTCTAATGGTGAAGGAATTTTTGATATCGGTCATGTAGTTTTTGTGTGAATACATTATAAACATTCATGCAGAAACACATTGATTTTGTCTAGCTGTTTGATCAAATGGCGAATATCATTCAGGCTTGTCAATCGACGCTGTTTAGTACAAAGGCTAGGATTTTGATTGGACGGCTCTCTAAGCTAAATGGCTGCGACATATACACCTTTTAGGTAAAGGCCATTTCCAACTCTTTCTAGATGGCTTTTAATAGAAGAATCTAATTTTAGGACATACCAGAGATGCCCGAACGTAAAATGACGGATGCGATCGGGGAGCCGATACTTCTATGCAAATTTCCAGCAGAAATAAAGTCCTTCTATATGCCCCGATGTGAAGATGACAAACGCTTGACTGAGTCCGTGGATGTGCTGATGCCGGGAGTTGGTGAGATTGTCGGTGGTTCTATGAGGATATGGGACTATGAACAATTGATGGAAGGTAAGATTCTGATATAGGATATATAATAGATAGGATGAAAACTTCGCTCATGTAACCGAATGTCTGAAAAAAAATCCCTATATCGCGTACACTGAGGAAACTATAGACAATAGAGCAAAGCCTACAATTTATAAAAGACAATATCTACAAAAATGTCTATTATATATGTAATAATGTTAATATCCAGCCCTGCGAAGTCTAAACAGAACATATAATAAAAAATATTTATGCTCATTTTAATATTAATGAGACGATTTACTACATAACTACATACAGTTGTTTATTAATGATCCGAAGTTACGATTCTTTTGAATTTGTAAAGTATTCAAAAAGGTAGCCCACGAAGACTGAATGTCACTTTCCGCGATTATCTTCGTTTGAAGTATATTCTTGTTTCGCATTAGCGCACAACTCATTAAATTCTTTCTGAGCCATTCGTGATTTTTTCGCCATTCGAAACTCTCTCCCACCACCCCCTTTCGAGCCTCACGTGATTAATGGACGGCTCCTTATACATACATACAGTACTTTTCCCAAAAATTATATACTTTTGTTTTTATTAAGTATTAAGATGTTTATTATTAAACTTTAATGATGTAGAAACAAAAGGGTAGCAGTGATGCGATCTCAAATCCCAGGAAAAACACCACACAGAATATTTTTTATTATTATCCTGAGATATCTAAAGGATCGCGCAGTGGTGGGAGGGAAACGCCACCATTTTAGGTTATTTTATATCTATATAGTATATTGATTCGGAACCTACGATGTTCGTTTTAGTTTTAATCATGAGGTGTCGTCAAAATCTGTTTATTACCTACCGTTATGTTAACGTATTCACGAACAACAAAGCCGTGTTCAGAATACAGCCATACTTAATTGTTATAACGCGATTTTGTCAGCAGGTTACGCACGGGAAGGCATCGACCCTACGCCGTACTACTGGTACACGGACCAACGTAAATTCGGCTCAGTACCACACGGTGGGTATGGGCTGGGGTTAGAACGATTCTTGTGCTGGCTGTTGGCCCGGCACCACATCCGCGATGTCTGCCTTTACCCGCGTTTCCTTGAGCGGTGCACGCCCTAAGTATATAATATTATGTGAGCTTCTTTTTGGCCCCTCTCAGTGTTATTTCAATTTACACAATTTATTAACTGTTAGATTTTTTTTAGCAAAAACGAGCTAGTTTTTGTATCTAACATAAGCTCACAGTTGAATTACCTTCGTTTTTTAAAAATACGGTATCTTTGACGATTTACGGTTTAATTAATTCGATTCGAACTCACTAGATATATTTTTAAGCAGTCTGTGTAAAGCGAAAAAAAGTATATATTGTCCTTGCAAGATTACATCTCATATTATATAATTTAAAAAAAATACAAAACATTAGAACTAACAGAAAAAAACTCATTTCATCTTCTTCAAAATATAATTTTCAATTAGCTAGAGTTTCCTTCTGTCACTTGGAATATACATCAGACTGCATAGCAGTAGAAGGATATAATAGAGGGAAAATATCGTTTTATAATATAGTACATACGTACATATATATGCCTTGAAGTTGGTTGAACTCTATTGAAACTGTATGCTGTATTGTGTATTGATAATTAAAGTTTTATATTGAGCATTTAGAAATCTTGCATTTGCCATTTTCAAATAAGTTACTATGTTTTGAATACTTCACTCGATAGGATTATTTCTTAGAGTAAAATTCACAGTCAACTTAGTCTCCAGTTTATCAAATCCAATAAGTTGTAATCGTCATCTCGTCATTACCCTCAGTGAGATGTTTCATACATGTATATAACGCAGATATGTTTAACGTTTCAGTTAAAGTTGTAAAATACTGATTTAATTTGTACTTATGGTAGTTATTTTGGATCTGTTACGCAATTATACTCTATAGCAAGGTTTTGCGATACAAATTGTATACGCATTACAGTTAAAATGGTTATTAAAATTGTTCAAACTAAGAGATTGTGTTTATTTATGGTGTAAAATAAAAGCTTTGTTTATATGTTTTGTTTTATTTACCTCAATAAATTATCCTACGCAAAAATGAAATTAAATTCTCGTTGTTTCATTGCTCAGATTATTATGGCATTCGACCTCAGTTATATAATAATATTATAGATGCCTTTAATTCATAGTCTAGCTTAACAGGAGCTTAAATTAAACGAAAAAACTGCATTATGAAACGCTCAGTTGTTGAACAAACAACATTATTACTACTACTACTGTCGAGGAGTTAAGTATCGCCGGAGACTGTTTTTGATCGAAATATAATATATTTATGTAATTTCAGAATCAAAATTAACATAATTAACTTGACATTTGTTTACGTGTTCACGTATTTGTACGTCATTGGCCTAACGACGCCATCTTGCCTTTGCCGTTTTGGCGGGTTCTTTAAATTATGAATGTTTAGTTAGAATTTTAAGTCATTACAGAATTAAAAAATATCGGTCTGTGTCCATATTCATAAATAAAAATATGAAATGTTTTTTAAAACCTAGTCAAAAGGTCTATTATTTCATATTATATTAAATGCAAAATTACTTAACGATTTATTAATCAGTTTTAAAAATTAGGTATCAATGAATTAACGTAATATTTGACCATGAACTTGTTGTATACAGAGTGTCCCGTTAGGTTAGGTTATATAGAACCCTCTACAATTTACAGGCGGTTTTTCGGTTCCAGTGTAATTTTATATATTCTGCCTCAATTACTTATTATTCACTATGTTCTCTTCCCTCTCTTTGACTTTCAAGGTTTGATTTATAAAAACATATCTATTGTCGAAAACTTGTCATAATTATTATTATGACAAGTTTTCGTTATTACGAACACAAAACGTATAAACCAATTTAGTACAGTTAGGTAAATTATGCGTACGACTAATAGTTTTATAGATACCGAAATAAACCTAGTGCATATAGTTAAAAATAAACGAATTTTCATATTCGTTCCCACTTCGCAAATGCAACTATAACATATATAAAATGTTTAATGAAATATTGTATATTAAGTGGACTATAAAGTACAAACGCTAACATATAAAAGATTTTTTTGAAGTTTTTGATTTAATTATTAGAGTTGCCTTCGAGAGCGATACAAAGATTATAGCGGTCATAAAAAAATTATAGTACATTTTGTCTCTAGGCTCAAAAGAGGCTTCAGTTTCGGCGATTTCTTAATCAGCAGCGCAAAGTTTTGTCCAGCGTGCATTCTCTTGAGGTCTCAGAACAGAAAAAAGTTGCTGGATGCGGAAGCATCCATGATGCCATTGTTTTCATTGATTCGTTTCTGCGCAGTTTCTTTGCGCTGAAAAACGCTTCTTAAAATGGAGCCATTTTTTTCGCCATTGTTATAAACTACCTGGGTGAATCCCAGAAAATCAAATCGCTTTAGTATTTCTAGAGATAATTATTACAAAGAGAGTTACTAATTACTAATATTAATATAGATTATGACATTCGTTACCCTGTATATAAAAAAAACAATCGTGCGCACCTTTTGACATTAATTAATTATAATTTTAAACGAATTGAAAATTGTATAATTAAATGTTTATATAAGTTGTGGTTGGTAATTTTCCATTAGTTAGGTTATTGTTCTAGTGCCCTATAGTCATCAAGTTTGCAAGGTAAGTTTGAAGTTCCTTTATCCCATAATGGGGATGATACATTTCTATACAGGTTTCTATTGTTTCTTCAGGAATAGATTCTAGAACCTCTGGGCTATTGGCTGTCTTGGAAGATAAGTGAACTCCATAAGCAGAGGTTTTTAATCCTTGAGTTTTGCTTTTAGATATATTACATATATTGTATGAACGTTTTAACACTTTCGACGAGACTAACGCCGGTTTGAAGTGAAAGTAATTACTTATGATTATCAGAGATAGTTCATATTATAACTTAATTCTGGTATTTATTTTCTGTTAAGAAATGATTGACATACAATATTTACATATATAGCAAACGTCAGCAAAATTCAAAGTATCACTGTTAGTTTTAATATTTTATAGTTAACAAATTATTACAGATGGCGCCAAAACCTCAAGAATTTGCCGGTACAAAGAAAGATGAGAATAGGGTCTGTCCAACTGGCGAAGAGATCGTCATCTCTGGGATGTCTGGACTCTATCCTGACTGCAACAATGTTATGGAACTCTCGAATGTTCTTTACAATAAGGTTTGTTCGTAAAGAAATATGTTTGAATTTACAACATACATGAGGGAAATTACTGTGTCATTGGCATGGTCATATTTTCCTGACAAGCAAATAACGATTGTCTACAGAACTATATTGTAACATGCTTTTGTAAGTTAAGGCAAGCCAGGTTGTAGCGACACCTACCTACTATTTTTGGTTACAAATCAGTACAATAAAGTATGGGTATCCATACTTTTTTTAAATTGGTGAAACGCATTGCGCATGCGCTACTGCGCGGCTGCTTAGTTCGGGAGGATTATCTAGGCCTCGCGATTGTGCGTACTAACTAAAACCCCAAGCCTTATCCGCTTTCCGACATGCGCTGCGTCCGCCTCTCCACGCCCTTTGTTAGTTTGTGAAGATACATGACACAGCAAGTTTCCACAGATCGGGGCACCCACTTTTAGAAATAGCTAGGGGATGGGGTCCAGTACATGCAGGGGTGGGCCACCACCTCTTCTTTTAAACGCATGGACCCCTGTTGCTTCGCTTTAGATTTCGAGGGTTTAGTGCGCAAGTCGCGCGCATACCGCTCAAACTTATTCCAACCGTTAAGAATATACACAACTTTGTAAAGAATAAATCAGCCACTTTCGATCAGCCTGGTAAAAGTATGTCGGAGGAAGCGCACAAAATCCTTCCTTTATAAAATAGTCTCTTTGATGTAATGTAACTGTGATATAAAATCTAAAAATTTCTTCTATTTAGATTAATCCGATTAACAACAAGGATCTCCGTTGGGAAGTCAATCATCCAGAAGTAACTGACTGCACGGGAAAAGCACCCGGTCTAGAATACTTCGACGCTCAATTCTTCAGGGTGCACTACCGTCTGGCCAACTGCATGGACCCCATGTCCAGGAAGATTTTAGAGCAATCATACCAGGCCATTTATGATGCAGGTAATATTTTATAGAATTCAGAAAGTAACACTACTTTGTTACTGCTAGCAAATATAATAGCCCCAAAGATGACGGCATTATCATTATAACTAATTATGACAAAGTAATAGAGTATTTGACTTTAGATCTTTCTAGATAATTTTTTATAACATCTAAGCTTGACGACGTCTATATTTGTGTTTCAGTCAGTCAAAACAGTCTCATGATACGGTCTTGTTTTGGTGTTTTATGTCCTTGAAATTGATGAAACAAATAACTAAAAAACGTTGCGTTAAACTTATTTATTAGTTATTGTCTCATAACTGTTTTGGTGTATATATATTACCGTTCTTCTGTGAAAAAAATTGTGAGTTTGTTTTCAATTTGACAATAGTTAAGGATTGCTATGTGGACTTGTAAATTTCGTGTGTAAAATAATGTAAAAGCTATAGGCGTTATTCTTAAATAAATTTATTAAAATATGATGCTCCGGTGTTCTTAGTATATTGGTTCTATCGAAATATGGGGTTATAAAATGGAGAGCCTATCCACAATTATACAATTAAAAATATATATATATGTTTATTAAGGAATATAAGATACAGGTATCATTTATTCCACGTCTTTAAATTTGTATCGTAGACATCCCTACTCATCGGCAAAGAAGACAGGTGTAGGCAGAGAGAAAAGAAGGCGTAAAAAACTCTGGATACTCTTTAATGCATAATGTGTCCTGAAAACTACGAAATTGCAATCATATTTAACACTAAGTCTTATAAACGCAACATATTATTCTATTTCTTCCGATCTTCAGTAGTCTTTAACAATATTTTTTGCAGGTATAAGCTGTGAATACTTTTCTGGCAAGAAAGTGGGGGTATACCTTGGAACCTGTTTCTCGGAGACTGAGAAGACCTGTTTTTATGTCAACACTATTAACGGCGGTTTTGGTATCGCAGGGTATGTCATTTTTTAGATATAAGCTTTTTCTTAAATTTAACAAATTCCTTCCAAAGTCTAACTATTTCCTATCGAGCGGATTCATGATTGTATTGACATGAACACAAGCCAAGAGTAAATCAAGAAGTTAAACAACCCTTTCCTTCATATTATATGTTTCTTATAAATATAGAAAGGTTTGTGCCTGCCTGTCACACATGTCTGTTTGTTTCGATGTCTTCTATCACAGTATCAGAGGGTGATAAATGTTTTGATATGATATGTCAATTATGCATTTACCAACATGTTTGCATGCTTTTTGGAAAGGGATTTTGTGTGAGCGTGTGAGTGTGTGTACAATAAAGAGAATTATTCTAACTTTTTTTCCACGTGTAATTTCTTTTGACTGCTTTTTTTTGCTTCTTGTGTATAAAACATATTTAATTTTGCAGATGTAGTAAAGCTATGTTTGCGAATCGTATCTCCTATTGGTTGAATTCCAAGGGACCATCAATGGTTGTGGACCAGGCCTGCTGCAGTTCCTCTGTGGCTCTAGAACTTGCCTACCAAGCAATCAAACGTGGAGATTGTGAGGCCGCTCTTGTAGGAGGCTCTTCTCTATGTCTTCATCCACATTCTTTTATCCATTATGGAAGGTAAGTATTAACATTTTAAAACTATATGTTTTCATAAGAAATATTAAAATTGTTATGGTCATTTGTATTAAATGTCTGCATTGTATGTAAATTCGTGGTCGTAATTAAATCTGTGACGATTTTCAATTTATTAATTTTGTACTAATGAATTATATGAATTTCAAATCGTATTCGTTAACGCGTGCAAAATTAATTTATTCTGATGTATAGATTATTTTATTAAATACGTAAGTCGACAAACCAAAGAAGTCAAATAGAATTTATAATTTATCAAGTAAATTTTTTTACTACTTTACTATAAACACATTTACGACACAAGACATGAACATTCTTAAAAGGCTGACATAGCGAGCTCTTCAGCAATGTGAGTGTCTATAGGCGGCGATATCACTTAACATGAGGTGAGCCTCTTCCTAAATGGCTCTGCCTCCTATTACGTAAAACAAAGTAAGTAATACAACGATGTATATGGTGCCCCACGGGTAAAAGTCACCGTCAGTCAGAGCCATTCCACATTTTTCTATTTTTTGCTATGCTAATCCTCTATTTACATATTAAAGTACAAGAATATAAGACACATGAAATGAAAATAAGTTGTCCTAAATGCACGGTTTAAACAATGTTTGCAGAATCATGAGTTTGAGTATGGACGGAAAGACAAGGTCATTTGATCAGAACGGATGTGGCTGCGCCAAGTCTGATGCGATCAACGTGCTCCTCCTACAAAAATCCAAGGATGCTATTCGGTAACAGTTCCAAGTCTATTTACTATTCGCCGAAATGTATTGTATTGTTATGTAATTTCGAAGCATTTTAAATTTTAACTATCGAATTTTAATATAATTAAAAAACGTTTTAATCGGGTATAAAAAATAATTACAGTGTATACGCAGAACTCGTGCATGTAAAATCCGAATTTACGTCCTTAGTGGAGGGACACGAAGGTCCCAGATATGGTTTCTATCGTGATCCAGAACATGTCGCTAACTTTTTGAAAGAGTTTTACTACGAAGCTAACGTTCCGCCGAAGGATATTGAATATGTTGAAGCGTTTGGTTCAGGTATGACAATGCGCATAGATGTATCCCATCTCTTTTTATAATTATTCTTCTTTTTAGTCATTTTGCAACATAGCAAAACCGAACATTCACAATATCTATAGTAATAATTTTAAAAAGTTGGTGAAGTTGAAGGTTGGTTCTACTGAGCTGATTTATACAAATATTTTACCGATAGTAAGCCATGATATTTGAGAGTGTGGTATAATCCTAAATTTTGTGGTAGTTGGATATAGTCACGATAAACTTAAAAACTGCACGAATTCGTATGGCAAATATAAAAAAAAATCAATGGCGCTACAATCTTTTTAGGTCTGGCCTCAGATTTCTGTATCTGTGTCTTGATCATTTGTAAATTGAATAGGCAAGTAGGTGCTCAGCCTTCTGTGGCTGACGCACGCCGTCGACTTTTTTGGGTCTAATGCAAGCCGGTTTCTTCACGATGTTTTCCTTCACCGTTTGAGCTAATGTTAAATGCGCACATAGAGAGAAAATCCATTGGATCACAGCCGAGGATCGAACCTACGACCTGAGAGATGAGAGTCGCACGCTGTAGCCACTAGGCCAACACTGCTCCTGCAACTTTCTATACTCGATCTATAATCTAAATTTATTTCCAATTCAAATTTGCAAATAAATATAAATATAAATCAAGAATGATACACAAGGATAATTTTCAAGTTATACGGGTCACGGTTGCCTACACGAAACCGGTAGTTGATTGATTCGTTTACTGCTTCCATATCTAAGTGTAACACACCTGTTTTATCTAGACGTTTAATCAAATTAACTTTGCATCTTTCTCAATTGGGTTATTTCTAATAAATATTCGTTTTTATAATGGCACGATTTTAATTTAAAAAATGTTATAGGACTGGTGGAAGCTGATGAATCTGAACTTAAAGCGATCGATGAAGTGTTCTGCAAGGATCGACAAAATCCACTACCTATTGGGAGTGTTATGTCCAATATTGGTTATGGTGAAGCTTCTTCTGGGGTATCTTCTATTACTAAGGTCAGTTGTGAGAATAATAAAAGTAATTTTAAAATTCTACCTTCAAGTACCTTTCAACATTACTAAGACAACATATCATTCTCTCCAGAAATACGATGCCACAACCAAATCGATTTTGATGAAAGTAAAACACATCCCCATGTTAGAATATATTTCGCAGTAATGACTTTTTCAAACATTATGTATTTGTTTTTATGTACATCATAGTAAAACGTTATTTTAAAAAAGAAGTGGAAAATAATATTTAATTAAACATTCTTACGAAAGTAGTTTTTTTTAAACAAAAACTTTTGACAAAAGTTTTACGAAGAAGCTAAAATGTATCCCGGTATTCCCGGTACTCCCCGGAATTCAGGCAGTTGGGTGAACTGGATAGTCGTTCTGAGCGTTGAATATTTCCAAAATAATGTATTGAACTTTGACCTACGGGTGTCAGTTTAGCGCTCTCTGTATCTTTACAGCATTTTCTAAAACAATAACCACGATTATTAACCCATAACACAACGAAGTTATGACATCTACGCTTACATCTCAGGTGTTGCTGGGTTTCGAAAGAGGTGAATTTGCTGGAAATATAAGCCTCGAAACGCCACGGAATGATGTGGCAGCCATCCGCGACGGTCGCATCAAGGTGATCACGGATCATTCTCCGACTAACCACGGATATGTTGCAGTAAACACTTTCTCAGTTACGGGCTCAAACGCCCACGTACTGCTCAAAGGACGTAACAAACCAAAGGTAACTGAAATCATTGTAAATGAGCAATATTAAAAACTATAATTTGGTTGACTTTTGAAATCGATTTAGATTTACAGATACACAACGTAACTGCATTATTTTGTTAACTTAAGCTAGTCTAGTGTATGCAAATCCTTTAATTGCCAGTCTCGACTGACGCCAAATTTATCTGAGCGACTTCAAGCAGCAAATAGAATATAATCACCCGTTTTAAACAGAGAAATATGAGAAATTGCTTTTTTCAATAATTGGTTATTCCTGAATCTCGCTTTAGGATCTTACCCGCTACAAGAGCAGCATCCCTCGCCTGGTGACGATATCAGCGCGACAGGATTCAGCCCTGCTTAAGATCTTCGCAGATCTGAAGAGCCGTACAGTGGACCCCGAGGAACTGGCTCTTTTCCATAACATTCATCAGACCCCTGTCGCTGGACATTTGGGGCGTGGTTATTTGCTTCTGGGTGAGTATTGTTGCTTGTTTTTATAGAATAGGGCTAGGCTAAAATATCTGCGGTATTCTATTGTTATATGTTTTTATATAATTTATATTTTTACTCCTTGACAGACACAAACGAAGCCAATGAGACAGTGGCTCTAAGTGAAAAGTGCGAATACTTCGACAACGCGGTCCGTCCACTATGGTTTGTCTACAGTGGTATGGGTTCGCAATGGGCCGGCATGGGAACTCATCTCATGCGTATACCAGTTTTTTCTGCTGCTATTGAGAAGTAAGTATATTTAGAGTTTAACAAAATTTGAAATAATATTTATTGGAAATATGTATATATATTTGGAATTTGAATAAATATTATTACAGATGTCGTCGCGTGTTAGAGCCCAAAGGCGTGGATATTGTAAGCATAATTACGTCACCAGATAAAACTATTTTCGATAACATCTTACACTCCTTCGTCGGTATTGCCGCTGTACAAATCGGTCTCACAGATGTACTGCACTCTATAGGAATCTTCCCGGATAAAATTATCGGTATGTATGTTTAAGCATTGGTAGCCTGCGTTGGTACCTGAACGTAAATAGATCTCTATCTCTATCTCTCTATTGTTAGCGGTAGTTGATTTAGTTCTTAGGGTAGGAAATTAAACACTTCAATGATGACTTAATTCACTATAATTTACTTCACTGATTTTACGTGAACTGTATAACTTTAAACTTGTACGAAGAAAAGGCCCGTGCGCATGTCTCACAACCTCTTTTATAATCACAACTCCCTTCTCCGACCCGACCATCCCACTTCGGGAAAATGGTCGAGTCAATTCGTAACAACTCGTAAACAACCGAACGAGTCAAATGAGTAACTGTTGCACATGCGCACTTGTAGCAAGATTCTTAAGAATATGTTTCATAAAAATATTTAGAATTTAATTAAATTAATATTAGAAGCTAACACTATCTATTTCTGTGTGCCCAATAAATACACGTTTGCTCGTTTGGAAGCAAGATTAATGTTGCGAGGAAATCGGCATTGATTTTGATGAAAAGACCTACCGTGGGTGTAAAATCATTATACAGTCTGCTTGTATATGAAATATCTATAATATATATCTAAAATAAATTTCGTTCAGGTCACAGTGTAGGCGAGTTGGGGTGCGCATACGCAGATGGCTGCTTCACTGCGGAAGAGATGATCCTGTCTGCATACAGCCGTGGTCTTGTCTCTGTTCAAACGCCTTTCATTCGCGGCTCCATGGCTGCTGTTGGCTTGGGATTCACTGAGGTACAGTATTAGAAATAAATTTATTAACGTATTTATTGTTTAAAATTGCCGAATGGCTTATATCTCAAGCCTCGTATTCAGTATAGTCAATTATAGTAAACGTTCTATAGAAAAAGCAAAATACGGGTCTTACTAATATCGTTCCCCAGACGACATAAAATTAAAAATATTTATTTAAAAAAATCTCAGATCTCAAAATTGTGCCCACCTGAAATCGAAGTAGCGTGCCACAACGCATCGGAATCCAGTACAATCTCAGGTCCAGCTGAAGTCATGAAAGAGTTCGTTGCGTCTTTAACAGCTAAGAACATTTTCGCTAAGGAGGTTCCCTGCTCCAACATCGCGTTTCACTCACGTTATATCGCAGAAGGAGGTAATTTTATTTTATTTCCAAAAATCTTTTGATTTACAAAAAAAAAAAAAATGTATGATTTATAATTGTCATACCATACATTTGTATACCTTAAAGTCTATGCTTTTCTACTTGTAGCACACTAGAGTGCCTCTACTACACACTACTACACTTATTTTTAGATGTAGAGCCTAAAGCGGAAGTTATAATAATAAATTAGTACAATAAGAAAATCTTTCTTCATTAAAGTGTAAATACAATTTGAAAGACAGAGACTAATGATAACTAAGAACAGTATACTTGTCCTAATAATGTGTAAGGGTCCTAATAATAGGGTGTAAGGTGAATTTCGCGATCAGTAGGAAAAGACATGTGTATGAAAAATGGTGTACTCTACCTCCAACCTTTAAGGGAAGACCCTCGACCAGACTAACCACTGACTCGCCCAAAAGCTCCAGTGGCTACTCGGTATAAAGTCTTATTTTTAATGGCCTTACATAACCTTGACGGAATCTTTTCCAGGTCCCGCTTTACGTCAGTACTTAAGTGAAGTTATCAAAGACCCCAAGCCTCGTAGTGAACGTTGGCTTTCAACCTCGGTTCCAGAAAGCAGATGGGAAGAGGATCTAGCTAAATACTCTTCTGCCGAATACCACACCAATAATCTTCTGGTAGTTTATTTTTATTAATTGTAATCAAATTTTTCGTATCCTCCTTCGACTTTACAAAATTCAATGGAAATAAAATCTTGCTGGATTGACTTAAGGTCCATCTTAATAAATGGCATGGGTTTCAAAGTTTTCTATCTTTTTCAATTTCGACTTATTTCACGAAACTTCCACTAAAACTTCTGATAAAAATCAAAATAGAATTTAATCATGTACTTTTATAAATTAAAACACGTCAAAGAAAACTATTTTACTGCCAGTTCCCAAATCAAGAGCGTAGCATAAATTACTAACAAATGTTAAAACAGTATTGCAATAATATAACATACTGTAGAGATCTTTAAGGTAGAAAGTTTTAATGGGTGTTCTGAGAAGAGTCTACCTGAACCGACTATGATATTTATCAACTGTTCTTTTTCAACAGAATCCAGTTCTTTTCGAAGAGACATCTCGCAACATTCCTGCTGACGCTGTGCTCATTGAAATAGCTCCCCACGGACTACTCCAAGCTATTCTAAAGAGATCTTTACCCGAAAGCTGCAAGAACATTCCTCTTACACGCCGAGGACACCTTGACAATGCAAGATTCTTGTTGGAAGCTATTGGACAGTGAGTATATCACATACCCTTTATAATGTATAAATAATACCGACTGGTATTATGAGTAGTATTATCTCCTACTATTATTAATTTCATTTTAATCGGACCCAAATCTGAAGCCCTTATAGTTTGCTGCAATACGTAGTCATATGTATGAATATTTTGGGAGTAGGTGATCACACCAAGCTTCCTGGAGGCTAATTTACCCTTCCCTCCAAATGACCGCGAAACTGAACGTTGTTCGATATGTCAACGCCAAATATTCCGATGCTGGCTGTGGCTTTAAGAAGAGTGTCTTCAAAAACAGGAGTAGCGACAAAGGGTGTTTTTTTGGCGGAAAACGCTCAAACTTGGGGTTAAATTGGACTAGATTTAGTCCTTCCAGAGACTACTAGTAACAGAGTTTCAGATACAAGAAGGATCAGAGCGGTCGCCTTTTTTGGGATCGGATATAATGAAGCGGTCTTCCAGCACCGAGCGAATACAGGCACCGGAATAGTCGCATTCGTACCGGAGCCAACTCAGGAGCGTAATTAAGGGATGCCATAGATATAGTTTATCTAATAATAATCTGATTTCGTTTAGATAACATAAAAATACTGTCAATTACAGATACTATGTTGATAATAATTCAAAATTGCTATTTTGTCACAGATTGTTCATGGAAGGCTACAACCCTAAGCTCCAGGCGTTGTACCCCAAAGTCGAATTTCCGGTGTCTACTGGTACCCCAATGTTATCACATCATGTTGAATGGGCACATACGGAGTCTTGGTAAGTTTACAAATAAAAAAAAGTTTGAGCTCTTACAAAACAAAAGTAAGTGTGGACTAAAATAATTGTTCTATTACATCCATTAAGAAACACCTAGATAGATTCCTGTTAACAGGGACTAAAATAACTATTTCTCCCTAGGGATTAAATTATGTTTCAATTACCAAAGAGATACGAAATGTAACTGCATATGAAATAAGTACCGCGTGCCGACTGAATAAAAAACAACTAACACGTAAAACGCTCGCTTCACTCTGGTTTCAAAAACACTTATGCCTTGGTACTGGTTTACAGCTCTCGAAGAAATATATACGCTTGTCTTATCTAAAGGGAGGATCTCCGACCAGACGAACCACTGACTGTCGTGCCCGAAGGCAATATTGGTTAAGGTGAAGAAGTTAAGAAGAGAACACATATCTTTAGCGTAACGTCATTGTAATCATTATATTATTACGAAGATGGGTCGACTGCAATGTTTCTAGATTTTTCCACTAGTTAGAAAACTTTTCAGCAGGCTGTAATATGATTTCTGACCGTTTCAGGAGAGGGTCAATCACATATTAGAAAATTGTAATTTCCATAATGTTACCCTAGTTTTCAGGAAGCTGAAACCTTTTTTCAGTCGGTTTCAGAACATGTGTAGTAGAGTGGTGTAGTTTTCAGGAGACCCGTTTTCAGGCGTTTTCAGGCCTAGTTATACCCCTTTGATGAAGGAATATTCTAGACCGAACTTTCTAGGTGTGAGACAAGGACGAAATGCGAGAGAGAGAGATAGAGAGAAGATCAGAACATCAGAACTTTCTCGAAACTAGACTGATCATTCTAGAACGCCGTACGACAAGGACGGAGCAACGTGCGAAAGAGACAAAGAGTGCGGACGTTCTAGAATTGTGCAATCGCTACTCAGAAGCAAGCCCGCCTAGAAAGTTCTCGAATATTGTTTAGAATTATTCCCAGGGATATATAAGCGAGCCAAAACGCGACAAGTCGCTTTTAGTTTTGAATGCGATAACAAGAGCGAAACACCGAAGCGATAAAGTGCGAATAAAGTGAATATAAGTGATAAAGTACTGTGTGAAGTGTGCATAAGTGAAGTAATTAGTGACTGTGTTTTTGTGTGTTATTAGTGCATCTCTGCAATTAATTCGTGCCCATAAATTCCTCATTGATTTATTATTTGACCAAGAAATAAACCCTTGAATAAATCTACGGCATTTTCTATCCGATCCCCTAGCTCGTAACATTTTGGTGTCAGAAGTGGGATAGAAAAATGCCAATTACTCAAAGGGAGAATCAAGAGGAGTCTGTGGCAGAGTCTCCAGCTGCGGAGGGAGTGCAGACAAGGGCGCAATCAGCACGCGACGCCGCCCGGCGACAAAGTTTCGATGCGAACCGCGGGATGGGTGAAAGTAACGATGGCAACATCCTCCTTGCCCTGCAGCAAATGATGGAAGCACAAGGACGCCGTCAAGAGGAACAGATACGACAAATGATGGAAGAACAGGCACGCCGTCAGGAAGAACAGACAAGACAAATGATGGAAGAACAGGCAAGCCGTCAAGAAGAACAGACACGCCAAATGATTAAAGAACAGACACGCTGGCAAGAAGAACAGGCATGCCGTCAAGAAGAACAGGCACGCCGTCAGGAAGAACAGGCACGCCGTCAGGAAGAACAGACAAGACAAATGATGGAAGAACAGGCACGCCGTCAAGAAGAACAGACACGCCAAATGATGGAAGAACAGGCCCAGACACGTCGTATGATGGAGGAACAGGCACGTCGTCAAGAAGAGCAGGCTCATCAGATGATGGAGGAACAGGCTCGCCGTATCGGAGAAAAACTTTGTGACCTGAAAGTACAGGTAGATAAAAAGATCGAGAACTTGGTATGATTGAATCTGATATGGATTGTAAGCTATCCAAGCAGGATAAACGTATCCTTGGAATAGAAAATGATATCCAATGCCTGAAGACCACTGGTGTTGTCACGACTGTAGCACCACCTAGAAATCTGAAAGTGCCTCCCTTTGATGGTACATCTTCTTGGGGCGCGTACAAGCTGCAGTTTGAGACTGTAGCAGAGTCAAACGGGTGGACTGACAATCAAGCTGTTACCGCCCTTATTCTGGGACTGCGAGACGAAGCCCTCTCCATATTAGATACCAAGAAAGGTAAGGTGACGTTGAAGCAACTGCTAGATGCCCTGGAATCACGGTATGGAGACGCAAATTTGAGCACGTTTACAGGGCTCAATTGAAGGATAGAATACAGCAGACAAATGAAAGTTTGCAAAAATGGGGACTTGAAATAGAGAAGCTGGTAAGGAAGGCCTACGCATCCTCACCAGATGTTGCAGACAAGATGCTGGTTCAAGCTCTTGTCGACGGTATTCGAGACCGTGAAATTTGAATGGCTGTGAACCTCGGTCACCATAAGGAACTTAAGGATGCTCTTGCCCATGCGTTGAAGGTGGAAGCATTTTGCAAGGATCATCGACCTAACCGCATTAGGGCTGTCACGGAAAAACCAAGTTCCCAACGTGGACCTACCTGTTACCTCTGTGGGGAAATAGGGCATATGAGGTTGTCATGCCCTAAAAAAGATCTCAGAGGCGAAATAAAGACTAGACGTGGGGAACCGGAAGCAGCGGGTGTGACTGCCGGTGAACAGCGGCAGGGAAACGAGTAGAAGCCAAGACCACGGGGCGGATGCTGGCCGGTTCTGTAAGGAAGGCCCCAAAAGTTATGATCACTCAAACTCAGGATGGCAATACCATTGTTATCGACGGAGAAGTAAACGGATGTAGGTGTGAGTTAACCCTTGGTACTGGAGCTTCCCGGACAGTAATTAGATACCAACTTCTGAAGTCATTTTACAAAAGCCTTTCTGGTGGAAATGTACAGCTCCTTACAGCTACTGGTCAGCACATAACCGTTCGAGGGGAAGGTATCGCTACCTTCAAGATTGGCGGAAGATCATACAGACATAAGGTGGTTATTGCTGACATCGTGGATGACTGTATTATCGGTTTAGACTTCATGAAGCATTACAACTGTAAGATTGACTTGGAGAACGGCACGTTCAAGTGTAGAGATGAGGTAGTTTCTCTAAAAGGTAGAACATTAAAGGGTGGGAACGACGTCTATAGATCCATCATTGAAAATAGTACAGTCAGTAAACAACGAGATATAGTTCAAGAAGTATTAGAGGCCTGTAAGGAAACCTTGTCGAAAGGAGAAATGTTGAAAGCAAAGGAACTATTGAAGTTATTTTCAGACATGTTTGCTACACACGATGGAGATCTAGGAAGGACAGGTGTAGTTAAACATCGAATTGAGACTGGAACCGAAGGACCGATACGTTTGCGACCGCGACGAGTACCTGTCGCATATGAAAAAATATAGACAAGATGATTGCAGAAATGTCAAACCATAATGTCATCGAATCATCTTCCAGCCCTTGGTGCTCTCCAGTAGTTTTAGTCAAGAAAAAGGCTAACAGTTTAAGGTTCTGCGTCGACTATCGTCGTCTTAACGATATCACAAAGAAGGACAGTTACCACTTACCTAGAATAGATGACACCTTGGATACCTTAAGTGGGGCAAAATGGTTTACAACTTTAGACTTGAAAAGTGGGTACTGGCAAGTTGAGATAGACCCAAGTCATAAAGAGAAGACAGCCTTTTCAACTGGAAAAGGACTATGGCAGTTTAAAGTTATGCCGTTTGGGCTTTGCAATGCGCCTGCCACCTTTGAAAGACTAATGGAGAAAGTACTGTCAGGACTGATAGGACAAGCCTGCTTAGTGTACCTGGATGATGTAGTCATCATTGGGAGAAATTTTGAAGATCACATACGGAATCTGCAACGGGTGCTCACCAGACTCCATAAAGCCAACCTGAAATTAAGTCCAATGAAATGTTTATTTTTCAAAAGAGAAGTGAGCTACTTGGGTCACATTATATCGCAGGACGGAGTTCGAACAGATCCCGAGAAGATAGTTGCGGTGAAGGAATGGCCAGTACCTAAAGATAAAACTGAAGTCCGTGCTTTCTTAGGCTTATGTTCTTACTACCGAAGATTCGTGAAAAATTTCGCGGATATTGCAAAACCTCTTCACAGACTCACCGAAGAGAAGAGGAAATTCACATGGGATGGAGAGTGTGAAGTTGCATTTAATGAGCTCAAGAACCGACTATGTGAGACTCCGATACTAGGCTACCCGGAACATGATGGCGAATATGTGGTAGATACAGATGCCAGTGGAATTGGCATCGGAGGTGTACTATCACAGGTAAAAGGTGAGCGCGAGGAAGTAATAGCCTACTTCAGCAAGTCGTTATCGAAACCAGAACGAAACTACTGTGTCACTCGGAGGGAACTACTGGCTGTTGTGAAGACGCTGCAGCATTTCAGTAAATACTTACTAGGTCGCAAGTTCCGTCTTAGAACAGATCATGCTGCATTAAAATGGCTACTTTAGTTCAAGAACCCAGAAGGACAAGTGGCTCGATGGATCGAACAATTGCAAGAGTATGACTTTGCTACTGAACATCGCAAGGGTCGAGCGCACGGGAACGCAGATGCTTTGTCTCGTAGGCCATGTGAGGAAGACTGTAAACATTGTACAAGACACGAAGGTAGAGAGGTTGCCCATGTGAGGATACTAAGAACGGATACCATTAGTCCAGATTGGTGTGGTAAATTAATTCAGGAAGAGCAACAACAAGACTCTGACATTAAACCAATTCTGGACTGGATGAAATCTTCAGCTATAAAGCCACGATGGAATGATGTTGCATCTACTAGCACCACGACCAAGAGTTGGGAACTGGGCTCAATGGGATAGCTTAGTTCTCCATAATGGGGTGTTATGTCGCAAATGGGAAAACGCTCGTGGGGATGCATCTCTCCTACAGTTAGTTGTGCCAAGATCCAAGATTCGCAACATATTGGAAATGTTTCATGACGGCTCATCAGGCGGACACTTAGGTGTAAAAAGGACTCTTTTGAAAATTAAAGAGAGATTTTATTGGATACATTGCCGCGAAGATGTAGAAGACTGGATTCGAAAATGTAAAGCTTGTGCAGCTGTTAAAGGCCCACAGACGAGAACTAGAGCGAGTATGAAGAAATACAATGTCGGAGCCCAATGGGAGAGGATAGCAGTTGACATAGCTGGACCATTTCCGTTAACAGAAAAAGCAAATAAGTACATCATGGTTGTTATGGATTACTTTACGAAGTGGCCCGAAGTATTCCCTATTCCCAATCAAGAGGCAGTTACAGTAACTGAGATACTTGTAAATGACGTATTCTCTAGATTTGGAGTACCCTTGGAAATGCACAGTGATCAGGGAAGAAATTTTGAGTCTCTACTATTTCAAGAATTGTGCCGATTAATGGGAATGGATACTGGATGAAATCCATGAACACGTACGAGCATCACAAAGCAAAATAAGTGAGACTACGAAGATTAGGTATGACAGAAAGACGAATCATATAGAATTTAAAGAAGGCTCGCAAGTATGGCTTCATAACCCAACAAAACGAAAAGGCAAATCACCAAAGCTTCAAGCTGACTGGGACGGTCCACACACGATACTTACGAAGATAAATGACGTTACCTATCGCACAAAGAAAGTGGGTGGTTTAAGGAGCAAACCGAAAGTCGTTCACATAAATCGATTGGCTTGGCTTTATAGGGAATAAAGGATGTAATGATGCTCGGGACGAGCATGTCTAAGGACAGGGTAGTGTTACAAAGATGGGTCGACTGCAATGTTTCTAGATTTTTCCACTAGTTAGAAAACTTTTCAGCAGGCTGTAATATGATTTCTGACCGTTTCAGGAGAGGGTCAATCACATATTAGAAAATTGTAATTTCCATAATGTTACCCTAGTTTTCAGGAAGCTGAAACCTTTTTTCAGTCGGTTTCAGAACATGTGTAGTAGAGTGGTGTAGTTTTCAGGAGACCCGTTTTCAGGCGTTTTCAGGCCTAGTTATACCCCTTTGATGAAGGAATATTCTAGACCGAACTTTCTAGGTGTGAGACAAGGACGAAATGCGAGAGAGAGAGAGAGAGAAGATCAGAACATCAGAACTTTCTCGAAACTAGACTGATCATTCTAGAACGCCGTACGACAAGGACGGAGCAACGTGCGAAAGAGACAAAGAGTGCGGACGTTCTAGAATTGTGCAATCGCTACTCAGTAGCAAGCCCGCCTAGAAAGTTCTCGAATATTGTTTAGAATTATTCCCAGGGATATATAAGCGAGCCGAAACGCGACTAGTCGCTTTTAGTTTTGAATGCGATAACAAGAGCGAAACACCGAAGCGATAAAGTGCGAATAAAGTGAATATAAGTGATAAAGTACTGTGTGAAGTGTGCATAAGTGAAGTAATTAGTGACTGTGTTTTTGTGTGTTATTAGTGCATCTCTGCAATTAATTCGTGCCCATAAATTCCTCATTGATTTACCAAGAAATAAACCCTTGAATAAATCTACGGCATTTTCTATCCGATCCCCTAGCTCGTAACAATATTAAGAAGACCTTTTGTTTCAGGATACTTCCTCTTTTCAAAACGGAGGATCTTAAGAATGCCGCCGCATGTAAATTCATTATATCTGTGCACGATGACGAATACAACTATCTTCGAGGACACGTTGTGAAAGGTAATTTTTATTGGAATCATTTAGATTACGCAAAAATGCTATAACAGCCTTATTGAATCAAAAATATTTCCAAAAAGTTCTACAGATCTTTTCATATTTGCAAAAAGAAATGACCATTCATTTAAATTACTATGGAGATTACGTGGGGATTCAACAATATTTCTAATTGAAGATAAAATAAACACCCAATTTAGACATTCTACACTGAAAATAGAAAACTGAATTAAATACAACACTGAAAATCATGCATCCACCTTGTTATAGTTTTATGGTAATCGAGCATTGACAAATTTGACACAAGAGACTTGTAAAGAAAGTTTAATGATCATAATCCTATTAGGTCTTGGACTCAGATTCAGTCCGTTTTTATATTCTGGACAAGTAGGTAATCATTTTTCTGTGTTTCCTTACGATTCTTGCGCACATAGAAAGAAAATTCCATTGGTGCATTGTGATTTGAACGTATGAGAGACGCACGTTGAAGACACAGAGCCAGCACCAGGTTTATTTAACTATAATTTAAATTGTCAGGCATGAATACTTACCCATTCGCGGGTGCACTCACATGTGTATGGGATACGTTTAGTATGGTGCGTGGGATCCGTCGTCGCAGCGAGTCAGTACGTTTCCGTGACGTGCGCTTTACCGTGCAACCTTTGATCAGCGAACAACAAACGTTTATCCTGTATGTCACCATACATCGCGGTACAGGGCGGTTTGAGGTAACGTTTATTACTATAGTTTGGTTGAAACACATTATTACTATTCTTGACTACGTATTATAAAAACATTATTTATAGAAGCAGTGTAGTTATGATAGAATCTTTTTCGCCTCTTTCTATTAAATTTTGTTTAACGTAAAAGTTGAAAAGGGACAGAAATAGTTAGTTCGTTCGAATAAATAAGGTTAATTTTTAACCGTTGGGCTTAGTTAAGTTTAATATCTATTTAGATTTTTTTATCGAATTTACATTTCAGGTATATACTAAAAACACTGAAATCGTGACCGGTTACATAATCTGGAATAATGTAGTCGGGCCTGACGTCACCACTGCAGATCACGAAGAGTTATCTCTGACGTCAGACGATATCTACAAGTTGTTAAAAACTAAAGACTACAATTATTGGTAAGAAACCTATATTTAAATAAATGAAAAAAAAACAAGGTGCTACAGCCCTTTTAGGTCTGGGTTTCAGATATCTGTTTCATGATCATTTGCAAATCTAATCAGCCTCATATGCCTCACACACGCCGTCGACTTGTTGGGTCTAAGGCAAGCCGGTTTCCTTACGATGTTTTCCTTATCCGTTCGAGGGAATGTTAAATGTGCACATAGAAAAAAGTCCATTAGGGCATAGCCGGGGATAGAACCTGGGTTGATGAGAGTCGCACGCTGAAGCCACTAGGCCAACACTGCTCTAACAAACAGTTATTTAAGAGTAATTATTATGTGGATCTTAAGTCCAAGGGCTATTAAGCTTTAACATGACTATCTTGTAACTAAAATGCTTTCGAAAAGTAGGACTAAAGACTAACGTCTTTGTTGCTATGGTAAGTCACATATAAATATCCATTTCACCATCTGTCCAGTAAAATAATGTTTGTTTTTTAGCGGAGACTTCCGAAGCATTAGTAAAGCGTCCACGTCGCTTAGTCAAGCGAAAATTTCATGGAATAAGAATTGGGTGACGCTGATAGATGGTTTGATTCAACTTAACATGTTGAAGAAAAGCCATGGTTCTTCGGAGCTGGAATTTATTCGCCAAATTGATCTAAATGTCGATAAAATGCCCGAGGATGTCAGTACTCTAGATGCTTATGTCTCTGAAGTTTTGGATGTTTCAAGGTGAGGTAACATTCTGAACTGGATGAGATACCAACGAAAAATTCACATATGGATGGATGTTTGTAACGAATGCATTTAAAAACCGATTACAAAAATTCTAAGTATTAGTATGCTATTGTCTAAGTAACATAGGTTCCAAAATATAAATCCATTTTTTTTAAATTAATTTCCACATAATAATTATATCTTAACCACTAATGCGATAGAGCTAAACAATAACCTACACCGATAATCCTCCAATTAATAAACATTAAAAAGATATATCTAGATCTTATGACTAATAATATACCAAGCAACTCTTGTGAACTCAGCCAGTGTACAAACAAATAGGTTTACCTCCATGGAAAATGTATTTATTATAAGTATAACATGCTTCCACCATTTACTTAGAAGATCAGATTTTATTGCCTCGAACCCGAAATCTAAGTTTGAATTTCTATCTTTAAATATGAGAAAGACGAGTTTTTTAGACAAATATGGTTCCCCAATAATAAGAGAAGTATAATTTGTTAGGAAAGTTATAAAAAGGGTTATTATTGTTTGTATAGCATAGCAATTGATTTAGTTTAGTAAGTTCAAATATTATAAAAATAGAAAATGGTTAAAATTTCCAGATGCTCTGGTGTAACCTTCCATAATGTGAGGTTCTGTTCTCGGCCAGCGAGTAGCGAGAGCGTTTCTGTGAAGGCCTACAAATTTGTACCCCATTTCCCCAAGGGGCAAAGTAACGTATGTTTTTTCATTATTAAGTATACGTTTTTTCGTGTTTATATTATTTAAAGAACCTTTATTGAAATGTGAAGTACTCTTATAAACGGAAGGCAATAATAAAATGCATCATGACTGACTTTTATGGCGCCCGAAATTGGATTGGAACTAAAGTTTCTTTGTTTAAAGATATTATTAACCCTTAGGGCTGATTTTCCCATTTGAGGGCCCAATTTCAATTGCCTTATTTTCTTTATGATGTCCGCTACTTTGGTCGTTAATCATATCTCTTCTGCTCTTTTGCGATGTCTCAGTGTTGACACCCACCATGCTTCCATTCCTTTTTGGCATGTTCTCAACTTTAAAAGAGATTTCTTGAGATAATGCCCAAGTCTGACAGCCGTAAGTATCCCATAGTAGGATATATAAGTTGAACACCTTTTTCTTAGCAACCATTGGGAAGTCTTTACTTTTAAGTACTTTCTTAAGGGATCAAAACCAGGCGCACGACACTCTTCTTTCTATCGGTTTGGTCCTATTGTCAATTTTTTTCTTGAGAATGAGAAGAAGTAGAAGAAGAAGAAGAAAGAGAATGATTCATATTGCATGCATATTCTTAAAGCAAACACTGAATACATGAGTATACAATACTTTTCTTTTATTACAGGAATCGTCAGCTCTTGCAGTGTTCCTCCAAATAGTTGCTGAAAATGTTAACAAAAGCACAATAAATGTCCTAGTTGTTAACGGACCTGACTCTAAATATAGTGGATTGAAATCTGTCGTTGAACAAATTCCTGGGGTCAAAGTGAACCTTGCTTGTATTGATAAGAGAGACCTCCTCAAACTGACCAATATTGATAATCAAGTTGATGTCTTACTTCTCAATGACTTATCACTTGATGAATCTGTAAGTGTAATGTTATATTTAACTCTTAAGAAAAATCAGTACCGGTTTAACCTTCATCTTATGATAATATTTTTTCCAGCTCACGAAAGCCTTACACGATATCCTTCCACGCGATTTCTTCATCATTAACAAAGAATTTTCAGAACCAAAGCAGAGACCGGCATCTCTCTACATCCCTGTCTCCTCTCACAGAGTCTCCAATGCGCAAATCCAACTTATAAGTTGGCGTCCAAATCAATCCCGTTCCATTTCCAGCGCAGTTACAGTCCATTCTACTGAAGACCTTGCGTTATTAAAATCTAGTCTTTCCCTACTTCCTGCCGGACAGAACCTCTTGATTGTGTCGACATACCCGAAAGTCCCAGGTTTGTCAGAACTAGTGAAGCAATGGAGCAAGGCCAGCATTGGGTCTAACAAGAAGATATACATGATTGAAATAAACCACAAAGTGTCCAATGAACAGTGTTTGAACGATTTGCCACCTCTGAATTTGACCTTCAATGTATTAGATCACGTAAGTATTCTGGTCTGGGAACATTGTATAAAACCTTGTACCCTATTCTTATTATAAACTGTTCTTTTACGTTTAATAACGCTGGTCAATATTGCTAGGTCACAGGACAACTAGTAGATATATCGAAGTTCCACTTTTAATTTAAAAATTTTATTTTTAGCCAGAATGTCATTTTTTGTAACTAATTTTGTATGTGACGTTATGTAATATTATGTTTTCTGGATGTGACGATGATTCTTTAAATTATTTAAGGGTATTTGGGGAGGCAAGTACTACCTTCCCGTGGAACGTCAGGTAGAAAGCAAGGGTAATGCGATACTCCAGATTTCTCACGTTGGAGACATCGATTCATTGACCTGGGTCGAAACACCTGAGCCTACTGGACCAGGGATTAACGTGAAGGTTTGTTACATACACATTTAAAAAATGTTAATGCGTACTTATATTCCTATTGTGTTGTAATAAACTCACCCTTCGTATATATATATATATATATAGGCAATATTGTTACATCTGACGGATATGAATGGAGGAATTATTACAGTATTTTAAAATCATTTTTTTATAGGTACACTATTCTACTCTGAATAGCCTCGACACGAAAAGAAGTATGGGAGTAGTACCCATCGATTTTGATACGGATTTAACCTTTGGAATGGACTTCAGTGGTGTGACGGAAAGGTGTGTATTTCTTGACCTGCGCTATAAACACAGTGAATATATTTGATAGAACTTGGAGTTCCTTACTTATTTTTTTCGTTCTACTCTAAAACGTAGATCGCGACAGGTTTGAGAGAAAGAGAACACTAATTGGTTTACTATTGTATTTCTTGACAAAAATATTCATTTTTAGTGGTGTCCGTGTTATGGGTCTTGTTAAATCGGGTTCCGTGAGTGCTATTGTGCGGGCCAAGAGTGAGCAATTGTGGCCTGTGCCTGCGCATTGGACCCTTGAAGATGCTGCTACCGTGCCTTTGGCCTATTGTTTGGCCTTCTACTGCTTGGTAGGTGCTTTGACGTAATATTTTTATTTTGCTCTTATTTTATTTCATGCGTTTCGTTTAATTTTCATGTAAATTAGTATCTCATAATATTATTTTAATTTAAAAATTAATAATCGTATAGAATACATACGAAGTGACTAATATTTGTCAGTGACATTTTCTAAAATAATTCTCTAAAATATTCGAGCAAAAATCTCATTGACATTTTAATAATAAAATTGAACCACGTAAGATTTAATAATTTCTTTACACTTTTAGAGCACTAAAAGCCGCCTTTTACCCGGTATGAGCATCTTGGTACACGGTGGAACAGGTGCGTTGGCCCAAGCTGCAATCTCCATTGCTCTTGCATTTGATTGCGAAGTCTTTACCACCGTCAGTGATCTGAAGAAGAAGCAGTTCGTTAAGAAGCTCTTCCCTCAGTTGCAAGGTATGCGACGATTTCTTTGTCTATTATTGTTCTGCACGAAACAAATATTCAAATTTTATCTAATGAAATGAGTTGGTAATATTGAAACTTGCGTGCTTAACTTCCGCTACTCCTTTTGATCGCTAAGTTTTGAGTCTTACAATTAGTATGAACTGGAGCAAATCCAAAATACCAAGGATTAGGGTCATTTTATGGTAATTCTCTAATTTCGCTTAGGAGTTTGTTGTAAAAAGAATACAATTCCCGTATAGGGAGTGGTTAATCTTCTGGAGTCTGGTTGGTCGTACGCTTAAATTATTTTTTTTTCGAGTATTAAACTGGTGGTATAAGTTTTAAGAACCCATAAAAAGCCAATTACAGTTTTTTTTAGTTTTTGTCGTAACCCTATTTTTTTGTTTTATAGTCGAATGTTTTAAACGATTGAAGAAAGTGGAAACAACTTAGCTTTGTCCAAAGAGTTTCGTTCTAATAACCGCCACCGAACTTATGTACTGCCTTAACTATTTTCAGCAAGAGAAAACTATATTAAACAAAACTGTCTTTTGAAGAAATATATAAATCCTCTTTCATCTTTCCATAAACTGATTTTTCTATGATTTTTTTTTCACAGAGGACCACATCGGTAACTCTCGCAACCACAGTTTCGCTGACATGGTGAGGTCTGCCACGAATGGTAGAGGTGTCGACATCATCATCAGCTGTGCGAATAAGGAGTTCAAGAATGTAATTATTAATTTTAAAGAAAAATATTTCGTTTGTCTTTTTGCAGTTTATTTAAAAAGTTGTCTTATCTATTGAACTGAAAAGTTCTATTTGTAAGTGCCTATTTTTAGTTGGTTAATTTTTTGTAATGTTTTTTACTATGTAATATTGTCTCGAATTAATTTCATTTCATTTGTTTTTCGTGTGTAAGTTTTATTCATGTATTGTGCATTCTTTTCATTTTAGGGTTACGTGTTAGGTCAGGATTGTTTTTTTTATAAAAAACTAGCGGACCTGACAAACGTTGTCCTGTACACACATCTTAAATACAAAATTTCAAACTTAAAAATAAAATAAACAAAAAACATCTAATTGTAAATAATATAACTATTTCTATAAACTATTCTTAAATCCACTTAAACAATAAACACTCATCAAAATCGGTCCATTAGCATTACGGCTTTGTCGCGAAAGATTTGATCGTGTTGGTTCGATTGTAGATTATCGTGCCGATAATCTAATAGGAACTCGAGATAAACACATCAACCGTCATAAATTTTTAGGTTTTCTGTTTGTTGCGTCTTGTTGTACTACGTTTTAGGTCCAACGAAAATAGGATGAAAAGCTACCTTCTCAGCAATTTTCAGCCAAATGGGTTCATCCGTTATTGAGTCATATCTCTCAATTCTTTTTTGTATATAGTGAAACCTAAACTGTTGATTATATAAAAAATACTTTACTTAGCAAGTACTACGTTTACTAAAAAAAATTTCATTCATTCATATTCACAAGTATTTGTTGAAAGATTAATTTTGAATTTGAAGTGATTAAATATTTCAACATTAATTTTATTTATTTTCAGACTTCTATTGGATGTCTCGCCGAGTACGGCGTGTACTATGATGCCAGTTTGCTGATTGAGCGAGAAAACTTTACACTCGGAATGAACAATTTCTCTAAATGCCGTTCCTACGCCACCATCGATATCCGCAGCATATTTCAGACTGAACACGATATGAAGGTAAATTTTCCCCTGCCGGTTTGCCACCAATTTTCTACGTAAGAGGACGCAAACGGGCTGGAGGCTCACCTGTTGTTTAGTGATACCGCCGCTCATGAACACTCACATTACCAGAAGGCTCGCAAGTGCGTTGCCGGCTTTTCAAGAATTGGTACGCTCTATTCTTGTCGAATTGGTTCGGAAATACTTCAGTGGGCAGCTGGTCGACATAGTGGTGGTGCACGGCCAAAAAGTGCCTTAAAAAACGCTTAGTTGTGGAACGATGGACGTCGATACGGATGGTATTTTGTATTCTGTCTCGACGTCCTCGTAAATATCCTAACGCTCTTATGGCGATAAAAGTTTTTTGGGTCTGTGATTTAGATTTCTGTATCTGTATGTGTTAGCTTGACACACGCCGTCGTCTTTTTGGGTCTAAGTCATATAGTGTTATCATTTAATTAAAACAACACTAATTAGGAAGTATTTTTTAAAATTGAAAAAAAAATTTAATTGAAATAAAGGGGAAGTTCAAAGAATTCATATATTTAATATAGCCTTCATATAATATTAAAATATTCAGCATTTACTATGACTCATTAGTCAAAAAACATTATTTATGTCAAACAGAACTCATACTTGACTTGACTCAATAATGCAAAAGTATTTTTATACTAAAACCTGATTAAGTACTATATTCTAGCGATTGCAAGTGCTCGTAAGCGAAGGAATAGCGCGTGGCTACGTACGTCCTCTGTCCCGTGTATCGTTCCCGCCCAGTGACGTCTCTCGCGCCTTCCGTCTATTGGCTGCAAGTAGACATCGCGGACGAGTGCTTCTTGACATGCAACAACCCATTCCTGATGTTAAACCTAGGTAGCAATAAAAACTGTATCTCTAATGTTTTTATTTTTTACATTATCAAATCTATATTTACGTATTCCATTCTTAAAATTTTCAGGCTCCAAATATCACCCGAATCATGCAATTTGATCATATCAGATGACGATGTATTGGCGATCCAGCTGGCTGATAGACTGGTCGCACAAGGTGCTAAGCAACTTTACATTCAGGCGCCTTATAGTAACGCCTTCCTCGTTAAACAGAGGTAAAAAAATCTTATCTCTGGGCTCTGGGACTGGGACTTTCAGTATCTTATTGCAATGACAAAACTTTTCAAAAAGTCCAACATGTATATTAAAAAAACAATATTCTTTTCCTAGATTGTAATGATATAATACGTAAGAACGGAACATTTTAACATTTATTATATTTTTATTTATATTATATTATGATATATTTATTATATTTTTGTATATTACTAATAAATAACTTTATAATACTTTCAATTCCAAATAATTAAAATGTCCCGAACGGCCTTATAATAATATAATTAATAGTGGTCTGTACGTACTACGATTTACATATTTCGGTGTATAATTATTATAGGAGGCTGTTTTATTTAAAATTTCATTATGTGAATATGAGTTTGTTATGTTTACATAGATCCTGGCAAGATGCTGGTGTACACGTTGTCATTGACAGACAAGAACTCTGGAACAAGAAGTATATAGAGTGCCTTCTTAACAAGAGTACTGTCCTGGGGAAAATCCAGATTATTTACATGATTGTCAGCAAAGCCCAGAAGTACACTGACGTCACTACATATTTGGATACACTGGATACAGCTTCTAGGAAATTAACATCAGCTGTCGAGTAAGTTCTCTTTTATTTATATAATTTTACTTTTTTTTTGTTGCTTGCGAAAGTAATATTTGAATTAAAAGAAATAAATCCCGAAACAATCCCGAATCTTAGAATCTGGTAAAACGAAAAATAAAAATCTCACAATTTTTCCGATTTTGTTAATTTGCCTTGCTTACGTTTATGAATTATTTAATCATTATATGTTTATATACTGCTATACATGCACTGTCTATCTTAAGCAACATCTCAAACTGTCCTAAGCTGAAACAGGAAGTGATTTCCTTGTGCAACACTAGAAAACTTATTATAAAATTTTAAGTGTAGAAATTATTACGTCCAGTACCTAAAACCATTATGGTGTGCCCACGATGCAGGGAATCCTACTGGTCTAAGCACTTTCAGTTTTAACTATACCTCATGTTTTATTATGTGATTTTGTTTTGTTGTGTATATATTATATTAATGTTTACCAGTTTATTTATTTAATACCTGTGAAAAGAAGTTCTTTTTAATTTCAGACACTTTGCTGTTATCGACATCGGTAACCGCATAGGTGATGACGTATTCACATCAGCAACTCCCTCTAAGCACAATGTGACTATCATCAAGTCACCTGATTTTGAATCGGTAAGTATTTTTTTTAATTAAGGCGTAGCGACAGTTCGAACGATGTACCCTGATATACCGTGAAACGCGCTAACAAACAAAGTTGTTCCGATAAGTATATATTATAAAACTTCTCGACTTTAGCCATTGCGGTATGGGGGTGTAGGATTGGTGGAAATGAAACCCCATATACTTAAACACACATGTATATTTACTCTAAATAAATTAATACAATGTATCGTTTAAACAGTCTACCGGTAGCTTGTGTCGCGATACGTGGCGTAGGTACGATCGTACGACCTGCCGGCGACGAAGCTCGGTAAAAACTAGCGTCTCCCGCGCAGTGTTGCCAGTCCCCACATCAGCCCCCCCGGAGACCTATAGGTCGTACAAGTGGCGCGGAAATCGAACTCTTCTGCCTGAACGAGTTACATAATCAGGCTTCTTCGCAGGGGGCATACTGGGAACTGCAATGGTGTTATTGATAGGCTCCTCCTCAGTCAATATGTGTGCCGGTTTCACTCGATCTATAGACACCGTTGTTGTCTTGCCGTCCATTTCTATTCTCATGGTCTTGTCTGTCCGGTCAAGGACTTTGTACGGACCAGAGTATGGTGGTTTTAAAGATTTACGTACGGCATCCTGCCTTAAGAATACCGACGTTGCCTGTTTTAGATCCTTATGCACGAATGTTTTGGCCTTACCATGTCGCATAACAGGCGTTGGCTTTAACTGGCTGATATGCTGCCGTAGACGCGACAAGAAGTCACTGTGGTCGGTGATTTCAGTACCCGACGATATGAATAAGTCTTCAGGTAATCTAAGACCTTCACCGTATAACAGCTCAGCAGAGCTGGACGATATATCCTCCTTCCATGCGCTACGTATGCCTAAAAGAACTAAAGGAAGCACCTCATGCCAATTCTCGTTATCATGACACATTATAGCCGCTTTTAATTGTCGATGGAATCTCTCCACCAGGCCGTTAGCTGCAGGATGATATGCAGTAGTTGAGATATGCTCGGAACCAGTAAGCCTTGCAAGTTCTTTAAAGAGATGCGATTCGAACTGCCTTCCTCTATCAGTTGTAATTTTAAGCGGACAACCAAATCGTGCGATCCACTCGTTAACAAAACCATAAGCCACACTTTCAGCCGTTATATCTGTTAACGGAATAACTTCAGGCCATCTCGTGAATCGGTCGACAGCAGTTAAGCAATAACGGTAGCCGTGTGAAATAGTCAGCGGTCCAATAAGATCTACATGAACATGGGCGAAACGTGAAGATGGTTGTGAAAAAACGTGTATAGGGGCTCGAGTATGTCTTCCAACTTTTGAGCGTTGGCACGCTATACAGGCTTTCGTCCATGCCCTACAATCTTTTTTTATATTCGGCCAAACATACCTCTCTGTCATAAGTCGAATCGTAGGCTTAGCACCAGGATGACTCAACCCGTGGATGGAGTTGAACGCTTGTTTCCGAAAATCAGGTGTGAGGTACAGACGTGGCGAAGGGCTGGAGATGTCGCAGTACACTTTGCTGGAATTAGAGATGTAAATTTTCTTTAAATTTAACGAAGAATTACTGTTTAATATATCGTTCAATTCCGCGTCTCTATCTTGTGCTGCAGCCAGCTGGTCTAAGTCTATGTCCGATATAGCTTCGATTCTTGACAGTGCGTCCGCTACGACATTATCATCACCGGAGATATATCTCACGTCAGTCGTAAATTGCGAGACAAAATCATAATACCGGAATTGCCGTGGCGAACATTTGTCCGATGCCTTGCGAAATCCTGCGACAATAGGTTTATGGTCGGTCCAAATCGTGAAAGGTCTTAACTCGACCATAAACCGGAAGTATTTCACTGCCTCGTAGATTGCAAGCAATTCTCTGTCAAATGGGCTATATTTCCGCTGAGCTGATGTTAACTTTTTCGAAAAGAATGCGTCATGCGTGCGTTGACATACGTCATTAATCTTTTGTTGTAGTACTGCACCTATCGCTATATCCGATGCATCTGTTACTAACAGTAACTTCGCCGTTGGATTTGGGTGAGCTAGGAGAGTTGCACCCACAAGGTTCTCTTTGCACAACTTGAAGGCCTCCTCGAGCTCATGCGTCCAACATATGGGCGTCGTTGCTTTATTGTCATTACCAGAAAGAAGATCATGGAGTGGTGCTTGCATCTGAGCAGCATTTGGTAAATAACGTCTGTAAAAGTTTATCATGCCAAGGAATCGTCTGAGTTCTCTTAAATTCTTCGGCTGCGTAAAGTTCTGGATTGCGATGACTTTCTCTGGAGTAGGACGTGTGCCTTCTGCAGTGATAAGATATCCAAGAAACTCGATCTCTGAAACACCGAATATGCTCTTAGAAGTGTTCAAAACAGCTCCGTGATCTCGTAGACGTCCAAGTACTTGACGTAGGTGTATCTCATGCTCATCATGGCTTCGTGAGGCAATGAGAACATCATCAATATAAGGAAAAGCAAAATCCAGATCTCTTAATATTTCGTCCATGAATCTTTGAAATGACTGGGCGGCATTCCGCAGACCAAATCCCATGTAAGGAAATTCGAATAAACCGAACGGTGTTGTAATCGCAGTCTTAGGTATGTCACTGGGATTGACAGGTATTAAATTGTATGCGCGCACCAAATCAATTTTGCTAAACACTATGCAATTATTTAAATTATGTGAAAAATCGGCGATGTGGCGAACCGGATATCGATCAGGTATTGTACGGCTGTTTATACCTCTATAATCACCGCATGGGCGGTCTGTGCCATCTTTCTTAGGTACCAACTGTAGCGGCGCTGCCCACGGGCTATCTGAACGGCGTGCAATACCTGTTCTTACCATGTCTTCGAACTCACGCTTCGCTCTGCGGAGTCGATCCGGTGCCAATCTGCGCAGTCGGCTAAACACAGGTGGACCAGGCGTAGTCCGTATGTAGTGTAGCGTCTTGTGTTTGATCTCACGTACCTCTGGCTCACCCGATGGTTTCGTAACCTCCGGAAACTCAGTGAGAAGAATGTGATACCGTGAGGTGCCTGAAACAGTTTTGATTTGGTATACAGTAGCTGAAGCTGGCTTAGCACTTGCTTTAAGAGTTGTTGTTACATCCACTAGCTTGTGATTACGCACATCAACTAATAGATTATAATAAGCTAAAAAGTCTATCCCTATTATAGGTTTCGTCACATCTGCTATTACAAAACGCCAATGAAAGTCTCTGCGTAAACCGAGGTTTAAATTTAAATTGATTGTTCCATACGTATTAATCACTGAGCCATTGGCTGCATAAAGTTTGTACTCACAGTTTTTTAACTGCTTATTATTTACATATTTACAAGGATACACACACAAATCCGAACCAGTGTCTATTAAAAAATCCAGTCTTGTGTTTTTATCTACAACAAAAATACGACGCACGTGGTTGTGGCAGCCATTGTTCGTCGCCATTAATGACTGCTGTTGTCGTTTCCCTTATATGAACATGGCGCACGACACTTTGTCGCGTTGTCTTTGAATGTGCGGTGATACCAACACACGCCACTCGTTGAAACATCTCGTGAACGTCCATGGCTGTGTGATCGGCGTCGCGACTCGTATGCACGCTGTCCCGATCGCGAGCGTGGACGCCGAGATGTAGATGTAGAAAGGGCTGCGACTTGCTTGGTTAGCTCGGCAACGCAATTCCTTAGTTCTTTTATCTCGTTGTGCGGGGACGCCACGTGGTTAATTTGTGGTTGACACATGACGTCCGTAACTGCGTCCGCTAGCGACGCCAAGGAGTCTAGCGAGCTCTTTGGTTGTGACGCAATTATGACTTGAATATTTGTTGGTAATCGGCTCGACCATATGGACCTAATGAAGTCATCTGGAATTTCTGGACCTGCGAGATTTTGCAAGTGTCTTAAAAATTGGGATGGCTTCCGGTCTCCAATGTCTTCGTGTGTTAAAAGTTGTCGTACCCGTTGTTCTTGGGATGATGACAATCTCGATATTAATTCGGTCTTCAAAGATATATACTTGTCCGTAGTGGGCGGGTTTTTTATTATGTCTTTAATTTCCGAAACATACTTGTAATCCAAATTTGACACTACATAGTTATACTTAGTAGTGTCCGCCGTGATATTCGCCAACGTAAACTGGCTTTCGATCTGTGCGAACCATAGCACAGGTTCGTCGGGCCAAAATGGCGGCACTTTAACACTGACGCTATTGATCACGGGAGCGTCATGCGCGTCTTGATTGTCCATCACGTCGGTGTCACCAATAAATGGGGGTGTAGGATTGGTGGAAATGAAACCCCATATACTTAAACACACATGTATATTTACTCTAAATAAATTAATACAATGTATCGTTTAAACAGTCTACCGGTAGCTTGTGTCGCGATACGTGGCGTAGGTACGATCGTACGACCTGCCGGCGACGAAGCTCGGTAAAAACTAGCGTCTCCCGCGCAGTGTTGCCAGTCCCCACAGCGGCATTTCGGGATTGAAAGTAGTCTAGGGTCTTTCTTTTAAGACGAAGGAATCTTCCGGATCCATCTTTCTTCTACAAAGGCTACAAAGGCTTTTAGCTTTAACTAAGCGTTGCGATATCTAAAGTTTTTCATTAACCATTGTGGAACTGCCCACTGCAGTGTTGTTAGTAGATCGGCCATTTCTAAACGCGATGGGTCTAATTGTATTGTAATACTACAGTTAAAGCAACCTAAAAAAAAAAAATTACCACCAGCTTTTCAAAATCATGTTTCTGGTTCTGAGCTCGTTTTTGTATGAAATATAAAGTGATACGTGGCAACGGAATCGCGCGTTAGTACACGACGTGCATATGTAACAATATTTTAAAGTACTTTGTGGCGTCGCTCTGTTGTGTGTCTAGTGCGTATTCTCCTTTAATTTAAGTGTCAAGTAGATTTAAAAAAAATGATCCGCATTTTATTCTTTTTACCTTGATGAATGAAAATCTTAAACTGCCGTTTTATGGTCTTATTAATGTATCGTACACAAAGTTTTCCTCAATTTAAAAAATGATTTTCAACTTAATCCCGGGTTAAAAGTTTTTTTTGTTTTGTTCACTCAGGTGCAAGGCTTCCTCTCATTTAAGTCTATACTGAATGTCTTAGAAGAAGGATTGAACTCCAAGGAGCCTGTGATTGTAGTGCAGGTGGTTCCTAATAAGAAATCTTTGTTGGATCACATCGCTGCTATTGCTAGTAAGTCGTTTAAAACGCCTTATTTTAGAAATATATCTGAGTATAGTTTATTTGAAGAATACAGTAACTAAACACGTAAACGTTTACTAAAGAAGTATTAACGTATACCCCTTCGGACCTTCTAAGGGTTGGTTTCTTCATCATATTTTCCTCCACCGTACGAGCAACGTGTTAAATACGCACATAGGCAGAAAATTGGTGCACAGTCGGGGTTCAACTCCATGACCTCAGGGATGACATTTGCACGTTGAAGCTACTAGGACAACACTGCTGTATTTTAAATCATATTTTTAAAATTTCAGAAATCGATCTACCGAAAACTCTAGAAGATACACTCACGCTTCAGGAATTATGCAAGGACACTACATTACTATTCCCACTGAGAGAATACTTGCGGGACCAATATCGCATCCTCCTATCGGAAGAAGCCATTCTAGATCTTTCTATAAGCCAGTGAGTTGTATATTTTTGATTATTTGTGTTCTATGATCCATTTTCATGTAATTGTATTATTGTCATACAATTTATATGAACGCGATGTTATTTACAAAATTCGAAACACATAAATACAATTTTTATTAATTTAAAAATAATTCTTAGTTTGCGTGACAAATCCTGTATCGTTTTTTGTTTAGGATTAAAAACATTGAGGAAAACATGTTGGACGCAACATTCAAGGACGTGGATGGGTTTGCGCAGTTTTACTCGTACGTAGATGTAGATGAACTTCGAAGCACCACGGAAATGGTTTTCCTACCCTCGTTAGTGCGATCATCTGCTGTGGTAAGCTACCATTTCTAAATACAAACATGTTTCTTAAAATTCTAACTTACTTGTCTATTTGGTCAATGTATTCTAAGTTATTATAAATATAATATATATATTTTTATTATATATATATAATAAAATAAAACATTGGTCCACTAAAAACATTATATTCAAATTTGAAACCACCTCACTACATTCAAAGTTCAGTAAGTTTTTCAATCAGTTAATTTTTGCCCATGAACATAACATAATATTTGTCGGAGTTAGAAGAGTAAAAATCATTCAATTAATTTTTGCAGATGGATGACGAGTTTGACGCGAACCAGAATTTCATATGTCTCATACCAGGTTTAGAAGGTCACAATGGAAGATTCGAATTCTTGGCTGAGAGATTGAAGCTGTTCGCTTTAGTACTGCAGCCGGGTCTTACGCATCCTGATGAAACCCCTCAGGAAATGGCAGCTAGATTTGCCAAGGTTAATTATAAGCTGTTTATCATAGTAATATGTCCTTAATATAGGATTCTTTGCGATGCCTTTCCTTTTTATAGTGAAGAAAAACATCGCGTGACGCTGCGTCTGAGTAAATTTTAGCGTCGAGACTTAACTATGACTTTTGCCAAACGGGTTATTAAGCCTTAACTTCGCCTCTGACAAAATCGATTGTTTGTAAAAATCGATTTTGTCGATCGATCATTATTGTAACAGTTGTTGTTGTCAAAGATCATTTTAACACCATTTCAAACTCTTCCAATTAAACTAGAATATTGTTTTTTTTACAGACTTTAATTAAAAGAACCGGTATCAAAGGTCACTTCTATCTTCTCGGGTATGAGGCAGGTGTCATAGTGGCGCTTGAGATGGCCAAAATTCTTGAAGAACAAGGTAAATTAAATACTTAAAAATTTAAAGAACGCGAATAAACACTACCAGAGAATATAGTAGGGTGATCAATTAAAAAAAAAAACATTGTTAAGTACCTCATCCTAATCTGCTGTAAAAATCAGCCCGATCAGATAGCCTGTAAGTGGTAACATATACTGTAGATATTGCATTATATATTACGTGGTGTTAAATAACAATAAATAAAGTAAATCCCGATGGTAAATTAAAATACACCAATTTACAAGATAATAAGAAAGTCTGCCGTGTGTGAACAACTCGTGTAGCGTGAGGCTTGCTCTTCTGATACTCGTAGGACATTGTCTGAGAGTTAAGAAATAGAAAGAAAATGTAAGTCACATACTCATGTGCACAAATATCTTCTATAATAAGTATAAAGACTTTGTAGAATACATAAAAATATTAATTTAATTATTAAATGTAATGTTCCAGACCTAACGGGTACTGTATTCTGCTTGGGTGGAACTCCTGAAGATATCGTATCAGAAGTCAACCTCGTTTTCGATAAATACAAGTCCCAAGAAGACCTACAAGATGACCTTATAAGACACATGCTGCGAATGAACTTAAGCGATACAACTGTTCAGATAGATTTAAAGGGCACCTGGGAGGAGAAAGTGTCCTCATATGTCCACAAACTTATAGGAAAAGTGCCTTTGTCGTCACAATACAATCAAGACTACATAAAGTGCGCGTACTCACGGATGAGGCAACTCCTAAAGTACAAAGACCAAGCTACTCTCCTGAAGTCTCAAGTGATATTCCTCAAGTCGAAATTGGCAGTAAAAGCAAGTGATTCGCTACAGAAATATTCTGAGAAACCCGTTGTTGTCTACGATTTGGACACTTCATTGGCTAATGTGGCTAGAGATTTGCGGTGCTCGGCAATTGTTAATCGGCACTTAGAGCCGAACGTATTGCAAAACTTTGACGAATCCAACATATGTTTCACCTATAGTATGAAGGCCAAAGATAATTGATTTTATTGTTTAAGTAAGAAGTGGTGTATTAATGGATTAAAATTTGTTGCATTTGATTTGACTTGCTTCAATATTCCTTTTTATTATTGATATTTAATAATCATACACCTAGTCAACTCCCTGATTTTTTAAATATATATATTTATGATGATAAATAAGTTTATTAGTAACAATAACAATCAAATATATAGTCTACAATTTTCTTAACCTACATAGTAATAATAATAATAATAAATTATAAAAAGAAAATTTAAACAAATTTTAAAAGTTTGGTCCACAAACTTTGGTCTTTACCTTTAACGCTGGCAGCATTTCCTCGCTGTGTTGCGATGTTCGTTGAGCAATTGAGCGATACTGCGAAGTAAATAAGTTAAGTTGGGAATAAAAAGCCAGAATTTTAAAATGAACAGTGCTGAGTGTGCGGTAATATCCAGAAAACGGGGAGAAAGATCTTTTTTGATATTGTCGTGTTAATGTGTTCTTCAAAAGCTTCTTTGAAAATCGGTGCCCTTACGGACTACAGAGGTTTTTTATTTATTATTTTAATATTTGAGGCTAAGGTATTCATTTTTTTTATTGCGTTGGTGGTGTCCAAATTCCATGGAGAAATATTTCACATTTATCAAAATTTAAAATATCTGCGTAACCTCCTAGAGTACCATCGTCAAGATACCAGACGTTAAAATTTGATTTAAAATCTTGTATGAAAGAATTTGTTGCGAGACCAAAAACAGCCGACCCAAGATGATCACCTCGTCGACAACCAACTTTTGAAAAGAGTTGGTTGTAGACTTTTTCGTAACTATTGTATGTTAATTTTGATGGCAAAGTCATTTATACATATAGGTAACACAATGTAAACTTATGAACGACAAAAAAGAAAATAAGAAAAAAGAAGAAATATACATTAAATGCTTCTAATAATACATTTACTTCTAGTTCTCAAATCAAGGGCGTAGAGTGGAAGAAAAGAACTGGCAATAAACTCTCCGCCACTCTTTTTAATCACCAATTTTTTTTTTGTATTACACAACGTTTGTAAGGAGCTGCAACCATCACACCATGTACCACATGACATCAGCAGGAGGCATGGTGAGATAGGAGCACGCACTTACATTCTCGTGGGAACGCAAAAATACATAGTCAAAAATAACTAACATCACCGCATATATGAATTCAAGTACGACCAGTCACCACAAGTAGCACCCGTTCACGAGTATCACGCATGGCCAGCCATCGGCCCTGAGTAACACTGTAAAAGATAGTTATATATTTATGGAATGTTTTCAGAAGCCTTTATCAACAAAGTGTCTTTGCTAAAATTTTTACGTCAACTTTCAACAACAAATTCAAAAAGTAAAAAGAGTGCACAAAGCGTGTTTAGCGGCTTCACAGCCGCCTTAAGTGGCAAAGCCAAGTTCTGTTGGTTCAAAAATTTTGTTCAATTTACTATTTATATGTTTTACTGCAAACTTAAACTTACTTAGGTTAAACTATGAATAGTATAGTTTTTTTTTATAATGAAGTGTATATTTTATAAACACTAATATTATAAGAATGTAATATATAAGGAAATATCAAAAAGGTTAGTCGACATCACAGGAGACCGAAGAGCTGGGAGCTCCTTCGGACAAAGAATAAGTCTAGCTATTTACAAGTCTGCCAGTATCTCCGGAACCTTGCCTAAAGGGACTCTTTTTAATAATATATTTTAGTTATTATATTTTAAGGTTAGTTATTGTTTTTTGTTATATTAATTTAGCGCTAAGACAAATTAAATTATTCTTTGGTTAGGTTAGTCATATGTTTTATTTAAGGTTCAATTTAGTTTTGTTGTTGCACGTCTTATCGTTTATTTGGTTTAACTTAGATATTTGTTACATAGTCTCAGACCCAAATTATTGTTGGTATGCATAAGAAAAGATTAATCATATATAATCATTATGCGTTTATTATACTTAAGTATATGATTTATAATGAAATTGTTTAAGTTGTAAATTACATTTGAAAAAGACAATGGTTCAGCATTATGCTGAGGAACAAAGTGTTCCATAACGCTAATCTTTATAGTATGGAATTAAAGTGGCTTTATTATTATCCTTATCACAACGACGTCCATTCCACAACTGAGCTTTCAAGGCAGATTTTGCCGTGCACCAATACAATGTGGAACCAGCTGCCCACTGAGGTATCCGAACCAATTCGACTTAGTCCTTCATGAAAAGAGCGTACCAATTATTAAAAGCCCGGCAACGCATTCGCGAGCCCTCTGGCATTGAGTGTCCATGGGTGGCGTTATCACTTAACATCAGGTATGCCTTGTGCCCCTTTGCACGCTGTTCTATAAAAAAATATCTATCTTATTATTATTGATGAAAATAAATATTAAATATTCGCAATTAAACTAAAAAGTAGTTATTTTTAAAGCTTCAGGTTGTCATTCGATTGCTATAGATAATATTATATTGTCAGGACAACATATCTAAATAAATGTCTAAAATGTTGTTATGGCTAAACGTTATATAAGCTGGTTTATTTTAGTGCCATCTATGATACTTAATTAAGATTTTGATCTGAAATATGAAAAGTATTTTTTAAACTCAATTGTTTAAAATTATATGAGTTTTAGCAAGACTTGGCAATGACTGAATCTTTATCATTGAATCAATGTTTTTTCGTTATTAGTAGCACCATGTATAGACAGAATTTATATTTTACCAACATTACTGGTCTATTACTTTGTCTTTTATTTAAAACTAGCTAAGCCAAAGGGTTTTGCTATAAACAAATTTCTTTATAGACAGTAATACATTGTATCAGAATCGCAAAGCATTAATTCTTTAGAGATATAAATAAAATAAATAAATATAGCCTTTATTGACAAACTTGTAAGTTAAATTTTATTTACATTAAGTTTGTAACGAAATTAAGTTAAAGTAAATGTGAATATTGCAGCAGTGTTAGCCTCGTGGCTTCAGCGTGCGACTCTCATCCCTGAGGTCGTAGGTTGGAGGCCCGGTTGTGCACTAATTGACATTCTTTCGATGTGCACATTTAACATTCACTCGGACGGTGAAGGAAAACATCGTGAGGAAAAAGTCGACGGCGTGTGTCAGGTATTGAGCATTTTGAGCATAGGCCTCCCCAGTGTTCACCACCAAGATGTATCTCTTGCTTTCCACGTCCATGTCGCTCCTGACATCTTTCTTACACAACAACATTTATTTTAAAACAAATATCGCAAATTTATTAAAAGCAGCCTGTCTAGCACTTAATCCTAGTAAGATTATTAAAAGATAATAAATAAAACTAGTTTTTAACTTATTTTTATTTGTACTTAATAAATAATATCTATTTTCTAATTAGTATAGAAGCTGCATCCAGTTTGAGCCAGTTGTGTTGATAATATGAACTGGCCATCTCGTGAGCGGTCTTCCTCTGTATAGTTTCCAAATTTTTCATTCCCTATTCCTGTATGTACAAAATGACGTTCGGTATTTTTAGTTTACTCATCAAGCAGACTTAAATAGATTTCATTTGTATAGATTTATAAGTGTTTGCTTGTGTTATACATAGCTTTACGAATTTCAGTCGACGACAGTAAACGTCGTGGACGCTGAGAAGAAAGCATAATTTCATAAAGTAACAAGCAGGATCGTAAGGAAACGATCACAGACGCTGATTTTATTCATTTTTAAGGAATAAACTTATTAATAAGACTTTCACATTGTGCACAGTGAGGTGTCTTTAAATCCTTAAGATTTGCTAGCGTTGACTTGATAACATGACCTAGTACAGATCAACCAAGATCAAGATGAATCAAAACAAATACGCTAATTATACAAGGAACGAAAAGGTTATCACTGAGGAAGGTAATAGGTTTAGCTTATAAGATCAGCTTAAATACAAACGCCTCTTAGAATGAAAGGGAAGAAGTTACTTCATTACTAAATTAGAATATGAATTTTAAATAAAAAAACAAAAATGTGTGCGTGTACTAGTGTACACCCGTAAGAAGTGAAACGTCTTTATGACCTTATTTTTCGAAAAATGATCCAATATATGCAACTTTATATACATTGGTTAAATAAAGTTAAATTAGATAAAGTTTAACAAAAGGCTTTCATTATCATAGACATGAATACAAATAATACAATTATCTCATTTTACCTTATCACTACTAAGATTATTACAGAATTTCATTAATTGTAATACAATTATTACTATCGTTGTTATCGTTATTATATATTTTTGTTATTAATGAATCAACCGTGGTAGGGACACGAAAAAGATAGTACGTAACGGAAATATGTGACGCGTAACTCAAAAATGAGACGGTAATTTTTTTCCAACGCCGATAAATAAGTTTCACTTCCAATCGCTTTCAATAGTCAAGGAATCTAAGGTTTTTTATGTGTTTCTTTAATTGTCTATTAGTACAGAAGCCTGATCATTGCCTATTAGAAAAAAATACTCACAAACAGTTAAATAATAACACACCACGCTATCTTACTAAAACGCTGTAATACGCAGCCGCATACAGTGTACAGTAAGCTCACGTAGTTTTCACATGCACTACACACGTTAAATGCTCAAATACAAGCACGTATTAAACAGTGTGCAATATACATACACACTGACATCTGCTCTCTCGCTCTGGCTCACAAATTACAGGCGACTATGCTTAGAAGACGGGAGTGGGGACGCTACGAAGTATGGCACAAAGAGGAGAGACCGATAATATAAAAATTGTATGTATATTTCTGTCTCATTCTTTCCCCTGGCTTCATCCTACACATGTCATGTCACATGTCTCTTACCTGTCGTTTTTTCGTTGCATCCGGTTTGAAATCACAACGATTCTAAAGAAGTTTCACTTCAAAAGAAATTCAGTTCAGAAGTTATATGATAGCATAAAAATTACTTGACATGGAAAAATCTTTGTAAATGATATTTCAAACCTACCTTGTTCATTCTTAATATAAGGACTGAATGTACGGTACGGAGTTTTAATTTTTATACATATAAAACATGGATTGAAGTTGAGATGGTGTTTGTTGCCATGGTTACGATATTTGTTTTTATATAAAAATAATGGTATATCACATATTAACATATATCTAATTATCTCATTTATTTAGATAAATAGATTATTATCTAGTTGGTTTCAATAGTTCCTGTTTTAAAATAATATTCAGTATCATGTGTATTTGCCTTTATTATATATAAATAATGAATATAAATTCCACATTAAGTTTCACCACCTTGGTTAATTATAAATTATGTATACATTTATTCCCCTTTATTTAAACCACCAAATGTTTTATTTCTACTTCATGTTAATAATTAGACTTGCATCTGTAGGTAAAGCAAAGATTAGCTTTATTAAAAGCTTTCAGAATTTCCTCCTCTAAATGCCTATTAACGATTGCCGTGCACTGCAAATCTTGAGTCACATTGACCAAAGAAGTATTTAGATTATAAACAATCACAGGTTGTTTAGAATAGTTCTGGTAGGAATCACAGGATTCAACTGACCCTCTGGACTTAAGGAATATGACCTGAGATTTAAGGGGTGTAACTTGAACTTTGCACTGTCGGATTTGGTTTATACGGCCATATGCGCACAAGACGTATTCTCGGCTGTATTGCAAAGATGAAGTCACTTTTCCCTTAAGATATTTGATATATGAAGATACTTTTTCCTCCCAGGTGCCTTTTAGCTGAACGTTGGAACTATCATTGCCTAAGTTCATACGTAGCATGTGCTGTATTAATTCATTCTGCATTTCTTCTTCGCTCTTAAATTGGTTAAGAATATAATTGACTTCTGCCAGAACATCTTTAGGAGCCAAACAAACAGAATACAGTTCCCTCGAGACCTAATAAAAAAACGTTTTTTAAGGCTCTAATAAAATAAGTAAATATTGTAATGGTCTGGTGCAAAGATTTCGATGTGTAGAGTGTTTTATCGAATACAGCAAGAATTATTTTAGTTACACTTATATATTTGCAAGGTACATCATACAGAAATAAAATTAGTGTTTACCATGTTCCTCGAAAATTTTAGCCATTTCTAACGCCACTATGACACCAGTCTCATATCCCAAGAGATAAAAGTGGCCGACAGTACCAGTTCTTTTCATCAAAACCTAAAAATATAATAGTAGTGAGTAGAAAACATATTAAAATATTCCTTTCTAAAAAAACTAGAGTTAGGATTTTTTATTCAGACAAGACGGCACAGAGTAGACTGAACACAGCTGTATCAAATAGTCGACGCGTTCATACCTTAGCAAATCTAGCTGCTAACTCCTGAGGTGTTTCATCTGGATGCGACAAGCTAGGTTGGAGTACTAATGCTAATAACTTGAGTCTCTCACATAAAAGCGTGAATCTTCCACTGTATCCTTCCAGACCTGGTACCACGCATAAGAACTTTTGATTTACGTCAAATTCTTCATGCCCCTGTGTTGTTAAAAAATACTTGAATATTAGTTCATACTTTGTCTATCGTGGACTGAAGAATCGATAATGTTTTCATGGAGCGGTCAGTTTATGCTGAATGGTTTATTATATCATATCGCTGAATGGATATTTCAAAGTTTAGCCATATTATTAGTGTAGAATTCAATATGACTTTGACATACAAGTCTTTTAACGTTATTAAGAATTCATAATTTACCATATTAATCGATTTCATTAATGTGGGAAGAACGACCATTTCCGTAGTGCCATGAAGTTCATCGGCTTCTATGGGTGAGTAAAAGCTTGCAAATCCTTCGACATCCGTAAATGTCGAATCTAAAAGACTTTCTTCAAGTTTTTTAATCCTGAAAAAAAGCTCCATATAATGTTTCTAAAGGAGACAGGAATCATAATAAGGGAACAGAACATACTGGCTTATGGTAAGATCTGGTATCTCCTCTTCAGACAGAACGATGTGATACTTATCGCGCAAGTGAGCTCTCACTGGTATGAGTGCGATTGAGTCCTTGCAGAGCTCCTTAAGAGTGAGTGTATTCACAAGATTTTTTGGTAGACAAAATTCTGAAAACAAAGTATCATCTGTACCGACGCAATATTTTCTGAACGTTTTCGTAACCCACATCAAACATAATTTAATAACTTCCAATTGTTCATGGCGTAAGTGCCTGTTTCTATCTTTTCTGGACTGGAATCCCAGGTCGCCATGGTGGTATTCATCCTCTGTGCTATTGACTAAGAAACTAAGAATGTAATAGCTTCGTTAATACCATTAAAACTATTAATATTTATTTACTAAATAAGTTCTTTAAAAACTGCTCACACTTCATTTCCTTATAATCTTAAGATTATAGAGACAATATTTTTTTAGTCACCTTTAATCTTTTTTACCGATAGATTCATATGGCGTTCAGTTATTGGTAAATGCGAATAATGAACACAAGCACTCATAGAAGCAAAAAACTTACTAGCAATATTAGCGATATCTTCTAACAAAGAGTTCTCCTCAGGAAGCTCATATACAATAACCACAGGTTCTTCAGATTTCAAACCTTGTTCCAGTACTTTTAGTATTGGCTTTATTGATAATGCACCTTGCACCTACAGAATATGTTTAAAACCATAAATAGTAAAATTATATTATTTATATACAATGTGTCCACAGCGCAAGACCCTTACTGCTACTAAGAATATCTAAAGAATATGATTTGAAGTATGTTCATAAAAACACATACAAATTGAAGCGAATAGTGTTGCTAGTTTCCATTTAAAAGCAGTGTTGGCCTAGCGGCTTCAACGAGCGACTCTCATCCGTGAGTCGTAGCTTCGATCCCCGGCTCTGCACCAATGGACTTTCTTTCTATGTGCGAATTTAATTCGCACGAACGGTGAAGAAAACAACGTGAGGAAACCGGTTTGCCTTAGACCCAAAAAACGACGGCGTGTGTCGGGCACATAAGATCTTGAAACAGATAGAGAAATCTGAAGCCCAGATCCAAAAATGATGTAGGACCACTGATTTATTTATTTATTATTATTGTGAGTTTCGTAAACTTACCGTTTCAAGTGCTGGTGATTTGATAATTGTCAAGTTTCGATAATGCTCAATTGGTGATCTTACTTCATCATTACTGATACGATTACCCACATCAATAACGGCAAGGTGTCTGCGTCCAATAAAAAATCGCATTATGAAGATTATTCACATAATTTCTTTTTTTTAAATAAGAAAATGGAGAAGAAATCGAAATCCTGTAACTGTCCGATAGACCGATAGAATATCATAATATAATGCTTATCACCAACGAGAGTGTTTAAATGGATGCGTTTGAATAAAATTATGCAAACAGGCGCATCCCTTGCGCCTTCTACTGAGAGCGCGTTAAAAATGGAATACATACAAATTTACAAGAGCGCAAGTTTATTGAAAGAGCCGGTTCCTATCACCGTTGCGTCCATGTGCAACATATGCTCTACATCATAGGTAAAGCCACCTCTGCATGAACAAATCACTTACTTGAGGTTTGGGACTAAGTTTTCCACGACTGATATTAAATTGTTTAAATACGTAGTAACATCAGTGTTCTTCTGTTGTTTACTGACAATCGTGTATATAACGTCGATTTTTCCCAAAACCCTACTCTTTTTAATGAGAATATCACAATAGTTTTTGTTCCACAGCCCTTGTCTGTCGATTACTGAGTGCACTCCAGCCCTTCGCCACGATCTGGAAACAAACGTTTTTGTCATTATAAAAATATGCAAGCTCAATTTTACATCTCTTTGTGGTGTAGATACTTATGAAAAAGAATCCTATTTGTGATTATTATTGATAAGATGAAAGATTATATTTGTCTTTGGTAATAAATATTATTTAAATAATGTTTTACAAAGTTTTACCTCTGTTTAACGAGGAACGCGTTAGTATAAGGTGCCTGAATGTAAAGTTGCTTAGCACCTTGTGCGACCACTCTATCAGCCAGCTGGATCGCCAATACATTGTCATCTGAAATGATCAAATTGCTTGCTTCGGGTGATATTTGGAGCCTGAAAAATTTAAAATACGAAACTATAGATTTTATAATGTAAAAAATAAAAACATTAGAGATACAGTATTTATTGATACCTAGGTTTAACATCAGAAATGGGTTGTTGCATGTCAAGAAGCACTCTTCCGCGATGTCTACTTGCAGCCAATAGACGGAAGGCGCGAGAGACGTCACTGGGCGGGAACGATACACGGGACAGAGGACGTACGTAGCCACGCGCTATTCCTTCGCTTACGAGCACTTGCAATCGCTAGAAATATTATGACAACAACTAGTAAATATGACAGTAACCTTTCCACCAGTAATGATCAAGCATAGGCGAAGTCAGGTATGAGACTGAATCTATTTCTTATAAGGAATAAAACTCACGACCTGTTGTTGAGTGTTATCGCTGCTCATGAACACTAACACCGCCTACAGTCTCGGGAATCGACGAATTGTTAAGTTACATTTCAAATAAAAATAAAAATGTACAATATTTCATTTAAATTCTATAATATGATAAAAGTTCTACTACGTAACTTCATTATAAGATAGACAATATCGTACATTTTGAATCTAATATTCAGTAAGTACGATAGGTATTTTTAAATTAAAGTTAAATAATTTGTTAAAATTTACCTTCATATCATTGTCATTCTCGAAAATCCCGCGTAGATCAATAGTGGCATAAGAGCGGCATTTAGTAAAGTGATGCATTCCCAGGAAAAAGTTTTCATGCTCGTGTAATAGACTAGCATCGTAATAGACTCCATATTCGCTTAGACATCTAATTGAGATCTGGAAATATACGAAATGTTTTTGTCGGGCTTTTATTTGGATAAGGCTCAAAGATGCAATAGCCAAATCAAATTTAATAAATGAAATGTCAAGAGAAAATGAATTTCAAATTCAATATTCTGATTGATGTTATCTTATTTCAGGATATTTTATTTAATGGTGGTCTTATTTTGGACCAAACCACAGTTAATTTGAAGGATGACTGTAAAAGATTATACACGTACATTTTTTAGCTCCTTATTTGCGCAGCTGATGATGATTTCGCAACCCCTACCGTTCGTAGCTGACATCACCATGTCTCCAAAGGTGTGGTCGCGGGAGTTACCGATATGGTCCTCTGGAAAAAAATAATATTAGCAAATAAATTCGCGCTCCAGTATAATTTCTGTTACTTAAAGTTTTTTTAAGTTCTTTAAATACTGTTGTTGTTTGATTGGTTCATTTTGCTAAATCTTCCTCTTCTATTCTTGTGTTAATAAATAGATAAATTAATGGACCTACAACCTTTTTAGGCCTGGGCCTCAGATTTATCTGTTTCATGATCATTTGTTAATCTAATCGACAAGAAGGTGATTAGCCTTCTGTGCCTGACGCACGCCGTCAACTTTTTGAGTCTAAGGCAATCCAATTTCGTCACGATTCACGGTTTTCCTTCACCGTTAGAGCAATGTTGAATGTGCACATAGAAAGTCCATTGGTGCACAGCTAGGGGCTAACCTACAACCTCAGGGATGAGAGTCGCACACTGAAGCCGCTAGGACAACACTGCTCTGGTCAACGGTTTTGGGTTAGTACTTTGAAAATACCTTTCAACTGAGGGAAGAGTTTTCTAACGAATTGCTTCTTCGTCTGGTCGCTGACCGTGGTAAAGACTTCACAGTTAAAAGCGAGTGCAATGGAGATTGCAGCTTGACCTAATGCTCCGGTTCCACCATGAACTAGAATTCTCATACGAGGTACTAAGCTACTCCTGCTGGTCTAGAAGTTAACAATGATTTTAGTGACATTTTATACGGGTTTTATATATACAAAACACATTAAAGGACTAAAACATAACATGTCCTCTTGCTATTACTGTAACTACTTAGTATTATTGAGGTTAATGTTTTTCTATTTTTTCCATACTAGCAGAAGTATAAGTTACTGGACTAAAAATAATATGCCTAAAAAAGTTTAGTGAACATTTTAGATAAATATCACGTTTAGACAGTCATCTCACTAAGAATATGAAGTGGTACCAAACATAATGATAATTAATAATGAGATAGATAATAATGCGATTAGGATATATTTGATTTATCCTAGTCATCGCATTTCTTGAATTGTGATACAATTAAATTAGACTTGTACAGTACCCCAAAGCACCTACCAAGCAGTAGAAGGCCATACAATAGGCCAAAGGCACGGTAGCGGCATCCTCAAGGGTCCAATGCGCAGGCACAGGCCACAATTGCTCACTCTTGGCTCGCACCATAGTACTCACGGAACCCGATTTAATAATACCCATAACGCGGACTCCACTGAAACATATGTCTATAATGAACGACAAGAAAGCAGAATAATTCAAAGGATATAATAAACAAGCAGCTAGTGTGTAATTATAGGGTTTAACATTCGAAAATTGCTACATAAAATGGATCAAAATCATCAGGCTTTTTGTCGACACAACCCGTTTAAGGTCTATACTCTTCCAACTGTAACAGAGTGTTATGTACGTACTGGAAAGCAAAAGGGAGGCTGGCAAATAAGAAGATGGGAGGACGATATAAAAAAGGGATCGGGTCCAATGTGGATTCTAGAGAACTCCTTGGACAAATTTAGAAGAGGCCTTTGTCGAATGACAGGCTGTGATTGTGAATAAATATTACTTATATAAACAACATACTTTTCAGTCACACCACTAAAGTCCATTCCAAACGTTAGGTCCGAATGGAAATCAACAGGTATCGCTCCCATGCTCCTTTTTGCATCGAGGCTATTTAACGTTGAATAGTGTACCTATAAACAATAAATTAAAATTATTTATTTAAATTACTAAACTTTTGTAACAAAATGAAGTATTTTAGATTTAAATCATCGTACTACATCTGAACTTTTAATTTGATTTTATTGAGATTTTTTACGATAAAAGGCAGTGAGTTTGATTTAGGACAGTTAAGTCCATACCTTTACATCAATCCCTGCTCCCGAAAGCTCAGGCGCTTCAACCCAGGTCAATGAATCGATATCTCCAATGTTAGAGGTTTGGAGTATTGCATTTCTCGTGCATTGCGCTTGACTTCCTACGGGCAGGTAGTAGTTGCCTCCCAAGACACCCTAGAGGATCAAAACAAATCAAATAGAGATTATAGTAAGATTATAGTTATAGTGGTTTTAATTACACGCAGTGTGCTGTTTTACACCTCCCTGATAACATATCCAATTACATCAATGGAAGATCAGGATTCTCTAGATTGTCAAGAGATTGCAAATAGTGAGGGAGGATTATGATAATTTATAATAATAGCATAATAAATCAATAAAAACAACTTACGTGATACAATGTATTGAAAGTTAAATTTAGAGATGGTAAATTTCTCAAACACTCTTCATTCAAAGGTTGGTTTAGCTCAATCAAGTATATATTGTTATCGTTTCCGACGCCCACTTTCTGCCGTTTTTGTACTAACTGTTTCAACTCTGAGATGCATAGATGTGTGGATACAATATTGAGGTTATGTTTTGGAGGAAGTTGGGAAAGCCTGATGTTTAATAAAGCAATATCCTTAGTAGACTCAACAGCAATTGTGCTAGAAATGGAACAGGATGGGGTTGGGCGCCAACGTAGCAGTTGGACTTTAGCATTAGAAATGTTGTGCATTGACAATGGGCTGTAGAGAGAAGCCAGTCTTTGTTTTGGTTCAGATAACTCTTTGTTTATGATAAAGAAATCACGTGGAAGGATGTTATGTAGGGTTTCTGTAAGCTGAAAACAAAACACATCTGAACTATCGTACTATCTATAGATTATTAAAGAGTTTGTTTCTTTATCTCTATAAAAATTAATAAATATATTTGAGTTTTTTAAGTTATTTTTATTAATGTTTTAGTAAGATACTCAGCTCACTAGTAAAACTACTAAAATAGTATTTAACGGTAATTCATGATATTTTGGTTTCCCCAATCTTAAATTTCTAACAACTTTAAAAATACTTACAGATTCTTGGATCGATAGGTCACATAGAAGCAATACATGAAATTGGTTTTCAATATTGGTGAGTTTGTTAAGAGCACTCTTTTCTACACATGCAAGGTTTACTTTGACACCCGGAATCTCTCGTGTAATGGCTTTTAATTGAACAAAATTAGGGCCGGCCTCGTTAACAACTAATGCATGTATTGTGCTTTTGTTTAGATTTTCAGCTATCATTTGGAAGAACACCGGAAGCGCGGATGTTTCCTGTAATAAATGTGAATTTTTATACGTATAAGTAATACGAATAAAAATTGCTCTCAACGTAGAACGGAAGTTTCGGTTTAATTTTGTATACAAATATAAATTAAGGTCCATAAATTTCTAAGATTAATTTATCTTATGGTGATATTATTAGATAAAGTAGAAGAAGAAATTAATCGCTATAATTCTTACCAAGACACGTCTAGGGTATCGGAAACATAACCATCGACAAGAACTGCATTGTTATTATTTTATTATAAAAATAGGCATGCAGGCGTGTCATATGAATTATCATAATTACATAATAATAAAACAGTTAAGTTATTCATAATTGTTGTCCAAACTTATATTGCATAATCAGCCACATAAAAATAGGCATGAATTTCATATTAATTATAATAATGTCATAATATAATACTAACAACAGTTAAATTATTTGTAATTGTTGTCAAAGCTTCTGGTGTGTAAATACTCTACAATGCTATAAAGGCACATAACCTTTAAAAATTTACACGAACCTTTCACAACATGCCTTCGGAGGTATTTATGTTCGTCATCATGTATGGAAGTGATAAAACGGCACGCGGCTGCATTCTTACTATCTTCAATCTTGAATAGGGGTAGTGGCCTAGAGCAGTTGTTTATAGAATCAAATTAATTTTTTATCAATTAAATATTAAATTATTGCCATTAGTGAACGTATCTAGTGCGTTACGAATTGTAGTCAATAAGAGAAAAAAAATAACTTACCAAGTTTCAGATCGTGCCCACTCAACATGGTATGCGAGCATAGGGGTGCCAGTGGATACAGGAAACACTATTTTGGGATATAATTCTTGAATCTTAGGGTTGTAGCTATCCATATAAATCCTGTTAATATATATAAACATATAATATATATAATGTACAAATTATCATTATAACTTTAATTTCTTCAGAGTTGGTGTTCGATATTTAAAATAACTAGCCGGTATTTTTAATTTGTTTACTAACATATTACATACAGATAATAAAATTAGTTTCTCTCTTACTTTTATTTACATTAAAATTTTTTACAATTTTTTAGATTGTCCCTTCTTTACAAAGTACATTAAATCTGTTTTTGGTAAAAGCATTATCATTCAGTATCAATACAAGACATACTCACTGTCCAATAGCTTCTAATAAAAACTTCGCATTGTCAGTGTATCCTCGTTGAGTAAGGGAAATGTTCTGGCAACTTTCGGGTAGGGATCTCTTGAGAATGGCTTGGAGTAATCCATGAGGAGCTATTTCTATGAGCACAGCGTTAGCGGGAATATGGCGAGATGTCTCTTCGAAAAGAACCGGATTCTGTAGCAAAAATATATGATGGAGATTTATGCCGGCAAAGGAATGTCATTGATACAAATAATATAATGATTTAATGATAATAACTCTCTATATGATCGTCAAGTAAAGCATTTACGTATTTATTTAGAAGTTCTAAAACAAAAAACTTTAAAATAAGACAATAATTCATTATATATTTTACAGACACAGAAATTACAAATTAATTGTTAAAGAATTATGTAGGTAGAAAATTGGTTTTCGTTTAGTTTTTTTTAACAATTGTTTTGTTTAATATTTGTAATATCTCTTCGTGTATGTAATGCTTGCCTATAAGTGCTTGTTTGTTAAAATTTGTATATTGTATTTTGTTGACCAATATTAGTGTGCCGATCCTTGGCAACCTTTTATTAATAGAAAAATAAAATATGTTGTAAAATCAAGGAACGTAAATATAACGCAAAAATAAAACGCAATTTACAAAAACTGAAACCTTATTAAAAACTTAATTATCTAGCGTGTTTAAATTATTTTAAAATGTGATGGATTTGATCAATATACTAGCATAAAAAAATTCCTTTATTCAATAACTGCATTAAGGCATATACAACTAAAATAGATCCTAAGAATATTAATCAGTCCGATGGCGATATAGATCTAATATGAAATACCAATAAAGTATTTACCAATAGGTTATTAGTGTGGTATTTTGGAGATGAATATTTGGCTGGTTCCTCGTCCCATCTGTTTTCTGGAACTGAAGTGGAGAGCCAACGTTCACTGCGCGGCTTTGGGCTTCTAATGATTTCACTTAAGTACTTCTGTAAGCCGGGACCTTAGAACGAAAAGTATTGTATTAAGTCTTCACCCAAACTTTGAAGTATATTATTACCGTGGCATTACCTGCTTTCGCAATATAACGAGAATGATACGCGATGTTGGAACAGGGAACCTCTTTAGCGAAAACGTTCTGAGCTGTTAATTTCGCAACAAATTCTTTCATAACATCATCTGGGCCAGATATGGTGCAGGACTCGGAACTGTTGTGGCAAGCCACTTCTATTTCAGGTGGACATAATTTGATAATCTGATGGAGATAATATTCAGAATGTCATGATCATTAAATATTATTTAATTGTTTTCTTTTGTACGTTCTATTAGAGTATATGATTACCTGTGTATGACCTAAACCAACTGCGGCCATAGAGCCTTTTATGAACGGTGTTTGTTTGTAGACAAGGCCACGACAGTATCCAGAAAGAACCATTTCTTCGGCTGTAAAACAGCCATCTGCGTATGCGCAACCCAACTCGCCGACACTGTGACCTGAAAGCGTCATACTTATTGTGCGCGTTTTATTTAAAAGTGTTATCGGGAACTCAGGAATCAAGCCCGAAATCCCATGATTTGATTTATCTCAGTTGTAAACATGACAGCTAATAATACACTGTTTACATATAATTGTAAATTTTTAATAATTTACATACGAAAAATTTTATCCGGGAAGATTCCTATAGTGTTCAATACATCTTGGAGACCAATGTGTACAGCGGCAATAACGACGAAGGATTGTAAGATGTTATCAAAGGGTGTTTTATCTGGTGACGTGATTATGTCCACAATATCTATGCCTTTTGGCTTCAGAACACGTTGACACCTGTAAATGTTTTAATATAATTATAGAAACTCATTGACAACAATACATATTCATGGCATTAACAAAAAAATGTTTTAATTTGGAGAACAGTCTACAGACCAGCTTCGTTTGTTTTCCGTTTGTTTGTTAAATAATAATAAAGTCTTCTTAAATATCTCAAGGAACTAAAGAAGAAGAAAATATTACCAAGAAGCAAAAATCCACGCCCCAAATGTCTTATGAATGTTACGGAAGAGAGCCAGTTCCTCGGGATCCACTGGCCGACTCTTTAGATCGTTGAAAATCTTTCTCACAGAAGAGTCCTGTCTGCCGGATATCGTTACTAGGTGGGGAATGCTGCTTTTGTATCGGAGTATGTCCTGTAGGATAGATGAATAATAGCCAAATAACCACGCGTCAACCAAGTCACCCTTTATAGGAGTTATTATAAGTTGTTAACCACTGTCGTAATTTTAATTTAACTAGGGTTTGATATTTTGATGAATTACAAAACTACTGTTGTAGTTAATAAAAAGGTAAAACGTAGTTTTGTAATTTCTCTAAACGCTCTGCTACGGTGTAGTGTCATGGGACAAAACCATGTTATTATTCATTTATTTATTACAGAAATACATACATTACCCCTACAGGCTATGCTATGAGACAATGTCGAGAAATATAAAATAAAAGTATAAAATATTAAATACATTATATACACAATATCGCTTCTGCGAATTCACATAATATGTCGAAAGTGTCGGAGACAGCATTCAGTAGGCGCAACGTCTTTGATCTGTGCAACAGGCTGGTCTGGCCCTTAGTATCGCAAATAACCTAGGCCTTTGCCGTCGCACATATCCCATAGGTACAAAGAATCTCAGTTCTAGGAGCACACTTGGGTTGCACACTACTCAAGACTTTCAGTACATACTATAATATGTGAAATTTAACTTGTGATTTCAATAATTTATTCGTGAAATATAATAATATACATAACATTTGGTTTGTTGTCGTTAGTTATTCAGGGAAAAGATACATTTAAAATAACTATGAAACAAAATAACAGCGACTTAAAGAAATCTGCCTACTTTATAATTTGAAAACCATATTAATTAATATCAAAGCTTTCGTTTATAATGTCCTTTGAGAAGGACGTGGGCATTTGAGCCCGTAACTGAAAAAGTGTTGACTGCAACATAGCTATGATTAGTTGGACAATGATCCGTGATTACTTTAATTCGACCATCACGGATAGCTGCTACGTCATCTCGCGGATTTCAAGGTTGATGTTCACTGCGAATTCACCTCTTTCAAAACCCAGTAGCACCTGGAAAGATAGAATATAGAAAGAGGCACTCCAGATATATTTAAATTATTAAAGTATGTCGCAAATTTCAGTAGTTGGAAGATTCAGAATCATGTTTAGACGTATGTGAATCACAGAATACCCTTACATACTAAGACGGATAGTTACTCTTCTAACCTTAGTTATAGAAGATATCCCACAAGCGGCCTCACTATAACCAATATTGGACATAACACTGCCAATTGGTAGTGGGTCTGTACGGCCTTCGCAGAAAACTTCATTAATAGCCTCTAATTCAGCTTCATCAGCTTCCAACAACCCTAAAAATGTCAATTATACGGCTAATATAATGTTAGGTAAGGCTGTTATGACAGATGGGACAAACCCTTACTTGAAATGGCCCAGTGCAAAGAAAATGGATAGGATGCCTACCAGAAACCTGGGAAGATGAAATAAAAGAGACAGCGGGGATAATAGTAGCAAAGAGAGACAAATGGAAGAATTTGGATGAGCCCTTCACTCTATAAGTCTCGTACTAATTTTAATATAATAACATAAAGTTAATGTAATCCTTAGTATAGTATTGGCATACAGGCTATTTAAAAAAAATTATAAGCATTTTATGGCTAATGTGGTATTTCTATAAATATTCAGATATGTCGATGAAAATGATGTATAAAGAATTCGTTATTATCTCGTATACATATTTAGATATGTCGGACAAGTGGCTAATGGTGACTATCAGTCCTAAATACACGATGTATTCGTCTGAGGAATTTATATTTCGCTCGTTTGTTGAACTAAATTGCGAGGAATCCGGAATACTTATTCCCAAAAATCACAAAGAAAGCTAATCACATGCTGCTAATCCAAGACCAAGAAGAATCTAACGTTGGATTACGTACTAAATTTACATACTTTTTTAAGTCAACTCATTGTAGTTTTACTGCACTATGATCTATAAGATAGACTTTATACATACCAGAACCAAACGCTTCAACATATTCGATTCTTTCGGCGAAACTTTGGCGTCGTCGTAAAACTTTTTCATGAAGTTAACAACCTCTTTTGGGTTACGGTAGAAACCAAACCTAGGACCTGCTTCGCCTTCCACAAATGATGTAAATTCTGATCTTACATGCACCAATTCTGCGTATATCCTATTGCATTTTGTTCAATAAGGCGATTTAATTTATATTAAATTTTAAATATATTTATAAAATTTTATTTGTATTACCTGACAGCATCTTTCGCTTTTTGTAGGAAGATTACGTAAATCCATATCTTTTTTTCCATCGCTTTTATCACAAAAATCATGAAGATAGCGCGAATAATTTAGTCTAAAAACTGAAAGTTTATAAAACGGACCTAATATGAAACTACATGATAAGACTACAATTTAAAAACGTGTGTCGACATCACAGGAGACCGAAGACCTGGCAGCTACCTCGGACAAAGAAGTAGTCTAGCTATTCAAAGGGGAACTCCATTATCTTCGGAACCTTGTCTAAAGGGGTGTTTATTAGTGTATTATTTTTCTCACAGCGCAAGGATCGAAGGTTGAAGCTCATATAAGTTCCAAATTGAGCCAATATTATTATTTATATGTATGATAATTAAAACAGTATTTTCTGTGTCTACCCTGATATTGACCAGGGAGGACTTAATTTTACATATTAGAGGTTCGTAGAGGTGGAACTAACAGTAACTTCTTTCTAGAACTATCCCGTTGGAGCTGCCATTGCATGGAACTGCAGCAGGCCTGGTCCACAACCATTGACGGTCCTTTGGAGTTCAACCAATACGAGATACGATTCGCGAACATAGCTTTACTGCATCTGCAAGATTATGAAATCATCAAACAGTTGATTAATAATAAAATATAGTTAGTGCGATCCGTTAAGTACTCGTTTTATGGAGCATAGAGAATAGTATAGAATATATTAGGAGGTACAAGCAGGTACAATAATTATAGATTTAGTGGAAACCAAAGGATGGGCAAAAATCAAATCCGCGTAGTTACTGAACCAGAAAATATACCTAAAAATGACGATATAAATTTTTTTTCGTGACTAATGAGACTATTTTAGGCAGCGACAGTAACTGTAACATTTATTTATCATCACATGACCAAATTTGTCCGTGGCTAATTGACACGGGAGCGTCAATTTCAGCTGTTAAGTATAAACAGTTATTGCATTTAAACATTCCTATCCATAAAGATAATGTAATAATAAATGGAATCGGGGGCAAAGTCAAAGTTATAGGATATGTTTAAAATAAATTTACCGCCTAGATGTGAATCTATACATTTTATAGAGACAGACAAAGAACATGAGTCAGTTATATGTGCTTCAGAGATAGCGTCTGGTGTTTTTATAGCTAGTTGTATAGTCAAACCTATCAACGGGCTTATACCAATTAAATTATTAAATACTAGAGATCAACCTTTAACATTATCAAATTTTAGTATTGACGTACATGAATTATCTGAATATAATATTTGTAATTTTGAAATAAGTCGTAAGTCGTAAGTTAAAGTCGTAGAGACATATTAGACCGAAAGAATCAATAGAATTAAAATTAATAAAGAATGAATAAAGACTTATTAAAAGAGTATAAACGTAAAAAGATTATTGAAAAAGAAACAAAGACATTTTGTTATGTGCCTAGTAAGCAAAATCTTTTTATAAAATACCTAGACTCTTCATCAAAAAGGTCACGAGCTGAATTTTTGAAAGAGCTAGAAGAATTGTGTGCTAAGATAAAAATAAATGAAGTGAATATTATAAAAAAGTAAAAATAATAAAATTTTCGTAGAAAAATTATTACAAGAGATAAAAAATAGCAAATGGACCGGTCCACGAATTTGTATATTACCTGATGTGGTAAGAATAAATGATAAAGACGAAATAAGAGTAATTCTTAATGATTTTCATCTCTTACCTACGAGTGGCCACGCGGGTCTGAGAAGAATGTACAATAACATTAAGAAATACTATTATTGGCCTAGCATGGAAAAATATATAAAATCATTTACAACAACAACACACATGTACAACGTTGTCATAAATGTCAAACTTTTTGAGTTTCAAACACTCTCTTCTAGTAAAGGAACCAATGTCTATTACTACTACAGCCAGTTGGGCATTTGAAAAAATATACCTAGACTTAGTAGGACCTTTAGACCAAGATCAAAATAATTATAGTTATATACTAACACTTCAATGTGAACTGAGTAAGTACGTCGAAGCCTATCCTTTAGTTTCTAAAAAATCTGAAGAAGTCGCTCGAGCATTGGTAAGTAATTTTATATTAAGGTATGGAATTCCAAGGGAGATCGCCACAGACCAAGGTAAAGAATTTATTTCTTCGTTATTTAAGGAAATGTGTACGCTTCTTCATATAAAACAGATAAATTCGACCGCATACCATCATGAAAGTATTGGTTCTCTTGAAAATTCCCATAAACATCTAAACAGTTTTCTAAGAATTCAAACCAATAACCATCCAGAGGTATGGAGTTCTTGGTTACCATTTTGGTGTTTTTCATATAACACTTCAGTACATTCAGAACATAATTTTACACCATTCGAATTAGTTTTTGGAAGGAAATGCGTTCTTCCGAGCAATTTATCTGGTACTTGCGTAGAACCTTTATACAATCATGACAATTACCCATGCGAACTGAAATACCGTATATAAACTTCTCAAAAAGAGGCTCGAGACAACTTACTCAAAAGCAAATGTAAACGAAAATTAAATTATGACAAAAATGTTAAGACAGTTTCTTATAAACCTAACGATTTCATTGTGTTAAAAAATGAAAATAATAACAAAATGAGTGATGTGTATTCAGGTCCCTTCACTGTAATCAGAGATGTTTCTCCGAATGTTGAAATCTTAAAGGACGGAAAGCCTTATTTAGTTCATAAAAATAGAACTAAAATATATCATAAATGAAAGTGAATTTTATTATTAGTACATAAGCAATGTAATCAATACAATATTTACTACGTATTTTAGGATTATAATGATTATATTCATTCACCTATAAAAGTGAAGTTACATAAAAAAATTGTAATAAAAAAAAAATGTAATCTTTGTAACCATACATTTTTTTTTCTTTCTAAAGGGGAGATGTAAGAGATAACATATTATACCTATTGTACTATTCATATTTAATCAATATTATTGCTAATAAAGCAGCGCAGTTCTAATCAAGACTTCGTTCGTTTCATTCGGCTCCACTTTCCAACCTTACAAGACATTTAGAATTCATCGCACAATTGACACACTTTCACGTATTGAGGAAATTGCTCAACCTGTGCACGCTGAAAGGATCGCCTCAGCTCAACTCGAGGACCCGGCGCTGAAACAACTACTGGCTGGAGACATTTCTCTGCACCTGAAACAGGTAAGTATACCTGGGTCAAGTAGTCTGTTGTCCCCTCCAAGGTCCAAGCCTTGACGTGGCGGGGGGGCTCTAGTACTTGGAGTGCAAGCCAGCACTTTAGGGAAGCCGATTGGACCGATGGCACAGTTCTCAGTAGGCTTCTTTAAATAGAAGAAACTTGATGAACAACAGTAGAAGTAGTGGTCGTAAGGGGAGGGTGTGCGTCATCTATTTTCGCACGTTGGGATGGCCGGCCAGCGTTTGTGCGCTTCATTTGGTGTATCATTATATCTGGGGTGTAAGCCAGCACCTTGGGGAAATGTATGGACTGAACTTTGTAGTTTAACTCGTATTAGTGAATATCAAGAGCATTGCTCTTGGCACATTGTTTTTGGACTTCCGATCGGTTGGACTTCCGACATCCAACTGGCGTGGACCAAAACTGGTGGGCTCAGGGCGTGCCCCCGGTTCAATTTTTGAATCGGTTACGACCGGTGTTGTGTATTTTTATTATTACTATTATTATTTTTTTATATATACATTTGTAATGCTCTGCATATGGTGGATGACCTTCTAGGTCTGTGGCGCGACGGATCTGGTGGCTGCGATAAGCATTTCCGGGTGGGTTTCGACTCTCCGTCGGGCAACCTGTTACCTCCTGCGTGTGTCGTTGTCATGTCTAGCGGCATGCTTGTGGCCAGGGGGGCTTGCCTTAATTGGCCGGCCTTGAGAGAAAGGAAAATCTCAATAAAAAAACCCTTAAATTCCCGACATTGGGGCGCCTTGTAGGTTTTGCGCGGTGTCGGTTACCTGTGTTTACAGGTGGATGGTGAGTAAAGTCAGTCGCTAGCGGCCATCCCTCGGATACCTCCCGTCCTCCGAGTGGTATAAGGTTTACCTAGGTGCAGGGGGCACCACCTGGGTGGACTATGTTTTTCCCCCATGGAAAAATAATTTATGAAATGACAACAAGAAATAATCTAAAAAACAAAAAAACCAAATCAAAAGAAGATGTTAGTGTGGAGATGCCGTGTGATGCGGCTGAGCAGGAAGCTGGAGTGGCAATGGCGGGCGATCATTTTGTTTTGCCAGCGCCCCCCGGTGATATTATGTTGGAGTGCCCTGAGATGTCGGATTCTTCCACATACTCAGGTGTTGTAGCAAGGGAGTCTTTGACAGGTTCATCGCGGTTTTGGAGCTCCCGGAAGCGTTTCAGAGAAGTCGCTGACACCGATTCAGATATCGCAAGAGAGGCGTCTTCAAAGATAACGCGGCGTAAAGGCAGAGGTCGGCCATCCACTAAGGGCGAGAATGTGGATTCGGTTGCTACTAACAAGTCTGCCAAGTTAAAAGAATCAAGAGCTGAGAAAAAGGCTCGAGAGGAAGAAGAGCTTTTAGCATTGGAAATTCAAGCTCGAGAAACACGATGCACTTTATCTTCTGTCTTGGTGTCGGAACAGGGCGAGGATATGTCATTGGATTTAGTAAAGAGGATTGAGGTTAGCCTGGGAGTTGTTGAAAAGGTTGCCACAAAATCGTCTAATATCAAAGGTCAATGGGTCCATATGGCAAAAAATGCCATTGCGGACATGCGGAAGGATATTGGGGTACTTGCTCAACGTTCAGTTTCTGAGGAAACTCGATCTCTGCGTGAAGAAAACGAGCGCCTTAAAAAGCAAATTGAGATACTCCAGCAGGATATGACGGATCTTCGGAAACATATTGGAGTTAATTCAAAGGAGCCATTGCTTACTCCTTCTCTCCTCGAGGAATTTGAGGCGAATCTGATGCACCGTATCGGGGATAGATTAAATGCGCGGATTGAGAGTCTTGAGCCTAGGCTTAATCCTGCACCTGTATTAAGGCCTTCTCTAGCTGCGGACCGATGCAAGATCGTTAGGCCGCCTAGATTTGAGCCAGATCAATACCAGAATAATAGGCAGGTGAATAGCAGAGGCTTGGTGCAAGCAGCATCTACTGATTTGCCCCAACTACCATCCTCTATTTCAAAAAAGAAGAAAAATAAAAGAATTGCAGGAGATGAAATAATGGCCATTGAAAAGGTATCTGCTATTGCTCAGCCCTCGCCTCTGCAATTGGCTTCCAACCTTTCTAAAGAGCATTGCTTGATTGTTGGGAAAGGAAAGAAAAGAAAAAAGAAGAAAAGGGAAAGGTCGGGTGCTGTGTTAGCTCAACCAATAGTAACTGGTTTTCAGGCACCAGTTAAAAAGCCAAGACTGCGTACGCCCCGTACAGCTGCTGTTGTTGTAACTGTTCCGGCGAAAATTCTGAAAAAAGGCGTAACATATGCGGAGGCTATTAAAGAAGCGAAAGGACAGATTAGGCTAGAGGAGTTGGGAATTGAAGCAGTTAGGTTTAGACGTGCCGCAACTGGTGCTGCCATTATTCAAGTCACTGGTGAAGGTGGAGGAGAGAATGCAGATGTTCTGGCTAAAAAATTAAGGGAGTGCTATGGTACGAAGGGTATCCTTGTGTCGAGACCTGTTAAATCTGTTGAAGTAAGAGTATCAAGCTTAGACGATTCTGTTACTGCTGACGAAGTAAAATACGCTGTGTGTAAGAAAGGGGAGTGCTCATCCGATCATGTTAGAGTTGGTGAAGTTCGTCAAGTTAAGACGGGTCTCTTTGCGGTGTGGGTGAAATGCCCGGTGGAAGCTGCAAAGAAACTGTCTGAAGGTCGTCTGCTTGTAGGCTGGTCTTCAGCTAGGGTGACGGTGCTGCAACAACGAGAACTAAGGTGCTTCCGCTGTTTGCAAGCTGGTCATGTTGCAGCTCGTTGTACGGCGGAACTAGACCGTAGTAAGTCTTGTTACCGGTGTGGCCAGCCAGGTCATCGTGCGTCTGTTTGTTCATCCAAACCGCAATGTCCTCTGTGTATTGCGGCTGGTAAAACAGCGGATCATCGACTGGGGGGGAAAGCTTCTACTGCTCCCAGTCAAAAATTGCCGAGAAGATTCAACACGAAGGTTTCAGTAGAACCATCTTTGTGCAGTGACATAATGGAGACCCAAGAAATTGTAATTAGTTAGTATGGATCTACGTTTTATTCAATCCTGAACCACTGTGCAAGTGCTCAAGACCTTTTAATTCAGAGTTTGACACAGTGGATCGTTAATATAGGGATTGTTTCAGAACCATACATGGTTCCAGATAGAAACAACTGGGTCGGTGACCGTGATGGTCTTGTAGCGATTTTTATAAATGATGTCAACTTGCTGTCAGTTGCTTCAACAATGCAGGGTAGAGGTTGTGTTGCTTTAAAGATTGGAAGAATTGCAGTTGTCGGTGCTTATTTTTCCCCTAATAAAACGCTTGCTGAATTTGAAATGTTTTTGTCCGAACTGGGCTGTCTTATTTCATGGTGTCGACCGCTCGATCTTATTGTCGCTGGAGACTTCAATGCTAAATCTACAGTGTGGGGGTCTCCAGTAACTGATGAACGTGGTGACGCTTTGTTGGATTGGCTAGCTGCTCATAATTTGGTGTCTCTGAATCGGGGTAATGTTCAGACTTGCGTACGTGTGAATGGTGGCTCTATTGTGGACGTTACTTTTTCAAGTCCTGCACTTGCAAGTTATGTTCATAGATGGAGGGTGTTGTCAGATGTTGAAACTTTATCAGACCACAAGTACATTCGCTTTGACATCAATGATTCTTCTGTAAGTATTCCGGGTCCTGCTCCATCTGAGATAGGTCCTAGATGGTCCCGAAAAAATCTAGACAAAGATGCGCTTTTCGAGGTATCGTTAGTAGAAGCTTGGAATCCCAAACCTTCAAATATTACAATTGATTCTGAGGTGGAATGTTTTAGGAACTCACTCACTCGTATCAGTGACGTTGCTATGCCCCGGATCGGTCCCATCTCACCTAAGCAAAGCGTCTATTGGTGGTCATCCGAACTAGCCCAACTACGAGCGGAGTGTGTTAAGGCACGTCGCCGGTACACGCGTTTTAGAAGAAGGCATCTCAGTTACCGTGATGACGTGACGTGATCAGGACGAAGAGGCAAGTTTATATTCTTCTTATCAAGCAGCAAAAAGGGCTCTTCGGATGGAAATAGCTGAAGCAAAGGATAGGGCATGGAAGGAGCTCCTGAACTCCTTGGATCGTGATATGTGGGGGCGACCATATAATATTGTCATGAGTAAACTCCGTCCCCAGGGAAACATCCACAATGGAGCCAACGTTTCTTGAGATGGTTGTTACATGGCTGTTTCCTTGTGATTCTATTCCTTTTATTAATGTTGACTTTGATCTTTCAGAGGATATTCCTGAGGTGTCAGAGGGTGAGTTAGGGGCAGGTATTTTTAAAATTCAAAACAAAAGAACCGCTCCTGGTCCTGATGGATTGCATGGAATGGTTTTGGCGCAATCTCTTGATAATGGTTTATCTAACAGATTTCGAGATCTCCTTTCTGATCTTTTGAGGAACGGCATATTCCCTAGTAGCTGGAAAGTCGGTCAATTGCTTCTTCTTAGGAAGTTCGGGAAACCGGTAGATTCACCTTCGGCGTATAGACCTATTGTTTTACTTCCTGAGGTGGGAAAACTGTTTGAGCGAATAATTGTCTCGCGCCTCGAGAAGCATCTTCTGATCGTTGGTCCAAATCTGTCTGATTCTCAATTCGGTTTTCGGCGTGCTCGCTCTACAATTGACGCCTTAGCTAGGTTAAGGGACTTGTGCGAAGAAACTGTCTCTGGTGGTGGGGTTGTGTTGGCGGTTTCGCTAGATATTGCAAATGCATTCAATACTATTCCCTGGAGAGCGATTATGGACGGTCTCTTTTATCATGGTGTGGCTGTTTACTTACGACATGTAGTAGGAGCTTATCTCTCTGAACGATCGATCATATATCCAAGTCGGGAAGGTTGGAGATGTTATCAGGTTCGATGTGGAGTTCCCCAAGGGTCGGTTCTTGGGCCCCTTTTGTGGAACATTGGATTTGATGCAGTCCTTCGAGGTAGACTGATGCCAGGAGTAGGCTTAATATGTTATGCTGACGATACCCTTGTGACGGCCAAGGGATGTAATTATCAAGAGGCGAGTTTGTTAGCTGCTGCTGGAGTAGAACAAGTAGTGACTCGTATAAGGCGACTTGGTCTTCGAGTGGCTTTACAAAAATCTGAAGTCATTTGTTTTGCTAGGAGGTCTCCACCTAGAGGCGCTGAAATAATTGTAGATGGCGTTCATATGGCAGTAAAGTCGACTTTGAAATACCTCGGGTTGGTTCTCGATGCCCGTTGGACTTTCAAAGCTCATTTTGCAGCCCTGGCACCCAAGCTTGAGTCAACTGCAATGGCTTTGGGTCGTATAATGCCAAATATCGGTGGGCCAGGCGAGGGCTGTAGGCTTCTTTATGCTGGTGTAGTACGTGCGAAAGCTCTTTATGGTTGTCCGATATGGGCGGATAAGTTGACATTTTACAACAAAGGTATACTGAGGCGGTCACAGCGTAAAGTTGCCATTAGAATTGCGAGGGCATACCGTGCAGTATCCTGTGATGCAGCATGTGTCATAGCCGCCACTCCACCTTGGCACTTGGAAGCTCTGGCTTTGGGAGACATTTTTTGGAGAAGAGCTGAAGCCAGGAGTGGTGGTTTTGACCCACCTCTGGAGGTAGTCAAGGTGTGGAAGGAGGAGTATCGCCGCTTAATTTTGCAAGAATGGAGGGAAGAGTTAAGTGAATGTCGGTTTGGTTTACATACCGTTGATCTTATTCGTCCCTTTTTGAAACACTGGGTGGACCGACGGTGGGGATCGCTTTCCTATCGGCTCGTGCAGGTTCTCTCTGGCCATGGATGCTTCGGAAGTTATCTGCATCGAATCGTTGGAAGAGAGGCGACACCCGCTTGTCATCATTGTGACTGTTTAGATGATACGGTGAGGCATACAGTGGAGGAGTGTCCGGCTTGGGACTACTTTCGCTCTGTGATTGCTGATAGCATTGATGGCAATCTGTCGCTTCCACTAATTATTCAAAGAATGGTGGAAGCTTACAATGACGGTCCTTGGAATGCCTTCAAGGCTTTTTGTGAGGCCGTCATGAGTCAGAAAGAGAATGCGGAGCGTCAGCGTGAAAATGATTCAGATGCTCCGCAAGTAAGGAAACGACGACCGGGGCAGCGACGCCGTGTTTTCGCACGTCTGCCCTAAGTTAAGATTTGGAAGATTTGTGTGTGAGAGGAGTCATGTGGCATTGTGGCATTCGCATTTGGCGGGGGTAAGGATAGGGCTCAGCTGTTACCTGCCATCGCCCTTTGGCGAGCTGAAGTCATCCGTCAGGTTTTAGTGGGTAGGGTTTATTAAGTCTGAGTCCCACATAATCCCTGCTGGTGTAAAATACCGTAGGGACATGCGTAAAAGCATTTCCTGACGAAAAAAAAAAAAAAAAAGTAGTCTGTTGTATTGTGACATCAGCTCCTCAACCCCAAGACCGTTTGTGCCCAAGGAGTTGTGTACTGCAATATTCGCAAGCTTGCACTCCGTCAGTCATCCAGGCACCAAGGCAACTGCGAAACTCGTTTCGGACCACTACGTCTGGCCAGGCGTTAGGAAGGACTGTCGTGAGTGGGTTCGATCCTGCTTATCTTGTCAACGATCCAAGATCACACGACACGTGTCCGCTCCATTGGGCATCTACAAATTACCCCAGTCAAGGTTCACTTTCATCCACATTGACCTCGTGGGACCTTTGCCATTGTGTCAAGGTTTCCAGTATTGTGTCCGTCGATCGCTTCACGCGATGGCCTGAGGCAATACCACTAGCAGATATGACTGCCGAGTCGGTGGCAAAGGCCCTGCTGAGTGGCTGGTTCGCTCGTTTTGGGTGCCCCACGGATATCGTTACAGATAGAGGGGGGCAGTTTGAGTCCGCCCTATTTAAGGCCCTATTCGACGATTGCTGGATTCCAGCATCGTCGAACCACGGCGTACCATCCAGCTTGCAATGGACTGGTGGAGAGATTCCACCGCCAATTTAAAGCTGCGATAACTTGCCATGCAAACAACAACTGGGTGGAATCTCTTCCACTCGTGCTGATGGGTATCCGCAGCGCCTATAAAGAAGACGTACGGGCTTCAGCAGCCAAACTTGTATACGGCCAGCTTATGCGCCTTCCAGGCGAATTCTTCGACCCTGAGGCTGATGTCACAGTTGATGCAACTGATTACTTGTCTAGGCTTAGGAACATGGTTCGGAACCTTCAACCATCACCAACAGCCAGGCACAACAGCAAACACAACACCTTTATTTTTAAGGACCTTGCCACGTCTTCTCACGTGTTTCTCAGGGACTGCATTGTTGGTGGTGCTTTGAAGCCAGCATGCTCAGGTCCCCACAAGGTCATCCAACGAGATGACAAGGTTTTCAAAATCTTGGTAAATGGTAAACAAGTGACCGTATCGATAGACGGCATTAAGCCGGCCTTCATACTGTGTGACCCAGACAATACCACAAACACACACCATTCACCTAACTTAAACACTCACGCAATCACTCGGCACACTCCAAATGCGGAAAATCGAGACATACTTCGTGCTGATGATGATGACGATGTCGTCAGGACGACGAGATCAGGGCGTCGCGTACGATTTCACGACTATTATCGCCCTTGACGGTCTCTGGAGGGGCGTGATGTAGTGCCTTATGTTAAATTTGATACTAAATTTTTAATTTAAATGAGCAGACGGACGTGACGAAGCTTGTTTTATATAGTTACTTCTGTTGAGTCGTGCGCTGGCTCTGGTAGCTCAGGTAGCTCAGGTAGAAAAAAGGAAATTATTGAAACCAAATTAATAGAAGAACTAAAGAAAGGTAAGATTGCATTTTTAAAATATGATCAACTTATAGTCAAGGAAAGCGGATCTAACATATACAAAAGGAAGAGAGAATTATCGGCTTCTCCACAAACTGAGGTTGAAAGAGAAAAGGAAAATACTGCTGTAATAAAGCTAGGATAAATGTATCATACTGGACAAAAACAGGAATACAGAAAATAAAACAAAAAAATATGAAAAAGCAACAACAGTCTGGCTCAAAATTAAAGGCCACAAGGTCAAACAGTGTCACCGATGGTGCCATAAAACCATAAAAGTATGTTGAGTTCAAGAACTTTCTTGACAAGTAAAAATACAACAAACAAAAATGCATCGCAATGCATACAAATCCCCTCTGAAAACATAAGAAATCTTCCAACCAGGCTGGTCACTGTGGAACATTACGACCAAAACCCTCCAAAAATACAAATCCCTAACTCAAAGTTATCCCTAACTCAAATCACACAAAGTTAAACCGCCGTTAAAGTTGTATGACATACAAAGTCAACACGCTGTCATCATACGACGGACTATTAGAACTAGAAGAATGTTTAAGTAAAATTAACTCGGATATTATGGGAATTTCGGAAGTTAGACGACAGTGTAACAAAATAGATGAACACAACACCTACTTATTATTATTTACCATATACTTTGCTACATTTGATGTACACCCGGACAAAATGGGGTGAGATTCATAATACACAAGTCACGGAAAAACAATATAGAGAGCTTCATAGGAACAACAGAACGTGTAGCAACTCTCAACAGGAACATTGAAGATATCAATTATACAAGTATACGCACCCACAGAAAAAGCAAACGAACATGATATTGACGAATTTTATAAGATCATAGAAAAGGCCTTTGAAACAACACACACACACACACATCATTCTAATGGGAGACTTCAATGTAAAAGTTGGAGTCCCCAGAGAAAACGAATATCTAGCAATGATACAATACGGAAACCGCGAAAGAAACGATAAAGGTCAGAGACTGGTTAACTTCGCGATAGAACATGAATTAACAATTATAAATACCTGTTTCAAGAAAAAACAAAACAGCAGATGGACAGTACAAGAACGAGATCAAATCACCCAAAATTGTTTCAAAATATAGAAGTTCTGAACCTAAACTACGCATCAGACCACCGTCATATTAGGTGTAAAATAAGGCTTTTTTTAGTGGCTGCAATACAGTCCATTTTTTAAATATAATAATTCTAGATAATTCCCCGACTATGTAGTCGTCGGAGGTATTTAATAGCTTACGTATGGTATTCCTAACCCGGATGATTAAACACTACTATCTATTTCTATTAACAACTTTTTTTATGACTTTTACAGCAAATCCCAGAAAGATGCCTCTTAACCTAATGTTGAACATTATTTCCCTCAAACTCGCCTCTGTCACCTCCATGCCCATAGCTTGTTCAGTGTTATATCTGTCGTATCCATAAATTGGACAGTCGGTCAGAAGATGCAACACCGTCTCTTCAGCTGTATTGCTACAAGGACAGGCAGCACTTTGTCTAACCCTGAACCTGCAAAGATACGACAAGAATCCACTGTGACCTGTCAACATCTGGGTAATCAATCCCGTTGGTTTTATTATTAGTTATCGAAAAGGCCGAAATAACGTTTGGAGAATAAGGCTTACCACGCAAAAGAAAAATAGGACTAACTTCACAAATAATAAGCGTTTTCTAAGGCAGTTTTTGCCGCGCACCACCACTATGTGGAACCAGCTGCCCACTGAAGTATTGCCGAACCAATTCGACTTGGGGTCCTTCAAGAAAAGAGCGTACCAATTCTTGAAAGGCCGGCAGCGCACTTGCGAGCCTTCTGGCAATGTGAGTGTCCATGGGCGGCGGTATCGCTTATCATCAGATGAGCCTCTTGCCCGTTTGCCTACTATTACATAAAAAAATAAAATAAAAAAAAGGCTATCCAAAAAATATCACCAACTACAGACCAATCAGTTTGTTACGAAATATATACAAACTTTTTGCATCTATTATAAATAATAGGTTAAGTCCGATAATAGAGGCAAAACAACCTGTAGAGCAGACAGGTTTCAGAAAAGGGTACTCTACTATCGTCCACATCCACACCATTGAGTTAGTTTTGGAGAAATATCAAGAGTTTCAGAGACATCTTTACATAACTTTTGTTGATTATGAATAGCTTTCGAACAGTCACACACATATGACAATGCTTAAAAGAACAAGAGGTGCCGGATAAATAGATATAGGTGATTATAAGCATATACAATAACAACAAAGGAAGAATAAAGCTCGAAACTTTAGGCCCTGCCTACCATATAGAAAGAGGGGTAGACAAGGGGACCCATTATCACCCACTATTTTCATAACCATACTCGAAAATATCATGAACAAGTTAGATTGGAGTAAAACCGGACTCTGTATAAAAGGTGGACTTGGATTGAAGATGAGATTAAGGAAGACTAAGATAATGACTAATACACGAATACGACCTATAACTCTTAATTGTAACCAGTTAGAATATGTAGAAAATTATACCTACCTGGGAAAAAGAATAAGTTTCGAGAAAAACAGATACATTATAGAAATATAGAAAAGGGTCCAAGAAACCTGGAATAAATATTGGAGCCTAAAAGAAATATTTAAGAGTACCTTACCAATAGCTCTCAAGGCTAACTCGTGTCTGCTTCCCAGATTAACTTATGGAAGCCAGACCTGGAAATTCTCTACACTGAGAATAAAATCAATGTATGTCAAAGAGGCTTAGAGCGAAGCATATTAAACATAAAGAAAATGGACAAAATAAGAGACAACAAAGATAAGAGCCGTCACTAAAGTTACAAACGCTTTAACTTTTGTTCAAAAACTGAAATGGAATTGGGCTGGCCATGTAGCTAGAATGTCTAGCAGAAAGTGGACCAAACGAGTTATCCAATAGAAAGGACCACCAGGCAAGGGGCGGAAGGGGATATCCTTAGACCGCTGGGAAGATGACCTAAAAAGATCAGCTGGCATAAACTGGCACTCCATAGCACAAGACCGACAAAAATGGGCATTTTTGGAGGAGGCCTATACCCAAACCGGAGTTCCTGTTAATTCATAAATAAATAATGTATATATATGTCGCAGATTCAACGCGATTAATAATTGCAAAATTGGTGTTACTACCGTCGTCCGACATTATAACACAGTCAGTGCGCACGTCCGGCGCAGGCGTCAGTCGCGCCACTGACATTTGGTAGATCACACAGACTAGGTATTGTCAATTGTCAACGTTGACAGTCTACCTTACCTTACCACACCGCATTCTACGACTAACTTCAGAGTGGCGGGAATTTTAAAATATTCATTCTCCGACACGGCCATTCTGACGGCCAACGCGCTCTCGCGTTGTATCTTTGTCACTCGGCCAGTCGGTATGTCGATACTACAACACCTCAGTGTCACAGCTTTAGGTGCCATCCGATAGTCTACAACATTTGATCAGCGTAAAGCGTAGCAGCTTTCAACGAACTGATTGGTGTTGTCTTTTTCCGGGACAAAGCGACTGAGCTTTCAATCCTCCAGCGCCTTAAAGCGTAGTAGCTTTCAAAGTATTCAGACAAAGCGATACAGCTTTCAGTCCAATTATGTAGAAGCATGGTAGGTTTCAAAGAGCTCGGACAAAGCGACTTAGCTTTCAATCCTCCAGTGACTTAAAGCGTAGAAGCTTTCAAAGTATTCAGACAAAGTGACATATTATTCAGCCCGATTATATCTTAAAGCGTAGTAGCTTTCAAAGTATTCAGACAAAGCGATACAGCTTTCAGTCCAATCATGTTGAAGCATGGTAGGTTTCAAAGAGCTCGGACAAAGCGACTTAGCTTTCAATCCTGCAGCGGCTTAAAGCGTAGTAGCTTTCAAAGTATTACAACTTTATTGCACAGCATATCGTTAAGCTTTCAACACTTCTTACGAGCAGCACATCGAACACATTGCAAAGCGTCCACCTTTCAGCATCGATACTGGTAAAATAGATCTCAGGCTAAAATACAGCAAAGCGTCCAAGCTTTCAGCAACAATACTAGGCCATATTAACGCATAGCGTCTAAGCTTTCAGCATCAATACAAGGACAAATAACTGCAAAGCATCTAAGCTTTCAGCATCAATACAAGGACAAATTACTGCAAAGCTTCTAAACTTTCAGCATTAGGACCATTTAGGCAGATCATTAGGACAAAGCGATGAGGCTTTCAATCCAACATTGTCATTCATCATTTAGAGAAAAAAAATAAACCCTCTTTACAATGAATAATGATCATAAATTGTATATTGATTAAAACACTATCACGATCGAGATCAACAAAGTTAATCTCGGCTTAATACAATAATTCAGTTCAAATTATTAAACAGCACCCCCAAATTTACGAAGCAAATTACCAATTGAAATCTGTTACAATGATAGAAAATTAATAATTTATGGATACTATGGGGTGAAGACATTCTGACATTTCAGGCAGACCGTCCCTCAGATAATGGCTCACAAATGTAACGATCATTCGAACATAACTTTGTAATTTTACAGGGACCATTGAACTTCTCACTAATTTTGTTAATTATTCGGGGGTTCTTTTGTACTAGCAACAAGTCGCCTATTGCAAATGGATGAACCGTGGCTTTATGTGAATCATACCGTGTTTTGCGTTGCCCGCTCGTCCATCCTGCTTTTAGCAAGATCGCGCATCTCAATTAAACTGTCCTCATTATTATCTTGGTTCGCGTCAACTGTGAGAAAATTTAGCCGAGGGGGATTTTTGTTCATACCAAATTATCGTGATTTTCAGCAATGGTGAAGCAGTTTGTGAGAACCGACATTAGTCGCTCTACCTGCCCATTGCCTCGACTAACACCACTCGTCACCTCATGAAACTCAATAGACCATTCATTACACAAGTTTTGGAAATTACTTCCGGTGAACGAAGTCATCTTATCAGAGATGATACGCTTACGCGTTCCGAACGTCGTCAAATCTTTAACAACGGTCAAGTAACAAAATTTCGTAGAACCGTCAACGATAACGATAACGTACTCTTTAGAAACCCTCCCGCAGTTTCGAGCTCGTAACTATGATACCTACTTTCTACATCAGTTCTCTGACTAAAGTATCCAATAACCTTTAGCTGATTATCAAATTTTTGAAACAAAATTGCACCATATCCGTTTGAACTTGCATCTGTGTGCAATTCAATTGGTTTACTGGGATCAAATATGGTTAAAACAGGTGCAGAAGTGAGGTAACCTATTACAGTAGAATGAGCTTTGGTATGTTCGGGTGTCCAGCTGTTCGGATATTAGTGGTAAAGGGTAACTATCGCGCACAGTGTTGGAATTGAGTTCCCTAAAGTCCACGCAAAGACGGTCAGACCCATCCTTCTTCTTGACAAGCAAAGCCGGACCAGAAAAAGGTGAGGAACTCTCACGAATTATACCTTCACGTTCTAAATCAGCTATTATTTCAAGCACCACGGCGCGTTTAGAAGGGGCCAGCCTACACGGCCGTCGCTGCACAATTTTATCGGGGTTCCCCAGCCCTACTTGCATTTTACCAGTTTTAACAGTAGTGTTAGAATTGCCACTAGTAAAATTAGCTTTATATTCCTCCAGTATCAATCTCAACCCATCAACATCCTCTTCGCCAGCCAAATCAGTATTAATTTGGTCCAGTACTGAGCCTGTGTTTATAGTTAGGCAAACGTTAACATCGCGAGCAATTCTAGCACCCTGACTACTAAGAGTAAAAATCAAACCTCGTCCTAAACATTTCTCTACCTAAAATAATATCATATGGAATCAAATTGGAATCAACAAAATTAAAAGTAACTTCGGTGTGAAATCCATCAAACTCGGCACAAGTCGTTATCCCTTGATAAGAGAAACATGGAGCAGACCCAATTCCGGTGAGACGGGTAAACGAGATTTCCTTTCCATCAGACAAACAACTAGCAATCTCCCCTTTCATTAACGGACATTCTGAACCACTGTCAATCAGCGCCCGTAATTTACAACCGGAAGTAACGGGAGGCAGAGCAAACGTTAACAGATCTCGCCTTTGCCGAATCGTTTACAGACACCTTAAAATTCTCCTTTCGTTGCTTTTTGAAACACGTAGATTCAGAATGTCCAGTTTTTAAACAATAAGAACACTGTACATTAGTTGGCCTATCTGGGGATTTAACAGTAGGTGGTGCACGAGATTGGGCAGGTTCTTTTCTAATTTTATCCCGCATTAGCAAACATAGTGACAACGACATGTATTCGTATTAGGCCCGCTCAATCTCGGACGCTTAGAAACCGTCATGATACGTACTCAGATGTCGATCGAGTAAGGCGAAAGAAGTGGGTGTATTTTTCAGCAAATCTGTACGTACCTGGACATCAGTAATGCCATAGATCACAACTTCAATTTTGTTGGACTCACCCCATCCAGTATCTAGTCGGTCTATAGGCGCCAATTTGTTTGTAGAATACTCGACGTACGTCACGGCCTGGTCACTTGTGTACTCCACCATATCACGAAACAAATCGTGAAATCTTCTCGTCGTAACAAACTGGCTAGTCAGCCGATCCCTCAATTCAGTCCAAGTTTTGCACAGTGGATATGAACGCGTAGTCCACCTTTTAGTGCGGCCTTGTAGGTGCGTGAACGCACCTTTCTTGTTTCGTAGTCGCTCCAGGAATTATTTTCATGTGATGTTCAATCTCTTCACACCATTGTGACGCAATGAATTGACACTCATCTGGATCAAAAGATGGCAGAAATATTTCACTCGAGCGCAGTTTCCTAGCAGCTGCGGCAGATGTACATGGCTGCGGGATAGGATCCTGGAAGCTGGTATCATATTCTTGAGGAATAATGACCACGCCTCGGGTGATGATAGCGTGCCACGTTCATTGCGGCTTGACGTGGACGGATCGTTAGCCACTTAGTCCGGAGTTGCATTAGGCGTGAAATATCACGGCCGTTGCTGCAGTCACGGAGGATGAGTTTGGGAGCGATCCCACTTCTGATGTCGCAGATTCAACGCGATTAATAATGGCAAAATTGGTGTTACTACCGTCGTCCGACATTATAACACAGTCAGTGCGCACGTCCGGCGCAGGCGACGTTCGAAACTCAAGTGACTAAAGAATTCACTAACTGCCACGAAACAGTCGCGCCACTGACATTTGGTAGATCACACAGACTAGGTATTGTCAATTGTCAACGTTGACAGTCTACCTTACCTTATCACACCGCATTCTACGACTAACTTCAGAGTGGCGGGAATTTTCAAATATTCATTCTCCGACATATTTTACTAACATAATGTAGCTTACATTACATAACAGAAATCATTTTTTTTCTGTAATATAGCAACTACCAACTATTGTAAAACAGGAAATAAAAAGGCTTATTATTATTATAATTCATTAATAGCGAAAGGCAACAAGGCGTTAGTTTCACTCGCCACAAGTCAGTCACCAAGTAGCAGTGGATTATAATATTTATTTATTAGTTATATGAATTACAATTTCCTCGCTATATTGCGATACTTTTTCGTTAAGCGAGGGAAGCACCCGCTCTGGCGTGACCGGTACTATCTACCAGGCGCCAACTTAAATCTTTAATTAGCGCACTTAGTATTGACTTTTGTTAACACAGCTTTTACCCATTAAGAAAACACTTTTTAAATGGATTTTTTCCGCCGTTTCACGTGCTTTACAGCGTGCGTGGTCACGGTGACTGAAGACAAAAGGTATTGAATGTCAAAAGTATCACAGCTGTAAAGAAAGTTGTGTTATCTGTATTTATTACCCCGAAGTTGATATCGACTAAAAGATGACGGGTTTTTGCAAAAAATGAGTCACGGTATCCTCACTTGTTGTCACGCACTTGTTCCCCAAGAGTCTCCAAAGGAAACAAAATCGAGTTTGTAAGAAAGACTCATATATTTTTTCTGTTTCATTTTTTTTGCCTGCTCTGCGGCTGCCCCAGATTTCTTGCTAGTCCAAAGGAGGTGCGACGGGATTATATTTTAATAGCCAATGGTTTGTTAAATAAAGTTTATATATAATTTTTTAACTGAGTTTGTTATAACAGTTTTCTTATATTCTCCTCTGCTAGCTTGCATAGTGATGCTTTCGATCCCGCTTTGGCAGATTACTCCACCGGTGCTTCCATCTCTTACAATTTCCAGTAAGGCGAATGGTGTTAGAGACAAGCCCAGGTTTTGTTGATACCAAAAGAGACGCAATGGACTGTCGGTCCTTCGTGTTGGGTCTCTTTCCCTCGTTTTTTAAGGTTGACATCAGGTTTCCGGGCAATGTGGCTGATATCTTGCAACACTCTTTGGAGTCTAATTTTATTTAAAAATGTACTTACCCGGTAAGACCCAAGCCGCCATTAATATTAGCGCCATAAACACACGACTTCTCGGTCTCCGATAAACAGGTCCCAAGGTAGACGCCCACTTTTTTGCCAGAAAGGTATTCACAGTTTACACCTGCAATATATACACTGTGTATAAATAACTTAAAAGCTCAATTGTTTAATTTATAAAATAGTAATTAAAATATGGCGTAGAAATTAAGACAAATAATACAAAAAACAATGACTAATATATGTAATCTCGTGCTGGCACTGACTCAAAGCACAACGTACAACTCATGTATGTCGAAACCATTAGGTTTTTGATACACGGGAGTCACAGTTAGCTAAATCTATAAAACTAGCTAACTCTTTATTCATAATAAAGAGTTTGACTTTATGTCAAAAAGAATCGCCAAGATTTTGTCCTCTTTTTACAAAATGTTTATAGGCACCTGCAACCATTATATCATCCTCATCACATGTAAAATCAGTTATTATATATTATATAGTACTAGTTGATCTAGTGTGCCTCTCATCCCTGAGGTCGTAGGTACTATCCCCGGCTGTGCACTAACGGAGTTTCTTTCTATGTGCGCATTTAACATTAGTTCGAACGGTGAAGGAAAACATCGTGAGGAAACCGACTTGCCTTTGACCCAAGAAGTCGACGGCGTGCGTCAGGCACAGAAGGCTGATCACCTTATTGCCTATTAGATTAACAAATTATCATAAAAGGGATATGTATAAATCTGAGGCCCAAACGTAAAAAGGTTAAAGCGCCATTGACTTTTTTTAATATAAAATACTTCTAATAATAATAAAACCAGATTTTTTGGCAGTCACAGTTTCTTTTTAAATCAGATAGGATGTAAATTATAGGTATAAGCAAGTGTTGACCTAGTAGCTTCGATCGCAGGCTGTGCACCAAAGGACTTTATTTCAAATGGAGTTTGTCTGTGCGCATTTAACGCTCACACGTATAGGAAAACATCGTGTGGACACCGGCATGCCTTAGATGAGTCGACAGCCTGTGTCATCACTGGGTTTTAGATTTAAATTTTTATAATACACTACAACTTGCAAGAATCAAAAGGAGAAGTATAGTATTAAAACAAAACCTGCATCGTAAATAGCCTGGTACGATTGTTACAAGATCTTTCTAGACATGCAATCCATGGTATAGGCCTGGCGATAATGCACCCTAAAGAACTGAGCATCGAAGTGTTCTATGTCGGGTGCTTTGCCAATGTTGTCAGTTATTTCTGGATGGTTGTAATCCCAACGCGGATTTTCAGCGGATATAGGGTTGACCTGGAAAACAATGTTATATGTATTTGTTATATTTACAGATCAAGACATCCCCCACAGGTCTTGTACTTTGAGTTTATTAAGCAGCTTGTGAGTGGGATATCGTGGTAAGACAACTTCTTTAACATGCTGTTCCCAGGATAAATTTTGATCAAGTAAAACCCCCAAATCGTGAAATAAGCCTGCCAATAATTGTTACTTTACTCGTTTTATTATTTAGGATTTATTAGTACACACAAAATTTTGACTCCAGTCAACGAGACTTGACTGATCGTAGATTTGAAGACCATCGGCGTATAAATTTAGTTAGTTAAATAAATACAACAAAATAACCACCTTATTGTATAGCAGATCCGAGAGCTCCTTTACACTGCGACAGTCGGGGTAGAGTCCTGACATACCAGAGATGACAACCGCATCGTCAAGACCGGCCTCACACTCATCTTTCTTTGAACCGACGAAATCTTGAGGTTTAGGCACCATCTATGCAACAGAAACGCCATGATCTATATCAAAATTGTACATTATAATATACAAAAAACACTTTTTTTAAATAAAACATTTTTTTAATATGTGTCATACTTAACCCTTTACTGTATATAGAATTTTCACTAACCAAATTCAATTGCAAATCCCAGACAATTTAAATAAATTACTATAATTTTATTCACAATAACATTGTAAACTCCTTAAAAACGCAGGTCATTCAACTAAGCAATCGATTACTTTTTCTTGAAAATAGAATGCAATATGTGGAAATTACAAATATTTGTAAACTAGAACAATAAACCTATAGATCCAACGTGTGTACGGAACTACCCATGGCGGTATTTTGGCCCAACTACTCTTTCTAACATACATAAATGACCTCCCAGATGCTATACATCAGAACGGTACACTATTTGCTGATGACATTACACTTATAATAAAAAGTAAAAACGAACAAGATTTAAAAAACAAGTTTAAAAAACAACAGTTTCGAAATTCTATGCAGACGTTGTTGCTTCGGCTTCATCGGCCCCTTCTGGTCCGACTACTCCTTATTCCAGTCCCTATAATTGAACAAGCCCTTCTAAAAGCCCCACACAGTCATTTAGGAAAACAGTATCATGAAACCCAAAGCTCGTCCCAGAAATACTAGTAAGGGATACGATTAAAAAGCGCATGCAGAGCTTATTGAAAATTACAGCAACATTCCTTCCTTTTCTACAGGTTGTCGCAAAAATTATAATGATTTGTCAGAAATCATAACAAAGGATCTCATAATTTCTATAATTCAATACCTTTCACAATCTGACATAATTAAAATACCGTTCAACGATGCCACTTCTTCAAAAAGTTTTTTAACTCATGGACAGACAGGACCATCCACGAAACCAGTCTCTGGTGATTCAATGGAACTGCCGGAGTATTAATAGTAAAAAAAGTGACCTAATTTTTTTATTGAATAATTACAAATCATTTGCTGTGTCTCTTCAAGAGACTTGGCTTCGTCCTGGATTCAATTTTAGAATCCCAGGATATATCTGTCTTAGAGAAGACAGAACATATGGGTATGGTGGAGTTGCACTAATTCTTAAGGGAAGTGTGCCCTTTGTCCACATACCCATGCCTAATCACAGTGATAAATTTTCCATTATTGCTGCTAGTGTAAATAATATTTGTATTGTAAATATCTTATAACTAAAACACGTAAATTATTAAAACAAAAACGATTCAATGGGTGGAAATCTTTTTGTGCTTCAATTTCACCAGACATTTCTTCATCTGAAGTTTGGCAAAATATTCGTAAATTCAGATCTGCTTTTAAACCTCAAAGGTCTCGCTTTATGGATGGCAATACAGTTTATTTGTTTCTTGACAAATTAGCTCCACCATATGTCCCATCTATAGAAAATATTTCTTCTGACTCACAGCCTTCTCTCTTCTCCCAGCATGATAGTAGCGATTCATTCATTTCGTTTAGCCTTTCAGAACTCAAAGGGGTTCTTTCAAAACTTAGGGACTCAGCCCCAGGTTGTGATGGAATTCCATATTATTTTCTACAAAACCTGAATGACACATGCCTTTCTTATTTTCTCAGTTTAATTAATTCTATCTTAACATCAGGTAATATTCCTTCATCATGGAAAATCCATGAAGTTATCCCTATACATAAGCCCAACAAACCGATTAATGATCCAACATCATACAGACCAATTGCATTAGCTTCAGTTATTTCCAAAATTTCTGAACATTTAGTTAAAAATAGATTAGAATGGTTTATTGAGAGTAAAGGGTTACTATCTCAAAACCATAATTATGTAAGTAATGCAATTTAAAAATAGAACGCAAGAACAGAGTGTCTTCCATTTATTAGAGACTGACATGTCTTAGTAAACCTGTATTAAAAATAAAAAAAATGTATTAAAGTCAGTATTGGATGTTACGGAATGTCGTCACAGGCCTTTATCAGGTTACACCTGTGTATCTTACATCTTAGGATTATATTTAAAACCTCACAGTCTGTAGACTAAACTTATGTTAGAATTTAATTTCATAGATTTAAATAAACTAGCTTACAAGTATTTTAATATTTGATAAAACGCTTTGCAACAGCCAATATAGCACTTATTTCTACAGTTGCAAAAAATGTAGGAGTAGGTATGACGTTTATAAAGTTCAAAAGGCCAAACCCTGAAACCAAAGTTACAAAGTATATCATAGTTTTTACTTGGTTTGGGATGTTAATTTAATGGAAGAGAAGTTTAGTACATCGAAATCAACAAGCACAGGCACTACCGAATCCAACCCGTAGACATATTCCAGAAACATCCACTCTTTAGGGGATCAGGTATATCTAAGTAATTTAATTGTGAATTAAATCTAGTAAAAATTGTTTTACAGTGCTTGCCTATACTAAAGAGGCTGTCTAGTGAGTACTAAACAAGTGATATAAACGTGAAATTGTTATATGTGTTACGTCGAACGATCGAAATTTGTTTAGGAATTAATATTTATTGTCGAAGAGGTCACCGCCGAAAATATATTGAACTTTTTCCTTCGCATGACTCCGAAATGATAATATTATGTGAAAATGATTGTGGTCAAAGTTCCGTGAAGCATTGCAACCGGTGGCCTAGATGGAGTGGATCATTTATTATGAATAATTGTTTCATATGCTGAATTTGCATCTCTACTCTAAACTATCGTTTAAAACTAGCGATTGACTAGAAACGGCCAGAATTAACGCGAGATGTTGTGTTCCAGCAGGACCTGGCTTAGGCACGTCTGTACTGAAACAGAAACTCAGGGAGCTTAATTGGCACCAAGTGAAGATGGTGAAAATCCATTATTAGAGTTTTCCGCCAATCAATATCAAGACTTACATGAGAGGCTTTATAAAAAATAATGGCGCTACAATCTTTTTAGGTCTAGGCCTCAGATTTCAGTATCTGTTTCATGATCGTTTGTTAATCAAATAGGCAAGTAGGTGATCAGCCTTCTGTGCTTGAAGCACGCCATCGAGTTTTTGGGTCTGAGACAAGCCGGTTTCCACATCATTCCACGGCACATAGAAAGAAAATCCATTGGTGTACAGCCGGGGATCGAACCTACGATCTCAGGGATGAAAGTCACACGCTGAAGCCACTAGGTATATATAATAACTGATTTAACATGTGGTGAGGAGCATGATAAAAGGGTTGCAGGTGCTTATAAACATTTTGTAAAAAGGGGACATAATCTTGTCGATTTAAAGATAATAAATGAAACTAGTTTTTTACTAATTCTTTATTTGTACTAAATAAATAATATCTATTTTCTAATTAGTATGCAAGCTACATCCAGGAAACCAGCCGTTTTGATAATATCAATCGGCCATCTCGTGAGCGGTCTTCCTCTGTATAGTTCCCAATTTTTTCATTCCCTATTCCTGCTTGTATAAAATTACGTTCGGTATTTTTAGTTTACTCATCAAGCAGACGTAAATAGATTTCATTTGTATAGATTTAGAAGTGTTTGCTTGTGTTATACATAGCTTTATGAATTTCAGTCGACGACAGTAAACGTCGTGGACGCTGAGAAGAAAGCATAATTTCATAAAGTAACAAGCAGGATCGTAAGGAAACGATCACAGACGCTGATTTTATTCATTTTTCAATAAGGAATAAACTTATTAATAAGACTTTCACATTGTGCACAGTGAGGTGTCTTTAAATCCTTAAGATTTGCTAGCTTTGACTTGATAACATGACTAATACGCTAATGATACAAGGAACGAAAAAGTTATCACTGAGGAAGGTAATAGGTTTAGCTTATAAGCTTCGACAAAACACAAACGCCTCTTAGAATGAAAGGGAAAAAGTTACTTCACTACTAAATTAGAATATGAATTTTAAATAAAAAGAAGTTCAGTTCAGAAGTTATATGATAGCATAAAAACTACATGACATGGAATAATCTTTGTAAATGATATTTCAAGCCTATTTTGTTCATTCTTAATATAAGGGCTGAATGTAAGGTACGGAGTTTTAATTTTTATACTTATATAAAGTGGATTGAAGTTGATATGGTGTTTGTTGCCATGGTTACGATATGTTTTTTTAAATAAAATAATGGTAACTATGTTAATCTAACTATCTCATTTATTTAGATAAATAGATTATTAACTAGTTAGTACTATTGAAAGTTCCTCTTTTAAAAGTAATATTCAGTATCATGTGTATTTGCCTTTATTATATATAAATAATGAATATAAATTCCATTGCCTTTATTATATATAAATAATGAATATAAATTCCACATTAAGTTTCACCACCTTGGTTAATTATAACTTATGTATACATTTATTCCGCTTTATTTAAACCACCAAATGTTTTATTTCTACTTCATGTTAATAATTAGTCTTGCAACTGTAGGTAAAGCAAAGATTAGCTCTATTAAAAGCTTTCAGAATGTCCTCATCTAAATGCCTATTAACGATTGCCGTGCACTGCAAATCTTGAGTCACATTAGCCAAAGAAGTATTTAGATTATAAACAATCACAGGTTGTTCAGAATAGTACTGGTAGGAATCACAGGATTTAACTGACACTCTGGACTTAAGGAATATGACCTGAGATTTAAGGGGTGTAACTTGAACTTTGCACTGTCGGATTTGCTTTATCCGGCCATATGCGCACAAGACGTATTCTCGGCTGTATTGCAAAGATGAAGTCACTTTTCCCTTAATATATTTAATATATGAAGATACTTTTTCCTCCCAGGTGCCTTTTAGCTGAACGTTGGAACTATCATTGCCTAAGTTCATACGTAGCATGTGTCGTATTAATTCATTCTGCAGTTCTTCTTCGCTGTTAAATTGGTTAAGAATATAATTGACTTCTGCCAGAACATCTTTAGGAGCTCCACCCAAACAGAATACAGTTCCCTCGAGACCTAATAAAAAACGTTTTTTTAAGGCTCCAATAAAATAAATAAATATTGTAATGGTCTGGTGGAAAGATTTCGATGGGTAGAATGTTTTTATCGAATACAGCAAAAATTGTTTTAGTTACACTTATATATTTGCAAGGTACATCATACAGAAATAAAATTAGTGTTTACCATGTTCCTCGAGAATTTTAGCCATTTCTAACGCCACTATGACACCAGTCTCATATCCCAAGAGATAAAAGTGGCCGACAGTACCAGTTCTTTTCATGAAAACCTAAAAATATGATAGTAGTGAGTAGAAAACATATTAAAATATTCCTTCCTAAAAAAACTAGACTTAGGATTTTTTATATACCTTAGCAAATCTAGCTGCTAACTCCTGAGGTGTTTCATCTGGATGCGACAAACCAGGTTGGAGTACTAATGTTAATAACTTGAGTCTCTCACATAAAAGCGTGAATCTTCCATTGTGTCCTTCCAGACCTGGTACCACGCATAAGAACTTTTGATTTACGTCAAATTCGTCATGCCCCTGTGTTGTTAAAAAATACTTAAATATTAGTTCATACTTTGTCTATCATGAACTGAAGAATCGATGTTTTCATGGAACGGCAGTTTATGCTGATCATTTCGCTGAATCGATATTTAACGAAATTTCAAAGTTTAGCCATATTTTTAGTGTAGAATTCAATATGACTTTGACATACAAGTCTTTTAACGTTATTAAGAATTCATAATTTACCATATTAATCGATTTCATTAATGTGGGAAGAACGACCATTTCCGTAGTGCCATGAAGTTCATCGGCTTCTATGGGTGAGTAAAAGCTTGCAAATCCTTCGACATCCGTAAATGTCGAATCTAAAAGACTTTCTTCAAGTTTTTTAATCCTGAAAAAAAGGTCCATATAATGTTTCTAAAGGAGACAGGAATCATAATAAGGGAACAGAACATACTGGCTTATGGTAAGATCTGGTATCTCCTCTTCAGACAGAACGATGTGATACTTATCGCGCAAGTGAGCTCTCACTGGTATGAGTGCGATTGAGTCCTTGCAGAGCTCCTTAAGAGTGAGTGTATTCACAAGATTTTTTGGTAGACAAAATTCTGAAAACAAAGTATCAGCTGTACCGACGCAATATTTTCTGAACGTTTTCGTAACCCACATCAAACATAATTTAATAACTTCCAATTGTTTATGGCGTAAGTGCCTGTTTCTATCTTTTATGGACTGGAATCCCAGATCGCCATGGTGGTATTCATCCTCTGTGCTATTGACTAAGAAACTAAGAATGTAATAGCTTCGTTAATACCATTAAAACTATTAATATTTATTTACTAAATAAGTTCTTTAAGAACTGCTCACACTTCATTTCCTTATAATCTTAAGATTATAGAGACAATATTTTTTTAGTCACCTTTAATCTTTTTTACAGATAGATTCATATGGCGTTCAGTTATTGGTAAATGCGAATAATGAACACAAGCACTCATAGAAGCAAAAGACTTACTAGCAATATTAGCAATCTCTTCTAACAAAGAGTTCTCCTCAGGAAGCTCATATACAATAACCACAGGTTCTTCAGATTTCAAACCTTGTTCCAGTACTTTTAGTATTGGCTTTATTGATAATGCACCTTGCACCTACAGAATATGTTTAAAACCATAAATAGTAAAATTATATTATTTATATACAATGTGTCCACAGCGCAAGACCCTTACTGCTACTAAGAATATCTAAAGAATATGATTTGAAGTATGTTCATAAAAACACATACAAATTGAAGCGAATAGTGTTGCTAGTTTCCATTTAAAAGCAGTGTTGGCCTAGCGGCTTCAACGAGCGACTCTCATCCGTGAGTCGTAGCTTCGATCCCCGGCTCTGCACCAATGGACTTTCTTTCTATGTGCGAATTTAATTCGCACGAACGGTGAAGAAAACAACGTGAGGAAACCGGTTTGCCTTAGACCCAAAAAACGACGGCGTGTGTCGGGCACATAAGATCTTGAAACAGATAGAGAAATCTGAAGCCCAGATCCAAAAATGATGTAGGACCACTGATTTATTTATTTATTATTATTGTGAGTTTCGTAAACTTACCGTTTCAAGTGCTGGTGATTTGATAATTGTCAAGTTTCGATAATGCTCAATTGGTGATCTTACTTCATCATTACTGATACGATTACCCACATCAATAACGGCAAGGTGTCTGCGTCCAATAAAAAATCGCATTATGAAGATTATTCACATAATTTCTTTTTTTTAAATAAGAAAATGGAGAAGAAATCGAAATCCTGTAACTGTCCGATAGACCGATAGAATATCATAATATAATGCTTATCACCAACGAGAGTGTTTAAATGGATGCGTTTGAATAAAATTATGCAAACAGGCGCATCCCTTGCGCCTTCTACTGAGAGCGCGTTAAAAATGGAATACATACAAATTTACAATAGCGCAAGTTTATTGAAAGAGCCGGTTCCTATCACCGTTGCGTCCATGTGCAACATATGCTCTACATCATAGGTAAAGCCACCTCTGCATGAACAAATCACTTACTTGAGGTTTGGGACTAAGTTTTCCACGACTGATATAAAATTGTTTAAATACGTAGTAACATCAGTGTTCTTCTGTTGTTTACTGACAATCGTGTATATAACGTCGATTTTTCCCAAAACCCTACTCTTTTTAATGAGAATATCACAATAGTTTTTGTTCCAGAGCCCTTGTCTGTCGATTACTGAGTGCACTCCAGACCTTCTCCACGATCTGGAAACAAGCGTTTTTGTCAATATTATGCAAGCTGTATTTTACTCTCTTTCTGGTGTAGATACTTATGAAAAAGAATCCTATTTGTGATTATTATTTTAGATTATTATTGATAAGATGAAAGATTCTATTTGTCTATCGTAATTAATATATTTAAATAATGTTTTACAAAGTTTTACCTCTGTTTAACTAGGAACGCGTTAGTATAAGGTGCCTGAATGTAAAGTTGCTTAGCACCTTGTGCGACCAGTCTATCAGCAAGCTGGATCGCCAATACATCGTCGTCTGATATGATCAAATTGCATGATTCTGGTGATATTTGGAGCCTGAAAAATTTAAAATACGTAACTATAGATTTGATAATGTAAAAAATAAAAAAAATAGAGATATAGTATTTATTGATACCTTGGTTTAACATCAGGAATGGGTTGTTGCATGTCAAGAAGCACTCGTCCGCGATGTCTACTTGCAGCCAATAGACGGAAGGCGCGAGAGACGTCACTGGGCGGGAACGATACACGGGACAGAGGACGTACGTAGCCACGCGCTATTCCTTCGCTTACGAGCACTTGCAATCGCTAGAAATATTATGACAACAACTAGTAAATATGACAGTAACCTTTCCACCAGTAATGATCAAGCATAGGCGAAGTCAGGTATGAGACTGAATCTATTTCTTATAAGGAATAAAACTCACGACCTGTTGTTGAGTGTTATCGCTGCTCATGAACACTAACACCGCCTACAGTCTCGGGAATCGACGAATTGTTAAGTTACATTTCAAATAAAAATAAAAATGTACAATATTTCATTTAAATTTTAAAATATGATCAAAGTTCTACTACGTAACTTCATTATAATATAGACAATATCGTACATTTTAATCTAAAATTCAGTAAATGCAATAGGTATATATAGGTAAGTTAAATAATTTGTTAAAATTTACCTTCATATCATTGTCATTCTCGAAAATCCCGCGTAGATCAATAGTGGCATAAGAGCGGCATTTAGTAAAGTGATGCATTCCCAGGAAAAAGTTTTCATGCTCGTGTAATAGACTAGCATCGTAATAGACTCCATATTCGCTTAGACATCTAATTGAGATCTGGAAATATACGAAATGTTTTTGTCGGGCTTTTATTTGGATAAGGCTCAAAGATGCAATAGCCAAATCAAATTTAATAAATGAAATGTCAAGAGAAAATGAATTTCAAATTCAATATTCTGATTGATGTTATCTTATTTCAGGATATTTTATTTAATGGTGGTCTTATTTTGGACCAAACCACAGTTAATTTGAAGGATGACTGTAAAAGATTATACACGTACATTTTTTAGCTCCTTATTTGCGCAGCTGATGATGATTTCGCAACCCCTACCGTTCGTAGCTGACATCACCATGTCTCCAAAGGTGTGGTCGCGGGAGTTACCGATATGGTCCTCTGGAAAAAAATAATATTGGCAAATAAATTCGCGCTCCAGTATAATTTCTGTTACTTAAAGTTTTTTAAGTTCTTTAAATGCTGTTGTTGTTTGATTGGTTCATTTTGCTAAATCGTTCTTGTGTTAATAAATAGATAAATTAATGGACCTACAACCTTTTTAGGCCTGGGCCTCAGATTTATCTGTTTCATGATCATTTGTTAATCTAATCGACAAGAAGGTGATTAGCCTTCTGTGCCTGACGCACGCCGTCAACTTTTTGAGTCTAAGGCAATCCAATTTCGTCACGATTCACGGTTTTCCTTCACCGTTAGAGCAATGTTGAATGTGCACATAGAAAGTCCATTGGTGCACAGCTAGGGGCTAACCTACAACCTCAGGGATGAGAGTCGCACACTGAAGCCGCTAGGACAACACTGCTCTGGTCAACGGTTTTGGGTTAATACTTTGAAAATACCTTTCAACTGAGGGAAGAGTTTTCTAACGAATTGCTTCTTCGTCTGGTCGCTGACCGTGGTAAAGACTTCACAGTTAAAAGCGAGTGCAATGGAGATTGCAGCTTGACCTAATGCTCCGGTTCCACCATGAACTAGAATTCTCATACGAGGTACTAAGCTACTCCTGCTGGTCTAGAAGTTAACAATGATTTTAGTGACATTTTATACGGGTTTTATATATACAAAACACATTAAAGGACTAAAACATAACATGTCCTCTTGCTATTACTGTAACTACTTAGTATTATTGAGGTTAATGTTTTTCTATTTTTTCCATACTAGCAGAAGTATAAGTTACTGGACTAAAAATAATATGCCTAAAAAAGTTTAGTGAACATTTTAGATAAATATCACGTTTAGACAGTCATCTCACTAAGAACATGAAGTGGTACCAAACATAATGATAATTAATAATGAGATAGATAATAATGCGATTAGGATATATTTGATTTATCCTAGTCATCGCATTTCTTGAATTGTGATACAATTAAATTAGACTTGTACAGTACCCCAAAGCACCTACCAAGCAGTAGAAGGCCAAACAATAGGCCAAAGGCACGGTAGCGGCATCCTCAAGGGTCCAATGCGCAGGCACAGGCCACAATTGCTCACTCTTGGCTCGCACCATAGTACTCACGGAACCCGATTTAATAATACCCATAACGCGGACTCCACTGAAACATATGTCTATAATGAACGACAAGAAAGCAGAATAATTCAAAGGATATAATAAACAAGCAGCTAGTGTGTAATTATAGGGTTTAACATTCGAAAATTGCTACATAAAATGGATCAAAATCATCAGGCTTTTTGTCGACACAACCCGTTTAAGGTCTATACTCTTCCAACTGTAACAGAGTGTTATGTACGTACTGGAAAGCAAAAGGGAGGCTGGCAAATAAGAAGATGGGAGGACGATATAAAAAAGGGATCGGGTCCAATGTGGATTCTAGAGAACTCCTTGGACAAATTTAGAAGAGGCCTTTGTCGAATGACAGGCTGTGATTGTGAATAAATATTACTTATATAAACAACATACTTTTCAGTCACACCACTAAAGTCCATTCCAAACGTTAGGTCCGAATGGAAATCAACAGGTATCGCTCCCATGCTCCTCTTTGCATCGAGGCTATTCAACGTTGAATAGTGTACCTATAAACAATAAATTAAAATTATTTATTTAAATTACTAAACTTTTGTAACAAAATGAAGTATTTTAGATTTAAATCATCGTACTACATCTGAACTTTTAATTTGATTTTATTGAGATTTTTTACGATAAAAGGCAGTGAGTTTGATTTAGGACAGTTAAGTCCATACCTTTACATCAATCCCTGCTCCCGAAAGCTCAGGCGCTTCAACCCAGGTCAATGAATCGATATCTCCAATGTTAGAGGTTTGGAGTATTGCATTTCTCGTGCATTGCGCTTGACTTCCTACGGGCAGGTAGTAGTTGCCTCCCAAGACACCCTAGAGGATCGAAACAAATCAAATAGAGATTATAGTAAGATTATAGTTATAGTGGTTTTTATTACACGCAGTGTGCTGTTTGTCACCTCTCTGATAATATATCCAATTACAGCAATGGAAGATGAGGATTCTCTAGATTGTCAAGAGATTGCAAATAGTGAGGGAGGATTATGATAATTTATAATAATAGCATAATAAATCAATAAAAACTTACGTGATACAATGTATTGAAAGTTAAATTTAGAGATGGTAAATTTCTCAAACACTCTTCATTCAAAGTTTGGTTTAGCTCAATCAAGTATATATTGTTATCGTTTCCGACGCCCACTTTCTGCCGTGTTTGTACAAACTGTTTCAACTCTGAGATGCATGGATGTGTGGATACAATATTGAGGTTATGTTTTGGAGGAAGTTGGGAAAGCCTGGTGTTCAATAAAGCAATATCCTTAGTAGACTCAACAGCAATTGTGCTAGAATTGGAACAGGATGGGGTTGGGCGCCAACGTAGCAGTTGGACTTTAGCATTAGAAATGTTGTGCATTGACAATGGGCTGTAGAGAGAAGCCAGTCTTTGTTTTGGTTCAGATAACTCTTTGTTTATGATAAAGAAACCACGTGGAAGGATGTTATGTAGGGTTTCTGTAAGCTGAAAACAAAACACATCTGAATCACATCTTTTTACTATCGTACTATCTATAGATTATTAAAGAGTTTGTTTTTGTATCTCTATAAAAATTAATAAATACATTTGACTTTTTTAAAAGTTATTTTTATTAATGCTTTAGTAAGATCTCTAACTAAGCTCACTCGTAAAACTACTAAAATAGTATTTAACGGTAATTAATGATATTTTGGTTTCCCCAAACTTAAATTTCTAACAACTTTAAAAATACTTACAGATTCTTGGATCGATAGGTCACATAGAAGCAATACATGAAATTGGTTTTCAATATTGGTGAGTTTGTTAAGAGCACTCTTTTCTACACATGCAAGGTTTACTTTGACACCCGGAATCTCTCGTGTAATGGCTTTTAATTGAACAAAATTATGGCTGGCCTGGTTAACAACTAATGCATGTATTGTGCTTTTGTTTAGATTTTCAGCTATCATTTGGAAGAACACCGAAAGCGCGGATGTTTCCTGTAATAAATGTGATTTTTTTATACGTATTGCTTATACGATATAAAATTGCTCTCAACGTAGAACGGAAGTTTCGGTTTAATTTTATATACAAATATAAATTAAGGTCCATAAATTTCTAAAAATTATTTATCTTATGGTGATATTATTATATCTCTTCGCATTCATTAAATAGGATAAAAAACTCACATTACTTAGACCCTCAGGAAAATGAGGCACAAATTTGTTCACTTTTAAAGAAACATTCTCGTTGCTCGCCAGGAGAGAACGGAATCTGACATTATGAAGTGATACTCCAGGACACCTGGTAAAATAAACGTAATTTTTCTCTAACAGTAAGGTTCTATTATTACATTACACAGTTCGGCTTTGGCATGAACAAATTTTCACTCGTCACATTTCTACATTGAATTCATTTGTTTGATTGATTGACAGTAAATTGGTCTAGGCGATTGATTGATTGGCCGGGAAACCAAAATTAGGCCCATTCATTCCTTTTTTTTATGGACACACTTAATGCCTGAGGGCTCGCAAGTGCGTTTCCGTTTTAAGAATTGATATGCTCTTATCTTGAAGGACCCTACGTTCATTTAAGTAATATAAGCGAGACTGATAGAGATAGAGTAGAAGAATAAATATTATTGATTATAGATCACTATAATTCTTACCAGGAAACGTCAAGGGTTTCCGAAACATAACCATCGACAAGAACTGCATTGTTATTATTATTATGAATCTCAATATTAAATAGTTCTTCTACATTCAGATCAATTTGTCGGATATAATCCAACTCAGAAACGTCCTGACTTTGCTGTAGCATAGTTAATTGAAGTAAACCATCAATCAGCGTCAACCAATTCTTTTCCCAGAGTATTTTAGCTTGATTCAAGGATGTGGCCGCATTTTTGATGCTTAAAAAGTCTCCGCTGTAGGTAAAATATCATTAAATATTTAAAAAGCTGAAATTCCTATGATAAATGTGGTGATTATTATGATAACATACTTATTACTTATGTTAATACATAAAGCAATTTTAGTTTAATCTTTGTGGTATTAAAAATTAATAAATCAATAATTATTCCTTACGAGAAATTATATTCTTTGGTCTTCAATAGCTTGGAGACATCCTCCGACGTTAAAATTAATTCTTCATCAGTTTCTGTTGGGAGTTTTACCACCCCTCTTTCATATTTCCGAATTATGTACCCTGATAAAATTTCTGAATTTTCCGTAGTTACCTGAAGAATAAAAAAAAATAGACGCAAATACATTCCACGTACTATAAGCGCTACCACCTCCTTCAGTTAATTATAATGGGTAAAATCCAGGATAAACGGCGTTATAACGGCGTTGGTAGAAGAAACCATGGCTTCGAAACGTTAGGGAATGGACGAGTGTTGCGACTGGGGAAGTGTTTCTGCATCTAGCAGAGGACATGACACGCTTCAAGATACTGACGGCCAACCTCCAGTAATGAAAAGGCATTAAAGGAGACAGGTCGCATAAAAACTTCAAAACTGTACTCACCTCAAACCTTCCAGTACCACGATGTAAATTGACATTCAGGCGTAACTGATGCTGCTCGTGCAACAATGGTTGTACTTTGAAGTGAACATCCTGGAATCTTACTGATATATGCTTTCGCTCCTTGCTATATACCATAGACAGAGTGTCCCACACGCACATTAGTGCTCCCGCAAATGGGTACACGTTTACACCTACAAAATCAAATTGTATGATTTATGGGTATAACAATTTTGTGACGAATCAAGGTTTATTTGAAAAGAAACTGGTACATTCAGATTGATGAATTATAAAAAAAACGCACAATCAACCATATAAAAATAGGCATGCATCTCATATTAATTATCATAATACCATAATAATAAAAACAGTTAAGTTATTCATAATTGTTGTCCAAGCTTATATTGCACAATCAGCCATATAAAAATAGGTATGCGTCTCATATTAATTATCATAATACCATAATAATAAAAACAGTTAAGTTATTGATAATTGTTGTCAAAGCTTCTGGTGTGTAAATACTCTCCCATATATAGCTATAAGCTATAAGCTAAAGAGCTATTAAGCCTCATTACCTTTAAAAATTTACACAAACCTTTCACAACATGCCCTCGGAGGTATTTATGTTCATCATCATGTATGGAAATGACAAAACGGCACGCGGCTGCATTCTTACGATCTTCTATCTTGAATAGGGGTAGTGGCCTAGAGCAGTTGTATTATACAATCAAACTAAATTTTTATCAATTAAATATTAAATTATTGCCATTATTTGAACGTATCTAGTGCGTCACGAATGGTAGTCAATAAGAAAAAAAAAATAACTTACCAAGTTTCAGATTGTGCCCACTCAACATGGTGTGCGAGCATAGGGGTGCCAGTGGATACAGGAAACACTATTTTGGGATATAATTCTTGAATCTTAGGGTTGTAGCCTTCCATATAAATCCTGTTAATATATGGACATATAATGTACAAATTATCATTATAACTTTAGGATTTCTTCTGATATGGTGTTCGATATTTAAAATAACAATCAGGTATTTTTAATTTATTTACTAACATATTACATACAGATAATAACATTAGTTTCTCTCTTACTTTTATTTATTGTAAAATTTTAAGATTGCCTCTTCTTTACAAAGTACATTAAAATTATTATTTTAGTAAAAGCATAATAATTCAGTATCAATCAAGACATACTCACTGTCCAATAGCTTCTAATAAAAACCTCGCATTGTCAGGGTGTCCTCGGCGAGTAAGGGAAATGTTCTGGCAACTTTCGGGTAGGGATCTCTTGAGAATGGCTTGGAGTAATCCATGAGGAGCTATTTCTATGAGCACAGCGTTAGCAGGAATATGGCGAGATGTCTCTTCGAAAAGAACCGGATTCTGTAGTAAAAAGATATGATGGAGATTTATGCCGGCAAAGGAAAGTCAATGATACAAATAATATAATGATTTAATGATAATAACTTTCTATATGATAGTCAAGGAAAACATTTACGTATTTATTTATAAGTTTTAAAACAAAATGCATTCTAGAAAAACAAGAAAATAATTCATTATACATTTTACAGACACAGAAATTACACTATGTAAAAGAATGATTTACGTTTAGTTTTTTTGTTAAATATTTGTATTATCTCTTCGTGTATGCTTGCCTATTAGTACTTGTTTGTTAAAATTTGTATATTGTAAGCTTTTATTAATAGAAAAATAAAAATGTAGTAATGGAAAACATATAAAAAATCAAGGAACGAAATATAACGCAACGTAAAAATAGAAAAAAAAACTTAAACCTTATTACCAACTTATTTATCTAACATGTTTAAATTATTTTAAACTGTGAAGAATTTGATCAATATGCTATCATCAAAAATTTATAATATTCCCATATTCAATAACTGCATTAAGGCATGGAATAGACCCAATACGAAATACCAATAGAGTATTTACCAATAGGTTATTAGTGTGATATTCTGGAGATGAATACTTGGCTGGTTCCTCGTCCCATCTGTTTTCTGGAACTGAGGTGGAGAGCCAACGTTCACTGCGCGGCTTTGGGCTTCTAATGATTTCACTTAAGTACTTCTGTAAGCCGGAACCTTGGAACGAAAAGTATTGTATTAAGTCTTTACCCAAACTACGAAGTATATTATTACCGTGGCATTACCTGCTTTCGCAATATAACGAGAATGATACGCGATGTTGGAACAAGGAACCTCTTTAGCGAAAACGTTCTGAGCTGTTAATTTCGCAACAAATTCTTTCATAACATCATCTGGGCCAGATATGGTGCAGGACTCGGAACTGTTGTGGCAAGCCACTTCTATTTCAGGTGGACATAATTTGGAAATCTGATGGAGACAATATTCAGAATAACATGATCATTAAATATTATTTAATTGTTTTCTTTTGTACGTTCTATCAGAGTATATGATTACCTGAGTATGACCCAAACCAACTGCAGCCATAGAGCCCTTTATAAACGGTGTTTGTTTGGAGACAAGGCCACGGCAGAATGCGGAAAGAACCATTTCTTCGGCTGTAAAACAGCCATCTGCGTATGCGCATCCCAACTCGCCGACACTGTGACCTGAAAACGTCATACTTATTGTACGCGCACCCAAAGCACGGGGATGTTCAAATACCACCCACTTTCAATCTTTCAGTTTTATTTATAACACTCAAAATGTTATCGGGAACTTGGGGACTCGGGAAACACTTAGCCATGTAAGTCAGATGTATGTCAGATTAAATTTTTACAAACACGACAATTTTATTAATCTCAGTTGTAAACATGACAGGTATTAATATACTGTGTACTTATGTTATTAATCATTTACATACCTATAATTTTATCCGGGAATATTCCTATAGTGTTCAATACATCTGTGAGACCAATTTGTATAGCGGCAATACCGACGAAGGAGTGTAAGATGTTATCGAAAATAGTTTTATCTGGTGACGTGATTATGTCCACAATATCTATGCCTTTTGGCTTCAGAACACGGTGACACCTGTGAATGTTTTAATTGTAATATAAAAACTGATTGACGACAATACTCATCGTTTTTATATAAAAAAATGTTTTTAAGTTTGTGAAAACTAACGAAGCTGGTCGGTAATAAATCTTCTTAAATTTTTCAAGGAACTACTGCTTATAGGTCTCCTCTATAAAAAAATCCTAAGGTATGATAGGTCTGTTTACTGGTAAAACTGAAAATGTTTAGAACTGGCCAGTTAGAAACATTACTAAGGAAAATTTCTTTTAAGTTTCAATTTTAGAACTCTTTGGTAACATAATGTAGTATATTGCATTCATTTGTCATTTGTATTTATGAATTGGGGGCAAATCTATATCTCTTGTTACCCGTGAAAATGAACCTAACGCGAGAAAATTTTCGGTCTATGATTTATTATGACTTTCGATGTAGGATTACTCAGCAACAAGGCTTTGATAGGCTGCGATTAATGAAGCTCCATCTCGTGCCTATTTACTATTGGTTTAACGAGGTTAAACTTGGAGGTAGAGATCTCAATGATGATCCGCATGACGTCTTTTACCAGGGACTACTCAAGATAACATCAGTACTGTACGACGCATGATAGAGCAAGAAAAGAGAGTGACCTATCAGCAGATACGGGCAAGATTAGGCATTGATATGAGTCAATTTCAGAAAATATTACACGAACATTTAGGCGTCAGGAAGCTTTGTAACAGAAGGATTCCCCATACTTTAACCGACGACCAGAAACACCTTCGCATGGACTGGTGTCGCCAAATGTTAATTAAGTTCAACGGCGGTGACTCAAATGCTGTATTTGAGATCGTCACAGGTGATGAAAGCTGGATACATTGCTACAAACCCAAAACCAAAAGACAATTAGCTCAGTGGGCCTCCTTTCGAGGATCAGCCAACTATGGTAAAGAAAGGCATGGAAAAAAGATGATTGCCTCATTCTTTGGTAGGAAACGTCATTTCGTGACATTTGTACTTGAACATGGAAGGACAGTTACTGCAGAGTGGTATGTCATTCGCTGCTTGCCTGATGTCTTGGTAAAAATTCGACAGCAGCGCCCTCGAAGCTGGATCCTCCTTCACCACGACAATGTTTCAGCACACTCCCCAAAACGGACTGTTGAATTTTTGACTATAGTAGGTGTCGAGATAATGAGTCATCCGCCATACAGACCTGACCCGGCGCCGTGCGACTTTCATTTATTCCCAAGAACTAAAGATAAAATTCGAGGTAGTCGCTTTACGAGCCCTGAAGATGCGGTGAAAGCGCATAAAAATGCCAAAGAAGTGACCCCTAACGAAAAATTGGCCCACTGCTGTTCTCAGTAGTTCCATCGAAAGCGACGATATGTAGATAAGAACGGAGATTACTTCGAAAAACAATAAAAGTATTGGCAACTTTCTACATTAAGCCGTTTTGTAATTTTCTAAACATTTTCAGTGTCATTTTAGTCATAATGCATCTCGTGATAGTGTATAAGAATTTCAAGTGACTTTAGTCAGAAACATACTTCTCAATTGCAGCTGCAAAAACTGGAATGCGCATGAGTTGAGTACCCATGCCGGTCCATTGGGATCCCATACCACTATAGACGAACCAGAGAGGACGAACAGCGTTATCGAAGTAATCGCATTTCTCACTTAGAGTCACTGTTTCATTGTCTTCATTTGTGTCTTAAAATTGTTAGTAAAAACTAAAGTTATGTTTTATTTAATAGTGCTTAGAGATTTGTATTATGTTTTACAACAGAATTGTATGAAGTTCAGATTAGGAGAGTTAAGAGGTCATAGTAAAGAATTTAAAGTAAAGTTTGTTTGTTGGGGAAAATGAATTAATGAAAAAAATATTACCAAGAAGCAAAAATCCACGTCCCAAATGTCCGGCGATGGGGGCCTTATGAATATTACGGAAGAGAGCTAGTTCCTCGGGATCCACTGGCCGACTCTTTAGATCGTTGAAAATCTTTCTCACAGAAGAGTCCTGTCTGCCGGATATCGTTACTAGGTGGGGAATGCTGCTTTTGTATCGGAGTATGTTCTGTAGGATAGATAAATAATAGCCAAATAACCACGCGTCAACCGAGTCTCTCTTCATAGGAGTTATTATAGGTTGTTAACCACTGTCGTAATTTTAATTAATTAAAAAAAATAATTAAACTAGGGTTTGATATTTTCATGAATTACAAAACTACTGTTGTAGTTAATAAAAAGTAAAAAGTAAAAGTAGTGGTAAAACGTAGTTTTGTAATTTCTCTAAACACGCAGAGTGTTACGATTTAGTGTCATGGGTGACAAACCCATATTATTATTCATTACAGAAATACATACATTACTCTTACAGGCTATGCTATAAGACAATGTCGGGAAATATAAAATAAAAGTATCGTTATATAATAAAATATCGCTTCTGCGAATTCACACAATATGTCGATAGTGTAGGAGACAGCATTCAGTAGGCGCAACGTCTTTGATAACGGAGATCCGTGCAACATGCTGCTTCTGGTCCTTGGTATCGCAAATAACCTAGGCCTTTGCCGTCGCACATATCCCATAGGTACAAATAAACCCAGTTCTTGGAGCACACTTGGGTTGCACACTACTAAAGACTTTCAGTACATACTAAATATGTGAAATTTAACAATTTATTCGTGAAAAATACATTTAGTTGTTTGTCGTTGGTTATATAGAAAAACGATACATTTAAAATAACTATGAATAAAAATAACAGCGACTTAAAGAAATCTGAAAACCGTATTAATTAATATCAAACCTTTGGTTTATAACGTCCTCTGAGAAGGACGTGGGAATTTGAGCCCGTAACTGAAAAAGTGTTGACTGCAACATAGCCATGATTAGTTGGACAATGATGCGTGATCACTTTAATTCGACCATCACGGATAGCTGGTACGTCATCCCGCGGCATTTCAAGGTTGATGTTCGCTGCGAATTCACCTCTTTCAAAACCCAGTAGCACCTGGAAAGATAGAATAAAGAAAAAGGCACTTCAGATATATTTAAATTATTAAAGTATGTCACAAAGTTCAGTACTTGGAAGACTCAGAATCATGTTTAGACGTATGTGAATCACAGAATACGCTTACATACTAAGACGGATAATTACTCTTCTAACCTTAGTTATAGAAGATATCCCACAAGCTGCCTCACTATAACCAATATTCGACATAACACTGCCGATTGGTAGTGCGTCAGTACGGCCTTCGCAGAAAACTTTATCAATAGCTTCTAGTTCAGCTTCATCAGCTTCCACCATCCCTAAAAATGTCAATTATACGGGTAATATAATGTTAGTTAACGCTGTTAAGACAGATGGGTCAAACCCCCACTTGAACTTGGCCCAGTGGAAATAAAATAGATAGGTTGCCACCAGAAACCTGGGAAGATGAAATAAAAGAGACAGCGGGGATAATAGTAACAAAGAGAGACAAATGGAAGAATTTGGATGAGGCCTTCACTCTATAGGTCTCGTACTAATTTTAAATATATATAATATAATATAATAACATAAACTTAATGTAGTCCTTAGTATAGTATTGGCATACAGGCTATCTTAAATATTTTTAAATATTCAGATATTTAAATGTTAAGTAAGTGATACTGTTTCAAGTCAACTCATCGTAGTTTTACTGCACTATATAAGATAGACTTTATATATACCAGAACCAAACGCTTCAACATATTCGATTTCTTTCGGCGAAACCTTGGCGTCGTTGTAAAACTTCTTCATGAAGTTAACAACCTCTTTTGGGTTACGGTAGAAACCAAACCTAGGACCTTCTTCACCTTCCACAAATGATGTAAATTCTGATCTTACATGCACCAATTCTGCGTATACTCTGTTGAATTTAGTTCATGTTCAATAAAGGTATTTAATTTATATCAAATTTTAAATATATTCATAAATTTTATTTGTATTACCTGACAGCATCTTTCGCTTTTTGTAGGAAGATTATGTTAATCGCATCAGATTTAGCGCATCCGCATCCATTCTGATCAAATGATCTTGTTTTTCCATCCATGGTCAATGGCATGATTCTGCAAAAAAGGTACAAAAAATCATAATAGAACGGATGGTACTAGTTAATCTTTATCGCTGCGGTACCTTCAGACCCATGCAATAATTTCACAGCCTGAATAAACAACTTGAATGCTGCAATTTTTGTACCTTTTCTAACATTTTTTTATTCCTAGCTTTAGTAAATCAAATTTTGGCATCTTTACTATACTGCATAAAACCAGTATTAGCTACTAGGCCTTCAGGGAATGCTGTTAAATGTGTAGATCATCAGAAATGGACCATTTTATGAGTCCTTATAATAATTTATGTTAGCAGAATTATGTTATTTTTATCTTAAAGATTAATGTAAATATTAAATATAATAATGTCATGATATTAAATATAATAAGAGCAGTTAAGATATTTATAATTGATTTGAATACTTATAACTATCTGTATATTTCTCGTATTTGTATCATGCATTTAAAATAATCATTGATGACAAGTTTGAACTTTAAAAATTTATTGTTACTGACAATTATCATAATTGTACGCTAAATAATAATGAAAACTAATTTGTAACAGAATTTGCACACAAAAGACAATTGATAATGTACGTTGAATAATTAACCTAATTAATTCACGTATGCAATTGCATACTAAATTTAGTTTAGAGCCGAAGTTAGCGCTTATGTCTACCGTATATTAAAAACGTTTTGGATTATGACTTGATTCAATAATTCACTGAATCGCCTAACTAATGTTGAATTATGTTTGTGCGTCATCTGCGTTTGTGCGTGTATTAGTTGGCTCACACCGCAAGGATAACTATTATAACGATTATTTATATGTACTTGTATAATCATTAAAACGGTATTTTCTGTGTCTACCCATTACCAGGGAGGACTTAATTTTATATATTAAAGGGTCATAGAGGTGGAACCAACAGTAACTTCAGTAAGTACTTTCTAGAACTATCCCGTTGGACCTAAGCTGCCACTACTGCTCTCAAAAGATTTAATATTTTATTATTACTTACCTTCCATAATGAATAAAAGAATGTGGATGAAAACATAGAACGGAGGCCCCTACGAGAGCGGCCTCACAATCCCCACGTTTGATTGCTTGGTAGGCGAGTTCTAAAGCAACAGAGGAACTGCAGCAGGCCTGGTCCAGAACCATTGACGGTCCTTTGGAGTTCAACCAATACGAGATACGATTCGCGAACATAGCTTTACTGCATCTGCAAGAGTATGAAATCATTAACTAACATTAACCACTCGTTTTATGGAGCATAGAGAATAGTATAGAATATATTTGAGCTTTTAATAACAAACGACAGTTTACAGCTGTTCATAAGCAACCGTAATTTTCGATGTAAGCAACGCTTCGAAAACAAAACAGGCACAAAACAAGAAATAATATAAAAGAAGTTATTTGAAAAACGTTTGCATAAATAGTTTTTTAAAGACCCCTGTTCTACGGGCAAACAGGTCGGAGGTTCACCTAATGTTAAGTGATACCGCCGCCCATGAACAATCTCAATGGCAGAGGGCTAGCGAGTGCGTTAAGGGCCTTTTAAGAATTGGTACGCTCTGTTTTTGAATGACCCTAAGTCGAATTAGTTTGAAAATACTTCAGTGGGCACCTGGTTCCACATAGTAGTGGTGCGCGGCAAGAACTGCCTTAAAAAACGTTCAGTTGTGGAACGACGGACGTCAACGTGGTACGGGTGTTATTTCGTATTCTGTCTCCACTTCCGATGTAAAACTCAGCCGCAGGTATTAATCCGAACAACTCATTTAAACACTATCTATCCATGGTAAGTTCATAAACATTTTTGAAATGCAAAATGGTTAATTTTTTTTTATCATTTTAATATATTCATTGATATACTACAAATCATACTACACTATGACTATGATACATTGAACAGTGAACTTTTCATTTTTTTCTTATATATTAATATTTATTTATTAGTTATATGGATTACAATCAAGTGTACAGTATTCACAATTTTCTTAACTTACAAAGTAATCATAAAAATTATTTACCTTATATGGGAGGAAATATGGGAATAGGTCCCTGTGGCAGTGTACCTTTAACTCTGGCAGTATTTCCTCGCTGTATTGCGATACTGGTTCGTTGAGCGAGGAAAGCACCAGCTCTGGGGTGACCGGTACTATCTACCAGGCGCCAACTTAGATCTTTAATTGGCGCGCTTGTACCCCAAGAGTCTCTACTCCAAAGGAAACAAAATCGAATTTGGAGGAAAGACTCATATATTTCTGCCGTTAAATTTTTTTTCTACCTGCTCTGCGATACCTTTGTACCAAAAGAGATCCAATGGACTGTCGTGCAATCGTGTTAGGGTCTCTTTCCCTCGGTTTCCGGGCAATGTGGCCGATATATTGCAACACTCTTTGGAATCTTTTATTTAAAAATGTACATACCCGGTAATTCCCCAGCCGCCATTTATATTATTGACATAAATACACGACTTCTCAGTCTCCGAAAAAGAGGTCCCAAGGTAGACGCCCACTTTTTTGCCAGAAAGGTATTCACAGTTTACACCTGCAATATATACACTGTGTATAAATAACTTAAAAGCTCAATTGTTTAATTTATAAAATAGTAATTAAAATATGGCGTAGAAATTAAAACAAATAATACAAAAAAACAATGACACGCCCGACGTCAAATCACACTTATATATTATGTAATCCCGTACTGGCACTCACTCAAAGCACAACGTACAACTCATGTATGTCGAAACCATTACGTTTTTGATACACGGGAGTCACAGTTAGCTAAATCTACAAAACTATAACATTCATAATAATGAGTTTGAACTTATGTCAAAAAGAATCAATAATAGTGTTGAGTCACAATTTCTTTTTAAATCAGATAGGGTGTAAATTTTAGGTATAAGCAAGTGTTGACCTAGTAGCTTCAGCGTACGACTCTCATGAGGTTGTTTGTAGGTTCGATCGCCAGCTGTGCACCAAAGGACTTTATTTCCAATGGAGTTTGTCTGTGCGCATTTAACGCTCACACGTATAGGAAAACATCGTGTGGACACCGGCATGCCTTAGATGAGTCGACAGCCTGTGTTACCACTGGGTTTTAGATTTAAATTTTTATAATACACTACGACTTGTAGGAATCAACAGGAGAAGTATCGTATTAAAGTAATACCTGCATCGTAAATAGCCTGGTACGATTGTTCCAAGATCTTTCTAGACATGCAATCCATGGAATTGGCCTGGCGATAATGCACCCTAAAGAACTGAGCATCGAAGTGTTCTATGTCGGGTGCTTTGCCAATGTAGTCAGTTATTTCTGGATGATTGTATTCCCAACGCGGATTTTCGGCGGATATAGGGTTGACCTGGAAAACAATTTTACATGTATTTGTCATATTTACATATCAAGACACCCCCCACAGGTCTTGTACTTTGAGTTTATTAAGCAGCTTGTGAGCGGGATATCGTGGTAAGACAACTTCTTTAACATGCCCCAGGATAAATTTTGATCAAGTAAAACCCCCAATTTTTTAGTTAGTAGATTATGTGCTCTGCTCTCTGTCTGCTCTTAGTTAGTAGATTATGTGCCTTGTGGGAGATCATCGAGACTTGACTGAACGCAGATTTGAAGATCATCGGCGTATAAATTTAGTTAGTTAAATAAATATAACAAAATAAACACCTTATTGTATAGCAGATCCGAGAGCTCCTTTACACTGTGACAGCCAGGGTAGAGTCCTGACATACCAGAGATGACAACCGCATCGTCAAGACCGGCCTCACACTCATCTTTCTTTGAACCGACGAAATCTTGAGGTTTAGGCGCCATCTATGCAACAGAAACCGCCATGGTCTATATGAAAATGGTACATTATAATATATAAAAACATTATTTTTTAAATAAAACAGTTTTAATTATGTGTCATACTTAACCTTTATTGTATATGGATTGTTCATTAACCAAATTCAATTGCAAATCTCAGGCAATTTAAATAAATTACTATAATTGTTTTTCACAATAACATTGTAAACTCGTAAAAACGCTGGTCATTCGACTAAGCAATCAATTACTTAATTACTTGGTCATATGATGAAGGAATCGTAAGACGTCTCAGACCTTTAAAATCTACTGCGTGTATAAGACACATGAACTGAACACATCCCAATAAGAAAAATGATTAAAAACAGATACAAAAATCTGGCTTCAGAACCTAGACTGTTCTTTATAAACGATCTATTTAAAATTAGCCCACTATTAGTTACACACGATTTATAAAATGCTTCCGCGTTCACACCATAGTGGTAAATCACTTATTACTTACTAAAGACAAATTTCGTACAATTAATTTGCTTACGTAGCACTAACTAATAAAAAAAGTACATTGAGTCACTTATATTAACAATAAATTATAATAAATGTCAATAGGTTCGTAAATTTGAATTTTATTCGAGATTGATATATTATTAGATACAGGGTGCTTAGATATATATTATAATAAAAAATACAGACTATAATGCAACAATTTTATACAGAAAGATTATAACATACATAGATAAAAAGTACTATTTAAGATCAATCCTTTTTTAATGTGTCTTATTTGTAGTTATCCATTTTTAATTACTATAGTAACTATAATGTGGGTTAAGAATCCTATAAATATTGTATATTTGTGTGGTGGAAATAAAATTATAAACGTGGTAAGTGACATACAGATTGCAAATATACCAGAGGTAGAAACCATTTTGTCGCAACACAGGGACGAGGCAGGCGTCAATTTGAAGTGATTCAGGGCATAAACAGATGCTAGTGTTTGGCGAAGGATAAACATTAATCACTAGCTTCCTTAGCCCTCACTGTATCGTATTTAACCATATGCTGACCTAAGCTAGTAGTAATATTATTACTTTTTATTACTTACGGAAACTTCTTTTCGCCCTTATGTTTTTTACTAAGCCAATTTTTGTAGCAGCTACATACGGAACATTTGCTTTACTACTTCATAGAGATTGTTCACGTTCAATAAATGTCGCCATAAAAGTCGGTCTTTGTCGGCATTTTCAGAACCGTCGAGATTTCCGTATAGCATTCCTTTTTTGTTATCGATTATACCATATAATTGGTAATAATTATTTCGATACTCACTTTATACTAATTCATCAGGGTTGATGAATTGATGACGACGACGTTTTTGTATCCCATAATTTTGTAGGTTCTCTCAATATCCGTAGCGCTGATGTAGCAAGTTTGGTATCACATATACCATGCGATACAATAATTATTTACGTAATGCAATTTAAAAATAGAACGCAAGAACAGACTATCTTCCATTTATTAGAGACTGACATGTCTTAGTTAACCTGTATAAAAAATAAAAATAAATTATTAAAGTCAGTATTGGATGTTATGGAATGTCGTCACAGGTCTTTGTCAGATTACAGCTGTGTATCTTACATCTAAGGACTATATTTAACTATTGTTAAAACCTCACAATTCGGCCTAAACTTTTGTTACAATTTAATTAGATATTTTTAAATAAAATTGCTAACAAATATTTTGATATTATGCGATACAATAATTATTTACGTAATGCAATTTAAAAATAGAACGCAAGAACAGACTATCTTCCATTTATTAGAGACTGACATGTCTTAGTTAACCTGTATAAAAAATAAAAATAAATTATTAAAGTCAGTATTGGATGTTATGGAATGTCGTCACAGGTCTTTGTCAGATTACAGCTGTGTATCTTACATCTAAGGACTATATTTAACTATTGTTAAAACCTCACAATTCGGCCTAAACTTTTGTTACAATTTAATTAGATATTTTTAAATAAAATTGCTAACAAATATTTTGATATTTTATAAAACGCTTTGCAACAGCCACTAACGATATTTACACTTACAAAACAATTTAGGAATAGGTATAACGTTTATAAAGTTCAAAAGGCCAAACCCTGAAACATAAGTTACAAAGTATATCGTAGTCAAAGCAGCGTATTTAGTTGCTTTGGGATGTTAATTAAATGGAAAAAAACGTTTAGTATATCGAAGTCAACAAGTACACTACCGAAAACAACCCGTAGACATATTCCAGAAACATCTACTCTTTAGGGGATCAGGTAAATCTAAGTAAGTAATTTAGTTGTGAATTAAATTTGATAAAAATTGTTTTATAGTGCTTGCCTATACTAAAAAGGTTGTCTAGTGAGTACTAAACAAGTGATATAATTTTTTTTTATATTTGTTACGTCGAATGAATAAAATTTGTTTAAGAATTAATATTTATTATCGAAGAGGTCACCGCCGAATCTTTATTGAACTTTTTTCCTAAACCTATAGATACAGTAAAACCCGCTTAAGACGATTATTTTATTTATTTATTGTTGTATAAGTGTTCTTAATATAAAGGTAGTTGATGTGGTGGAAACACAAACTGTGCACAGTTTTTCTATCCACCAGGACGTCGAACATAATTAAATCATTAACACACATATATATATACTAAGGCCAGTGACATATAAACTGTAAATTTATAACAATCAAACCATTCAAACGATTTAAAATTGCACGTAAAACGTCATAAACACATCTAAACACTGACGCGCATAGATAGCCGATGCAAGAAACCTGTTCTTGTCGAGAATTCTCATTCACATACAGGATGAGTTCCTATATTCGAATATATATATATATATATATATTTTAATGACGTATATGGCATAATTTATGTTATGCATAATTTATAATTGTTTGACTTATGTAGTATTTTTTTAATTTAAATTTAATATTGTTTCTTGTTATATTCGTAAGAAGTGTAGCTGGTATCGAGTTTATTAAATTTGGAATAATGTAATCTAATGTTTTTTTCCCATATAAATTATTGTATTTGGGTAATAGAAATTCGTTTTTTAATTTTCTACGTGTTGAGTAGTGATAGTGAGTTTTAATTGTTTTGAGGTAATTTTCTGTAAAGTAGTTTTCATTTAATAATCCTAGTTGTACTTTCTCGTGTATAGGTATAATTTTGAAAAATGCAAATAGCTTTCTGTAGTCCGCTTTATATTGTGATTTTAATTTTAAGGGAGTAATTGTTTTTAAAATACGTATTTGTATTGCAAATATTTGATTTAGATAAGTTTTGCATGTTCTCCCATAGCTTGTAAGTCCATATGTTATAATGGATTCGGCTAGTGCTTTGTATAATAGTAGCAGAGTTTTAAGTGGTATTTTATTTTTTATTAAAGTGAATTTGGCAAGTATCGCTCTTAGCCTATCACAGACAGAATTAATGTGCATTTTCCAGGACATTCGGTCATCTATTGTAAGCCCCAGGTACTTATGGTTATGAACTAATTCTAAGGCGTTGCAGTTGCAGCTATTGGGGTACAAGTTATAAGAATGTGCACATGTGTGGTTGTGTAAGATTAAGATGGGTGTACGTGAATTTAGATTGTGACTGGATCGGATATGCATGAACTTTGTTTTGTTAGGATTTAGTACAAGTCCTACGTCGTGGGACCATTTAGCCAATGTATCGAAATCAGATTGTAGCTTTGTTTCTGCTTCTTGGATGTTAGGCCCTGCAGCTACTAGGCATGTATCATCTGCAAATTGGAATATCTGACAATACTTTATTATGTTAGGTAATGTGTTAACATAGGTAAGGTAGTGTAAAGGCCCAATGACTGAGCCCTGAGCCGTACCTTCTGTAATAGATATTGGAAAACTTTCTTCGTTGCACACTTTAACACGATAAGTTCTGTCTTGCAGATAGTTTTCACACCACTTGAGTAGGTTTCCTCGTACTCCGCAGTCATTTAAGTTCTGCAGGATTACGCTGTGCTTTAATGTGTCGAATGCCTTACTGTAGTCAATAAACACTATTAGAACATGATCTTTTTTATTTAAATGTTTATAAATGTGGTCTGTGAATGCGGATAGCAATTGTGTGGTATTTTTATTTGGTTGGATTACTCAGACGATTTACCAAAAATGGGTCTTAAGCGAGAAAGCGTATTATGCGGGATATGGAAAATCATACGTACTACATATTATTATATATAGGTATTAAATTATACATTTATAAATTATATTAAATACGTAGTGTTATTATAATTAAGTAAATTTTTTAAAATAATCACTTATTTTGGTTTGACAGACAGCTACATAGCGTCTTAAACGATTAACAGCGGATAATGCCTGGGCATTTGACCGGACCAAACCGGAGTTGACTCATCTTCGTCTCATCATTATCACTTAGGGCCTCGTTTTGTGATTGAATTTCGTACGGTACTACATTGTCATCAATGGAAGAATATCCAGGAAAACCCTGCAGTATCTCGGGTTCTTCACGAGCGGGTGGGGGGGGGCTTTGCCTTTCTGGGGGCTCTCGTTAGAGCGCTCGGTTAGACCACTCGACTCGGGCTCGGGCGTATTAAACGGGATGATGAATCGCATTAAGCCTTAAGAAATCTATGAAAATAAGTCTCAAGTTGCAATTAAAATCGTGTGTTTGTTTGTTGTGACGCATTACTCCGAAATGATAATATTATGTGGTTAAATGATAATTACAAGCGGCGGCCTAGATGGAGTTGATCGTTTACTATGAATAATTGTTGCCACATAGAAATTCTAAATTATTATCTCTACTGTCAACTATCGTTTAAAATTAGCGGTTGACCAGAAATTGCCAAAATTAACATAAGTGTTGTGTTCCAGTAGGACCTGGCCATACGTCTGTAGTGAAACAAACTCCGGGAGCTTAATGGGCAACAAGTGAAAATGGTGAAAATCGATTATTAGAGTTTTCTGCCAATCAAAATCAAAACCTATGAGGCTTTTAAAACAATAAAAATCAATGGCGCTACAATCTTTTTAGGTCTGGGCCTCAGATTACAATATCTCTTTCATAATCGTTTGTTAATCAAATAGGCAAGTAGGTGATCAGCCTTCTGTGCCTGACGAACGCCGTCGACTTTTTGGGTCTAAGACAAGCCGGCCACATCATTACATGGCACATAGAAAGAAAATCCATTGGTGTACAGCCGGGGATCGAACCTACGACCTCAGGGATGAAAGTCACACGCTGAAGCAACTAGGATGTAATATCTGATTTAACATGTGATGAGGAGCATGATATTATATAAGGGTTGCAGGTGGTTATAAACATTTTGTAAAAAGAGGACAAAATCTTGGCGATTTAAAGATTACGATACTTATTTTTATTTGTACTAAATAAAAATAAGTAATTCTAATAAGTATGCCAGCTGCATCCAACTTAACCAGCCGTTAATATAATATCAATCGACCATCTCGTGAGCAGTCTTCCTCTGTATCGTTCCCCATTTTTTCTTTCCCTATTCGTGTATGTACAAAATGACGTTCGGTATTTTAAGTTTTCTCATCAATCAAGCAGACGTAATTAGATTTCATATGTATAGATTTAGAAGTGTTTGCTTGTGTTATACATAGCTTTACGAATTTCAGTCGACGACAGTAAACGTCGTGGACGCTGAGAAGAAAGCATAATTTCATAAAGTAACAAGCAGGATCGTAAGGAAACGATCACAGACGCTGATTTTATTCATTTTTCAATAAGGAATAAACTTATTAATAAGACTTTCACATTGTGCACAGTGATGTGTCTTTAAATCCTTAAGATTTGCTAGCGTTGACTTGATAACATGACCTAGTACAGATCAACCAAGATCAAGATGAATCAAAACTAATACGCTAATTATACAAGGAACGAAAAAGTTATCACTGAGGAAGGTAATAGGTTTAGCTTATAAGATCAGCCAAAACACAAACGCCTCTTAGAATGAAAGGGAAAAAGTTACTTCACTACTAAATTAGAATATGAATTTTAAATAAAAAGAAATTCAGTTCAGAAGTTATATGATAGCATAAAAATTACTTGACATGGAAAAATCTTTGTAAATGATATTTCAAACCTACCTTGTTCATTCTTAATATAAGGACTGAATGTACGGTAAGGAGTTTTAATTTTTATACATATAAAACATGGATTGAAGTTAATATGGTGTTTGTTGCCATGGTTACGATATTTGTTTTTATATAAAGATAATGGTATATCACATATTAACACATATCTAATTATCTAATTTATTTAGATAAATAGATTATTATCTAGTTGGTTTCAATAGTTTCTGTTTTAAAATAATATTCAGTATCATGTGTATTTGCGTTTATTATATATAAATAATGAATATAAATTCCACATTAAGTTTCACTACCTTGGTTAATTATAAATTATGTATACATTTATTCCCCTTTATTTAAACCACCAAATGTTTTATTTCTACTTCATGTTAATAATCTTCACCTGAATTAGCCTTGCAACTGTAGGTAAAGCAAAGATTAGCTTTATTAAAAGCTTTCAGAATTTTCTCCTCTAAATGCCTATTAACGATTGCCGTGCACTGCAAATCTTTAGTCACATTGGCCAAAGATGTATTTAGATTATAAACAATCACAGGTTGTTCAGAATAGTTCTGGTAGGAATCGCAGGATTCAACTGACACTCTGGACTTAAGGAATATGACCTGAGATTTAAGGGGTGTAACTTGAACTTTGCACTGTCGGATTTGGTTTATACGGCCATATGCGCACAAGACGTATTCTCGGCTGTATTGCAAAGATGAAGTCACTTTTCCCTTAAGATATTTGATATATGAAGATACTTTTTCCTCCCAGGTGCCTTTTAGCTGAACGTTGGAACTATCATTGCCTAAGTTCATACGTAGCATGTGTTGTATTAATTCATTCTGCAGTTCTTCTTCGCTCTTAAATTGGTTAAGAATATAATTGACTTCTGCCAGAACATCTTTAGGAGCTCCACCCAAACAGAATACAGTTCCCTCGAGACCTAATAAAAAACGTTTTTTAAGGCTCTCATAAGTAAATATTGTGATGGTCTGATGCAAATATTTCGATGTGTAGAGTGTTTTTATCAAATACATCAAGAATTGTTTTAATTAAACTTATGTATTTGCAAGGTACATCATACAGAAATAAAATTAGTGTTTACCATATTCCTCGAGAATTTTAGCCATTTCTAACGCCACTATGACACCAGTCTCATATCCCAAGAGATAAAAGTGACCGACAGTACCAGTTCTTTTCATCAAAACCTAAAAATACGATAGTAGTGAGTAGAAAACATGAAAAAATATTCCTTCCTAAAAAAACTAGAGTTAGGATTTTTTATTCAGACAAGACGGCATGGAGTAGACTGAACACAGCTGTATCAGATAGTCGACCCGTTCATACCTTAGCAAATCTAGCTGCTAACTCCTGAGGTGTTTCATCTGGATGCGACAAGCCAGGTTGGAGTACTAATGCTAATAACTTTAGTCTCTCACATAAAAGCGTGAATCTTCCATTGTGTCCTTCCAGACCTGGTACCACGCATAAGAACTTTTGATTTACGTCAAATTCTTCATGCCCCTGTGTTGTTAAAAAATACTTAAATATTAGTTCATACTTTGTCTATCATGAACTGAAGAATCGATGTTTTCATGGAACGGTCAGTTTATGCTGATCATATCGCTGAATCGATATTTAACGAAATTTCAAAGTTTAGCCATATTTTTAGTGTAAAATTCAATATGACTTTGAAATACAAGTCTTTTAACGTCATTAACAATTAATAATTTACCATATTTATCGATTTCATTAATGTGGGAAGAACGACCATTTCCGTAGTGCCATGAAGTTCATCAGCTTCTATGGGCGAGTAAAAGCTTGCAAATCCTTCGACATCCGTAAATGTCGAATTTATAAGACTTTCTTCAAGTTTTTTAATCCTGAAAAAAGCTCCATATAATGTTTCTAAAGGAGACAGGAATCATAATAAGGGAACAGAACATACTGGCTTATGGTAAGATCTGGTATCTCCTCTTCAGACAGAACGATGTGATACTTATCGCGCAAGTGAGCTCTTACTGGTATGAGTGCGATTGAGTCCTTGCAGAGCTCCTTAAGAGTGAGTGTATTCACAAGATTTTTTGGTAGACAAAATTCTGAAAACAAAGTATCATCTGTACCGACGCAATATTTTCTGAACGTTTTCGTAACCCACATCAAACATAATTCTTCCATTTGTTTATGACCTAAGTGGCGTTCAGTTATTGGTATATGCGAATAATGAACACAAGCACTCAAAGAAGCAAAAAACTTACTAGCAATATTAGCGATATCTTCTAACAAAGAGTTCTCCTCAGGAAGCTCATATACAATTACCACAGGTTCTTCAGATTTCAAACCTTGTTCCAGTACTTTTAGCATTGGCTTTATTGATAATGCACCTTGCACCTACAGAATATGTTCAAAATCATAAATAGTACAATTATATTATATATATATACAATTTGTCCAAACCGCAAGACCCTTACTGCTAATATGATTTGAAGTATGTTGAAGAATAAAAACACATACAAATTGAAGCGACGTTTCTGTTGTTCGTTCGAAAATTCTATACTATCTATATACTAAATTCTATACTTAACTGAATTTATTTATTTATTAATAGTATTACAAGTTTCCATTTAAAAGCAGTGTTAGCCTAGCAGCTTCAGCGTGCGACTCTCATCTCTCTCTCTCTGAGGTTGGACGGTGAAGGAAAACAACGTGGGGAAACCGGCTTGCCTTAGACTCAAAAAACGACGGCGTGTGTCATGCACATGAGGCTGATCAGCTACTTGATTATTAAATTGGGAAATGATCATGAAACAGATACAAAAATGTGAAGCCCAGATCCAATTAGGTTGTAGGACCACAAAATTTTTTTTTTATTGATATTGTGAGTTTCGTAGGTAAACTTACCGTTTCAAGTGCTGGTGATTTGATAATTGTCAAGTTTCGATAATGCTCAATTGGTGATCTTACTTCGTCATTACTGATACGATTACCCACATCAATAACGGCAAGGTGTCTGCGTTCAATAAAAAATCGCATTATGAAGATTATTTACATAATTTCTTTTGTTTAAATAAGAATATGGAGAAGAAATCGAAATCCTGTAACTGTCCGATAGACCTATAGAGTATCATAATATAATGCTTATCACCAACGAGAGTATTTAAATCGATAACTCAGATGCGTTTAAATAAAATTATGCAAACAAAGGCGCAACCCCTTCCGCCTTCTACTGAGACCGCGTTAAAAATGGAAGACATACAAATTTACAAGAGCGCAAGATTATTGAAAGAGCCAGTTCCTATCACCGTTGCGTCCATGTGCAACGTATGCTCTGCACCATAGGTTAAGCCACCTCTACATGAACAAATCACTTACTTGAGATTTGGTACTATGTTTTCCACGAGTGATACTAAATTGTTTAAATACGTAGTAACATCAGTGTTCTTCTGTTGTTTACAGACAATCGTGTATATAACCTCGATTTTTCCCAAAACCCTACTTTTTTTAATGAGAATATCACAATAGTTTTTGTTCCAGAGCCCTTGTCTGTCGATTACTGAGTGCACTCCAGCCCTTCTCCACGATCTGGAAACAAGCGTTTTTGTCAATATAAAATTATGCAAGCTGTATTTTACATCTCTTTCTGGTGTAGATACTTATGAAAAAGAATCCTATTTGTGATTATTATTTTAGATTATTATTGATAAGATGAAAGATTCTATTTGTCTATCGTAATTAATATATTTAAATAATGTTTTACAAAGTTTTACCTCTGTTTAACTAGGAACGCGTTAGTATAAGGTGCCTGAATGTAAAGTTGCTTAGCACCTTGTGCGACCAGTCTATCAGCAAGCTGGATCGCCAATACATCGTCGTCTGATATGATCAAATTGCATGATTCTGGTGATATTTGGAGCCTGAAAAATTTAAAATACGTAACTATAGATTTGATAATGTAAAAAATAAAAAAAATAGAGATATAGTATTTATTGATACCTTGGTTTAACATCAGGAATGGGTTGTTGCATGTCAAGAAGCACTCGTCCGCGATGTCTACTTGCAGCCAATAGACGGAAGGCGCGAGAGACGTCACTGGGCGGGAACGATACACGGGACAGAGGACGTACGTAGCCACGCGCTATTCCTTCGCTTACGAGCACTTGCAATCGCTAGAAATATTATGACAACAACTAGTAAATATGACAGTAACCTTTCCACCAGTAATGATCAAGCATAGGCGAAGTCAGGTATGAGACTGAATCTATTTCTTATAAGGAATAAAACTCACGACCTGTTGTTGAGTGTTATCGCTGCTCATGAACACTAACACCGCCTACAGTCTCGGGAATCGACGAATTGTTAAGTTACATTTCAAATAAAAATAAAAATGTACAATATTTCATTTAAATTTTAAAATATGATCAAAGTTCTACTACGTAACTTCATTATAATATAGACAATATCGTACATTTTAATCTAAAATTCAGTAAATGCAATAGGTATATATAGGTAAGTTAAATAATTTGTTAAAATTTACCTTCATATCATTGTCATTCTCGAAAATCCCGCGTAGATCAATAGTGGCATAAGAGCGGCATTTAGTAAAGTGATGCATTCCCAGGAAAAAGTTTTCATGCTCGTGTAATAGACTAGCATCGTAATAGACTCCATATTCGCTTAGACATCTAATTGAGATCTGGAAATATACGAAATGTTTTTGTCGGGCTTTTATTTGGATAAGGCTCAAAGATGCAATAGCCAAATCAAATTTAATAAATGAAATGTCAAGAGAAAATGAATTTCAAATTCAATATTCTGATTGATGTTATCTTATTTCAGGATATTTTATTTAATGGTGGTCTTATTTTGGACCAAACCACAGTTAATTTGAAGGATGACTGTAAAAGATTATACACGTACATTTTTTAGCTCCTTATTTGCGCAGCTGATGATGATTTCGCAACCCCTACCGTTCGTAGCTGACATCACCATGTCTCCAAAGGTGTGGTCGCGGGAGTTACCGATATGGTCCTCTGGAAAAAAATAATATTGGCAAATAAATTCGCGCTCCAGTATAATTTCTGTTACTTAAAGTTTTTTAAGTTCTTTAAATGCTGTTGTTGTTTGATTGGTTCATTTTGCTAAATCGTTCTTGTGTTAATAAATAGATAAATTAATGGACCTACAACCTTTTTAGGCCTGGGCCTCAGATTTATCTGTTTCATGATCATTTGTTAATCTAATCGACAAGAAGGTGATTAGCCTTCTGTGCCTGACGCACGCCGTCAACTTTTTGAGTCTAAGGCAATCCAATTTCGTCACGATTCACGGTTTTCCTTCACCGTTAGAGCAATGTTGAATGTGCACATAGAAAGTCCATTGGTGCACAGCTAGGGGCTAACCTACAACCTCAGGGATGAGAGTCGCACACTGAAGCCGCTAGGACAACACTGCTCTGGTCAACGGTTTTGGGTTAATACTTTGAAAATACCTTTCAACTGAGGGAAGAGTTTTCTAACGAATTGCTTCTTCGTCTGGTCGCTGACCGTGGTAAAGACTTCACAGTTAAAAGCGAGTGCAATGGAGATTGCAGCTTGACCTAATGCTCCGGTTCCACCATGAACTAGAATTCTCATACGAGGTACTAAGCTACTCCTGCTGGTCTAGAAGTTAACAATGATTTTAGTGACATTTTATACGGGTTTTATATATACAAAACACATTAAAGGACTAAAACATAACATGTCCTCTTGCTATTACTGTAACTACTTAGTATTATTGAGGTTAATGTTTTTCTATTTTTTCCATACTAGCAGAAGTATAAGTTACTGGACTAAAAATAATATGCCTAAAAAAGTTTAGTGAACATTTTAGATAAATATCACGTTTAGACAGTCATCTCACTAAGAACATGAAGTGGTACCAAACATAATGATAATTAATAATGAGATAGATAATAATGCGATTAGGATATATTTGATTTATCCTAGTCATCGCATTTCTTGAATTGTGATACAATTAAATTAGACTTGTACAGTACCCCAAAGCACCTACCAAGCAGTAGAAGGCCAAACAATAGGCCAAAGGCACGGTAGCGGCATCCTCAAGGGTCCAATGCGCAGGCACAGGCCACAATTGCTCACTCTTGGCTCGCACCATAGTACTCACGGAACCCGATTTAATAATACCCATAACGCGGACTCCACTGAAACATATGTCTATAATGAACGACAAGAAAGCAGAATAATTCAAAGGATATAATAAACAAGCAGCTAGTGTGTAATTATAGGGTTTAACATTCGAAAATTGCTACATAAAATGGATCAAAATCATCAGGCTTTTTGTCGACACAACCCGTTTAAGGTCTATACTCTTCCAACTGTAACAGAGTGTTATGTACGTACTGGAAAGCAAAAGGGAGGCTGGCAAATAAGAAGATGGGAGGACGATATAAAAAAGGGATCGGGTCCAATGTGGATTCTAGAGAACTCCTTGGACAAATTTAGAAGAGGCCTTTGTCGAATGACAGGCTGTGATTGTGAATAAATATTACTTATATAAACAACATACTTTTCAGTCACACCACTAAAGTCCATTCCAAACGTTAGGTCCGAATGGAAATCAACAGGTATCGCTCCCATGCTCCTCTTTGCATCGAGGCTATTCAACGTTGAATAGTGTACCTATAAACAATAAATTAAAATTATTTATTTAAATTACTAAACTTTTGTAACAAAATGAAGTATTTTAGATTTAAATCATCGTACTACATCTGAACTTTTAATTTGATTTTATTGAGATTTTTTACGATAAAAGGCAGTGAGTTTGATTTAGGACAGTTAAGTCCATACCTTTACATCAATCCCTGCTCCCGAAAGCTCAGGCGCTTCAACCCAGGTCAATGAATCGATATCTCCAATGTTAGAGGTTTGGAGTATTGCATTTCTCGTGCATTGCGCTTGACTTCCTACGGGCAGGTAGTAGTTGCCTCCCAAGACACCCTAGAGGATCGAAACAAATCAAATAGAGATTATAGTAAGATTATAGTTATAGTGGTTTTTATTACACGCAGTGTGCTGTTTGTCACCTCTCTGATAATATATCCAATTACAGCAATGGAAGATGAGGATTCTCTAGATTGTCAAGAGATTGCAAATAGTGAGGGAGGATTATGATAATTTATAATAATAGCATAATAAATCAATAAAAACTTACGTGATACAATGTATTGAAAGTTAAATTTAGAGATGGTAAATTTCTCAAACACTCTTCATTCAAAGTTTGGTTTAGCTCAATCAAGTATATATTGTTATCGTTTCCGACGCCCACTTTCTGCCGTGTTTGTACAAACTGTTTCAACTCTGAGATGCATGGATGTGTGGATACAATATTGAGGTTATGTTTTGGAGGAAGTTGGGAAAGCCTGGTGTTCAATAAAGCAATATCCTTAGTAGACTCAACAGCAATTGTGCTAGAATTGGAACAGGATGGGGTTGGGCGCCAACGTAGCAGTTGGACTTTAGCATTAGAAATGTTGTGCATTGACAATGGGCTGTAGAGAGAAGCCAGTCTTTGTTTTGGTTCAGATAACTCTTTGTTTATGATAAAGAAACCACGTGGAAGGATGTTATGTAGGGTTTCTGTAAGCTGAAAACAAAACACATCTGAATCACATCTTTTTACTATCGTACTATCTATAGATTATTAAAGAGTTTGTTTTTGTATCTCTATAAAAATTAATAAATACATTTGACTTTTTTAAAAGTTATTTTTATTAATGCTTTAGTAAGATCTCTAACTAAGCTCACTCGTAAAACTACTAAAATAGTATTTAACGGTAATTAATGATATTTTGGTTTCCCCAAACTTAAATTTCTAACAACTTTAAAAATACTTACAGATTCTTGGATCGATAGGTCACATAGAAGCAATACATGAAATTGGTTTTCAATATTGGTGAGTTTGTTAAGAGCACTCTTTTCTACACATGCAAGGTTTACTTTGACACCCGGAATCTCTCGTGGAATGGCTTTTAATTGAACAAAATTATGGCTGGCCTGGTTAACAACTAATGCATGTATTGTGCTTTTGTTTAGATTTTCAGCTATCATTTGGAAGAACACCGAAAGCGCGGATGTTTCCTGTAATAAATGTGATTTTTTTATACGTATTGCTTATACGATATAAAATTGCTCTCAACGTAGAACGGAAGTTTCGGTTTAATTTTATATACAAATATAAATTAAGGTCCATAAATTTCTAAAAATTATTTATCTTATGGGGATATTATTATATCTCTTCACATTTATTAAATAGGATAAAAAACTCACATTACTTAGTCCCTCAGGAAAATGAGGCACACATTTGTTCACTTTTAAAGAAACATTCCCGTTGCTCACCGGGAGAGAACGGAATCTGACATTATGAAGTGATACTCCAGGACACCTGGTAAATTAAACATTTTTTTTCTCTAAGAGTAAGGTTCTATTATTACATTACACAGTTCGGATTTGGCAAGTTGGTCTAGGCGTAATCTTCTGTGCTTTGAATAATTATTGAAACCAAAATTAGGGCCTTTCATTCCTTTTCTTATAGAACAGAACTCATCAGCATCAGACTTAATATCAAGTCATACCGCCTCCCCCCCCCCCCCATGGACACACTTAATGCCAGAGGGCTCGCAAGTGCGTTGCCGTTTTAAGAATTGATATGCTTTTTTCTTGAAGGACCTTGTTCATTACGTTCATTTAAGTAATATAAGCGAGAATGATAGAGATAAAGTAGAAGAAGAAATAAATCACTATAATTCTTACCAGGAAACGTCAAGGATTTCCGAAACATAACCATCGACAAGAACTGCATTGTTATTATCATTATCCATCTCGATATTCAATAGTTCTCTTACATTCAGGTCAATTTGACGGATATAATCCAATTCAGAAGCATCCTGACTTTGCTGTAGCATAGTTAATTGAAGTAAACCATCAATCAGCGTCACCCAATTCTTGTCCCAGAGTATTTTAGCTTGATTCAAGGATGTGGACGCATTTTTGATGCTTAAAAAATCTCCGCTGTAGGTAAAATATCATAAAATATTAAAAAATCTGAAATTCTTATGATAAATATGGGGATTAATATAATTACATACTTATTATTTATGTTAATACATAAAGCAATTTTGGTTTAACCTTTGTGGTATTAAAAATTAATAAATCAATAATTATTCCTTACGAGAAATTATATTCTTTGGTCTTCAATAGCTTGGAGACATCCTCCGACGTTAAAATTAATTCTTCATCAGTTTCTGTTGGGAGTTTTACCACCCCTCTTTCATATTTCCGAATTATGTTCCCTGATAAAATTTCTGAATTTTCTGTAGTTACCTGAAGGATAACAAAAATTAGACGTAAATACATGCCACGTACTATAAGCGCTTCCACCTCCTTCAGTTAATTATAATGGGTAAAATCCAGGATAAACGGCGTGTTGGTAGAAGAATCCATGGCTTCGAAACCCTAACGTTTGGACGAGTGTTGCGACTGGGGAAGAGTTTCTGCATCTGGCAGAGGATATGACACGCTTCAAGATACTGACGGCCAACCTCCAGTAATGAAGAGGCATTAAAAGGAGACAGGTCACATAAAAACTTCAAAACTGTACTCACCTCAAACTTTCCAGTACCACGATGTAAATTGACATTAAGGCGTAACGGATGCTGCTCGTGCAACAAAGGTTGTACTTTGAAGTGGACTTCCTGGAATCTTACTGATATATGCTTTCGCTCCTTGCCATATACCATAGATAGAGTGTCCCACACGCACATTAGTGCTCCCGCATATGGGTACACGTTTACACCTACAAAATCAAATTTTATGATTTATGGGTATTACAATTTTGTGACGAATCGAGGTTAATAACAATAAAAAAATTATATGTCGTTTATTTGAAAAGAAATTGGTACATTCAGATTTATGAATTATAAAAAAACGCACAATCAGCCATATAAAATAGGCATGCAAATGTCATATTAATTATGATAGTGACATAATAATAAATAAAGTTACGTTATTTATAATTGTTGTCCAAGATTATAGAGCACAATCAGCCATATAAAAGTAGGCATGCATCTCATAATATTAACCATATTAATACTATAATAATAAAAACAGTTAAGTTATTCATAATTGTTGTCCAAGCTTAGATTGCACAATCAGCCACATAAAAATAGGCATGCATTTCATATAAATTATCATAATGACATAATAATAAAAACAGTTAAGTTATTTATAATTGTTTCAAAGCTTCTGGTGTGTAAAAACTCTCCCTCGCTATAAAGGCCTTTAAAAATTTACACAAACCTTTCACAACATGCCCTCGGAGGTATTTATGTTCGTCGTCATGTATGGAAATAACAAAACGGCACGCGGCAGCATTCTTACGATCTTCCATCTTGAATAGGGGTAGGGGCCTAGTGCAGTTGTTTATAGAATCAAATTAAATGTTTATCAATTAAATATTAAATTATTGCCATTAGTGAGCATATCTAGTGCGTTACGAATCGTAGTCAATAAGAGAAAAATAAAACTTACCAAGTTTCAGATTGTGCCCACTCAACATGGTGTGCGAGCATAGGGGTGCCAGTGGATACAGGAAACACTATTTTGGGATATAATTCTTGAATCTTAGGGTTGTAGCCTTCCATATAAATCCTGTTAATATATGGATATATAATATACAAATTACCATTATTACTTTAGTATTTCTTCTGAGTTGGTGTTCGATATTTAAAATAACTAGCCGGTATTTTTAATTGTTGTTTTTGTTGTGCTTGTTTTTTTTTACAAAATATACACACACATAAAATATTGTTACGAGCTAGGGGATCGGATAGAAAATGCCGTGGATTTATTCAAGGGTTTATTTCTTGAAAAATCAATGACGAATTTATGAGCACAAATTAATTGTAGAAATGCACTTATAACACACACAAAACAATCACCTATTACTTCACTTATGTACACTTCACACAGTACTTTATCACTTGTAATCACGAGATCGCACTTTAGGCTCGCTTATATATCCCTGGGAGAGAGAACTCTCGAGAACTCTCTAGGCGGGCTTGCTACTGAGTAGCGATTGCACAATTCTAGAACGTCCGCACTCTTTGTCTCTTTCACACGTTGCTCCGTCCTTGTCGTACGGCCTTCTAGAGTGCTCAGTCTAGTTTCGAGAAAGTTCTGATCTTCTCTCTCTCTCTCGTATCATTTCGTCCTTGTCTCACACCTAGAAAGTTTGGTCTAGAATATTCCTTCATCAAAGGGTTATACCTAGGCCTGAAAACTGCACCACTCTACTACACATGTTCTGAAACCGACTGAAAAAAGGTTTTAGCTTCCTGAAAACTAGGGTAACATTATGGAAATTACAATTATCTCATATGTGATTGACCCTCTCCTGGAATCGGAACGGAACGGTCAGAAATCATATTACAGCCTGCTGAAAAGTTCTCTAACTAGTGGAAAAATCTAGAAACATTGCAGTCGATCCGTCTTCGTAACAATATATATAATTTCTCTGTTTTGAGATAACAATAATGACCTATAATGCGTTCTTTGCTGCGATGAAGTCTCCCATCAGAATAAAAGATTTTGTTGCTTTGATCAATATCCAAATGCTTGTTGGAGTTGGTCGTAAAACAACGATATCCCTGTGTCATTGGTGTTGCTGGTAGGAGAATATGCTTAAATAATTGAAATATGTGCGTCTTCAAAGACTAAATTTAGGACACATACTCATTCTGATTGAATGATTCTGACTGATGATTGCTATAAAACTATCAAAATATGTTTGTAATTTAGGTTTTCCTTATTGTTACCCTTTATTTTGGCCGTAGTGACAAAAAAATATGCTCTGGGTCTTCCAACATATTATATCCTATTCTTCGAATCTCAGAAATCCCAATGTTATCATACTTTATTTTTGAAATAGCTTCTTTAAACTCAAAATAAGTCTCTCATTTGAAAGAAGTGATCTTGCATTGTACGTGCAGATAAATAGAGAATAGAGTGGAGGGTTGTGGTCTGGCTCTCCTGCGGGGACCGGCCGTAGTGGGAGAGGTGGAGAGGGCGCTGATAATTGTTATTGTATTATATTATTTGTGTCAAATGGGCTTGAGTTGCGGTGGCATTTGGTGAGCAATGTGAAGTAGTTGCTATAGCTAAGCAATTTTCTGGACATATATTTTTTTTGCTGTAACTTCCTCGCGTGCTGGTTAACAGTCTTATTTCTTTTATGGTTGTTTCTCGACGATGCGGGAGATTCTGATGGAGTTCTTTTATTTTTATCCGTTCTTGGTTTTAAAATTTGTTGGTTTCGCTTGTTCAACCATATTTTGTCATATTTAAGGATCGCCAATCTCCCTTATTCTCTTTCTTTACTAACTTCAATCAATCAATTTTGGATATCAACTTTGAGTCTAACTGTTGAAAGCATTAGGACTATTGATCTGCTTTTTTCTGCTCTTTTACCAAGCTTCCCAACACATTTTATGCCATTGTTATCACATTTAACTTTTAAAAACAAGAACTCTGTTTCGTAAGTCGCCGTAAGTTTTTTCATTTTCTTCCACTCCAAAAAAAAATTTTCCACCGAATTATTCTCTCTAACTGGTTAATTTTTAATAGTTGCACTTCCAATTTTTCTTCCAAAAGTTCATTTTTGATTTCTAGTTGCTTAAATTTTTTATTTACATTCCGGTTGATAGTTTCTTTTATATCAGTTTTTCGCTGAAACGTTGAAATTCTGATTTAGGTCCTAATTTCTATTGACGTTTGTCGCGAATGACTAATACTTGTTCTGTTAGTCACGTAGCTATTGGTTTACACTACCGACAAAATCCACAACACAATAGTATCACAATTCACTATAGTCACTATAATACACTTCCGAAATCACATATTTATAGAAAATATAGTAATTTTGAACAAAGTTATTTGCATATAAATTTTTAAATTAGTGTTCTGTTCACAGTTTATTTTACGTCTATTTTTGACGTAATCTGCTCTAAACTATATATGTATTCGTCACTTTATGTTAATATATGACTTTTATTAATATATTTGAACCTTATTTTCCACAAATAATATTTTTAAATGAAATATAAATACGGGACTTGTGTTGACACACGCAACCCGAACTACCCTCCTATTTGTTTTAGGATTTTGACTAGCAAGATATCTCTAAATCTCCAACTAAGATTTCGGTGTAATCGATAATCATATTACATACAGATAATAAAATTAGATTCCCTCTTACTTTTATTTATTTTTCAATTTTAAGATTGTCTCTTTTTTACAAAGTACATTAAAATTATTATTTTAGTTTAAGCATAATAGTTCAGTATAGATACAAGACTCACTGTCCAATAGCTTCTAATAAAAACCTCGCATTGTCAGGGTGTCCTCGGCGAGTAAGCGAAATGTTCTGGGAACTTTCGGGTAGGGATCTTTTGAGAATGGCTTGGAGTAATCCATGAGGAGCTATTTCTATGACCACAGCGTTCGCAGGAATATGGCGAGATATCTCTTCAAAGAGAACTGGATTCTGTAGTAAAAAGATATGATGGAGATTTATTTCGGCAGAGGAAAGTCAATAATACAAATAATATCATGATTTAATGAGAATAACTTTCTATATGATAGTCAAGGAAAACATTTACGTATTTATTTATAAGTTTTAAAACAAAATGCATTCCAGAAAATCAAGAAAATAATTCATTATAAATTTTACAGACACAGAAATTACACTATGTAAAAGTATAATGTAAGTAGAATGATTTACGTTTAGTTTTTTTGTTTAATATTTGTATTATCTCTTCGTGTATGTCATGTTTGCCTATTAGTGCTTGTTTGTTAAAATTTGTATATTGCAAGCTTTTATTAATAGAAAAATAAAAATGTAGTAATGGTAAACATATAAAAAATCAAGAAACGAAATATAACGCAACATAAAAAACTTAAACATTATTACCAACTAATATGTTTAAATTATTTTAAACTGTAAAGAATTTATCAACATCTATTATCATCAAAAATTTATAATATTCAATATATTTATAATAATATATATTAAGGCATGGAAGATATATCTTAAATAGTACCTAACAATGTTAATCAGTCTGATGGCGATATAGATCCAATACGAAATACCAATAAAGTATTTACCAATAGGTTATTAGTGTGATATTCTGGAGATGAATACTTAGCTGGTTCCTCGTCCCATCTGTTTTCTGGAACTGAGGTGGAGAGCCAACGTTCACTGCGCGGCTTTGGGCTTCTAATGATTTCACTTAAGTACATGTGTAAGCCGGGACCTTGGAACGTAAAGTATTGTATAAAGTCTTCACCCAATCTAGGAAGTATATTATTACCGTGGCATTACCTGCTTTCGCAATATAACGAGAATGATACGCGATGTTGGAACAAGGAACCTCTTTAGCGAAAACGTTCTGAGCTGTTAATTTCGCAACAAATTCTTTCATAACATCAGATGGGCCAGATATGGTGCAGGACTCGGAACTGTTGTGGCAAGCCACTTCTATTTCAGGTGGACATAATTTGGAAATCTGATGGAGATAATATTCAAAATGACATGATCATTAAATATTGTTTAATTGTTTTCTTTTGTACGTTCTATTAGAGTATATGATTACCTGAGTATGACCCAAACCAACTGCAGCCATAGAGCCCTTTATCAACGGTGTTTGTTTGGAGACAAGACCACGGCAGTATGCGGAAAGAACCATTTCTTCGGCTGTAAAACAGCCATCTGCGTATGCGCATCCCAACTCACCGACACTGTGACCTGAAAACGTCATACTTATTGTACGCGCACCCGAAGCACGGGGATGTTCAAATACCACCAACTTTCAATCTTTCGGTTTTATTTATGTCACTGAAAATATTATCGGGAACTCAGGAATCAAGCCTGAAATCCTATGATCTGCTGTTAAACAAACTAACAGTATATGTTGGATTAATTTTTTGCAAATATGGAAAACCTTTTTTCGTTATAAATTTATCGGGTTGTGTTTGGTTAATCTCAGTTGTAAACACGACAGCTAATAATATACTGTTTACATATAATTGTAAATTTTTAATAATTTATATACCAATAATTTTATCCGGGAAGATTCCTATAGAGTACAGTACATCTGTGAGACCAATTTGTACAGCAGCAATACCGACGAAGGAGTGTAAGATGTTATCAAAGGTTGTTTTATCTGGTGACGTGATTATGTCCACAATATCTATGCCTTTTGGCTTCAGAACACGTTGACACCTATAAATGTTTTAATATAATTATAAAAACTCATTGACAATAATACAAAATCATCGCATTAACAAAAAACGTTTTAATTTGGAGAAAACAGTCGAAGCTGGTCTGTAATAAATACTAATAAAGTCTTCTAAAATATCTCAAGAAACTACTGTTTATAGGTCTACAATAAAAAAAATCCTTTGGTAAAAGAATGCGAAGATTTTCCTTTTTTACTGGTTATAGTAAATTATGAGTTTTAGTCATAATTAATGTCGTGGTAGTGTATAATTAAATAAAAATATCAAGTTTGTTGTTAATCAGAAACATACTTCTCAATTGCAGCTGCAAAAACTGGAATGCGCATGAGTTGAGTACCCATGCCGGTCCATTGGGATCCCATACCACTATAGACGAACCATAGAGGACGAACAGCGTTATCGAAGTAATCGCATTTCTCACATAGGGCTACCGTTTCATTGTCTTCATTTGTGTCTTAAAATTGTTAATAAAATGTTTTATTTAATAGTGCTTAGAGATTTGTATTATGATTTACAACAGAATTGTATGAAGTTCAGATTAGGAGAGTTAAGACGTCATAGTAAATAATTTAAAGTAAAGTTTGTTTGATGGGGAAAATGAATTAATGAAGAAAATATTACCAAGAAGCAAAAATCCACGTCCCAAATGTCCGGCGATGGGGGCCTTATGAATATTACGGAAGAGAGCTAGTTCCTCGGGATCCACTGGCCGACTCTTTAGATCGTTGAAAATCTTTCTCACAGAAGAGTCCTGTCTGCCGGATATCGCTACTAGGTGGGGAATGCTGCTTTTATATCGGAGTGTGTCCTGTAGGATAGATGAATAATAGCCAAATAACCACGCGTCAACCAAGTCTCCCTTTATAGGAGTAAATATAGATTGTTAACCACTATCGTAATATTAATTAATTAAACTAGGGTTGGATATTTTGATGAATTACAAAACTACAAAGGTAAAACGTAGTTTTGTAATGTTTAGTGTCGTTGGTTATTCAGAAAAACGATACATTTAAAATAAATATGAAACAAAGTAAAAGCGACTTAAAGAAATCTGCCTACTTTATAATTTTTGAAAACCGTATTAATTAATATCAAACCTTTGGTTTATAACGTCCTCTGAGAAGGACGTGGGCATTTGAGCCCGTAACTGAAAAAGTGTTGACTGCAACATAGCCATGATTAGTTGGACAATGATCCGTGATCACTTTAATTCGACCATCACGGATAGCTGGTACATCATCCCGCGGCATTTCAAGGTTGATGTTCGCTGCGAATTCACCTCTTTCAAAACCCAGTAGCACCTGGAAAGATAGAATATAGAAAAAGGCACTTCAGATATATTTAAATTATTAAAGTATGTCACAAAGTTCAGTACTTGGAAGACTCAGAATCATGTTTAGACGTATGTGAATCACAGAATACTCTTACATACTAAGACGGATAATTACTCTTCTAACCTTAGTTATAGAAGATATCCCACAAGCTGCCTCACTATAACCAATATTTGACATAACACTGCCGATTGGTAGTGCGTCTGTACGGCCTTCGCAGAAAACAGTATCAATAGCTTCTAGTTCAGCTTCATCAGCTTCCACCATCCCTAAAAATGACAATTATACGGATAATATAATGTTAGTTAACGCTGTTATGACAGGTGTATTCGTCTAAGGAATTTATTTTTGCTCGTTTGTTGATGGAAAACATCTCGAGGAATCCGAAATACTTATTCCCAAAAATCAGTGACCTGTGTCACAGAAAGCTATTCATATTAGCGAAGAAGATTCTAACGTTATATTCAGCACTGATTTTACACACGTTTTTAAGTCAACTCATCGTAGTTTTACTGCACTATATTCTATAAGATAGACTTTATATTTACCAGAACCAAACGCTTCAACATATTCGATTTCTTTCGGCGAAACCTTGGCGTCGTCGTAAAACTTCTTCATGAAGTTAACAACCTCTTTTGGGTTACGGTAGAAACCAAACCTAGGACCTTCTTCGCCTTCCACAAATGATGTAAATTCTGATCTTACATACACCAATTCTGCGTATACTCTGTTGAATTTAGTTTATGTTCTATAAGGGTATTTAATTTATATTTAATTTTAAATATATTTATAAATTAAATTTATATAACCTGACAGCATCTTTCGCTTTTTGTAAGAATATTACGTTAATTGCATCAGATTTAGCGCATCCGCATCCTTTCTGATCAAATGATCTTGTTTTTCCATCCTTGGTCAATGGCATGATTCTGCAAATAAGATACAAATCAATTATAATAGAACGGATGATACTAGTAAACCTTTATCGCTGCAGTACCTTCAGACTCATGCAATAATTTCACAGCCACATAATAACCTCTATATACGTTTGTAGCTGAATACTGAATAAGCAACTCGATTGCTGCAGTTTTTGTACCTTTTCTATCATTGTTATTATTCCTAACATTAGTTAATCTAATTTTGGCATCTTTATTATACTGTATATAACCAGTATTAGCTACTAGGCCTTCAGATAAAGTTGTTAAATGTGTAGATCATCAGGAATGGATCCTTCTATGAGTGCAATAGGATGTTGCCCGTACGATAAAAATTTACGACGTGTTTCAGAAATGTAAGGCTGATCAACTTCTTATCTATAAAAATAAAACGACATAGAAACAGATGGAACCTGAGGCAAAATTCATATGGGTAAACGAACGAAAACATATAAGGAAAATCTAAAAGTTCATAAGAAGGACCCTAATATGAAACAACACAAGACTACAATCTAAAAACATATAATATGTCGACATCACAGAGACCTAAGAGCTGGCAGCTACCTCGGACAAAGAATTAGTCTAGCTGTTTAGAACGCTGTCAGTATCTTTGGAATCTTGCCTAAAGGGATAGTCCCTTTAATAATATATTTTAAGGATAGTTATCTCTTATATTAATTTATATTAGCAGTATTGTTATTTTTATCTTAAATATCATTATCATAATGTCATCATGATAACATAATAAGAAAAATTCAGTTATTTATAATTCATTTCAATACTTATAAGTATATTTTTCGTATTTAAATAATTAATTGTTACTGACAATCATCATATCGTAAACATCATAGTTGTACATTAAATAATAATGAAAACTAATTTGTAACAGAATTTGCACACAAAAGGCAATTGATAATGCAAATATTCAAATTAACCTAATTAATTTACGCGTGCAATTTAGTTGACCTAATTTTGGAAAGTCTAAAACGTATTAAGAGCCAAAATTAGGGCTGATGTTTGCCGTAAAACGTTTTGGATTTTGACTTGGTTGAATTCTTCACTATATGGCTTCCCTTATCTTGAACTAAGTTTGTAACAGCGAATCGAAGGTTGAAGTTCAAATTGGCGTCCAGATTAAGCCAATATTTTTATTTATATGTACTTGCCTGAAATAACTTAAACAGTATTTTCTGTGTCTACCCCAAGGGAGGACTTAATTTTAGATATTATAGGGTCATGGAGGTGGAACTAATAGTAACTTCTTTCAAGAATAATCACGTTGGACTTAAGCCGCCACTCCTGCTCTAAAAAGATTTAATCTGTTATTATTACTTACCTTCCATAATGGATAAAAGAATGTGGGTGAAGACATAGAACAGAGCCCCCTACGAGAGCCGACTCACAATCCCCACGTTTGATTGCTTGGTAGGCGAGTTCTAAAGCCACAGAGGAACTGCAGCAGGCCTGGTCCACAACCATTGACGGTCCTTTGGAGTTCAACCAATACGAGATACGATTCGCGAACATAGCTTTACTGCATCTGCAAGATTATGATATCATCAAACGTTTGATTAATAATAAAACATAATAAGCCCAACCAGTCAACGAGTGGTTTTATAGAGCATAGAATACATTTGAGCTTTTAATAACGAACGACTGTTTACAGCCATTCATAAGGAACCGTAATCTTCAATGTAGGTTACGTTACGAAAACTACACAGGCACAATCACAAAAAAAAAGTACTAAAAGGCAAGCACCAGCTCTGGGGTGACCGGTACTATCTATCAGGCGCCAAATTATTCTTTAATTAGCACACTTGTACCCTGAGATCCTCTACTCCAAAGGAAACAAAATCAAAGTTGGAGGAAAGACTCTTAATATTTTTCGCCTTCTCTGC